>NC_092872.1:509137723-509737723 GCF_028372415.1 Notamacropus eugenii | reverse complement strand
GGTAATGGTCTTGTGAGCTGAGGGACAGGACAAAGTTTAGAGACACATGTAAAGATGACAGTCAGAAGTTGGCAACAGATTAAACATGAGTTTAAGGGAAAGTAAAGAGTAAAGAATTTCAACAAAAGTGCTGAATTGAGTAATTGAATACGTGGTGGTATCTTGGATGGAAATGGAGCAGTTTAGAAGGATGGGAATTTTGAGGAAAGACAAGTTCTGCTTGGACATGTTATATTTGGGAGGCTTATAATTTATCCGGAAATAGATATCAAATAGGCTGCTGGTAATACATGATGGAAGTTCAGGGGAGAAATTAGATATGGATTTATAGATAGACCCGGGAGTTACTATATAGGGATGAAAATTACAGCACTGGGGGCTAATGAGATCATTAAGACAGATGGTAGAGAGCCACAAAAGAGAAAGGGGCCTAGTAGTGAAACTTGGGTGACTTCTGTATATGAGAGATGATACTTTTAGCATTTAGGGAAATAGCTGAACAACTATCGATTTCTACTGAAAATTTATGGAATGCAAGTCTCTATCACACCTTGGCCCTAAGTAACTTTAGAACAAATGTAGTGTAACCTCTGACATGTTTAAATTCTTTCTGTATGTAAAGTCCTAATCTCTACACAAAATTCACCCATGTTTTAAAAATCTTCAGATTTATACAATATTGTTTAGATAAAGCTGAAAAGAAAGGGCAAATACAGTATTAAACTAATACTTGCTTTATCAGAACAGGCTGAAATTTCTCCTGTAATAGGCTGTTATCTGAGTTCAGACAGTAAAAAGAAGGTTGTATAAGAGGAGGAGTCTCAAGGCTTTAAAAAAGAAATTACAGAGTTGTAATAGTTTTGAAATACATGAATATTTTAAACTATATTTGTGTTTCAGAAGACAACGAACCTGGAAGATATACAGAAACCAGTTTTCATACAAGCAGAAAACAAAAAAGACCTTAAAGCTAAGGTACACTGTGCTGCTCACTTTCTTCTCAGTGTTTCTGATTAAAATTTTCTATCGTTGAATAACACTTCCAAATGCTATTAACAATCCAATGCACCCACAAAATGATGGATTATAAGATTTTTTAAAAAGTACTAAAAGGATCTTGGAGATCACAGACCCAACACTGAAAAGAACTTTAGGAATCATCTGATCTAGCTTCAACGTTTTACTAAAGGGGAAATAGAAATCCAGAGCAGCAAAGAAACTTAGCCAAGGCCACATGGTTATTTAGTTGCACCCCTACGACTAGAACCTTGACCTTTTGTCCTTTAATCCTCCCTGTCTTCCTACTATACCGCACTGCCTCAATTTTTTTCAATTTTATTTTCACTAAACCTTAAGCCATTAACACAGAGAGGTATGCTCTGGGGATTAGGATGTTTAAACCAGTAACAAATTTCAAGCATCTCAAATCACAAAAAGAGGCACTACATATGAAATATGTTTTACCATGTTTTTTAAAAAAATATTGTTATGACCAATGTGGAAATGTTTTGCACAACTGTACATGTATAACCTATATCAAATTGCTTGCCTTGTCAATAGGGGGCCAGAAGAGGAAGGGAAGAAAGGAGAGAATTTGGAACTCAAAAATTTTTTTTTCTAAAATATTTTATTTTTTCCCTAGTTACATGTAAAGACAACTTTAACATTAGTTTTTTGAAAATTTTGAATTCTAAATTTTTTTCTCCCTTCATCATCTCCCCCCTCCCTGAGACAGTAAGCAATTTGTTATTGGTTATACATGTTCAATCATGCAAAACATATTACCATATTGATCATGTTGTGAAAGACATCAAAGGGAGAAAAACAACACAAAAAGTACAGAAAGTGAAAAACACTATGCTTTGATCTGCATTCAGATTCCATCAGTTCTCTCTCTGGAGGTAGATAGCATTTTTGACCATAAGTCCTTCAGAATTGTCTTGGATCTTTCTATTGCTGAGGATAGCTAAATCATTCACAGTTGATCACAGTACAGTATCATGTTACTGCATACAATGTTCCCCTGGTTCTGCTTCACTTCATTTTGCATCAGTTCATATAAGTCTTTTCAGGTTTTTCTGAAATCTGCCTGCTCATCATTTCTTATAGCACAGTAATATTCCATGACAATTATATACCACAATTTGCTCAGTCATTCCCCAATTGATGGACATGTCTTCAATTTCCAATTCTTTGCCACTACAAAAAGCTGCTATAAATATTTTTGTACAAATAGGTCCTTCTCTTCCCCCATTTTTAAAAAGTCTTTTAGGACACAGACCTAATAGTGGTATTGCTGGATCAAAGGGTATGCACAACTTTTGGGCTTTGGGCATAGGAATTCAAACAAATTTTAAATGAATGTTAAAAATTTTTACATGTAACTGGAAAAATTTTTTAAAATTATTGTTGTTATTTCCAGCTTCATCTTTATATCAGGAGTTCTTATCCTGGGATCTGTGAACTTTTTTTTATACTTTGACAAATATTTCAACACAATTAGTTTTCTTTGTAATCTTAAATATTCTATTTTGTACATTCAAAAACATTCTGAGAAAGGGTCCATCAGTTTTGCCAGACTGCCCAAGGGGTTCATGATACACACAAAAAGGTTAAGTACTCCCAATCTATATGATGCCCCAAATCAGAAAGTTTCTATTATCCAGATGTCATGTTTCTTCAACACCATAAATTACTATGTTACTTTGGAGCTACCTGTTTTGGGATGTAACAATTTATATTTGCATGTACAGCTTACATTTTGATATTACAGTGGGGCATTGAAAATTTATTATCTTCATTTCACAAATGAAAAACCAAAACTGAGAAGCTGTAACATAACCCATAGGGGAATTCAAACTCAGGTCTCTAGACTCTACCTATAGTATGTAGTCACAACTTAATTTGATGAATAACAAACAGTATGTCCTTACACTGGTATAATACTATGAAGTTACTGAAATGCTTCCATAATCATTATCTCATTTGATCCTCAAAACTATCCTGTGAGATAGGAATAGTAGAAATTATTATTTTGTTTGCTATTATTATTTTGTTTGCTATTATTATAGTTATGCATGAGGAAATTGGTGTCCAAGAAAGAATGGTCTCCTCAGAAAATTCATTTCCCTCTTAGGGTTTGTTTCCTCCTGTATAAAATGACATCTTATGAACTAGAGGCACTAGATCAAAGGTTGATAACCTTTTTTGTTGTAGGTCCTATTTGGCAGTCTGGTGAAGCCTTTGGAACCCTTCTCAGAATAGTGTTTTTAAACAATTGAAGGAAATTAGAGGTTAATGAAAATAAAGATGTAATTTTTTTCCCCACTGAAGTTCATGCCACCTCCCTTCCCTCAACCAGGTTAAGAACCCCTATACTAAATCAGTGATCTCTAACTCAAATAGAAACTAGGACACTAAACCATATACCAGGAATCCTGTCAGTTGCATGTTTACATAGTAAAGCACATTTTAGCATTATCTATATCTTATTGTTTTTATTTCTTTTGTTAAGTATTTCCCGATTATATTTTACTGTGGTTCTGGCTACACTGTTACAGACCTCATCCTGGCCAGCAAGTATTGGATTCCTCTGTATTCAATTTTCTCAGACCTTACTTAGAGAGTTGTGAGGAAACTATTTAAGTGCTAGAAATGTGAACTATTTCTAATGTCCTATCTACCTGACTTTCAATCATTCAAAGATACTGTCTCTCTAACAATTTATGTTCTATATTCTTTGTTCTGTGGGTCCTCACTACTCTGACATTCTATGTTCTAAGATCTCTTTAAATACTAATATTCTAACTGTGGACCTTTTTAACTGTAAGAACATGCCAAAAATTGACAAAAATTGGTTGGTATGTACTAGCCATGTTGTTAGGAGAGTTGTACTAAAATGCAAGTCTTATGACTTCCATGTAGCTGTTCTTTTCACTATACCATACCAGGGTCTTTTCCCACTTCTTGAATATAAAAATAAACAATTAAAAATTAATTACTTTTCATTAACAGAGCCGTTTTCTTTCTCTCTAGAGTCTTTCTCCTATAAACCACAAAGCACTGAGTATGCAAGATCCAGAGAAAAAAATCAACCTTTCAGAACACTGTAGACTTTACTTTGGTGGGCTTCTTAAGGCCATTGGTATATTTAATACCAGCCTTAGTAATAACCAACCACCTGAAATTTTTATCACCCAGAGTAAATTGATCATCATGATAGGCCAAAAGCTGGTGGACTCCCTCTGTCAAGAGACAAAGGAAAAAGATGTTCGCAATGAGATTCTCTGCAGTAGCAGTCAGCTCTGTGGCTTATTGAAGAATCTGGCCGTGGCCACCAAGAATGCCGTCCTCAAATACCCTAATGATGCTGCAACGAGAGAACTTCAGGAGGAAGCACAGAAGCTGTGTAAACATACACGACAAGTCAGAGAAATGCTAGAATGAGATCTCACTTCAGCCCTTCCCAATGTATTAACTAGAGCCTCAGCAATTCTTACTAGGTTGGTCTTACTACTAGCTTCTGCCCATATACTTGGTACTGTTATTATCACCTACATACTATGGTACCAAGTTGCTAAGGATTTCCAGGACACTGGTTCCATAGCAAATCCTGGCACAAAATCCTTATTATTAAGCAAGGATTTTAAGCATGTCTGGGATCAGCGTGTAAGGCAGTGATTTGATGCAAGTGTTTTATAAACTTCTAGTGGGCATCTACTGTGTACAAAGCAATGGGGAAATTACAAAGTTTAGACTTGGTTCTGGACCTCTCAGAGTTGATAGTACAGCAAACTCCTCATTTACATAGCCCTTAAAGTACTTACAGAGTACTTCCCTCACAGCAACCTCATAAGTGAAGCAAAGTATCATCATCCCCATTTTACAGATGAGGAAACTGAAGTTCAGAGCCATGAAATGGTTTGTCCATGGTGCAACAGCTAATGAGTATAAGGGCCAGGATTAAAACCCAGGTCTTATGACTCTAAGTCCTATACTTGTTTTATAGAAGTCAATTTTTATATTGGTTAAAATGAATTTTTAGTAGTTCACTTCATTCTTTTTTTATGAAAAGCATACCAGAATCTCTCCCTTTCCCCCCCTTTTGGAATTTATTTTGTTAGAAAAATATGAATGTTTTTGTAATTACTTGTTACACTAAATGTCATTCCCTTAAGTTTTATTTTAATCTAAATATTCATGTTACACTCACAAAATCCATGGATTTTCTTGTGATCTTTTGAACTTCCTGTTAATTTATTCTGAATGTGACATTTATGTTGACAGATTCCTATATCGTGCACACATTTTTTATATTTCATCGGATATCACAGTTCTGTATATTTTATATTATTTAAATATAATAACATTTAAATAATTTGAGACATGAACATTAGTTGTAGCACCATTATTGTCACTTGGAGAGATCTTTGCCCTGTGG
This sequence comes from Notamacropus eugenii, assembly GCF_028372415.1. Taxonomy (NCBI): domain Eukaryota; kingdom Metazoa; phylum Chordata; class Mammalia; order Diprotodontia; family Macropodidae; genus Notamacropus; species Notamacropus eugenii. Next base: position 509,732,283 of record NC_092872.1, on the reverse strand, counting down.
TGGTTGTCTTCAGATATAGGTACAAAACTCATTTAGAATAATCCCAAAAGGGTCATTTTCATGTACAGTATTTTAACCTCTGTTTCTGGAACATGTTCCAAAAGTGAAGTTTAATTTGTAGTGTCTCTGGTTGTCATAATCACAATCTGACTTCAAAGCCTTTGAAAGTAACATGTTGATTCCTTTAGACGAATGGAAGGTCAGCACGGAAGTGGTACAAAAGCATTTTCAAGTAATCTCCACCATCTCAAAACAGTTAAAGCTCTAGCTCTATGAAACTTTGGTAAAGTTCCTTTTCAGCTGTGGTCACATCCTTCCTTGAGCTCTTCAGTGTAAGAACCATACCTTTTTTATCAGTATTGGCCACATGCACACATCGGAAATAATATCATTATGCAGAAAATAAAAATTAGCTACTAGAATTTTGGTGATTCTCATTTAGCTAAGTCTCCTGGAGCAGGAGGCAGAATTTTTTATTTCTGTGAGTTTATTCCATAAATTTGAACAGTGGAATTAGGGTAGAGATAACACAATTCTTAAAACTGACACCATGTGCCTATATCTTTTGGTTATGCCTCCTAAAACCCACACTGTGTAAAGCAAAAGCCCCTAAAATGAATATAGGATCTTTGATTCAATTTGCATTTTTTAAACCAGAAAAATAAGAGTTCAAATCAAAGATCTTTATTCCCAAAGACAAAGTACAAACTGAAGAAGTAAAACCACAGTAGGAAAATGCTGTTCTTAGTTAAATGTGTTTCCTTCCCTTTTTGAAGGATGGAGGTGGTGGGAGGAATTTTTCAGTGTATAAATTCAGCAGGATGATCATTTCTGAAATTTTAAAAAGTGGAAGGAAAACTATTTTGGGGGAGGAGAGTTACAGAAACATAGTGAAAAAATATTTGACCAAATACATGTTTGTCCTTGCAAACAGCACGAAAGGAAAAAGGGAAGGCTGTTTCAAAAGCAAACAGAAATGTGAGTAATGCCAAGTTCATTGGGAGAGTGCAGATTTCTAGGAAGATTTATACGATCTTTGCTACTCCCACCTTCTTGTTTCATCTAAAGTTTGAATTTTGTACTGTTCTGGGTGATGACTTTTTGTCCAATGCTTTTAAGTCCTATTCACATGCCTCACTGAAACACGAAGAGGTAACCTTTTTTCCTAAAATGGATATAGAGTGATAGATTTTTCTAGTCCTACTAACCTAGAACCACTCTTTAACAAGAAAACCCCAAATGGAGTCACAAAGAATCAGACACAACTGAACAAATTTCTGAACTACCAAATTAAAAGCAGCTAGGTAGCACAGTGGATAGAGTGTCAGACCTAGAGTCAGGAAGACTCATCTTCCTGAATTCAAATCTGGCCTCAGACACTCACTAGCTGTGTGACCCTGAACAAGTAACAACCCTATTTGCTTCAGTTTCTCATCTGTAAAATGAGTTAGAGAAGGAAATGGCAAACCACTCCAGCATCTCTGCCAAGAAAACCCTAAATGGGGTCATGAAGAGTCGGATATGATTGAACCAATTTCTTAACTGCCTCAACCAACCTAGAAAGACCTTATTCAATGTTTTAGATAGTTTGCTGAATAATGAATTATGTAATTACAGCTAGCAGAATCCAACGACCATCTACCAAGTTGTACAGGGTTTGCAATCCTTTGTGGTTGGAAGGAGTAACTGCATAGAAAAAATCCTGGATCCTTGACTTAATAGATTAAGATGATAACATTTAAACACCACTTTAAGGTTTGCCAAGTGCTTTGCAAATATTATCTTATTTTATCCTTATAACAACACTGGGAAGTAGAGTCTATTATCCCCATTTTACAGCAAAGTGAAGCAAGCAGAGATTAAATGACCTGCCCAGAGTCACACAGTAAGTGCTTGAGTCCAGATTTAAACTCAGGTCTATCTGACTTGAAGTTCAACTCTCTATCCACTGTGTCACCTAGCTGCTCTCAAGAAAGTATGTAAAGCACTATACGTGTGCTATACAAATGTCAGTTTACTATTATTGTCATAAAATTATTTTGGTTGTTATAGCTTCATCTTATTGTTAATTTCACAAATTTAGAACTAAAAGCAACCTCAGTGGTCATCTAATGCAACCTGTTCACTTTGCAGAAAAGAATCTAGAGACCCATGGTCACATAGGGAACAAATAATAGAGCCAGGATCCAAATCTAGGTCTTCTGACTCCAAATCCTTCCCCTTTCCCCCCATTCTACTATGTTGCCTGAGTAAACTGTCTATACACATATATGTAGAAAATCCAGCTATTAATTGTATAAAAATTTGGTACTATCAGAACCTGGGGGACCTATTCCCACAACAGCAACTTGGGGCAGGTGACAGGAGGGTGTCCTGGCACCTGACTATTAATCATCTGGTGTTCAACTTCTTGATATTTCTTCCCTTGTTCTGTCTGGGAGTTACCAGACAATCACGGCTTATCAATCATTGGCTCCTATTGCCCCACTCACCCAACAAACGCTTCCTCTAACTGGTAGTTCTGTGATATTAACATTAGTCAAACATGAAGTTCATAGTTAAAAACTATATAATTAGAGGAAATGTATAACACCAAAATCATTAATTAGAATAGACATAAATTCTCTAATCATCTGTTTATATTAACCATCAACTTCTCTATCTAACATTAGTGATAAACTTCAATCATCTAAGCAAAACCCCTTTATCTACCCTTCCCCAAACTGTAGTTCTTTCCCAGCACTGTATTCACCCACAGTGAAGGGGAGTGGGGGGATGATGTACAAGGTCAAGGTTCATTGTAGATGTTGGTAATGGGTGATTCTTCTTGAAGTTGGTCATCAATGTTACTTGCTTTGTGAATGCTCAGTAGTTCATAGGATCACAGATTCAGAACTGGAAGTACTCTTAGAAGTCATCTAGTCGAATTTGCTTATTTCACAGATGAGGAAACTAACACTTAACTAAGGTTAAGGGATTTTCTAATGTTCATGCCAGTGACAAAAGGTAAAATTCAAACCCATATTCTCTGACTACAATGCCAGTGCTTTCTAGCCTGCTACACTACCCTTTTAATTGGCTTCAATTGATGAGGCTGCCTCTCCTGATACCAGAAGACTGGGAATCTATTGCTGTGCCCATAGCAGGTTGCCTTATCCCATAAATAGAGAGAGCTCAATATCATGTCACTGCCTAGGCACAGGCACAAATAATTCCTATCAGAGCTATGTGGCTACATTAATTACCAGCATGTTTCCTCTAGTGGAAGATAAAACTTTTCTAACTATATCTTCCTATGCAGTACCATCCAGCATGCCTTCTGTCCCTTTTCTCTTCCAAGTGCTGCTTCTGCACCTTGAAGCATGTCTATAAATCAGTTGAATTCAAATCCATGTTCAAATCATCTTGTGAAGAAAGGGCAAGTGAAGCTGAACTGGAAAAGCACTGAAATCTTCCTCCTTATCTTTGGATAAAGTTCTTTTTTTAAAAAAAATTTAATCTGAAAAATTCAAACAATGAAGAAGTCCACTTTCTGACACATAATAGTTTTGTGATCATTGTGTTACTTAACTTCCAAGTTCCCCCAGCCAACTCTGTAAGATGAATGAAATATAGATCTATGTTGACAGAAGGATTTTTTTACAAGGGAAGGTCCCTAACACCAATGAAATCACAAGTCCCTAACACAATGAAATCACAAAAAAATTCATATATACATACACACATATATATATATATACACACATATATACATACACATATATACACATATATGTATGTATGTATGTATAATCATATTTATGCTTTCCAGAGGATGGGGTATGGGGAAAGACAGGATAAAATTGCTTTTAACCCCCAAAATATTAGAAAACACTTTATGCCTACTTATTAAAAGTATAGTATTATAAATGCCTAATAATAACTGATTTCCCCAATTCTTCTTGCCTATTCCATCCTTCAACTCAACTGCTTGATTTGATCAGGGGCATTTGTTTGGCTGCAGTAATAATAATAACAATAATAATTTGGTTTTATAAAGTACTTTGAAGTTTATGAAACACTTTTCAATACAGCATTTCATTTAATTGCTTTTGACTCATATTGGTGTCACCCAAGGTTCTGTCCTGAGTTCTCTTCTCTTTTCTTTATATACCTCACCCATGAGTTTGACTATCCTTTCTATGTAGATGATTTATAGATCTACATACCCAGCCCCAGTCTCTCTCCTGAGCTTCATTCAGTCCAGCATCATCAATCAATCACTGGATCTTTTCACAAATCACAGAGACTTTTTTTCCTTTTATTTTCAGTTATAAATTCTCCCCCTCCCCTTTTCTCCTCTTTTTCCCAATGCAAAGGTAAGAAAAACAAAATTACAAATATGTACAGTCACACAAAACAGATTTACTCATGTTCTAAAAAAAGAAAAGGCAAAAAGAAAGAAAAAGAAAAGAAGGAAGAAAATGTGCTTCAATCTACATTCTGAATCCTTTGGTTCTCTATCTGGAGGTGGATCACATATTTTATCATGAGTCCTTTAGAATTGGGTTCTGTCATTGTATTGATCAGAGTAGCCAAATCTTTCAGAAGTGATTATCATTACAATATTGCTATTACTGTGGAGATTGCTCTCCTGGTTCTACTCACTTTACCTTCTATCAGATCATGTAAATCTTCCCAGGTTTTTCTGAAATAATCCCTTTCATCAATTTTTATAGCACAACAATATTCCATCACTCTTATATGTCATAACTTGTTCAACCAATTTCCAACTGATGGGTATCCTCTCAGGTTCCAATTCTTTGCCACCACAAAAAAAAAAAGCTGCTGTAAATTTTCTTTTTTATCCATGGGACTCTTCCCTCTTTCTTTGACCTCTTTGCAATATAGGCCTGGTAGTGGTACTGAGGGTCAAAGAGTATGCACATTATAGCTTTTTGGCATAGCTCCAAATTGCTTTATATAATGGTTGGACTAATTTACAATGCCAGGTACATCAATGTACCTGTTTTCCCACATCCCCTCCAACATTGGTCATTTACCTTCTTTGTCATCTTAGCCCACCTGATAGGTGAGGTAGTACACTTCAGAGTTGTTTTAATTTGCATTTCTTTAATTATTAGTGATTTAGAGTATTTTTCACATGACTATTGATAGCTTTGATTTCTTCTTCTGAAAACTGCCTTTTCATACCTTAATGGCTTTTATTTTCATAAATGCTATTCAGTTCCCTATATAGTTTAGAAATGAGACCTTTAATCAGGGAAACTTGATGCAAAGATTTTTCACATTTTCCTTCTTTTCTTCTAATTTTAACTGCATTGACTTTGCTTGTGCAAAAGCTTCTTAATTTTATGTAATCAAAATTATCAATTTTATCTCCCAACAAACCTATTTTTTGTTTGTTCATGAACTCTTCCTCTCTCTGACAGGTAATTTCTTCCCTACTCCATTAATTTTCTCATGATATCACCTTTTATGCCTAAATCATGTGCCCATTTTGAGGTTATCTAGGTATATGGTATGAGATGTTGGCCTATGCCTTGTTTCTGCCAGACTACTTTCCTATATTGTATTCTTGGTATAAATCCAGACTAGTTATAATGTATGATCTTTTTGATATACTGCTGTAATCTTTCTTGCCTATTGAACATTTCAAACTAGATGCTTCAAAGACATTTCAAACCTAACCTCAGTCTAAAAAAGAACTTATTACTATTTTCCCCAACTCCATCCTTCTTTCAAACATGTCTGTTTCTGTCAAAGGCATCACCATTCTTCTAATCTTCCAGGTTCTCAACATCTATTATCATCAGCTCTTCACTCTCTCTTAGCCTACATATCCAACGAGCTGCCAGATCTATCTGTTTCTACTTCCACATCTCTCTCATTTATTTCTCTCTGCTCACAAAGACATCATCTTAGTTCAAGCCCTCATCACCTCAGGTTTAGATCATTGTCATGTTTTCCTGTTTGGTTACCTTCCCTCTAGTCTCTACCCCCTCCAACCTATCTTCCACATAGATGCCAAAGTAATTTCCCTTAAGAATAGATGTGATCATCTATTCTCACCTACTCAATCAACAGTAGTGGCTTCCAATTGTTTCTTGATAATCAATCAATAAACATTCATTAAACATCTGTTATGTGCCAGGCACTGTGCTAAGCTCTGAAGATACAAAAAGAGGCAAAAAAAAAGCCCCCACCCTCAAAGAGATTACAATCTAATAGGAGAAACAACATTAAAATAAATGTACACAAAGCAAACTCTATACAAGTGGGAAATAATTAACAGAAGGAAGGCACTAGAATTAAGAAGGAAAGACTGTAAAAGATGGGACTGTAGTTGAGATTTGAAGCCAGGGAAGCCAGTAAGTGGAGATGAGAAGGGAGAGCATTCCAGGCATGAGGGACAGCCAGAGAAAATGTCAGGAGCTGAGAGATGAAGTGTCTTGTTTATGGAATAGTCAGTAGGCCAGTTTCACTGGATTGAAGAGTATGTGTTGGGGAGTAAGGTATAAGATGACTAGAAAGGTAGGAAGGGGCTGGGTTATGAAGGGCACTGAATGACAACCAGAATATTTTGTATGTGATCCTGGAGGCAATAGGGAGTCAATGAAATTTATTGAATAGGGGGTGACATGGTCAGACCTCTGTCTTGGAAAATTATTTTAATGGCTGAATGGAGGATGGGTTGGAATGGGGAGAGACTTGAAGCAGGCAGATCCACCAGCAGGTTATTAAATAGTCTAGGTGACAGGTGCTGAGGCAGTATGGTGGTTACCACAGTGGCCATGGTGCTCAGAAAATGAGTTCCAGTAGTGATTCTGACACATGCTTGCTGTGTGAACTGTGTGACTGACCTTGGGAAAATCACTTAACCTTTCTGCTCTGAGCAACTCTGTAAAACTATAAGTTGTAGAAAGAGTACAGACCTGTACTGGTAGAGACAGTCTCCTCATCTGGGAATTCCCTTTACCAGTAATATCAAACTCAAATAGAAACAGATCCTTAGACTACATATTTATTTAGAAAACCACAAATTAAAGTTATCTATGTCATATTGTAATTTTATTCGTTTTACTAAACATTTTTCAATTGCATTTTAGTTTGGTTAGGGCCTTAACAGTTTTACTGAGAGTGTGTCTGTGAGTTTGACATCTCTGTCCTATATCAATGACAACACAGATCCTTTACTTACCCTTTAGTCCTCTTATCAGCTTCTAAATCCCTTTACAAACTGCTCCCAAGCTATCTCCAGCCTCATTATGTGTTTCTCCCTTTTCCATGTTCCATAGTCCAACCAAGCTGGCCTTTTCTCTGTTCTCAAGCAGCTCCTCTATCACCCATCTCCAGATTTTTACAGTAGCTTTCTCAGTGTCTGGTGGGCATTCCCACCTCTTTACTTCTGCCTCACACAACGCATCTCTTGCATCGTGACACAGCTTATGCAACACCTTCTACTTAAAACCTTTCTTTACTCCAAATGCTACTGCCTGCTTTCCCTAATGGCTTGTATTGATTTTGTTTTCTCATATTTATTCAGTATATACTTATACCTTCTATACAATCACTGGGTCCCACTTTTATCCTAGTCTTCACATACATAATCCTGGAAAGCATTTCCTGTGGAGAAAGGTCCAGTCATCTTTAGCAACTGCCAAACCACTGCTAAAGGCAAGCAAGCCAGTCTAACCCTAGCTGAAGCAGCAAGGCACTTGGAGGGAGATACAAGAGACAGCATGTGCCATGCAGATCAAATTATGACTACCATCACAATCTCCCCTTGAACCCAGATGGAGACAGCCCAGTTTCCTGAACCTAAGAGCTTTGAGAATAGCAATGTTTCCAGGCTATTCCTTACAGCCATCATTCCAGGAACCCTTTTCCCTGTTTGAGAACTGTTTTTGTCAATGTTACAAACACATCTGTTGAAGATCCAGTAAAGAAAGTTCTTGTCACTAACGTCCTTGGCTCTGTCAAACAGTTCAACATCAGAAACTGGTATGATTTTTATCAGTAGACACATCATTAAAAAAAGAGAGAGAAACATTACCATCTGCTTAATTGCTGCATCCTAAGGACCATAGGACCTTTCCATTTGACTTGTAACTGAAACTTTCCATATATGTCATCTGCCCCTGTTAGAATGCAAGTTCCTTGAGAGCAGAGACTGTCTTATTTTTCTACTTTTACCCCTAGCACTTAGCACAGTGTTTAGCACATAGTAAGCCCTTGGTGTTTAATTCCTTCTTTCATTAAGGAAATACATTAAGTATCTATTCCACCATAAGTACGCGTTCTCTACCTTACTGGACTGTAAGCTTCTTGAGGTTAAGGGGTTTCATTCTTTGTATTTTCATCCCTAGTTTAGCCCAGTGTGGGCTCAGAGTAGGCACTTAACAAATGATTGTTTATTGATTTTCTTACCAATTCTGTGAGGTAGGCAGGGGCTGGTTATCATCATTTGGATTATAGAATTTAATTGCTGAAAGGATATTAGAGATGATTAGGTCCAACCCTACAGAGGAGAAAAACTGAGGCTTAGAGGTTAGGTGATTCATCTAAGATCAAAGACAACTGGAGGCAGAGTCACAAATAAAACTCGGATCTCTTCACTTTCTGTCTAGCATTCCTGTGCTCCCTCTTTTCTATTTCCTGTGTATAGTAGGTCACGATTATTAGAGCTGGACACCCTCGGGATCATCTAGCTCTGGTCCTCAAGTTCACAGGCTCCCCATCCTCCAAGAGTCTTAGAACTTGGATGGGGAAAAAAAAATCTTTATTTTCACTAGCCTCTCATGGAAATTAAGCATTTCCTTCCGTTATTTATTCTGAGAAGTCCACAAGCTCCGCCAGACGGCCAAAGGGGCCCATGAAACAAGAAAGATTGAGAACCCCGGGCTGAGAAGGGCTTGGGGGGGAGCTTTAAGCCTTAAGTTACCCAGGATCTCTGCAAGAGTGGAGGGAGCTTACCGAGGTTCCCCCAGAGGAGGATGAAGAGATCAGTCCCCAGGTTGGGGCTCAAGAGCTTCCGGCAGATTGGGAGGGGGGCAACGATTAGGAAGAAAGGGAAACTGAGGCCTGCAGAGCGGGGGTGGGGAGAAAAGAGGATCAAAGGCAGAGCCGGAGAAGAGCCTCGCGCCCCTCCTTTACCGCAGAAACCTCATCTCCGCCTCCAGAGGCCCAGTGGCGGAAGGCGTAGCTCCCCGGCAACGGTCTCCATAGGAACCATACACTTCCCTCCAGCGGGTTTCCGCCCTCGCCGCCAATCAGTGTCGTCATAGCAACGGCAGTGTCGTGCGTCATCTGGATGCGCCGGAAGTTCCTCCTGTTGATTCCGGTAGGACAGACTGCGGAAACGAGCCGAAGGGAGGCGAGATGGGCTGCGATGGGGGAACGATTCCCAAGAGACACGAGCTGGTGAAGGGACCGAAGAAGGTGGAAAAGGTCAGAGCGGGGTCAGAGTCAGGGAGGAGAATGACGTGACGTGCGGCCTCCAGGGAAGTCTGTGGGAGGGCGGGCCCCCAAATGGGCTTTCGGGACGGAGCTGAATTTGGTGTAATGTTTGGTGTCCTTTGCTTACGACCGTCCCTCCTGACTCCTTCGGGAATCATCCTCCACTTCTGGAAAGAGTCGTCCATAATCGTTGCCCCAACTTCCTCATTTGCCCCCCTATTTTTCAGTCCTCTTCTAATATGACATTGAACCCCGCCATCACTCGCTCTATTGGAACGTCTTTCCCAAAAGTCACCGATGATTTCCGAATAACTAGATTGAGAAGCTTTTGATCCGTGCTCCTCTTTGATCCCTGTCGTTTCCGACACCGTTGGCCACTCCCTTCCTCAATGCTTTCTCTTAGCTTTTCTTTTATAACCTCCTCTCTGCTGTTTCTCTTCCTGCTTGATAGGATACATCATTTGCTGTCGCTGTGGGCGTCCTTCATTCAGGTCTCCATAGAGAGCTCCAGTCCCTGTCCTGGACCTTATAAACTTATATTAGTCTCGTCGTGATCTCATCTTCTCTTATGGATTCAGTTTTCTCTCTCTTTAGGATGCCCACATTTGCATATCCAGCTTTAATTTCTCTGCAGGCCTCCAGCCTCACAGAATATTAGCTAACATTTGTACAGTGCTTACAATGTGCCAGGCACTGTGGTGCCCCTCGTAACAACCCTGGGGGATAGATACTGTTACTATCCTTATTTTACAGAACAAGGAATTGAGGCAAGCAAGAGGTTAAGTGACTCATCCAGAGTCACACAGCTGGTGTCTGAGGCCACATTTGAACTCAGATCTTTCTGATTCCAGGCCCCATGCTTTCTCCACTCTGCCACCAGCTAGCTATCTCACTCACAGGCACACCTCTAGTTATCTGCTGGACATCTCCGTTTGGGAATCCTGTGAACATCTGAGACATGCAGTTTCCAAGGTGAAACTCATTTCTTTCCCTCTAAACATCCCCCTCTCCAAACTTATCTATTTTTGATAAGAACACTGCCATCCTTTTAGTTATCAAATGTCATAACCTCCTAGTTCCATCTTTTTCCTGTTCCATAAATCCCATATCTAATTTTTTTGCCAAATCTTGTTGCTTCTGTGTCTGTATCTTTTGCACCTGCCCTCTTCTGCTCTACTCCTAGACTTAATTCAGACCCACATCATCTTTCAGTGAAATGTAATAAATTCCTAACTGGTCACCCCAACTTCATTTGTCTCTCCTCTCCAACCCATTCTCCATGTAGCTGCCAAAATAATTTTTCTAAGGCACAGATGTAACCAAACCCTTTCCCATTCAAGATTATCAGTGGCTCATTGCCTTCAGAATTAAAACAAACACCAGAGCCTGACATTCATGTACCTCCATAATCTGTCTCTGACCAACCTTTCTAGTCTTATTTTATAGTATTCTCCTTCAAGCACTTTCATGCAAACGAGGCTTCTACCTGTTACCCAAACTTGACCTTCCATCTACCCCTTCCTTGTAGTTGTATAAGCCACCCCCCCCATGCTTTGGGATTCTCCTTCATCTCTCCCTTTGAGAGCCTTAACTTTCCTTTAGGTCTCAACTCAGACTCTACCTCTTCTATAAAGCCTTCCTTGCCTTCTTCACTAATTGCTAGTGTTTTCCATGTTCAGATTACCTTGTGTTATCTGTGTAGGTAATGTAAGAGTGAGAACTCAAAAGCAGGGACTGGTTTTTTTTAAACCCAGAACAGTCCCTTGCACATAGTAAGGGTTTAGTAAATGTTTGTTGAATGTCCCTGTGATGTGTAGATAGGGATAGTTTTGCCAGATAGGATTGACTCTAATAGATGAATAATAAAAACAAATATAGTGTGTCCTACACTTAAACTCAAAAAAACGACTTTACCAGTACAAAATTGGAGAGGAAGGTGGCTAGATAGATAGTAGTTCATCTGAAGATAGGAGAATTTTAATGGACTGAAAGTCCAGTTTGAGCTAACAGTGTGACAGAATGACCAAAAAGCTAATGCCATCTTAGGCTGCAATAAGAATATTAGGTGTTCAGAACAAGGGATATGGTAGTCCTGCTGTCTGGAGTATTGGCAGGTGGGTGGTACAATAGGTAGAGTGCTGGGCCTGGAGTTGTGTAACCCTGGCAAACCCTTATTTGCCCCAGTTTCTTCATCTGTAAAATGAAGATAATAGTAGCACCTACACCAAAGGATTGTTGTGAGGATCAAATGAGAATTATCATAAAGCACTTAGCGCGGTGTCTGTCAAATAGTAAGGGGAACATAAATTTAACTATTATAGTGGATGAACACTTGTTGGAAATATTTAAAGGGGTTGTATGATTTTTTTTTTAAATGACATGACCTTAAAAAAAAAATAAAAGTAATGACATGGCCTTCCCACTTCCCCCTTCAAAAAATTTATTTTGTACTCTGGCAGTTGAGTGGTTTGAGAACTGGGAGGAGAAGAGTACACCATAACAAAGATTATGTTTTTATCAGCGATGCTCATATATAGACAGGAGATATCTAAACAAAATGATCCAGAAAATTTTGAGGAGAGAATACTTTTGATTGAGATTAAAATCTATGTAAAATTATTGACATGACAGGCACAATTATTTGTATAATCTTAGAGTTTGGAGAAGCCTGAGAGATCTGACACTCCCAGCTTCTTTTTTAATGGAGGAGAATACCCTATAAGCACTAACTCCAATATTGTCATCCCATTATCCCTATTTAAATAGTGACTTTTGCCTGAAATGTTCAAATCAGTCAGCTGACATTAACTCAGCAATCTATCCAAACTGCTATGAGGTGGGTAAAAGGCAATTACTATTACCTATATGTCACAGAGAAACAGAGATAATGGAAATTGAGTTTAAAGTCCTACATGGGGTGAAGAAGCAACCATGCACAAGGGGGAGAAAAACAAACTAGATTTCAAATTGAGGACCTGGTTTGAACTCCTCACTTGAGGGAAACTACTTGTCTGGTGTCACACTTGTATAAGTCAGTGATAGACCCTGGACTGCCATCTAGATCTTCTGACTGCTACTTCTATCTGTGCGTTGGACTTCTCTCTGTAAACTTGTAAAGAAGAATGTTGAGCATCTCTACCTTTCTTTCCTTTGCCTTCCTTTGACCAGATATCCACTGGTCTCTGCTGAACTCTGATGTTAGGAAGTGTGAAACACCTTCACTTTTGAGTTTTTTAATTTTAGAAGACAAAGCAGACAGCATGGAAGAATATTTAATAAACAGAGATATATCATCTATGATAAAGTTTCAGGTACCAGGAGGTGTGGAAAGAGGGCTTTTTTGATACCTCTTCTGCTATTTGTTTTTCTGATATTCATTTTTGAATTCCAGTAGTCTATTCATTCTTTTTGGATTGTTTGTCTAATGAGTGACAAGTGTAAAAGTTAAAAAGTAGAATGAAAGTTGCTCTTGAAAGAGTAGGGAGAGAGATTGATGTTAGGGGCGTTGAGCCTTATGTAGCTGCTTTTTGCATTTTTAGAAATATCAAGTTAGCTATATGAGTTCAGTATTATTCAGAATTTTGTCTTTGTGTATTTATATATTTTATAGTACTTTGGTTTACAGCTCGTGTCATTAATCCAGATTTAATGGCATGATATGCCCCCTGGTGGACAGATTATATGATACGTTTATTTTAATTAAATTGATAGTATTATTTTGTGTTTTTAATAAACACTGAGAAGAGTTATACTGAAAGGAAATGGTAATGTTTATTTTCTGATGATCTTTAAAATATGCTATTCTTTTAACTTTTTTGTCTTTATACGCTTTATTGTTTACTTCATTTTCTGAACTATTTACAGGATCATAGATTTTAGCACTAGAAAGAGTCTCTGTGCCATCTAGAGCAGTTCTCTCATTCTAAGAAGTTAAGGTGAAGAGGAAGTAAAATTCTAGGGTGTCCCCGGTACAAAGGAATAGCTTGATATAAAGGTTGTTTTTCCATTACCATTTTAAGAAATTACTGTATTTATTTGACTACTCCTATAGTCTTGATGAGAGGTAATGAAGATTTGAACTAGGGTAGGAGCTTTGTGATGGGGTGAATGGGATGATGTGAGGGATGCTGTGGAGGCAGAGTCAAACAAGATTTGGCAAGTGATTGGATATGTTGAACAAATGTGAGTGAGGAGTTGAGGTTAACCTTGGAAACTAGGTGGCATATTGGATAGAGCACAGGACTTGGACTCAGGAGAGTGGACATAGACACTTATTAGCAGTGTGACCCTGGGCAAGTTATTTAACCATTCTGTGCCTCTGTTGTTTATCTGTGAAATGGGGATGATACTAATAGTACCTACCTCACAAGATTGTTGTGAGGATCAGATAATATAGCATATGTAAAGTGCTTTGCAGACTTAAAAGCACTATATAAATTCTGGCTTTAATAATGGAGAGTTTGCAAATCTGGATGACTAAAAGGATGTTTGCAACCTTAGCAGTTTTGGGAGGTTTAGAAGAGGGAGAGGTTTGAGGTATTGAGGAAGAAAACAGTAAGTTCTGTTTGAGTTTGAAATGCCTGTGGAACATTTAGGTGGTTGGTTGGTTGTTGTCCTCAGAGAGGACTAAAATGACGTCACCATGGTAAAGTGAAGTTTCAGTGTGTCTAACTGTGGCTGATCAGACCAATACGAGCTCAGAATGCTCTACCACAGGTTGGGCACAGATAGTCCGTGTGAACTTTTAGTTTTAGTTTAGAACTTTTAGGAACCTTTAGTACAAAACTGCTGAAAGGCAGTTTATAATGCAGGACTGTCGTTCAGAAGAGAGATGAAGGCTGCATGTACAGATCTTGGAATTATCTGCATAAAGATAATTGAGCCCTTGAGAACTCATGAGATCTTCAAACATGAGTGTATAGAAGAGACTTAGGGGATAACTACAGTTAGCAAGTATGGTATAGATGACAATCCAGGCTAAGAAGGATCAGTCAGAAGAACCGAGCAGTACATGAAAACCTAGAAAGAAAAGCAAATCTGGGTTGTCCTAGTATCAGATGCTGTAGAGACATCAGGAGGGATAAGGATTGAGAAAAGCCTTTAGATTTGGTAATTAAGAATTCATTGGTAGCTTAGAACAAGGCAGTTTCAGTTGATTGGCAAGGTCAAAAGCCAAATTGTAGAGTGTTTACAAGAGAGGGAAAGGAGAGGAAGTGAAGGCACTAAGTTTACATAAAAGGCTTTTTCAAGAAGTTTAATTGAGATGCAGAAGAAAGATACAAGATGATAGCTAGTGAGAATGTAGGTTCAAATGAGATTTTTAAATGTGGCAGGGAATAAAAGGGGTTAGGAAGAAATATAAGATTAGAGGGAAAGTAAGAATTATGGTAGTGACAGTCTTCTGGAGATCATGGGTACATAAAAAGTAGTTAACCCTGGCAAGGAGAGGGCTTCTAAGATCCCTTTAAGTTCAAACATTCTGTGGTTCTGAAATTCTGTAATCAAGTCTTTATACTCTTTATACTCATCCCTCAGTCATTAAGTATATATTAAATGCTTTCTTCGTGCCGAGCATTTTGCTCTGTGCTGAGGATACAAAAACAGAAAATTAAACAACCTTACTCTTGTAGAGCTTACATTCTAGTAGGGGAAACAAGTACATAGGTAAGTATATACAGAATAAATATTTATTTGCTACTGGGGAAGCAAATGCTGTGGAAAGGGGCCAACCATCTCCACCAGCTGCCAATTAAATGCCACACAGAGGGCAGACGAGTCAGCCTAACTGAAACAGCAAGGCACCCTCAGGAAGAGACAGGAGTCAGTGTATGCTGTCAAATCACCACCACCACCTTAGCACTGTCTCTCCCCCACTCAGACCCCAATGGAGACAGCCCAGGACCCTAAACTTAAGAGCTTTACGAATAGCAGTACTTTCAGCAGCCCACTGCTTGAAGCAAGGAAGCAACCTGTGTCGAGATGAGGCCTAGCAGTTGCTCTTCTCAGTGTTATAACCGCGTCTATTAAAGATCCAGAAAACCAAGTTCTCATCGCCAAAGACTTTGACACTGTCGATTGATTCAGCATCAGAAAGTGGTATGATTTTTATCTGTGGAAATAGCATTACCATCTGCTTCCTAAAGACTGTGGGACCTTTGCAGTGGAAACCTTCCATGTGTGTTGTTTCCCCCAGTAGAATGTGAGCTCCTTGAGAACAGAGACTTTTTAAATTTGCATCCCTAACACTTAGCACAGTGCTTTGCACATTATAAGCACTTAACAAATGCTTTATTCATTCATTCTTTCAAATATGAAGAGAGTGAAAACAAATACATACAAAGTAGTTCAATATGGAGAGAGTCTGAGAAGGGGCATATCAGTTAGTAGTTGGAGAATCAGAAAAGGCTTCATATAGGATGTAGTGCTTAAGCTGTATCTTGAAGGAAAGAAGGAAAATATATGAGGCAGAGGTGAGGAGGGAGTTCATTCTAGGTATGGGAGGCAGCCAATACAAAGGCACAGAGATAGGAGATGGAGTGTCCTACATAAAGACTAGAAAGAAGACCAATTTGACTGTGTTTCAATGAAGCTAGAAAGATAGTTGGGGTCAGATTGTGAATAGCTCTAAAAGCTACCTGGAGGAATTCATATTTGATTTTTGAGGAAATAGAGAGTCACTGGAGCTGATTGAATAGGGGAGTCAGATGGTCAGATCTGCATTTAAAGAAAATTTCTTTGGCAGTGTATGTAGAATGGACTGGAATAGGGAAAGACTAGAAACAAAGACACCTTTTAGAAGGCTGTTGCTATAATCTAGGTGACAGATAATGAGGGCCTGAATGAAACTGGTCACTCTGAGGGGAAAGAGAGGGAATCAGAAGCTACAGATGTTGTGAAGGTAGAAATGCCAAGATTTGGCAGTTGTTTGGATGTGTGGGGTGGGGTGAAGTATTGAGGATAATGTCAGTTTGAGACCTGGGAAACTGGAAGAATGGTGGAATCTTTCATAGAAATAGGCAAGTTTGGAAGGGGAGAGGGTTTGGGGAAAACATAATGAGTACAGTTTTGGATATGTTGAGACCAAAATCTTTGAGATGTTTCCAAGACATTTAGTTTAAAATGTCTGGTAAGCAACTAATGATGCATAACTGAAGATCAGAGAGATATTGGTGCTGAATATATAGAGCTGAGAGTCTTCATAAGGATGATAAGCCCATGTGACCCAACGGGGTTACCAAAAGAGAAATTATAGAGAGAGAAAAGGGCCTAGATCAGTGCCTTGTGGAACACTCACACCTAGTGGGTTTGATATGAATGGTGAAACCACCAGACACAATGAAGAAAAAGCAATCAGACAAATGTGAAGAGAAGGAGAGTAATGCCATGAAAACTCAGATTTGAGAGAGGATTCAAGGAAAAGGGTGGTTAGTGGTGTCAAATGGAGAAGACAGATTGGGAGGATGAGGACTGAGAAAAGACTATAAGATCTGGCCAATAATAACTCTTTTTGTGACTTTGGAGAGAGCAGTTTCAGTTGAGTGATGAAGTCAGAAGCCTGATAGCAAACGATTGAGGAATAAGAGAGACAAGACATAGTGGAGGCAGTGAGTATAGACTGATTTTTCCATTAGTTTGACTAAGGAAGGGAAGAGATATATTTGATGATAGCTTAAAGGAGTGGTTGGGTTTAGTGAGTTTTTTGAGGATGGAGTAGACTTGGCCATGTTTGAAAGGCAGTAGGGAAGGAACCGTCAGATTGGGTGAAGTTGAAGATTTGAGTGAAGGGCAATCTACTGAAGAAGAAGGGAAGGATTAAGATCAAGTGTGCCAGTAGAGAGGCTGGCCTTGGCAGGGTCTACCTTCTTATCATGTCTGACCATGAGTGGAGGATAACATCAAGGAATTTTGAAATGAAGAGAACGGAGGAAGAGGAGATATATGTCAAATGGTCTCAGTTTTCTCAGTAAAGTAGGCGGTGAGATTTGCTAAAAAGAGAGTGGTGGGGGAAGTGTGATTTGAGGAGAGAAGAAAAGGTTTATTAAAACATCTGTGGGTAATGAGACAAAGAATTTAATTAAGGAGAAATGAAAGGACTGCCTTGCTCAATGGGCCCAGTTGAAGTTGGCTAATGAATTTATAGTGGACTTACTCAGCAGTTGTGTGACTCCCTTCAGTTTCATTTAGTTACCCATGAGAAAGAAGAACAGCAATACAGCGCTGAGGTTTGGAAAGAAAGGAGCCAGGGTAGGACAAAGGGATTCAGGAGCAGAAGAGAATATGGAGTTCAAATGGTTAACCATTGGGTTGAAATTGGAAAAGGAAGTCAGAGAAATGCTAATGGGAAAGTGAAGGGATTGGAGGTGTCAGTGAAGAAGAATTGGTTTAGGAGGGATGAAATGTAGGAGATGGAGTTAAAGAAGTTCTGGTCAGAGAGAGAAATGTCTAATTAAGGAAGTGAAATGCTTGTGCATAGTGATAAGATCCCATGTGTGACCATCCTATGTGTGGTTGAAGTGGAATGAATGAATGAATAATAGGGAAAAAATCTGAACCACATATCAAACAGAAGGTGAAAGTAATTTAAAAGCCAATGAATCATTTTTTTTCTTTTTTAATTTCTTAGGTTGACAAAAATGCTGAATTAGTGGCCCAGTGGAACTATTGTACTTTAAGCCAAGAAATACTAAGAAGACCAATAGTAGCTTGTGAACTTGGCAGGTATGCTTGTTATTATTTGAATTACTACTTTCTTTTTAAAATAAATTTAAAGTAAATTTCTATTTGTAAATAGGACTATTATCCATTTGTAGACTATCCTCAGCAGATATCTTCATTCTGGATTCCTTTTTCCTCTGAGCATGTATCTGGATCATATTCTTCAAGCTCAATCCTGCCTTAAGACTTTTTTTAAAATTAGTTGCCTTCCTTGTACACACTACACATATCTAAGTCAACTCTACTGATAAATAATACATTCTTGTCTATATTTCTCTGAAATGCACTTAAAAGAACCATCATGTGATACATTCCATTGTCAATTGTAAATAATTTATACTCTCCTTATCACTGCTTTAAGCATTCGATGAATTTCACCTCCATTAGCACAGCTATTTTATTGTCTAGAATTATAACATTTTCACTATTTCTTATTGTTACAGACTTTATAACAAAGATGCAGTCATTGAGTTTTTATTGGACAAATCTGATGACAAAGCCCTTAGGCAGGCAGCATCTCACATTAAGAGCATTAAGGTAATATTAATAATTCTGAAATGATTCAAGGGTCACAAATGTTTGCTTTGTTACTGGTATACTTAAAGATGGGAACCATAAGAGGTAAGTTCCAGTAAAAGCTTTACTAACTTGCTATATAACTCTAAACAAGCCACAATGTCCTTGAGCTTTGGGTAACTCATCTTTAAAATGGACATAATATTTGTGTTTGTGAGGGTGTTTGTGAGGGATTAAATTGGATAATGAATGTCAAAAAACCTTTTAAAGCTCTAAACTATCATACAAATATAAGGTAATATTTGTAACTGCTAAAGGACAGTTCCTGTTATTTTAGATATGGAAAATAATTACATGGAATTTTAGATCTGAAATGAAACAAAAATTATCCAGTTCTTCTTCCCTTTCATTTTGCACAGGAAGAAACTGAGATAGAAGAATTTGGTGACTTGTCTTTAGGTTACACAACTAGTCAGTTGGTTGGATTGGGATCTGGGTGGTCTCCTGACTCTCAAGCTAGTTAGTCCCTTTTCTGTTATGTCTTGCTCTTTGTTTTAATTTGTCTTGCGGAAGTTATTATTAGTGATATTTCTTTCATAAAGAGAAAAAATTACCTTTATCATTGGGATCAGTGTAGTTTTTTTCTCATGATTTAATTTTTAATTATGAAGGTTATTTCTTTCTGTCAAAATGTAGTAAAATAGTGCTTTGCATCTAGCAATTATTCAATACGTATTAGTTGAATTTGGTTGAGAATCAAAATTTAAAAGTACCAAATATTTATTAGCTCATCTGTGGATAAATAAAATACTAATTCCCTTCATAACTTTAGAGTAATGTTCTCTTCAGGTTTGGGGTTACTTAGATCATATGATTCATTCATTATTTCATTAACATTTAGAATGCAGTCAGTATGTTCCAGATCTGTTATTTACTGGTGATACAAAGATTTAAATAAAAAAAAGCAAAATAATTCCTATTCTCAAGGAGAATTTTCTCAAGGAAACAATACACAAACATAAGTAAAATACAGAGTACTTTTTTGACAGGGAGAAAACATTAGCAACTGGGAGGTCAGGATAGTCCTCATATAGGAGATGGCATTAAAAAGACTAATGATAAATGAAAGGTTTGACTAAAGAGGGAGTAAAATAATAATTTCTGTGTTGGTTCTATGAATTATTAAGGGGAAATGATCATTATATAAACTATTTTAAATGTTGATGGTTTTTTCTAGAATGTGATAGAGCTGAAGCTCTCTGATAATCCAGCCTGGAGTGGTGATAAGGGAAATACAAAAGGTGATAAATATGATGACCTCCAGCGTGCCCGATTTATTTGCCCTGTTGTAGGTCTGGAAATGAATGGTCGGCATAGGTCAGTAATTCATAACAAATAGCTGGTATAAATCCTGTCTTGGACTTTGTCTTCTAAAGGTGCTATTAAGTCACAATTGGGTATTCATCACATTAATCCCTTTGTAATGTAACTTCTAAGTCCAGTGGGATTTTAAAGAAATCTTTGTATATTTTAAAATGTTCTCTACTGTGCACTACTTCCCACATGTGACCCATTTAAAGCTATGTTTGGTTGCCTGATATACTTGAGCCTGGGAAAGGAAGTAAGGGGCAAATGTTTCCCATAAAGTGAATCTCTTTTCCTTGTAACTACAGCTACAAATTACCACAGTGGGAAAATGTTATGGAGTGTGTGGTTGATTCATTGGCTCTGTGCCCAACAGATAGTGATAAAGAAATAGGCTTGCATTTCTTCTTACCTCGGTACTTCAAAGAGAGTCATTTCTTTCATTACTCTTTCCACTGACATGGATCACATCCCTTCTAATGAATTTGTCAATTACCTTTTCGAATTGCTGTGGACAAATGGCTTCATAACCCTTTGACCAGACTGTTGATAAGACACTTTGAACTTCCCTTGGCTCATCCTTGGAAAATAGGCCAGATGTTTTCAGCTTAGTAAGATATACTAGAGTATGCATCCTGTTGATACAGTTTTTGGTAACTCAGTCACCTCCCAGCCACAGTGAGGCAGTGAAGTTGGACTTCTAATGAAGAGCCTTGAATTCATTGGAACCTCGGTATCATAAATTTTTTAATCTAGATTTGTACAGTTGAATTCATGTTACAATAGGCAGAAGGTGGGTGTGAGTACACTGCAACACATTACAAGCAAAAAATTATGAATGAAGGAGAACTAAAGTAAAAGATGTTTTCAAAAATGTATGAGCAAAAGAAGATGAATTTAGTTGATCATGTATTAAAAGCAAGGTATAACTTATGAACACACCTTGTGCCCTACAAGTGTCTTCTCAGTGTTAAGAAATAGTAAGAAAGTCCTCTAACACTGAGTGGACTCCCTGTGGTGAATTTTGTGAGAGGATATGGCGACATTCACATTGGATGGATCACTATCTCTTGTTGGAGGGAATACCCACATCAGTGAAATAACAGCTCTGTTTTAGTAAAAGGCAAGCCTTTGTTTGATAAAAGAAGAGTTTGACTTTGTCTTTTCTCCTTACAATAGAGGTAACAAATTTTTTTGTATGGATAGTTGATATATTTTAGGCAGTGAATGTGTTATCAATTGAATGTTCATTCACAATCAATAATAAATAGCTTATGAACATTTAATTAGGAAGAGAATTTTCAAGCCACAGCCCATTTTGACAGTTTAAAAAAATTATACTTTATTTCAGATTTACAGTTTAGACACACAGAAGTTCACATTACAAATACATTTGTGGAAAAAGGAGGGCAACACTTTACACAACCATGGATACAGGAAGAATTCATGACTATACAAGAAATAGAAAGGCGTAGCTTACAGAAGTCAAAATGAGCTAATTTCAGTTATATAAAATTTAAAAGGTTTTGTGTAAACAAGAAAGCAGTTATAATTAGAAAATAGTTAACTAGGGGAAAATAGTATTTGCAGCAAGTTTCTCTGCTAAAAGTCTTATGTCCAAGATATATACTTCATTCTAAATTTAAGTTTATTTTGTTCATGATAAACATCTGTATTAGAGAAGTTTTGGTCCCTTACTTTGAATCTGTCTAAGTTACTACTTCATTCTTTGCTGCTGAGACACAGTAAATGCCCAGTTAGCCTTCCATTCTCCAGGTGCAGTCAAAGTCTAATGTCTGAAAAGTTTAAGGACAAATAGTTGAAGTTCTCTTAAAATTGGTTAACCCCTTAATTAGCATTTCATCTAGTATTAAAAATAAAACCCATATATCTTTCCCCTTTATTGTAGAGTTGGGTGACTATAAATGTTTGTAATGCCTTGTTAAAAGTATAGATTCTTTTACTGAAATGAGAATTATTGTGGAAAATCTGGGATGAGTGGTTTCTATATGGAAAGTACTGACCTGTGCCTTTCCCCAAACAGCCACAAGGGGTCATGTGTAAAGTAGGCATTTAACTTATTGCAAGATGCTAACCTTCTCTTGGATACAATATCTTTTCTACCAAGAGTATTAAAAAGCATTTAACCCCCAGGATTTTAAAAATAATTAATTCACAAGGTTAGAAACTGAGATTCCACAGAATAAAAGTAGAAGAAACAGAAAAGGGAGATGAATCTTCTTTCTCTTTGACTTGCACACTTTTTACAGGGCTTGTTAACCTTCTACATATAGAATTTAGTCACTTTAAACTGTGATACTGTAAAACAATACATGTGGATATATTGCAGGAATGCACATTATGTTCAACAAATGTTAGGTAATACTATAATTGTTACTTTATAATATATATTTATAAGTTGTGTTTTTTATAATTATATAATATGCTGTTAGCTCACAATGTAATGATATTGTGGTTATCTTTATAATAAATATTAGTGTATTAACAATACATAATATCTTAAATAATTCTTGTATTTTATTTTCAAGGTTTTGCTTCTTGCGCTGCTGTGGTTGTGTGTTTTCTGAACGAGCCTTGAAAGAAATCAAAGCTGAAGTTTGTCATACAGTAAGTTCTTTGAATTTCATCAATCTCTGCCATAGAGTCTGTTGAGAATAGCATTTGATTTGGCAGAAAGCATGGTTCTACGACTTTATGTAGCTAAGAAATCATGGATAGCTTGTGTGGTGAGCAAGGAAAGTTCGTAAGTATTGATAGTGGTCATATCAGTCAGTAAGACAGTAAGTGCCTACCCTGTGCCAGGTACTCAGCCAAGCACTAGGGATACAAAAAGAAACAAAAAACAGTCCCTGCCCTCAAAGTTAACAGGAGAGAGAACATGCAAACAGCTGTATATAGAGCAAACTACATATAGTATAAATAGGAAATAGTTAAAGGAAGGAAAACATTAGAATTGAGTGTTTAGGGAAGGCTTCCTTAGAGAAGGTGGGATTTTAGTTGGGAACTTAAAGAAAACCAAGGAGGTCAGTAGTTGGAGCAGAGGAGAGAAAGCATCCGAGGCATGGGGAAAAGCCAGAGAAAATGCATAGAGCAGAGTGATAAGAGTGTGCTGTCTATAGAACAGCCTGGAGGCCAGTGTCACTGGATCAAAGAGTATGTGTTGGGGAGTAAGGTATAAGAAGACTGGAAAGGTAGCAAGGCGGCAAGATTATGAAGGTTTGAATGCCAAACAAGGCATTTTGTATTTGGAGGCAATAGGAAGCCACTGGAGTTTATTGAGTTGGGGGGCAGGCTCTGTGACATGATCAGACCTAAGCTTTTAGAAAATCATTTTAATGGCTGAATGGAGGATGGATTAGAGTGGGAAGAGACTTGATGCAGGCAGACCTACCAGCAAGTTATTGCAGTAATCACAGAGTGAGGTAATGAGGACCTATACTACAGGGGTGTCAGTGTCTCTGGAGAAAAGAGACATTCAAGACATGTTGCAAAGGTGAAATCAGTAGGCCTTGAAAACAGGTTGGATACGGCCTTTATAGTGATAGGGAAAATAGAAGTGGAGAGGATTTAGATAGAAAGACAAGTTTTGTTTTGCTCACAAGGGCTGAACACCCAGTTTGAGATGCCTGAAAGACAGTTGAAAATTCAAGACTGGAGTTTAGCAGAATATTGTTACAATGAGATTGTCAGGAAAAATAGCCTTAATTTATTTCCTATTTATTTATTCTATGTACATTTATCACAGCTGCTGTTTGCAAGGAAAACTGTAGTGAGTGCTGGGAGAATACAAAGTTTTGATAAGACATCATTAAGCCCTTGCCTTCATAGAGGTGACCATGATGTAAAGACAGATTATAATTAATATGCAATATTACAGGATAAGTGCATTAACCAGTTGTAAAGTGCTATGTGTGGAACCAATCTCAGGGAAGGTTATTGATGAATTACCATGTTTTTAGCAATATGGTTTAGTATGATGATTTAGTTTTTAATAAAATACTCATTATAAACAAATGAATACAGAAGTATTTATTAGGTAACTACTGGGTATCAAGCACTGTGCCAGGCACTGAAGATACAAATAAAAAAGATATTGTGTATTGCATAGTCAGACAAAACAAATTTCCCATATTGGCAATGTCCAAAAATGTATATTTCATTTTCCTCATTAATCTTCTGGATTCATGCATTGATCAGTTAAGTATTTAAAATTGTTTTTGCTCTATTGATGTTGTAATATAAATTATTCTCCAGGTTCTGCTCACTTCACTCTGCCTTAGTTCATACATATTTTCCAGACTTTCTCTGAAACCATGTTTCTTAGCACAGTAGTAGTCTATTACATTCATATGCCACAATTTGTTCAGCTATTCCCCGTTTGATGAGGACCTTTCAATCTCCCTTCAGTTTTCAGTTCTTTGCCACCACAAAAAGAGCTGCCATAAATATTGCCATACATATGAGTCCTTTTCTTTGATTTCCTCACGTTATAGGCCTAGTAGTGGTATTGCTGAGTCAGTGGGCATATATGTGCACAGTTGAAAGACTGGAGAGGCATAGTTCCTAAATTGCTTGTTAGAATAACTGGACCAGTTCATAGCTCCGCCATTAGTGCATTAGTGAATCTGTTTTCTCACAGCCCCTCCAACTATAGTCAGTTTCCTTTTTTGTTAGATTTGCTAATCTGAAAGATGTGAAATGGAACCTTAGTGTTGTTTTGATTGGCATTTCTTTAATCATTATTGATTTTGAGCAATTTTTTATTTGATATTTGATAGCTTGAAATTCTTTTTTTGAAAACTTCATGTTCATATCCTCTTGACTATCAGCTGGGGAATGATCCTTATTCTTACAAATATGTATCAGTTTCTTATATAGCTTAGAAATGAAAATTGTATCAGAGAAACTTACTGTAAGTTAACGGTTTCCGTTTGAATCTTAGCAGCATTGGATTAATTTATGCCAAAACTTTTAGAATTTATTTCCCTACATCCTATTATATTTTTTCCTCTCTTTGCTCCCCACCTCCCTCTTTACATAGAAAAAGAGGGGTATGGAATAGGAGTGTGCTCAGCACCGGTGTTCAGTTTGATGCAAACAGCTTCCAGTTCCTTACTCCTGTTCACTGCCCTTTACTCACTCTCTGTTCTTTTTTTATCCTTTTAAACTGCTCTTCAGATTACTCCTCTATATTACTTAGTTTGTTTTGCTATTACTAATTTCATTCTAAATCTACCCTCCTTCTTATTTTCCCCTTTTCCCTCTCCCTGTGTCTTCCTGTTTCCCTATTGAGTTGAATATATTTATGTACCAAAACATGTGTGTGTGTGCATGTGCATACATGTGTGTGTGTGTGGGGGGGTGTTCTACTATCCCCTGAACAGTTCAATGAAAGTAGATTCAAGTAATGCTCAACCCCACCCCATTTTCCCCCTCACCCTTTCCTCATTTATATAGACTTCAATTTGTGCTCCTTGATTATGTGAAAGAATAAATGACCCCATTCCTGTTTTTCTTCCCCATTGTATACTTTTTCACCTCCCTTTCCTTCTTTTAAGATCATCAAAACATAATAAAAATTACTCCCAAGATCTCTATTTATTTGATTCCCTCTGTGACCCCTGATGAGATTATGGATTTTAGGGTATGCTGATATAATTCCCTTCTCCCCCTTCCCCAGTACTTCATCCTTATTTAGTATTTTCTGAATGTTCGCTTGTATTTACCTTTTTACTTTTCTTTTTACTCCTGTGCTTATATTTTAGTTTCTAGGCTTTTCATTATGAATGCTTGTAAGTGTTCTAGAAGTTTCATTAAAACTTCATTTTTTACCCTGTAAGATTACACTCAGTTTTACTATGTAAGTTATTCCTGGTTATAAACCTATATCTTTCATCTTTTGGAATATCATATTCCATGCTCTCTTCTCTTTAGAGTTGTATCTGCTAAATCATGTGTGATACTGACTGTGGTTCCTCAGTAGTTAAACTCTTCTTTCTGGCTGCTTGTAGCATTTTTTTCTTTGACCTGTAACCTGAGCATTTTGGTCTGTAAGGTTCCTGGCAGTTTCTTCTGTTTTTCAAGCTTTTGAATTGCCTTGGTTACTGTTTGCCCATAAGTTTAATTTGTAATCTTGGGATGGGAAGGTGACCTACTGTGGTTTCTCCTATTTCCCAATGACTACTTGGTCTGATGTTCTTAAATTGTTGTTGGAACACTTGTGAGGGGCCTTGGACTACACTACTTTATTCAGTCCACCTGTCCCTGGTCTTCTAAATCATACTGTTTCATTTTGAAACTTCCAACGTGCCTGTAGCCTCCTCACCTTGGAACATTTAGCCATCCCTGTGGCCCTCTCAGCCTGGTACATTAACGTGTTGCTTCTGAATCCTTCATTTTGTGGAAGGGGCCTTTATTCCCCTCCCAGCTTTGTTCTTGGCTTCTGGACTGTAAACCATATGCTTGTGCTGGGTGCTTTGTTTGTGTTCTTTCCCCATTAGAATATAAGGTGATTAGAGGCAAAGACTGTCTTTCTTTTTGCTTGTGTTTGTATTCCCAATGCTTAGCATAATGCCTAGCATATTGTAAATGCTAGAGCTTGTACCTTCCATCCTTCCTTTTAATCATGGATGTGGAACACTTTTGGATGATGGTGAGATCAGTAGTATGACAGTCTTTGTTTTTGGTTGAAGTAATGAAGAAGTTGGTAGGAATTAAGAAGATTAAAGAACCAGGATACCACAGTGTTTGAGGGAACATCAGCATGTATATTGAAATGCCCTTGTGCAAAGGGGAGTGGTTGAAATGAATGGAGAGACTATGAGCCTGATACCAACCTCCTTGAGAAAGAAAAGAGCATGACCTGAGGTCTGGTATATACTGACAGCAGCAGCATTTGGATTGAATGATATTTCCAGATAAAGTAACCCTCAAAGGAGGAAAGGTTACTGAGTGATGGGAGAATCTGGATGTGGCAAAGGGAAGAAAGAAGTTTTCTGATTTTTCCTCCCTGACCTGTGGGGGAGCAGAAGAGAAGGTACACCCAGCATTGGGAAAGTGGTGAGAGATGCAATGCCTTTCTGTGCAGAGCTGGTTCTCCTTGAACACCAGAGGATGGAAGGAGCATAAAGCAGAGAGATGAAGAAAAATTTGTTGATAATGGAAATAGCCAGTAACCAGCCCTTTTCTGTTTGTTAATATAGAGTCAGTTTCACTTTTAGTGCTGTTTGGTGCTTGCCATATCCAGTGCCTGTAGTATGTTGGTACATTACAAAAAATATTTATTTTTATTTTAGGTTGATGTAAAACTGTTTTGAGTTGGTTGACTTTCTTTTTCACATGAGTTAATTCATTTAACAAATATTTTTAAGTGCTTATTATGTGCCAAGAGTAGTGCTAGGTACTGAAAGGGGGAAAAATACACAATTTAGATAAGACTCAGTGCTTTTCTTTACAGAGTTTACAGACCAATAGGTTGAAATAGCTAACAGAACAATTCATTATAGATTTTTATTTTACATGTTACTCTTAAAGATAATGGGGTTAAGTATTCATTTCTCTAAGTAGAATGGGTTTTAATTTGTTCCAGTTGGACCTTAAGAAAGAGAAAAATTTAGTTTATAAAAAATTATTTCATTTATGTCAGAAGGCAAATTAGAAGGATTTTTAAATGTATTTTTTTTAATCTTCACAATAATTTACATTTTTTGAAAGTGCAGGATATTTTGGACACGTAATTTTTAGTATTTCAAAATAGTGAAGAGATCTGAAAAAATAAGTGTCTTCTGGATATAATTTCTTGTTTTGGTCACAGTACAATTTATAATTCTCTTTATGTTACTTTAATAAATTGATGAGATTTTGCTAGGCCTCAGTTTCTTAAACTGTAAGATGAAGGAGTTGGACTAGATTTCCAACTGTGAAATTCTTTATTTCTATGAAAGTGAAATCTAAACAATATTTTCTTTCAAATAATGCCAATTCTAGTTCCAAAAACCAAATTTCTAGTTCTGTGGTATTTCCAAATTTTAAATTCACTAAAATGGGAAGACTTCACTCCAGTTTGTATTAACTGTAATATGTAATAGTTGTGAGTTTTTTCCTAAGATTTAATCTTTGTGAGTACTACCCATATTTGCCTCACATAGGCTATGGTATTTATCTTTGACAGTGAGTTAGTGAGTCATTTTGTTCTGTTACCTCTGGCAGAGAAGTTTCTTTCACTCCAAATCTCAGGGTCTGAACTTGGGTGATAGTTGATAGATGAATCCTGAATGACAACTTTTGTATCCATTCTACCACTGATTATCTTGATAATACCCAATTTAATATACAAGGCTGCAGTGTTTGAAATTGTCCTGGTTCCATGTTTTAAAGCAGATAGGATGAGCATTGGTTTGAGAAAATGGGTTCCTAAGAGATGTGGTTGCTAGGTTTTCTGCTTGCTAATGATTTGTTTATATTAAAAAGAAAATTTAATTGTATTCCCCACAGTATTCTGTGTCTCATGTAGTAATGAGAAACAAATTGGGTAAGTTGCACAGCAAGAAACAATGCAGCATTCTGTGCTATATTAGCGGTGTACTTAGTAATAGTAAACTTAACTAGTTTTCCAGACTGGTTAGGTTAGTAAAGTGAAATATTTGTAAAGTAAGTGATGTCTTCTGTATTACCAAAAGCCCTGCTATAACAACAGCTTATAGGAAAGTGCATTTTGTTAGGAGAAACGACAAATAAGGTGTAACCATATGGATGCCAGGTCTTAGGTGTGTGTGCATATGTCTTAAATAAGAGAAGAAACCTCCCTACAGGTTGTATGGCTTGTTCCAGTTTCCAGATTCTGTTCTGAATATTATTATCCAAGAGCATGATGACCAGCCTGTTTCGCTCTTTGTGAGGCGGAGTTTGGAATTCTTTTAAATAATACTTCCAGAGTCATACTGTCCATTAAGTCTTTCCAGTCCTGCTTTTTCCAGTAACAAAGTGAAGACACATTTGTTTTATATGAATCCATGACGACATATTTTCAAAACAAGATGGAAGCCAGCATTTCTACCAAGTTCACCAAGATAACAATAGAACAATATTTTCCAATTTAAAAAAAATCCTGAAAATACTTAACATACAGAATCTTCTTAATAGCGTTTGTTATACTCTTGGGTAAAATCTAATGCTCATTTTTTCATTAACTTTGTAAATCCCACTTACCTCTACTTATAGCTGCTCTTCAGAAAATACTTAATTATTTTCTTCTCTGTTCTAACTAGCAACTAGAATTGCTAGTTCTTTTAATAGCCTGAGTATGATTCTTTAAAAAGAAAAAGGCTTTTGTAGTCATATGTAAAATTGTGCCCTCAGTGGAATACTTTTATCAGCTGAGAGATATTGGGGGAGGAGAGAAGAGGGAGGAAGTGCATGTGAGCAGTACATTAGGAGACTAGGTTTTTCATCTTGTTTTTATTTAGTAATTTGGTACATCCTTAGGCATTATGACCTTTAACCTCTTTGGATCTTAATTTCCTCATCTCCAAAATTTGGGCATTGAATTAGATCTCTTAGGCTTCCTTTCTGCTCTAACATTCTCCAATTTTAAAATTCATTTTCTCTACTTCTGTATATAACAGAAGGTGCTTGGTTGTATTCTGCACCACAGAAAGTATAAAAAGAGTTTTTGTTCATCTATTATGCTATCCACTTAAAAAGTCCATTGCCTCTTGTCTTCTCTTTTCAAGCTGAAAGCATTCAGATCAAACATCTCTCTTTTTGCCTGTTTGGCTGTCAGGACCCAGTTTTTGCCTTTCTAGATACTGTCATTCCCTTTCCTCACCCATTCCCTACCACCATAATTTACCTTGGTGATCAAAGGGAATTAGAAATAATTAAGCAGGACTTCACTGTCTAACCTTTAAAAATTCTGCTGAGAAAGTTCTTGTCACTTGCCCAAACTTAATTTAATTTGGGCATGTGATTCAAATAACCCTGGAAAGACTTTTTAATATGCTTTTTTTAACTTTATAATTGATAACCCAAGGAATATAATTATGGTGAATGTGAGCTTTATAAACAACCAACCTCAAATAAATTTGAATGAGATTCAAAAGAAAATTTTTACAAAGTATTATTTCCACTGTGTTAATTTTAGGAGAGTTGTAAATATAATCATAAATTGATTTTTTAAAAACCTTTCAATACTTAAATATTCATTGAAATTACACATTTTGTGAGGAATGTTTTCAAAAGGTAGCATTTTAAGATTACTTTGGTTTTTATTTGGTAGATTATTCCTTTTTCTCTCATATTTCTTGCTTTCAAGAAGAGTTTCCTGTATTTCTACCACCATTTGGGATACTTCTGCCAATTTGAGGACTCATAATGTGCTTATATTTTATGTATTTTTTCATGATGCCCTTCCTTTTTGTGCCATTTGGTTTTGGTTCTTTCTTTATTTCCTTTCTCTGTTATTTTTCATTGTGTTGTTATTATATTACATATATACATATATATACATTGTATGTTGTTCTGAGGTGCTTTGAACTCTTAGAGGAAAGATACTTTATATCTCCTAAGTTAGGGTGTTGATAGCCATTGGTTAAATGAGTGATTCAGGTCAAATAGTGATATTAAAATGTTAATTAACAATTTTGAGATAAACAACAAGCTGCTTGATGACAGTTTACCATAATAGATTACTTTTTTCTTCAGAGAAATACAGTGTTCATCATATCTTGGGATTCTTATAACAAGGTTGCTTATTTCTTAGCTGCATTAAGGGTAACTATAGATAAACTATTTTAAATAAAGTGTATTTGTTTCTTTGCAGCTTTCTGTTAGCACAGAATTTTAAAATGTAATTTCCCCATTTTATCCAGCCTTTATTCTCCCTTGATTGGTTCTTGAACATTCTTTGTATTACCCATACTTATTAGCACATAGTAAATGCTTAGTAAATGCTTGTTAATTGATTATTCTAGAACTGTGTTAGTTATTTTAGTTTTCAGTGAATTATATCATAAAACAATTTGAACTTTGAGGATTTCTTCAATAAATAATATATTATTCTTTTTCTTTACTTTCTTCTCTGAATATATGAAGGTTCAGCATATAGCATTTTGTATTTCTAAATCTATTGTTCAATTTTTAATGGTTTTAGGCCTAAACTATATTAAGGAGTGCTAGTCTACATTTTCAGCATTTGTATTCACTTCTTATTTGGATCTGTGTTTCCTTCCTTCCATTCAGGGGAACAGATCACTAGAAATAAAGTGAACTAGAAGGCTTGATAGTTTTTCTCTTTATTCTTTGAGAGTATACATTTATTTGCTGATTAAATATTTATTTTCATATTAAAATGGCAAGTCTCTTGCAAATGCCAGTGTGATTCTGAAGGGACTTCTGCTTGATTTAGTACTTTAAGTCTGTATCTTCTTTCTAAGCATTCCATCACAAGTGGATATGTTGTGAGCTCAAATTTATTAGCGAATAAGTGAGGGGATTCAATAATCCACTGCAGGTCTCCCAATCCATATACACAGATATTTCGAACATAATGTCCTATTAAGATAAATTAAAACCATAGTTAGTACAAGCTCAGCTGTCTTTGTTTACACAATAAAATTCTAGATCTGTAAAAATAACTTTCTGTTATAAGACATCACCTGTGAGTTTGTTGGTTTCCCTGCTGTGTGTTGAAATTAAACTGGTTACCTTAGGTTTCCATAGTAGCTTTGATGGCAGGGGCTTTTAGAGTTTGGCATATAAATAGCTAATTGGAAGTTTTTATTCTCATTGACCATAGTTTTTGAACAAAGTTTAATGGCTGTCATGGGTGAATGCTGTGGAATCCTTTGGCTGGCTAAAAGTACAAGGGAACTGGATTGAAAAGGCAAAAAAAACCCCAACAACAACGGGAATCCAGGAGAGAGGGAAGAAGGGTAGTTTACAAAAATAAGGCAAGCCAATATTGCTTCCTCTAAGGCATTGCAGAGGTGTTTGGTGATCTAAGGCCTGGTGTAGTATTCTGTTCGGTTAGACTAGATGGGCAAATATGTTAAATTTTTAAGGAATGATTTTCAAATGGAGAATGTAACTATTTTATTATGAATAATAATTTTTTTTTAAAAAATTAGGACTTAAAACCCCAAAGCATAATAGTGATGCCACATTGGTTTTTTACATCTAAATTATAGTCTCATGGTAACACAAGAATCTAATAATTTGTACTTTATTGTGTTCTGGTCACAGATGCAAGTAAATGGGCTTGCGAAGGACACTATTGATTTGTCAAGTACTTACATTTAGATTTTTCATGAAATTTTGACCAGCACCTTTTCCTGTATAAGTACCTCTTCCACCTTATTTCATGTTTTGTTCTTCATGCCCTCCACGCTCCAGCCAAATTGTGCTGTCAGCCGTTCCTCTCAGCTGCATTTGTAATCTCTAGCCTGCTACTGTTCTTAAAGATTATCCCCCATGCCTAGTATGTGTCCTCATCTCATCTTCCTACAGGCTCAGCTCAGGCATCTACCTCTCCAGTGTTTTCCCTAAACTTTCCCTCCCCAGTCCCATGCAGCTGAAAATAATTCTCTTCCTGAAATTTTTAATAGAGCATTTTGTTGAGCAACATCTTTTGTACCCATCACTCTCCACTTTGTGTTATACTTACCTGTGTGCATGTCATATCATCCCCAGAAAAGGATGTTTCCCAAGGGTTTAGATATGTCTAAATATGTGACTCATTTTTATCATTTTATCCCTAGAGCCTCACACAGTCTCTTGCACCTAGTAGGTGCTTAAACAATGTTTATTGAATAAATTAAATTTTCCTGGAGTGTGAATAAATAAATTTTTTGTATTTTAAATTTTAAGCAAAATATTACTAGTAAAAGTTTAACTTTGGGAAGAAGAAATAATTTGTCATAAAATTTCAAACATTCAAGTTTATTACCTTATTAATAATACTAACAATGCTTTATAACTTTATGTACCATCTTTTCTGTTACATGATAACTGACACAAGTGATTAGTATAAATATTGGTCCCCAGCTTCTCCTGATAAAACTGAAGTCCCTCAAACTCTTGTAAACACAATAATTCTACACAGCTGCAATGGAAGTAGTTAAATGTTGCTTAGATATGTGAGCATTCCACCAAAGCTTCTAATGCAGAGATGTCAGGCACATACCATGTGCAGCTCACAACATTCCCTAGTGTGGGCCAAACCAGATTAAAATATAATTTGGAAATGTTTGCAAAATAAATTTTAAAATACAATAAATAATATGTGTTGCCAGTTTCTGTTTGACTTTTAACATCTCATCCCTAATGCTCCTCCCACCCCCCACATATGTCATGAAGAGAAACCTGGGTTCTTAAAGGCTGTATCAATTGAATACGTGGCTTCTGGTATTAAATCGATGGCAAACTGTCTGAATAAATCAACAAGCATTACTGGCCACTTGTATACTTTATGTCTCTTATCTGAGGACCAACCATTATCAACTTGGCTTCAGGTTGATGAATTTTTTTTTTTTAAGTTAAAAACAGTTCTCCAAGATGACCTATTAAAATTATAGGTTGTGATGTGTGTTGATGGAGTCTCTATACCAATGAAATTATAGATACTTGAAGTATTCATTTATTGTACACATGAGCAGCTATTGAATAAAACCTTAATAAACTATGAAGGGATCTCACTTTGTTACTTCATACCTGTGGGTAACCTTGGGCAAGTCGCTTAACTCACCTAATCCTCAGTTTCTAGCTGTAAATCTAGTAGTCCTATATCTTCAACATTTACTTCTCAAAGTATCATGCCATTGAATGTTACTGCTTGAAAATCAAACTTTTTTCTTACTCTAATACTTCGAATAAGCAATTTTCATCAGCAAATGCCCTTCTCCGTTAAGATCACAACTCCTCTAAGCCTTAATGCCAATGGTTTTCATAAATTATTGTGGGCAAAAAAATCTGCCAAGTGGCCAACCTCCTCGTGATGACACCACGTTCTTATCTGATTAAAATTCTTATTAAGTCCACAGTCTGTTTGTTTTAGGCAGGCCTGGCTTTGTACCAACTCCTTATCCTGGTGCACCTGATTCATTTGCCTGATCAGTGTATCATAATCAAATGAAGAATTGTACCAAATTTGCAAGTTCATTCTCTAGAACTGACTCAACATATACAAATCAAACTCTGTGTAACATAAGAATAAGTAAATAGGCTATTTACATCATAGTGAGAGGCAGTGTGCCATAATGGATAGAATGCAAGATGTGAAATCAGGAGAGCCAGATTCAAATCCTGCTTTGTCATGTAGGGAATGTTTGTACAATGATAGACAAGCCACTAGTGTCTATAAAGTGTTCTGGAGATCTTAAGGTGCTATCTAAATGTGAGCTACTTTATGTTTTCTTTCATTTCTATGGAGAGGAGATTGATTATAGTCAGAAATGGCTGACTCTTTAAAAAATGCTTAGCGTGTAAATGGTCTACAAATGTACTTGAATGCGTATAATTTTCTCTCTGAAGCATCTTGCTTAAATAACACATAAACAGTGAAATTCATTTTGTTATATCCTACATTCATATGTGTTCCCCCAACTAAGTATTGCTCCTTAAAAGATAGGAATATCTTTCTTTTCAATCCATTTTGAGGTTTCTTGTTTAACTCAAATAAATGGGTTTGACTTTTTTTTCCTACTTGAGAATGCCACTAACTTCATTTAATGGGTAGAAATATACTCTGCAGTATGTCATTGGAAGGAAGTTGAATTTTTCACCTTAAACATTTTGAACCAAAATTTAAACAATTCTGCAGCTTAAATCTAATTTTAAAATCATCTTCTGCTTTTTTTCTGCTTTATTAGTATACACAAAGAAAACTAGAAGAGACAGGTTGATAATTGCTTTATTATAAAACCTTAATTATAGCTGTCCTAGTTAAATATTGAGCACTGGTTTAGAAGATGATATCCAATTTGTTTATAGATGTTTTTGTCAAGTGAAACATTTAAAAGTCTGCTTTTATTATTCTTGTACCACTTGAATATTACAGAATTATACAGAATCTCAAAGTTGTAAAGGATCTCAGAGGTTTACCTTGCATAATGCAAGGGATTCCCAAGAATCCCTTCCATAACATATTTGAGAAGTGTGTATGCAGCTTTTGTTTGAAGACTTATAAATGAGGGGTAACTTTTTAACTCCAAAAGCAACCCTGATTTGTAGGAATTGTTTCTATCAAGTTGGAATCTACTGCAACCTGCATCCACTATTGGCTTTCTGAAGCCAAGCAAAGGAAATCTAATCATATTTTTTCTATATGACAGTACTTCCAATACTTGAACACAGTTATCATGCCTCTTACCACCCCTACAGGTTTAATAAACATGCCATCTTTACTTTAATCCCAGACATTGAAAACTCAAGCTTTTTCCAAGATGAAATAGAAGTAGCCTTTCAGTGAGCTCTGAATCTACATGCCTACTGCTCTGCCATCTCTCTCATATATCTTTCACAAGAGGAGCACAGGGAAACTTTGACTAGTGCTTTGCTAAAATCCAGCTAATATGTGTATAGCATCCTTCTGGCTTAATCATCCTCATCTGCTTTGTTTAAAAAAAGAGAGAGAAGAGATTTGTCTGACTTGTGCTATTCTTAATGACCCTTAATAGTATCTTTTAGAACTTTAGTAGCAATTTGAAATCAAATTTACTAGTCTATAGATTATAGACACTACCATTTTCCCACTTAAAGTCAGGACATTTACCCGTCTTTCTGTTTCTATAACACCTTCTATGTTCTTCACAATCTTTTAGAGATAACTGTATGTTTAAGTATAATTTGACATTTAATATTACCTTTGCAGCCATTATGAACAACTCCTTCCATATCTTTCCATTTAATAGCCCGAATATGTCCTTCCCACTCAGCATTTGGAGTAGCACCTGGAGCATCTAAGGGAAAAAAAGACAATTTGAGCTGGGGGAGATTAAAAATAGCCATAATTATCCCCAAAGAATTCTTTTCCTTCTTCAAGTTTAAGAGCTAGTGAACTGATATTTTAGAACAGAATTTAAAAATGTATGAAGGAAGTCATTAACAGTAGTTAGTATTTTTATATTTTTTGTTTATATTTTATTGAGTACAGGAGTAAAAAAAAACTCACATGGTCTAGTAGAAAGAATACTGAATTTAGAATTAAGAGAATTTGGGTTTGAACCCTCTCTGCCTCGTATTATCCTTGAACAAGTTATCAAATGAGTTTGGGGTCTTAGTTTCCTCATCTGTTAAATGAAAACGGTAAATTGGATGATCACTAAGGTTCATCACAACTCTGAATTCCATGAATCCCAGCTAAACGTTATTCCCTTTAAGGACTTCCCTAGCTGTTTCACCTCCTCTTTTTGTAGGATTAAGAAGGAATATTTGCCTTATTTTGCCCTCAAGTGAGATCATAACTTCTGCAAAGGAGAAAAGGAAATCATACTTGCAAGTACTTTTGTTAACAGCTGACAATGATTTATTGGAGTATTAAGGGTCCAGGACCAATAAAAGAAGTCAGTAGTTAATATTCTTTTTTTTAACATTGGGTAAAACATGAAGAATCACCTTAGTGCTTAACCATTAAACTTGCATTTATCCATTTTAGCTGTGCAAACAGAATGGCTATTTTTCTAAATATTTTCTTAAACTCTCATAAATAGTACAGAATATGACTCTTTAAGAGTCCATGGAAAGCTACTTCTGTTTACTAAAGGAAAACCAAAATGATGAGGTAGAAGAAAAAGTAATTGACCTCATCAGATAACATAGCTGTGTATTTAGATTTCATTTCTTCTGTCCTTATCATGCAACATTTATAAAGCACTTTGCCCTGATAATGTGTTTTCCACGGTAGTCTGCTAAAATTAGTGACTGTTTAATTTTTTCTTTGTATCCCCAGAGCCTAACACAATACCTGGCTCATAGAAAGTGCTTAACAAATGCTTGTTAATCTTTTGAAATATAATTAACCAGGATGACAGAGGATTAAATCCAAAATTATCATTCAGGTTAATGATACATTTTGTGTATTGTTTTATCAGCCTTTGAGTCTCTAATATGTTGTCTCAGTATCAGATCAGAGCACTTAGTCATTCCAGTCATTCCAGTTTAAATCCAACGTGGACCAGTTAGCCTTCCTAAAGAGAAACTGCTTCTTGAACACAAAATAGATCCTTAACTGTAGCAACACAAGGATTTTTTTTTAAGTCTACTAACGTGCCAGTTTTCTTTTGTTAAGACTTAGAAAAATTGTAAAGCAGATTTCTTTAAAAGATAGTATAAAGGAAAATAAATTTAATATCTTTATTTTAATTCTTTTTCCTAACTAGTCGATTAAATTTGGAAGCTACCAAAACATAGCTGAAAGAAAGTAATAGCTACAAACGTTATTATAAATAGCATTTCGATTCTAAATAGCATTCCAGAAGATTTGTATTGGGGTAGTCTCATAACTTTCAAATTGAGGCTTTTGAGAATTCTGTATAATTGTTTGGGAAAAGAGGGAAGAGAGCCAACTCCACAGGTTTTGAAGCCTTGGTCTTGGCTGGTTTTATACCATTGATAAAGATATGCGCCTTGTTACTCCCACCATAAGATGCACATCCCATTTGGCAGCAACTTAAAGAGCTGTTGAGGATATTGCTGGAATGAATAAAGTTTGAAATGGAATGAAGCTTAGTTGGAGCTGAACTGCTTCCTACTACCCATTCTTGTTTCCCTAGAACCCAAACAGTTCAGCATTCATCTTACCTCTTAATCTATTCAGTGTGACCCAGTAATGTTCATCGGGACTGTATGTATCTTTTGACCACTCAAGCAAGTCTTTTGCCCTGACATCTGTCAGTGTGAATTCAACAAACTGTCTAGTGAGTACATAGTAAGCACTTCCAAAGTATATTGTTAAGTTATGCGGGGGATCTTTTTTTTCTTTTTTAGTTGGGTAAACATAAGCATTTCCTTGATGAACATATTCTTTATAACTTTGGTGTGTCCTATATTTCATGTGCGCAGGCTGAATTACTCCTGGAGTCATATTTTTACCATTCCATTTGCTTTTGATATATTGTATGATTTCTTTGTTTGTCTTGATTGGATAATCCTGCCCACAAAGGTTTATTACATACTTCCACCGAAATGTGGAGCTCACTAGGTCTTTCATACAATTAATATCTGCCTGTAGTCTTGAAAATCCACCATAAATCACAGTCTCTCTCTTTGATGAAATAAAAATGTTTTCGAAACAGTCAGCCAGGTTTTTCACTGCAGTTTTATAATTCTGGGGTGATTTTTCATCAATGTGTATGCAGTAAACATTCTGAGGAAGGTAAATAGCTCTGAGAAGCTTCACAAACATAGCTAACTCCTTATGAATGGTTATGATGTATGCCAAGGAGAAATTCCCCTCTTCTGCAGAGAGGGGTCTTGTTATGAAATGTAGCCCCTGAAAAATCAAAGAGCAGTTACAGCTGCCTGGTGTCCCTAGACAAGGGATTATTTCGGGTTGGTGAGTGTTTTGCTGACAGAGTTGTCCAATTTGAGAGGCAGCCCCTTTTCCTTCAAAAAGGGCTGAACATATTTCATCTGGATAAAAGCCACAGTCTGTTGATTCTGAGTAGGTTGGTTCTTCTTTTGGTTCATTTGGAGTCGTATTCCTCACATAAAGAAAGATGAAGATAAAAATGCAAATACCAATGCACACTAAAAATCCTGACTTTGTTGCATCCAGCTGGTTCATTTTTTATCCTCCAGGCACTTTCTTCTCACCATAGTTTGAACAAATATTTGTTTAAGCCTCCTAAAAAAAAGTACATGAAATTTAAGGGTAGTTTTTTTTAAATGGACTTAAAAGGGAGGGTTTTTTTTTTTTTGCTTTGCTTTTACAAAAATAGCAACAAAAATAAATGCAAAAGAACTGCTAGAAAACCTAAGCTGTGTAAAACATGTATGTGTATACCAACTCATATTCTTATGAATAGTAATAGTAAATCATTTTTAGCACCTTCTAGTTTATGTACTTTCTTCACTGTAGTAGCCTTGTGAAGTAACTAATGTAAGTACTGCTACGCTTGCTTTGCAAATGAGGAAACTGAGACTTCGAGAAATTAGGTGATTTGCCCAAGCTCACACTTGTCAGGAGCCAGGTCATCTTAACAGTACCATACCATGTTACCTCATTTGAATATGGATATTGAAGTAATGTGTCCTATTTTACTCATCTTTTTTTTACACTGTACTTTTATTTAAAATGCATTTTGCCTTAAGCAGTCTAATCCAACAAATATTTATTTAACATCTACTATATGCTAGGCCATTGTTGTTTGTCCTTAGGCACTGAGGAGACAAATACAAAACAAAAATAGTATTCCCTGCCCTCAAGGAGTTTCCATTCTATCTCTAGAATGGAGGGTTAATGGCTCTGGACCACACTTCAGCCACCACCCACAACTCTGAGTGATGATCCTTGTTCCCCAGGAACTGTTCACCACTACCCTAAAGCACAAGGCACCTCAGCCAAAGCTCCACAGGCCAGGAATAACCTTTATAACCTAGGACCTTTTCCAGACTACACCCCATCCAAACCTCAACAGCCACAACTCATATCCCTTTTTGGTCATTTTAGGGGCACCTGTTTCACACTCATAGGATTGGCCATAACCCTAGGTGAATGAACTTCTGTGAATCCTCCAGTCATAGTCCACGAGGACCCCTCCCAAATCCTGGGCCTCCTTCTTCATGCTGGACTGTTAACATTCACACTCAGTGGAACCTCCCAGCCCCATAAACCCTGGTCTGTAATTTCTTATTCTGAGAACCATTCGTTGTATTTTATTAATTGATTTATGGAATCCACTCTAAGGAAACTACCTCTCTCTATGAATTCAGCGGCTATTCTACAATTTATAGTCTGGGGAGGGAGGAAGGCTGAGCACTGAGAAATTAAGAGACTCACCCAAAGTAATACTCTTACTATATTTCAGCAGAGGAACTTAAATCCAGGTGTTCTTAACTCCCTATCCTTCAGAGGAGGCTGTCTCTTTTCATTGTGCTATAAGATACAGGTTATATTACTTTTGTCAATTTTTTAAAGGTTATTGAATTTTTTACTTGGGCTGTAAAATATTTTAATTTGTAATGAAAATAGGGGGGAGGCACGAGGGAACTTGCCATCTCTTATTAAGCCAGGCTTTAATTGTGGAGAAAATCAGTGAATTCCATTGTAGATTACGTAAAAGCTTGCTCTTAAGAGGAGCAAAAAGTAAAACTTTTTTTAGGACCAAATGTATTTCCCTGCTTCATTTTGTCTTTTAAACTTGATATAGATTCATTTTCCTAATAGGTAAAATCAGAGAGTTGGAGATGGTTTCAGAGGTCCCTTTCAGCTTTAACATTTTTGTGGCTTTTGTATTTATAGGCAAAATCTGTTTTCATTTAAGGTATCTTTTGGGGATATACTTTCAAAATTTTACTCTTAGCCTAACAATGGATAAACTAAAAGTAACTTAAAGAAAATTGCAAAAGGCTTATTTTAGATTGTTTAGTTTCCTCCCTTGCATCCCCTCCCCCCAAAGCATATTTAACGGACTTGAAGAGTTGAAAAATATTGATTTTGATCTGTCTTGATTACTCTTCACCTGATCACTCCCGAAAGAGCCTAGTGAGAGGAATGGCAAGGTGGAGGGGAGGACATTCACAACCAAACAGGCCGTGAATAATTGAGAACTGATAACCCTGATGAAGCTAATGAATATGGACTATATTAAGACAGTGAAAATTTGCAGAATGCTGTATATCAAAAGAACTTTCTTATTCTGAGAACCGTTCATTGTACTAATACAACCCATTTTAGTTTTTTTCTAGCAAGAGCCCTAAACCAAAGAAATGAGTTGAAAAAATGACTGATTTGCTTTAGTTCAATTAACATTATAATCTATTAAATGTTAGAGATTTTTACTTTCAAACATGCTTCATACATTTTGTTACTTTTTAACTTTGCCATTTTTGTATTTTATTTTAAAATGTTTTTTTTTTTTCCTCCCTGGGTCCTGCTAGACTTTCCCTGTCATTTCCTGGAAGTTTTCCTCTTCAAAAAAATCAAGTGAGAAACGGAAAGAGAGTACTCCATTTTACAATACCTATTCCTCCCCCCCCCCCAAAAAAAACCCCTTTACCTCTCTTTTCCTCCAATGCTTACAGGTATAAAGAGCCATAATCTTCCTTACTGCTCAGTAGATGAGTTCCCTCTCTTTCCCAGGGTGTATTAGGTGTTTCAAAATGGCAGGGCCCTTAAAATAGAGCAGATGCAAAAGAGTTACCAGGTAACTTCAAGATTTGGTTTTGTAGGAAGGAGGCTTATGTGGCATGAACTTATTATCATGGGGTTTTCCATGGTGTCTTCTTAATTTTCTATCTTAAATGCTTGTATATTCTATAATAGTAGTCATTCA
Source organism: Notamacropus eugenii (assembly GCF_028372415.1). Classification (NCBI taxonomy): domain Eukaryota; kingdom Metazoa; phylum Chordata; class Mammalia; order Diprotodontia; family Macropodidae; genus Notamacropus; species Notamacropus eugenii. The sequence continues at coordinate 509,690,719 of NC_092872.1, read as the reverse complement.
GCAAATTTATTTCCTAAAGTAAACCCCTTTTCTTTCATCTGGAGATAATTCACATTACTACAGCAACAAAAACTTTACTCACAACAATCCCTTTTTACTCACAACAAAGCTATGTAAGGTCGAACTAACTCTTTAATTTTGCCTATACTAAACCATCTGATACCTCTCCTATGAATCCCTACCCCTTTTCTTTGACTACTCCTTTTTGTTGAGTCTTGAGGCCTCCTGTATGAGAGGCCTCTTATAGCTGAAACATTTCCTCCTTGGTTTGGAAAAAAATGCCCACTTCTCTTAAAGATAAACTACAATCTTTCCTTTACTTCCCTTTCTTCCTCCCTTTTTTCTAACCTACCTGCAAACGTGTCTTTTCCAATGCTTCCAAAATTGCCTCGGAACTTTTAGGAATTTGGAGAGAAAACATCTAAAAAGCTTTTGAGGCTTCAAGGTTTAAAGGAAACAGTCAGGAAGCAGTCCCACACCCTGTGCATTGTTTGTTTTTCACAGTGAACCAAATTCTGAATTTTAAAGTCATATTACTGATGTAGTGGCTAAGGCACTATTAAGCTATGAAGTACTCCTTTTAAAAATCACCAGCTTTAAGGGATCTGGGTTTGGTTTGGAGGTTTTTGTTTGTTTTTTAATCAGGGAGGCTGGGCCTATCTAGGTCTTCTAGGTTTGGTTGAAGTATGGTGGAAGTAGTCACATGGTTGAATAAAGGGGAATTGAGCTGAGTATCCTCCCTGCCTTTCCTATGTTTCAGCCAGGTAAGGAAAGTGAGAACTTGACCTTCCTGAAATGGGAAGAGTGGCCAGAGAGGAATTGTTGCTAGGGAGGAGATTGTAATAAATGGATATAAAATGGATGACAGGGAGAGACTTGACAAGGTTCTGTGTTTTTGTTCTTATAATTACTAGTGGATATCAGTCAGTCTGTCCTTTCCTTTGCAGGTCTCTGTCATTTCATTTAAGTGTTTTTATGCTACCCAAGTTAACTGAGACTTAATTCCCCCCAACTGGGGGATTAAATCAGTGTGGACTATAGGGATAAGGAGCAACAGAAGGGTGCACAGGCAATCCACTGAGAATCTGCTTCTTAGTAATGAGAAGCAAGAGGAGAGAATGTATGTGCAGCTTGGGTTCTGTTAGGCAGTATTCCCATTTCAACCTTACATTGTGGATCCTTTGGTCAGAGTCCAACATCTCAGTCCATATACATCTGTTTTGGAGTTGTCAGAGACAAGAGTCCAGCACTTTCCAGTTGAAAAATTCAAAGTACAACATATTTTTTTCTTAAGAGGGTCGAATGAGAATGTGAAGTAGGAGAAAAGTAGGGGAAGAAGGTTGCTTCATACACTTATCTCATTTCAAGATGAGATCTCTCATAGTAGGTTACTTTTTTCCCTTTTTTCCCTCACCACTACCATTGTACCTTTGCTGTTCTTCCTTTTGCTACTTAGAAGTGGGGTAAAGATCGTCAATTTTACTTACTGATTTTGAATATTGGATGCCACCTTAATTGCTGACTGTTCTTATGGAGTACCTCAAACAAGAAGGATGTAGTGTTTTTTAAAAGGCATAGGACTTGGGTTCATATCCCACTTCATGCATACCCACATGATCCTCAGTAATTCCCCAACTTAACCTCAGTTTCTTTTTCAGTAAAATGAGGGCTTAGACTTGAGAGCTTCTCTGGTCCCTTTCAGCTCTAAATCTATGATCCTGTTATGTTAGGGAATAAAAACATATTGCCTAAATGGAAATAATTCTATTAACTTATACATTTGAAGATGTTTAAATTGATTTTTTGTGTAGTGGAAAAAAAGAAAGACCTAGGTTTAAACCCTTCTCTGTTTCTGTATTTTATTACCTTGGGTGAGTCACTTAACTTCTCTGGGCCTCCATTTCCTCCTCTGTAAAATGAGAAAGTTGCAGATTTTCATATCAGCACTCTTCATGGTTACAAAGAACTGGAAACAGAGTGGCTGCCCATCGATTGGGGAATGGCTGGAAAACTATGGCATATAATTATTATGAGATATTGTATAGTAAGAAGGGAAAATGAGAAATTCAGAGAATCGTGAAAAGATTTATATGAACTGATACAAAAGGAAAAACAAGACATTTACATATGTGCTTATAACAGTGTAAAATAAAATTTTGAACACTAAAAGAAAGTTGAATCCTTTTTATTGAGTACCTACTATGAACCAGGTACTATGCCAGACGCTAGGGATACAAAGGCAAAAATAAAACTTCCACCAAGGGACTTTCAGTCTGTGAGGGCATACGCCATATCCAGATAAATCAATACAAAGCACATACAAAGTACTTTGGGAGTAAAGGGAAAATACTCAGTTGGAAGAATTGAATGAGCTTTCCCTTGTAGGAGGTGTCACTTGGGCTGTGCCTTGAAGGAAGCTCAGGATTCCAAGAGGTGCAGGTGAGGAGAGGGAAACTTTTTCAAGGCACGGAGGAAGAAAGTAGCTTGTGCAAGTACATATGGGGTGAAATATCCTATCATGTATAGGGAATGGGAGGTAGGGGGTTTGACTGAGTGCCTAAAAGGAGTAATGGGAAATCAATTCAGGAAACATGGATTGGATCCAGGCTGTGGACGGTTTTAAGTGTCAGAAGGATTTGATCATAGAAGCAGAGGGAATGCCTGAAGTTTTTGGAGCAGAGTAAGCAAACTTCTCAGACCTGTGCTTTACATATTTCACTTTGGCAGCTGTTTGAAGGACAAGTTGGAGAGGTGAGGAAACTGGGAGCAGGGAGAACAATTAGAAAGCTATTATAGTGATCCAGGTGTGAGAGGTGATGAGGGCTTGAGTAGTGACTGACTGAGTGGAGAGAAGGAAGTGGATGTGGGTAATTTGAAGATAGAATTGATGAAACTTGACAGTTGATTGGGTATGGACCAGGTTGATGAAAAGAAGAGCGTAGTAAAAAAAACAGTGACAGTCTCTGAAAATATAATGAAACATACTTCCTCCTTCCACAACGTAGGTGAGGAATTATTGTAATATAATATTGCATACATTTTCAGATATTTTCTTTGAATTGATATTTTTTGCTTAGTTGTTTTTTGTTGTCACAAAGGAGAATTCAATCTGGAGGGAGGCAGGAAGTGATTCTTGTAAAAACAAAAGCATCAATAAAATGTATTTTTTTAATGAAACTGTTGAATTAACTGATCCTAAGATCCCTTTCATCCCTAAATCTTATTTAATCGTTTTCCTTAAGTATTAGAGGTTAGCTGAATGTCAGTATGAAACATTATACCATTTCTTGGGAAATCTATTTTTATAGGTCGTGTTTTCTTATGAATTGTGCTAAATTAATCAAATTGCACCTCTTTTCAGCTGTCAAATTTTTTTTTCAGAAATTGTTCTTAGGTTGCATTAAAAAAAAAATTCACCTGCTGTTTGACATTAAATAGAATCCATGTATTCTGACTGCTGATGTTTTATGTAATCCAAGAATGCTGCTTCATTATGTTTGAAATATTGGCTTAAACAGGAGTCTCTCCTAAGAGGGAAGAAAAACAGTTATTCTGATTAATCATTTCATTTTGTAATAAGTGGATCAAGTGTTCTTTATTTCTTTTCCAAAGATGCAGTTAAAATTTTAAAGTTGAGTAAAATTGTTTTGTTTTAGAGTTGTACTATAAATATTGTTAAAACATTATAGTGAAAATATTTCACTCTTTCAAACAGTTAAATGTTCTTTCCCCAGCTAGGAAAAGCTTGCTCCTTACAGCTTCCATATTTTTGGTGATGCTATTTTCATTGACATATACATCTCCCTCACCCCACACTCCAATGGATTACTAAGGACTATTGAATATACTTCCACAACATCACTATAATGTCCATTCCTTCCTTTCCACTTACAGTGTCACTATTCTTGTTAAGTCCCCTGATCAGCTGTCATGAATACCAATAAATGGTTTCCTAACTCAGAGGTTCTTAATCTGGGGTTTGTGGACTTAGATTAAAAAAAAAAATACATATTTATTTTCACTAGCCTTTAGTTTTCTTTGTAATCATATGTATTTAATGCTTTTAAAAACATTATTCTGGTAAGTGGTCTATAGACTTCACTAGACTGCCAGAGGGGACCATGACACACAAAATAGGTTAAGAACCTTCCTACATCTCCCCCTACTGCACCCCCATCCTAACTGGACTTCTGAACTCCAGCCTTTTGGTCTCTAGATCTCCCTCTGACCCATTCTTCACAAGATTTCCAAAGTAATATGCTGAAATACACAGGACCAAAGGACTTTGGTGATTTTCCATTTTCTACCAAATAAAACATACATTTCTTACAAACATTTCACAGCCTTCCACAATCTGACTCGAACCTATCTTTAACTTTACTTCCCACTACTTAATTCATGTTATCATGACTTAGACCAGATTTTGTTCCTCCCATCATCTTGATATCTCCTGCCTTTGGACATTAATGCACACTCTCTTGTTTATTCCTTGAACAGACTTGCCCCACATCATCTTTTTTCAGGACTCGGCTCAGTTACTATCCCCCTCTATAAAGCCTTCTCTGATTCACCCAACTGGAAACACTTCTTCCCACCTAGAATCTCTTATACCTTGATGTGTGACTTCCTCTACCCACTTTATTATATCATTACTTGGAGTGTAAAGTGAAAAAGCACTAGATTTTTCAGGCCCTGGCTTCCAATCTCAGCCTTCCCACTTACTACTTATATGAATCTGGGCAAATCCCTTAACCCTCCTCCACTCCACCCAACCTCAGATTGCTCGTCTATAAAAATTAGAGATTGGCCAAGGTGACCCCTGGGCTCCCTTCCAGCTGTAGAGCTATGACATTATGAATTTGTATTATAGTTATTTGTAGATGTCTCACTTCCCCACTATATTCTAAGCTCCTCAAACGCATCTCTGTATCTCTAGTACAGCCAACATACAGTATGTGCTTAATACATATTTGTTCAATTAAATTGCATATAATTCCTATCAGATGCCCTCTCCCCACCCACCTCAAACTAGTTCATGTTTGTATTCTAAAAGTAGCTTATTTCCTTAGTAGACTGTGACCCAAATTATCTTTTATTAAAGGATGTTGATTCCCCTCCCCCCCATTAACAGAGAATAACATAGCGAAAATAGAGTAGCATTTAATTTATCTGGCATAATGTGTATTGCAGATAAAATTTCTATATAACTGAAGCCTATTTTTTTAAATGTTCAAACTTTTAAAAAAAATTAATGGAAAGCTTCCTGAATCTGACTTCTTAGAATATAAGGTTAATAGCACAGGAGCATCATTATAAAAATAGACTATTATGATCTGATGCAATATAGTAGTATCCTTGGATAACACAGGGCTTTTTTATCCCACCCTGTAAAGCTATGAATTGTGCTTCTTTTTAGTTTCTGTCTGTAGTTTTTCTGTCATTTCCCTTACTGTCAAGCTGTCACTTCTCATCTTATTTTGTTTTGTTTTTTCAGTGTGCCTGCTACTAGCTAGGCCTTACCTTCCCTTTTCTAATTTATTGGTTCTGCCCAGCTTTGGGCTATGAAATCACTTAAGCAAGCTTATTGGAATTGTGTACAAAATAAAGATAAATAGCCTGTAAATGAGAACCAGAGGGCTCTTTTTTGAGTATAATGGTTAGGTGCTTCAGTACATAGACTGTGATGCCTGCTTTGGTTGCTCAGAGGCTTTTTTGCATTACTTTCTGGTTCCTGGAATCATAGAATTTAGAGCTGAAAAAGAAGTGCTTTCCAGATATTGTAATGATTAATGGTTCACGGCTGGATTGTTGCCAAATAAGTGGCCTCCAGATAAGTGAAATACTAGTCTAATAAGAAAACAGATTGAGCTGGGGAAGATTTTAAGTTTAATCTCTCTTTGTATCAAGAGACTCCTTCCCAAGTTTTTTCAGCTTTTGGCTTGAAGAAAAAAGACTATACTAACAGTGCTTCCTTAAAAAGAAATTCTGTAACAAGATAACAGAGGAAATGCCATTTTTAAGCCTGTGAAATATTGTTGCAAACAACTTAGATATTGAACCCATTTGATACTATGTTGTGACTACACATTTGGCAGCATATGAACTTGGCATGTGTCTAAGGAAAAATGTTGCTTTCTAGGTATTTTGTTTTTCAAAGGTTGTGGCAAGACAATTCAATATGGAATGTTAACAGGTTCTAGTGACTCTTCTGTGCCTTTTCCCCTTATTTTGAATTTTTGACATCGAGTCATGATAGGATCATAGTTTAAAATTGGAAGGGACATTAGAGGTCAGTGAGGTCAGCTCCCTCATCTGATAAGGAAACTGAGGCATACAATGATTACATGAACAGAATCTCACATCTAGAAAGTGTTGGATATGGAGTTTGGGCCTAATTTGCCCTTATTCCAAGTCCAGTATTCGATCTACTATATGATTCTGCCTTTTCAAAGTCTGAACTTGGAAAATGTGGGAGAAATAGCTTTTGGAAGCTGGCCATATGATATTTCTCCCAGCAAGATAGGCTCATTTGAGTTCTTTATCATTCTGTTTGAGGAACAAAACATTTCCAAAAATAGATGAACTGGTGGACATTCTGTACCCAGTAGCCAAGCCCCAGGAGGGAAGGAGAGAAGGCTTGTGCGTGCATTGAGGGACTAAGATACGATAATGCCTTTCAATGGGGAATACTCCAGGAAGAAAAAAAATGTTACTTTGATTTAGTAAACACCAAATGGTGTTTGTGAAATTTTTAAAAATTCAAAACTAACTAAAACTATAACTCTAGGTCATATGCCTTTGCTCTAGATAACATAACAGAAATCTGACAATAGGTCATGGATTTCAGGCGATACTTTTATACAATAGGAAATTTGGATAGCTTGAGTTCATTGCAGTAGAATATGGCTCAATAACTTTGTTATACTATAATTTTAACAAATATAATTTAGAGAATTTCCTTCATTGCTAGGGTATAAAAATTCATATAGATATGCACATGCACTTAGGCATGTCTTTTAAAAATTTGGTGTTATTTTAGAAATGAAGACAGAAGGTAGGATTTTTTTCCAAATGCATATAGTGATTCTTAGATTTGACATACAAGGTAAATCAGTGATGATTTACTATTCCTTTTAAGGAAATTAACTATTACATAAACAAGGAATCAGATTTCCAGCATTCATTTCAAAAAGGACCTCTTTTATCAAGAACAAAATAAAGAGCAGATTAAGATTGTAAGATTGCAAAAATTGAGCCATCAAATTGATAGTCTTTTATTTTTCTTTAAGATGGAGAGAAAATTATATCCTGTCAGGGCAAGTTTAAGGATGGACTAATTAGTTTTTAAATATGAGCTAATACTTAGGGCCATGCAGGCCACTATGTTTAGCTAAAAGAAAAACTGTTTTATGACTTCACTCCATACCCTTTGCTCTGGCCAGCATCTCCTAGTTGCATATCTCTGGTCAGAATTTGTGTGAATACCTAGTTGTGGTCCATTATAACCAGGAGTTAAATTCAAAGCACCTATTATGACAATAAGTTAACTTCCTATATTCTAGGACATTTACTACTAGTAGAATTTAAAACAAATCTTTGCATGAGCTGGACTATAAGTATGTTTGTTAGTCAAATCATTTTTGGAGAGTTATATTGTTGATAGATTTGGACTGAAAATTGCATAGTGAATCAAACTTTGTTCTTTTTAAAAAGGTCATGAAATGACACATTTATTTTCTTAATTATCAATTTGTGGAGGTGAAAGTTTTCCTAGTCAGTCATTAAACATTGAGTTCTACACACACTGTTTTTATTACATAGTGTCTTTTAAAGTTAAGTGATAAACTTAGCTGGGCATATAAAAGCAAGAATTTATTTTAAACCTATAAAGGGGGAAGGGGCACCATCAGCAGGATGGAACAGCTTTTATCACTTATATTAAATTACTCATATATGAATGAACTTTTACCTAATTTCTTGTTACTCATTGGAATGATCTGATAACTCATTTTACTGAAGACTAGGGTAGCAATAATATATACTTATTAAATTAGAAGAAACATCTGATGTCATTATCAGTTAATATTTATTTAGCATCGGGGGTATATGAGACTGAACTAGATGAACAAATGCACATTTCCATTATTTTCTGCTATTAATATAAGTCATTTGGGAATTTACACTATTATCCTGCAAATGTAATCATTTTATTGCACCTGCTACTATGTTCTGCAACCCCTGACTCCTCTATGCTCATATCTAATAAGGAAAGTTCTTTTTAAAGGTAATGAGCTAATCTTGCCTCACAGTTCTAATTCTGAACAAGTTTACATCTTCTTGCTTTTTATTACTTGAATGGAAGGGGGAAAAGCAATATTTGCACATTTGTGTTTTATTCCTAATTTGAAAACGGAGCCCTCACACATCTTTAAAACTAATTTGAAACATTTTGAAACAATCTTTAAAACATTTGAAAAAGTGAGTTGGAACAGTTTTTGGCTTATCTTTTGGTTTAAGCATGAATAAATGTATAACAAATGTATAACAAATAAAAAGGGGAAAATTTAGAAGTAAAAGCTTTTTCATGGACTCAGAATTCAGCGTTATCATGTGTGTAAGTAGCAGTGTTTTAAGATTTTTTTTTCCAGTTTCTTTTTAAACAAACTAAGTAGTTTAATTTTTTTGATTTGCAGTAGGGTTTTGTTTATTTTGTAGTGTGTGGATTCTTTCCATTAAAAACTTATTCTCAAATTATTGATTTAGTTTTTATTACATGACATTTTCATAAATGTCAATAATACCCCTTTTAAAAAGTTATTTATATCTCAGAATTTTAATAATAAGCCATATGCTGTAGATTTCCTACATTTTATATTTATTGTTTTTCTATATTAAAATATTTTCTCTCAAAACATCAAATAAAAAGGCTTTTTTGACACCATTCTCAAGCACTGCATTACAACAGTTCATACCACTGTAAGGCTCTAGCACTCAGATAATTGATAAAGTATAGAATTTTTGAATGTTAAATTGAAACATATTTAAACATACCTCTTAGAAGATCCTAGGGAATTTACATATACTTTTCAGTAGTTTGTGATAACTAAATGAAGGTAAATTCCATATGTAATCCATTATCCTTCAGGCAGTACTCAGGCTAAGGATTTCATTATACCTTTCTGAGATAGTCACATGAAATTAGTTAAATATTAATCTGTACCTTTCTGCTAAGTTGTATTAGTCCAGCATCACTAAATTGCCCGTAGAACCTTTGTTCAGTTGAAGGTCCTTTAAAAATTCAGAACCTGATGCCCTCTCAGATGCCATATGAAGTGCAAGCCTGCTCGCCCCCAGATTTTTGCTTTGTGTCATTGTTCCAGTACAAGCCTTTTAAGGCAGCAAAGCCAGTCTTTGTAAATGAGATCTGTGGAGACTGCATTGCTGTTGATTATAAATAGTCTTGCTGCAGCTTTAACCTTTAGATTGCTAACAGATCTAGTGAATAATATGAAAATCCCCAATGGAGTTAACTCTTTGTGGCCAGTTTTTTTTTTGAAGAACATTGAAGAATAACTTTTGAAAATTTAGTGAATCCATTAAGTGCTCCTGTGTCTAATCTAGGGAAAATATTCTATAAAAGTATCTAAATTATGTAGTGGTAATTGTTTTTGTTTTGCTAAAAATGTGCTTGTTAAAGCCGATGTGGTTTACAAAATCAAACGCATTTCTAATCTCAGTGTCTCTGCTTTTGCCTGTCAAGCCCTCCTTCTTAGCAAAACCGGTGCTGATAGAAGCTTGATCCAGTGGAACACGTGGCTATGTGTGTTGATTGACTGAAAAAGAAGAACTGATTTACTAAATTTATTCCTAACTGGCTACAGCAAGTCCATTCCAGAGACATTTATTGGGCACTAGGGATAAAAGAATGACAGTTCTTTTTCTTAAGGAGCTTACAATCAAAGTGGGGGAGGGGATTGTATGTGGGGAAGACAAATGAGCAGGAAGTAAGACAGAATGTGATAGGGGCAAAGGAGAAAGCCAGACAAATTCTTTAGGAAAATTTGAGGAGCATGAAAACTTTTTCAGCTGGGGGACTAGGAAGCTTCAAAAGGAAAGGTACCTGAGCTAACATCTAAGGATTTCAGCAGATTGAATTTAGGATAGGAGTGTGTTTCTGGCTTGGAGGATGATAAAATCAAGGGAACACAGCTGATCTTCAGTTTGACTGTTCTCATATAGGTTTTGTGAAAGGGAGCAGTGTGAGGGAAAGGTTGGAGTCAGATTGTGGAGAATCTTAAATGCCGGGCTAAGGAGTTTATTTATAGGAAATAAGGGAGCTGTCATAGTATTTTAGTAGGGGGAATGATATGGTCGCATCTGAGTATTAGGAACATTATTATTTCAGCTATGCAAGGAATAGATTGAGAAGAGTGAGACTGGAGGCGGGAAGCTACTTAGGATGCTGGTGTAATAGTCTAGTCAGTTAGAAACGAAGGCCCAATGATGCTAACTCTGATTCTTTAGTAGAGCAAAGAGGAGATGCTGGGTGCTAGAGATAGGGCTCTCCTCCACTTCTTAACTGTTGCCAGAGGCTCTGAATCCTTTGCTGTCCAGGGGTCCACTACTCTTCAGTTTCAGCTCAACAAACATAGTACTTGCCCTCAAGAAACTTATATTCTCCTGGAGGGTGCGGATAGGACAACATACAGCTAATAAAATATAAGGTAGGGAATGAAGGGTGTAAAGGAATGTGCCAAGCGAAGCACTCTAGGGGAATGTGAGGAAGGACAGAATATTTTTAGGTGGGGAAAGGATTACAGAAGGTTTCACAGGGGCAGTATTATCTGAGTTGAACTGTGAAGGAATAGAGGAATTGTGACAGGTAGAGATGAGTGTATATGTTCCAGTCATTCCTTCAACAGACATGTTAGTTGTCTGTGTACCATGCACTGTGGGGGATAAAAAGACAAGGGAAAACCATCTCTGCCCTCAAGGTGCTTATATTCTAACCAGGGAGACATCCCAGCTTTCAAAGATTCAGAGTCAGGAAAAAGATAATCTTCTCACCATTTAACTGTTAATCTAGGCAACTAAGTGGTACAGCTGATAGAGCACTGGACTTGGAGTTAGGAAGACCTGAGTTCAATCGCACCTCAGACACTTAGTAGATGTGTGACCTTGGACAGGTCATAGAACCTCTATTTACTTCAGTGTCCTCATCTATAAAATGAAGATAATAACAGCACTTACCTTCCAAGGTTGTTGTCAGGATCAAATGAGATATTTGGAAAATGCCAAGCACAGTATCTGGCACATAGTAAGCACTAGGTATGTTGTCCTTAAAAGTGCTTTAACACTAGGCCCAGGTAGTTAGGCCCCCTCATGCCAGTAAGGGTTAGAGATAGGATTTGAATCCACGTCTTCAGACTCCAGGTCTAGAGTTCTTTTCACAAGACCTTTTCTCTGACTGCCTTCCTGTCTCTAACTGTATCTTTACCCATCCTTCAAGGCCCAAGTCAAATGCTATTTCCTTCATGGAGTCATTCCTGAGCTCCCCACTGGAAATTACTTCTTTCTCATATAACTTTAACACTTTTATTCTCCGAATTGCATTTATCTGTATACTTATATTACTCTCCCTTTATTAAATTGTAATATCTCTAAGGGCAAGATTTGTCTTAACTTATTTTTGTACCTTTGTCTTTACTGAGTATAGTACATTTTACTTGGTAGACAATACATTTTTGGTGGCCAAATGAATGAGCCTAGAAATCAGTGGTGATTTAGAATACTATATTGGTCCTAATGTAAAATATTTTTCTCAGGAAAGATATATAATATATATATTATGTATATATGTATACAGTGATTTAAAAAATCACTTCTTAGTTCACTCTTATGTTTTATACAGTCAGATTCTTGGGGGTGGGGTATGGTTTATATTTGGATATGGTACAGTATGTATGTGATGGAAGGATTTCCATTGATAGGTAATTTTTTCAAATGTGCATCTAACCTGACCTTCCCTTTCCTCAAAGAATAAATAACTTGCTTTGCAAATTTATGGATCATGGATCCAAGGCTGTTGCCCAAACCAATTTTTGCTGCTTTAGCTTTATGAAAATTTAAAATTATTAGAAACAATTTTAAAGTTCAATAATTCTTAAACATCCAATTTATGACCTTATAATCTTATTCAGTCACCTGTAAATGATTTTTTATTTTTCTTTAATTCTTTTGTAAAATCTAATTGTTTTTCTCCTTTCTGAAACTAAATTCCTCTAGTAATTCAGTTTTGTAAAAATTTTAGTTTAGGAATGGTAAATTACATGATGAGCTAGTTTCCTGTAATTATTTCTAATAAAAAATATCTCACAATGCCCTTAGGAGCCATGAATTCTGTCAGCTACTTGCCTATACTTTATTTAAAAAAATCCTTGTAATGAGATCTGCTTAATTTAGTTCATCTTTTTATATGTAACACCTGGAATGCTGCAGTTCTCAGAGATGATTTCTGCTTACGGTTAGCAGCATTTCCATATCTGATTTTGAGCAGTAGTTGTAAGGGTTAATGAGGCGTGCTGTTCTTCCTAAGAAGCAATATATATGTTTTTATATGTCACAGTGGTAAATTTCAAGTCATTTTACCACTGGGACACAGTAAGATGTACAGTAGTTTAAGTTCTATCTCACTACTTTTGCCCTGAGAACCCTGAAAATTAATGTCAGTAGCTCATGTAGACAGTTTTTAATTGTAGAAAATTGTATAGGGGGAGAGGGAAGCCTTTTGAGTTCCTTTATCTGGGATTCTCCTTATAGCAAATGTTTGTTTTGTTTTGTTTTGTTTTTTCACCAGAGGTGTTGGCTTGTACCTCAAGCTAGCTGTACCTCCCTGACTGGTGATGAATATGTTCTATTTAGCAGTATTCTTTAGATGCTTCTTCCCTTTAGCATATGTTTGGGTATGTTGTACACAGTTTTCAGGCATTTAAGAGTTCACTGTGTTAACTTTTATCTGCAATACTAGACAAATAGACTGCAATTTGATGGAATGATTATTAACTATAAAGAAACTTAAAAGAACAAAGTTGTCCTAAGAATATGGTGATATAAAGCTGAATATTGATTTGCTCTGTCTTAGCCTCATTCTCTCTGCCCCAATGCTAACTTTTAAATATTAAACTATTTCTTCTGTTTACTGAAGTAGATAGAAATACTGATTTTTATTTTCCTAGAAAACTCTAAAATATTGACATATCTACAGAATGAAGAATGTACATTTGTAATTTTTGAGTCCTAAAACAATGTTGACAATATCCTAAAAGAATGCTATAGTACTTTAAAATCAAATAAATTAACTATAAAACATGTTTATAACTGAAACTTCATGTTACCAGTTTATATACCATTAAAACCTATATTAGAGTTTTATTGAATTATAAGGATCATAAATTTTTTTTAAAGAAAACAAGTTGGTTTTTATTTTGTTTTGTTTTGTTTTTTTCCTTAGGCATGACTAGTGCAACAGAATGAAACTATTGGCTTTTAGTTCTGGCACAGTATGGGACAAGAGAGCTTTACATGTAGCTTTAATGACTTTTCTATTTCTGAATTTAAGAACAGTGCTAGTATATTTCAAGCACAGTTGTTTTAGTTCTTTGACATATCCCCATTCATTTTCCTGGGTTTAAGCAAAATGCTAACAGCTGCTCTGTGAGGAAAGAGATGCCCAAAGATCCTTCAGTTCAAAATATAGCCTCTGTAATCTGTGGTTTAAATCCAAAGAAGGGAGCAAATAAAACATTTTTGTTTCAAACTAATACCAGCTTTAATACATGCCACTTACACCCCACAGTATTAAAGGAAACACTCACTAAAAGGCAACTCTCAGATCCCACGGAGCAGAATCACAGCAGGGTTCATTCCTGGATTTGTTTTCGACTTCTATCAGTGTCCTCTCTTTCAGCAGATCCAGCTTGAATCACATGAACAGAGTTGCTTGGCAGGTTTTGTTGCCCTTTTGTCCCCTGAGAATTTCAGTCTCATTTATTTTGACCTGTGGGTCTCTTAGCTGTGAGTCTTTGAAGAATAGAGAAGAAGCAAAAGCATCAGCCCAGCATAGCGTAGCAATATTTTTCTTTTTCATAGCATCAGATTTGGAAATTCTCATAGGTGGAGGTTAAAAGATGATGATTCATATGAGCTAAGAATTCTTTTGGCTGAAATACTGAGCAAGGCTAGATAAAATTCCTCTGGTTTCAATAAATTGTGCTAGGATCAGATGTCACACTTCTATATTTTATCTAGTTTTTCATTAGGAGAGTAAACTAGCACTAGGAAAAAAAATACATTGCAAAGATGGAGTCCCTTTGCCTTCATCTGCAGGATGTTTTTACTTTAAAATCTTCCCACTTTCACTGCTTATAAAGGTATTCTCTGCATTTTGTTCTTTTACGTAGCCAGACCTCTTGGGGATAGGGGAGCAGGCAGAAAATGGGCTCTAAGTGGTTGATAATTTTGTAATCTCTTTACCTTTTCTTTTATGCATCTGAATCAGCTGAGTTCTGTATTTAATTAATGAGTACAGATTTTATTTATTTATGCTTCCTTGGACTTTGAGACTTACATTGTGTTTGAACAAAAAATTTAAATGTTTCTGTGAAAAAAATCAAGATGTTCCTTTTGTATGGGTAGGATAATGTTGATATTTTTATATCTTATTTAGAGTTACTGAACTCCAGTAAGTCCAATGTTTTAAAGTTGTAAGTTTAAGTCTCTGAGGGGGACGTAGGGAGTGGAGTATGTACTAATTTCATCCAACAAAAAGCCAAGAAATAAAAGGGCTCTTTATGAATGAAAAAGACTAACTTTTTGTGAATGGAAAAGACTAACTTCTAGCAAATTCAGTGTCATATAGCATCTCTGTTGACCCTGCTGTACTTCAGTGGGCTGTGCTGTGGCTAATTTTGAGGAAAGCAGTTTGATTACTGAAAGCATTCTCTGGTGCCTTTGAAGCTCCCTACTTCCATTTCTGAGCTGCTACTTCCAGCTTCTCACAGATTTATGTTTGTTGCCAAGGATTCATTCATTCCTTCAACAAATACTCAGCCAGCAAATATGCTTAGAACTGAGAGTTGTTGGGAAAGTTAGAAAGCTTAGGTAAGGCAAGCAAGCTCATTGCCTTCATGGACCTTATATCTAGTAAGACACAGACACAGGTCAGTATAAAGCAAAGCATCACATGGTCAAGAGATATTCGGTAATGAGCTTAGAAGCTGTCCCCAAGTCAGCCTAGGTGTCTTGCCACCTCTTACCAGCTTCCTTCTCTTGTTCATTTGATTCCTTCTCTGTTTACTTTTTATTTTTGGTATGCATGTTATATCCTCCTGAGTAGAATGTAAACTTCTTGAGGCTTCTTGGCCTCAAGTCTCACATATAGTACATCAGAGACTTCAGCTTTAAAAGAGATCTTAAACCAGGAGTTTAACCTTTTTGTGTGTTAGGGACCACTTTGTCAGTCTGGTGAAACTTATAGACCTCTTCTTAAAATAATATCTCTAAGTGAATAAAATAAAATATATAGAATTACAAAGGAAACTAGTTGTACTGAATTAGTTTTCAAAATATTTAAAATAAAGTTCATAGATACCAGGTTAAGAACTCCTTCCTTAGACCACAAACTATAAGAGAAGGACCTTAAAGCAGTGGTGTCAAATTCAGATAGAAAAGGGAGCCACCAATCTAAACTGCATGCAGACCCCATATTGACTTAGTTTTAAATGTATTGTTATCTGTTTTATTGTATTTTTTTATTTTGTTAAATTATTTATCATTTATATAGTAATCTGGTTCAGGCTGCCAGGCAGTGGGTTTGATGCTTCTGCTTTAGGGCATGGAAACAGAAACAGAGTGAGCATTTAAATATTTCTTGATTAAACTGCTAAATTTTGACATGGAAAATAATGTTGGAGGTAGAAACATATTATAAAAGGATAGGTTTGAGGGAACCTGAGATGTGTCATTTAGAAAGACAGCTGGCTGGTATAACAGAGGTCTGGACTTGGAGTCAGGAAAAAAACATTTGAGTCTTGCTGTATGACTTTGTGCTAGTCACTTAACCTCTGGAATCAGTTTTGTCATTTATCAAATGGAGATAACAATAGCACTTACCTGCCAGTGTTGTTCTGTGGAAAAAGTGATTTAGTGTGTGATAGGAAGCACTTTGCAAACCCTAAAGTGTTATATAAATGTTAGCCTACTATCAATACTAATTAAAAAAGAGGGAGGGAGGGACTTAGCAGAGGGAAGAACATGATAGATGTCCTCAAGAATTTGAAGGTCCATATTGTGGAAGAAATGTTGGGTTTGTAGTGCAGTATATTATAAATAGTAAATGCTTAATAAATGTTACTTGATGACACAGAAAAACTCGCATTTTTATATTGCACCTTACCAAGTACTTTATTTACAGTAACCCTATTATTATTCTTACTTATAAAATGAGAAACTGAGACTATATTACAAGGAGAGTTCTATTGGGTAGTGAAAGTGATATAAAAAAGAAAGTATCTTTAAAACATTTTTTTTAAAAAACTGAAATTCATGCATACTCAAGGGTTATGAAAGCCTCCAGTTAGTAAATATTTTGTAAATTTAAGTCACAATTCTCTAATATCTTAGGACTTTGCTGCGTTTTAAGTTTATACCAAGTGTTTTCCTTAGTACCTGGACAGTGTTGGTCTGGAGGTCTAAGTTCACTCATATTGCAGTGATTAGAGGGAAATCATGGTCACTTTTCTTGGGAGATAAATCTGCCAGCCGTGTGGGTGCATTTAGGAAATTTTGGATGGGATGACTTCTAAAGAAGTTTCCTAACACTAAAAATTACTTTTGTCTGCTTTAGTAGACATATACACACATTTATTACATAAATTCCTGATTGACAAGACAGAAACATAGTAGGTAAGGTGAATTAATACATTTTAAGTTTTTTCCCCCAAATTAGCACCATTTATAAACATTATACACGAGTACTAGAAATGTTTACTGATTTTCATATCTGTTTTCCTTGAGTAATCACTTAACCTCAATCAGCATATCAAATTGAGATTTTGCTTGATCTGTTTTTATCACTTGGTGTACTTGGAGCATTCATTGCCCAGTTTTATAGCTAAAAATCATCATCCAGGGCTTCATTACCTAAAGAAATAAAGATGAAATTTTGCAAAAAAAAAAAAAAAACAAACAAAAAACAAAAAAACTGAAACTCAGAGACTTCACATGACTTCCATGTGATCACACTCCTAATAAATGTTGGAGTCTCATTTCAAACCTAAATCTCATGGTGCAATACCAGTAGTACTCTTTGTACTTCTTCTCACTGTACTTCCTGAATGACAAATGACCTTTTAATGAAAAACATAAGCAACATTTCCACATTGGTCCTCATTCCCAAAATATTTCTATAAGAACTACATCCTGAACTCTGAACAATAGCTTAAACACCAGTCTGATTTTTTTTTTTTGAACACAAAATCTGTCCCTCATTGCTTGGATAGAAAATATGCCAGTATCCTGGTTCCGTCCAGTATCAGTATGATGACACGCTAAATGGACACTCATGCTACTTCCTGTTACTATCTTGAGCTTCCTTGAGTATTTCAAAATTCTTTGATTTCTGATTTCATCAGAGTGGACACTTCCTGGTATTTCACAACCCTTTTACCATTTAGTAGATGGTCTTCTGAGTTACCATGGCTGCTGAATTTAGCACCCTCTGGCCACTGGGTGAAGAGCCCCCTCTACTCTTAAGCTGTTCCTTGTTGGAAAGAATCTGCAAGAACATGTACCTTCAAGAACCCACACTCACCTGCTTTGCAAGAGAAAGATATTGAAGCAGGATTTTAGCTAAACATGAAAAAAATATGCAGAAGTATAATTATTTTTTTTAATGCATGAAGGTTTTTCTTTATTGAAAGGAATAAAGGACCTATAAGATTTAAAAGAAAAACAGTATGCTGTACTTGGACCATTAGATAGTAATGAAATAATGACTAAGATAAAAGAACTTTGTACTTGAACTTAATTTCTCTTCATCCTTTTTTAGGAACTTTTTATTAATTTAAAAATATGGCTTAAATTTTCATGTGCTTTTACCTTTTTCCTACCCCATTAAGGAAGAAAAGCAGTTAGATAAGAGCTGCCTGAATTTTGTAGTGGAAAAGGGGAATGTTGCCAATTTTGCTCTCTAGCTTAGTTTCCATTACAGGAAAAGTAAATTGGGATTATGGTAAATGATAGTTCAGATATTATGAAACATTCTTTGAATTTCTGGAGAAGATCCTGTAATAAATATATCAGCTTGATGTAGCACCCAAAATCGTTGCAAAGGATTGGGAGAAGGTAAAAGTCAACTTTTTTTTAACCTGATTTTATTTATAGTAAATGTGCTCATCTGGCTTTACTAATAATTGTGGATTGCTGTAGGACTAGGATCTAGGGAAGATACAAAGATAGTAAGAGCTGATTTTTTACATTAAGGGCATTTGCACATTCCAAATTCTTTTATTCTTAGACTATACTGTTATTCAGAATCAAGACCACGACCCCCCATTTTTGGAAGAAGTAGACAGTATATTGTCATGCACGCCCCAACAAATCTATATTTGGTATCGTGTCATGACTGACAAATGATTCTTAGTTTCTGTTCCAAACTTATACTGAGAGCAACAGCTTGATTTTTAAAGTCAGAGTTCAGCGTGGCCTAAAGAAGCAGAAACTGGCTCACCTAGGACACTCCTGAAGGATGTCTGATCATCTATTTAAAGTTAGAAGAGACTTAATAGGTCATCTTGTCCAACCCCCTTTTTGCAGATGAGAGAAATGAGGCCCAGAGCTTAACTAATGTGATCACATAGGTAGTAAGTGGCAGGTAGATTGTAACTGCTTATATGTGAATTTCCACCAACAGATACTAGGTCATTTTTCCAAGGCCTCTGATGTAATCGGGAACAGAGTCTGAACTGAACAAGCCCACTGTCCTAAACTGTTCTCCACCCATGTTTTTAATAGTTATTTCTTTAAACCCTTCAGATGAACCTGTGCATTTTGTCTTTTGTAAAAAAAAATACTTCTCTCTTTATTTGTAGCTTTTAATAGTAAGAGATCAGACCTTCATCCATCCTGTAAACGTGATGCTTAAAGGATTACAGTTGCCATATTATTTCCTTTCACTAGAATGAACTCTCTCTACGTGCAGAACTCTGTGACCACCTATTGCAACAGTTCTAGTTAGAAATTCAAGGCTGTCAGCTATCTACCAACTTTAAAATTTCAAGAAGACATGGAAGCAAAGGCAGGTAACAGGATAAATGCAAAAGCAAAGTATGGTACTCTAGGAATAGTGTTAGAAGTGGTAAAAGTCAGCACTGAGACTGACATGGTAAACAGATAACAGGTTTTTATTTTAAACCTAGATGAGAAAAAAAATCAAATAAAAAAGACTATTGTTGTGGGTGATAATGGGTGACAGAAAATGGAGCTTCTTGCTTATTTTGTTTCATTTTTCTCTTGGAGGACAATGAACATAGAAAACCAGATAGAAAATGACTAATATAGAGTTGAAACCCAAGATCAGTAGATAGACAGTATCCCCTTGACAAATTCAAACCACTTAGCCAAGATAAGTTACATCTTAGGAGTAGATGGGTAGATGCAATTAGTGAAACGTTTTTAACAATCTTTGAACAATCACAAAGAATGGGAAAGACACTTCAAAACTGTAGAAAGGCAAACTCTGTCCTGATTTTCTGATAAGGAAATAGAAGTCTTCAGACCACATAGATCAGTAAGTTTGACTTAAATTCCTGTTCAAATTATAGAACATCTTAAAGGGAAGGTTAGTGAAAAAGAAGCATTGGTTACATAGAGGTGTCATGGCTTCATTAAAACTTCGTCATGCCAGACTAACTTTATTTCCTTTTCTAAATGGGGCTATTAAATTGACAGGTTGGGGCAGACTCCTTTTTAATTAGATTTTATTTTAGCAAGGCATCTGATAAAATTCTTCATGCTCCTCAGGTGAGCTAAAAGGAAAGTGTAATTTCAGACCTGCTTAAATGGCTGAACCCAAAGAGTTGTTTAATGGGTCATTATCAGCCTGAATAGTTTCAGTAGAGTAACTCAGGGATCTTCTCTTGGTCCTGTTCTTTTGAACATTTTTGGCAGTGACTTTAATAAAGACATAGATGACATGTTTGTTAAATTTTCAGATGACACAAAACTGCCATTTGTGGCTAAACTCCTTAAAAAGATCATCTGCAATAGGCCCTTCTACTTTCTTTCCTTTTACTCTTTTAACTCTTTATAATCTGGTTCCCCACCTCATAATTCCACGGAAACGACTACTTTGTCCAAAGTTGCCAGATCTAATGGCCTTTCCTCAATCTCTCTGCATCCTTTGACACGGCTGATTATCTCTCCTCCTTGATATTCTCTTTTCTCTAGGTTTTTGGAACACCACTCAGGGAGTGGAAGGTGACAATTACCCTAATTTTTGAAAAAAAGGGAAAGGTAGATCCCACAAGTTATTGGCTAATGAGCTTGATTTTCATTCCTGAAAAATTGTAGAATGGGGTGGGTTTGTGACAGTTGAGGAAAAAGTAGTGATAGCTCCATCAAGATCAGGTAACCATAGGGACACTACCTGTTAATACCTACCTCAGAGGACCTGAGGTAACAATGAGGTGCTGTATGTAAAGCCTTTCACAAACTTGAAAGCACTTTATAAAATGTCATATATTATTTGACTGGTCAGTCAGGGGAATGCTGTATAGATTTCAGCAAAATACTTAATAGTGTATCTCATTCTGCCCTTTATGATACAGGGGTTCACTGAGTGGCTCAGCAATCTCATCAGTTCTTTCTGGATGCTGTTCATTTGGGATGAGTGACTGGAAAAACCTCCAGGGCCTCCTTTCTTATCCCCTTATCTTGGGTGTGGGCTCCATGTAAGGACTTGTCATTCTATCCTTTCTATTTCACAGCCCTGCAGATAGGCAACTCTGCCTCTCTGACAGTAGTGATTCTCCTCTCTGTCTCTTCTCCGTTATAGCTTTTAAAAAATCCTTTTTGTTTTACTTGCCAGCCTCAGCTTGTTTTGAATGTTAGCATTCTTGACGTTGTTTTGACTTGCAGGTAGGTAACTCAGTGGATAGAACATGTGGAGTTGGGAAGAGCTAAGTTTTAAATTAGTTTCAGACTCATAAAAGTTGTGTGACCCTGTGCAAGTCATTTAAACCTCTTTCAGCCTCAGTTTGCTCTTCTATAAAATGGAGATAATAATATACCTATTTTACAGGGTTTGTTTTAAAGCTTAAATGAAATTATATAAAAAGCACTTTAAAGAGATAAATTGTTATTATTATTCATTACTTTTCCTTGCTTCCATATTTTACACATCTTTTAAAATCTTAAATTGTTGGTGAGTTTCTTTTGTATCTCTATCAGTAACTTTAGGAACCTTCAAAATGTTCTTCCTCATTGGAATTGATTCTTATTGTATCTTCATGGTTTTATTGTAGAGAGTTACCCATTATTCCTGAGTTTACTCTCCGTGCAAAATTTTGGTCTGTGTGATCCTTCTATCCTTTCTTCTATACCTATGAGGGACAGTTAGACAGCACAGTGGATAGATCACCTGGCCTGGTGTCAGGAAGACCTGAGTTCAAATCCTGTCTCAGACACTTACTAACTGTGTGACCCTAAGCAAGTCACTTAGCCTCTGTTTGCTTCAATTTCTTCATTTGTAAAACATGGATAGTAACACTACCTAATTCCCAGTATTATGAGGATAAAAAGGGAAAACAATTGTAAAGCACTTAGCACAGTGCCTGGTACATAGTAAGTGCTATATAAATGTTGTTGTTATTGTTGTTACGTAGTATGACTGCATGATGTAAAGATGAATAACTCTTGACATGTATGATTGAGGAAAACTGTATTCATTTTCTACCTTGCCAGTGACTATCCAGATTGTGTACCCTTTGCTCACTTTTGCATAGGTAAATGCTAAAATAAATGCTTGTATTTGTTGAGTGAATAGGAGGATATATTAACTCTGGGCTCTGGAGTGATATATAATAGAAAACTTAGGAAAAGGAGAAGGGAACTTAGCAAAACATGTTTCATAAAACTGGTGCTAAGTATCAGGAAGAAGTACAGGATGAAATTGGAACTCTGAGAGTCTCTGGTGTAACAGCACTGGTATAGCAACTTCTCTTTTCTTTTTCCCTTTACTCCAGTGTGGTGTCCCTTTTCAAGAAGATGATGTCATTGTGCTTAATGGCAATAAAGAAGATGTAGAGGTGTTAAAGAAGAGAATGGAAGACAGACGACTCAGAATGAAACTGGGAAAGGTAATGTACTTTGCTTTTCTCTCCAGCATATATGCCAGTGTGTCTTCAGTGGTTTTAGATGTCTTCTTGGCAAGATTAGTATTCAACTAAACAATCATGAATGTATTTTTAATGAGTATAAATACAGTTTACATTATTCCTCATCTTCTTAATAGCTATGAAGAGAACTTTGTTTCCACTGTAATCTAGAACAATTATAGAGCATTGGTCAATTATCCAATTCAAGGGTAGAGTTACTTACTGACTTACTCTTGATCAGTTTCACTTCAGTTTCAGCTACATAGCAGATTGAGTACCAGGTTTGCTTTCAGGAAGGTCTGGGTTCCAATTCAGCCTTTCTTGTTAGCTTTGTAGCCCTGAGTAAATCATTGCATGCCATAAGAAACTCCTTGAGAGTTTTTCTATCTACTGAACTTAAAATGGTTGCCATCCGCATTAGTTGAGACACTTTCCAACTCTAGAATCCTCAGGCTGATAAAATCACAGATCCTTTTGATATTCACAAAGGTAGGAGATGTGCAAAGAATCACAGCCTTCCCACCAGCAGAGGTTATGGACCACCATACTCTTCAAAACAAGTATGATTTTTTTTTTAAACAAGACATTAATGAAAATAAGAATTTTTAAAGACAAAAAAATGCAGTGTGGCCTGTTTTATAAGTCAGAAAAGTAGATAATGCATTTTGGAATATTTTCCCAAAAAATGGTTTTTTATCTCTAAAGAGAGCCACCCAGTTAGTAGGAATTTCAGAAGATATATAACCCAACCTCCATGACATTTGCTGGCTCAGCACTCACTTGACAAATGCCATTGGAGGTTTCTTTTGTATACAACTTGCTGAAGATTTCCAGATATTGAACTTTTATTGTACTTCTGCAGTGTTTTTACTTCTTTAAAAAACAATAGTATTGCTATTAGATGTGATATTCATTCAGATTAAGTTATCTGTGTAGATGTGTTGGTGATTATTCTGTTATTACATTGTCACCACATCATGGAGTACAAATGTAAAAAATAACGGTGTAGTGGATAAAATATTGGACTTGGAATCAAGAATACCTGGTTTTGAATCTCATCTTGGACACTTAATAACTTTTTAACCTTTGAACAGGACAGCCAGGTGGCCTAGTCAATAGAGTGCCAGACCATGAGTCAGGAAGATGAGTCTTCCTGAGTTCAAATGCAGCCCCAGATACTTATTAGGTGTGAGACCCTGGGCAAGTCATTTTATGCCGTTTGCCTCAGTTTCCTCATCTGTAAAATGAGCCAGAGAAGGAAATGGCAAACCACTCCAAGTGTCTTTGTCAAGAAAACTCCAGATGGAGTTGAACAAGAACAAACCCCTGAATAAGACCTTTATCATCTATAAAATGAAGGATTTGAACTAGATAGCTAGTAAGGTTCCCTTCCAGTTCTGACTATGGTTGATTCTGGTCATTTGAGGTAGTTAAATTCTATAAAGTCTCTGTGAACACTGAATTAGTGAATACTGAACCATTGCTCCTGGGGGAATAACGGGTTAGGTTCCTGTGAGCCTCTGGTCTAATATTTACGTTAGTACTTTCCAGAGCAGCCTTACATATAGATGAGCAAATTTATTTTTCCTTGCTGTGGATGTACCATATTATTGATTTATTAACATTGAACCCATGGCCAACAGAACTATCATCATGCCTGATGTAAGCTTATCTAATACACATATTTTCTCTGTAAAGCACATTACAGCCTTCTTGAACTTAGAAACACTAGGCAGTACTTAGGCTTGGGGCCATTTTAAATAATAAAATCACCAATAAAAAACACAAAATGTGAAAAACATGACACTAAATAGAAAATGAAAAGGACACTTGTTTACACTATTGAGAGCTGATCTCACTTGACCTCACTTCAGGCAGATGATTCAAATTTTCCACTGTTCTCTGCACGTCCCCAAATATCACATAAGCATTATGGGCATTGAATTTGGGGATACAAAACAAATTTTAGTGAGTAAACAAGTTTACAAATCTGATATTCACAAATAATAAGGATTAACTATATATGATTTAATTAAATTTCAGATATTTCCCCTGAACCTTCATTATGCTATGGCAAATGTCAGGCAGCAAGAGAGACTGTTTGAATACGGTAAAGTCAGGAATCTGTTTAAGAAGACCTGGGTTTGAATCCTGCCTCAGACACTTATTGACAATGTGACCCTGGTCAAGTTTCTTCATCTATAAGATGAAAATAATAGAAACACCCATACTGTAGGATTGTTATGAGCCTCAAATGACTTTATTTATGTGAAGCTCTTTATGAACTATTAGTATTCAGTGTTAGTGTACCCTTGCTAATGAATCCATTAACCATCAGTTAATCCATTTAACCCAACCTTTTTTGCATCAGATTAAAGTGTTAGCGATATAATAAAATTTGGGTAGGCTTTGGATAGAAAAGGTCAAGTTTACACCACCATGGAATATGAGACTCCAGAATGATCAAAAGTTATTAGATAAAAGAAAAGTAAAACAGACTTGAAGAGCAAAGACATAAATAACTCAGTTCAGAAATATTTAAATGAGTGCCTACTACATTCAAACACTGCACAAGGATGTCTGGGAAAAAGTAGTGTGGACTGCCAGTTCATTATGAGTCATCACTGTGATGTGGTAACCAGAAAAACCATTAAGAGACCTAGCATCTGGGAAGTAGAAGGTGAGAATTGCTCAGTACTTTGCCTCCCTAGATCATATCTAGAATATTTTGTTTTATTCTGGACTCCACATTTTAGGAGGACACTGATTAGCTGTAGAGGGTACAAAGGAGGGCAGTCAGGATGGTGAAAGGTTTTGAATTAATGTCATAGAAGGATTAGTTGGAGGAACTAAAGATGCTTAGCCTGGAGAATACTCGATGTGTATATGATAGCTGTCTTCAGATGTTTGAAGGGCTTTCACATAGAAATTTCTGTTAGGCCCCAAAGAGTAGAAAGAAGGACAATGGATAGAAATTCTCTCGAGGCAAATTTCCTAACGATTAAAGTCATCCAGAAGTAGAATGAGCTGCCTTAGGAGGTGGAGGTAGTAGCACTCACCCAGCTCTACTACACTGGAGAATTTTAAGCAGAAAATGGATGACCACTTGTTGGGTATGTTATCATGGAAGGAGAGTCATTTGAGGGGTATGTACTAGTTACTTTCTGAGGTCTCTTCCAGTTTTGAAATTCTGTAATTTTTTGACTCAGATATGGGGATACCAAGACGAGACAGTACAATCCCTGCCTTCCAAAAACTTACCTTCTTCAGGGCTAGGGGACAAAAAATGTGCAAAAGTGCATATACAAGGTATATGCAAAGTAAAATACTAACTTCAGTAGGAAGAGTGTGCACCATAAATGAGAGGATCAGGAAAGACCTCATTTTGGGAAGTTGCATCTGAGCTGTGCCTTGAAGGAAGCTGGGGTTCTCTAGGGTGGAGGTAAGGTGCAAGTAAAATTAATGACATGAGGGAGGGAGCTGTGCAAAGGCCCAGAGACAGGAATGGAATGTTGTGGAGGAAGGTCAGTTAGCAGGGCAGTTTGACAGTAACAGAATACAGAGAGGAAAAGTATATGAAACACAACTGAAAAGGCAGGTGGGTACCAGATCGAGGAGGACCGAGATGAGAATCTAGTATTTTATCCCATAGGCAATGGGGAACCATCAAGACACTGGTGGGGAGACAGAGAGTGGTGGAGTAACATGATCAAACCTCTGCTTTAGGAATATCTATTTAGCAGCTGTTTGGAAGATGGATTTGAGAGGGAATGGATGAGAAACAGGAAGATTAATTAGGAGACTTATTCAATCAGTACTGGTGAGAGATAATGAGAAACCTGAACTGAAGGTATAAAACTCTGAGAGTAGAGAGAAAGGGACAAGTGCAAGAGATATGGAAACAGACGTCTTGGCAGTTAGTGCTTCAGTGAATATAGAGTGTCAGGCCTGGAGTCTGGAAGACCTGAATTCAAATCTGGCCTCAGACATTTACTGGTTGTGTTCTGAGGCAAGCCATTTGACCTTTGTCTGCCTCACTTTCCTCATCTATAAAATAACGCTTGCCTTCAAGGGTAGTTGTGAGGTTCAAATGAGATAATATGTGTAAAGTACTTAGCATATTGCTTGGCACATACATCATAGGCGTTATATAAATGGTAGCTTGTTAAGATGATGGTTGTGGTGATGGTGATGACGGAAGCTGTATGTCTTGGTGACAGATTAGATAAGAAATTGAGAGTAGTTGGGGGGAACAGTCAAGGATGACACCAAAGTTGAGAATCTAGGTAGCCAGAAGGATAATAACTGAAAAGGGAAAATTGGGAGAAGAAATCAATTAGTGGAAAAATAAATTCTGTTTTTGTTGAGTTTGGGATGCCTACAAGTCATCCATGTGGGAGATATCCAGTAGGCAGTAATATGGGACTAAAGTCCCAGGGGAGATGTTAAGCCTGGATATATAGATCTGGGAGTTATCTAGGTAGAGATGATAATTGAACCTGTAGAAGCTGATGAGATCATATTCATTGTAGATTTCAACCTAGAAGGAACTTTAGGAATTGCCAAATCAATTCCATTCAATAGACATTTATTAAGTGCCTATTATTCAGGTTTTATTTGAAATACAAATAAAAATTCAACACGTATCATCAAAGAATTTATCTTTCTGTTAGGAGAGATTATATGTGAAGGAAGAGAAGAAAACTTAAAATAGAGAACCATGAGGGACACATTTAACCCACCCACGTGACAGATCTCCTAGGATATTCATTGACTCTCGTTTACACATGTGATTTGCTAAAGTTGTTGTGTAGAGCAGCAGTTCTCCAGGTGTGGAACAGGATGCCTTAGGCAGCCCCATGACCCTCTTAATGGTCTGTAAAATCAAAACTTTTTATAATTCTAAGATATTTTCATTTCTAATGTGGTAAGTATTGATAGATATAATCCCCATAAACAACTGCCCTTGGGGAAGGGGTTCTTCAGTAATTTTTTAAGTATGAAAAGTCCTGAGATCAAAGTTTAAAGAACTGCTGGTGTAGAGCACAGCCAACACCAGTGACTTAAAGCATGATTTTATTTAGATCAGAGTTAAGTTTAAATAGCCTTGCATTCATTTTCTTTCCTTAACTGGTATTTTATTGCTGCATAAGCCATGCAGTGGAAATCTCAATGTCACCATTATTCCAAAATAGGGAACAATTTATCAGAAAGGTTATATTTGAGCATGAATGGTGAAAATTCTGAGGAGACTTACATCTTTTAAAAATTAGCACTTTGTTTAGCCATGATTCTTTTTGCTAAGAAAACACTTTAGCAAAGTGGTTAAAGCTTATTATTTTAAAGAGCCACCAGAGAATGACAGTATTGCTAAGTTCCTCAAAAGCCAATGAAAATGTTAGTTTTGCTGAACTTTTTTTTCCTTAGTCTTTTTTGTTATATGGACTTTCTCTTCAGGAAGAAAGGGAATCTGTTTGAGAAATGTAGGTAATAGCAAAAGACAAAAAGAAAAAAATTTTTTGATCCAGTGAAAATAAGATGCAGTTCTATTACCAGATCAGAGACTCCCTATAATATTACCTTATGATGTTGTTGTTGCCATGTTTAGGAAATGGTTTCCACTTGAAGTGAATATTGCTCATGATTATAATCAGGTATCTTTAAAGCTTGTGACCTTTTCAAAACTAAACTCTTTTTAAATGAATGTGTCTCTCCCCTACCCCAATTAAGTTCATAATTCATAGATTCAGAGTTGGAAAGGCCATCTTGTATCAATCTCATTGATTTTACACACGAGCACCTGTGAGGTGTTTAGTGATCAGTGTTAACTCAGGCAGCAAATAGCACAGGGGCTGGGGCTGGGTTTCAAACGCAATTCCTACTCTGAGGTTCTTTCCAGCTCTAGCTCCATGAGCCCAGGAGCCTCTTCCTGAAATCCAGGGCTTTTTCCACCATACTATGTGCTTCCTGTATGAGAAATGGACAGAGGTAATTAAAAAACAACAAACTTTGCATTTTGCAATGCAGTGTGCTTTATATGAGCAGACCTCAGGATCTTTAAAAAAAAAGTATATAGTGAACTCTCATTTAACAAAGGTTCTCCTTTTTGTTTGGTGTTACTGTATTGTGTTTTATTTTTTCTAATTTCTGCTTCTTGACACCTTCTGAAATGCCGTGTAATGTCTCTTTAGCACCATCTGCTGGGTGCCAGTGAAGTAGCATTTAATTTCTTTTAAAGAGAAAATTCTATTTGTACTGTGGCATTCCAGTGATTCTTGGAAATGTAGTATGGTAGGACTAGAAGGGATATTCAAGATATTCTGATCCAACTCCTTTAATTTTATAGAGAAGGCAACTAAAATCCAGAGAGATCAGATGGGTCTGTCCAAGATTTCACAGCCAGCTAGATAAAGAACCAGGATTAGAAGAGCCTAGCGTTCATTCTAATATTTAAACATTTGCAAGTTTTATATTGCTACATTTGTTTGTATTTCTTTTGGGGGAAAGTGCTCAGGAGTATTACTCTTGTAGAATTTGATGGCAAAATTAATTGAATACATAGATTAAAGTGGTTCTTTAGCTTGGAGGTGGCCTCCGTGTTTATTCTAAGTATCTGTGAAGATACTTTAATTTTAAAAGTATCCTGAATAATCTGCTAGCTTTCTATCAGACTGTCTAGAGATTTTACTGCCAATAGGAATGTCGTGTCGGGAATATTCAACGCTTCCCTGTCTTGTCCTGTCATTTCTCTTTTGGATGCCTTTGTGTGTTGTGTCTCCCATAAGTCTGAAATTATCTTCCATTTTGAAATCTTTATGTTCAATGGCAAAGTCAGATGCCACTTCTTCCTTGAAGCCTTCCCTGGTGATTTGGAGGGTGGCAGAGTACAGTGAAAAGCACTGGATTTTGAGTCCGACGATGAGGGTTCAACTTTCTGTTTTATTGTTTTGTCATTTAGTATCTTTGTGGCATTAAGCAAGTCATTTAATCTCTCTAGACCTAAGTTTTCATGTCTGTAAAATGAGGGAGCTGGCCTGGATGACTCTAGGTTTCTTTCAGTGGGAAATAGGATTCTGGGATCTCCCATTTTCCCCAATGCTTTAAGTGCTTTCTTATGTACAAGGCAAAGATTTTTTATAAAAGACAGTCTTTGCCAGTGGCCTCTAAGATTCTTTCCAGCTCTCAGTCTATGGTCATATGATCCCTCAAAGATCTCACTTTTTGCTGAGAGAGACTGTTTTGGAACAGCTGTACTCACAGACAAGCATATTACAAGCTAGTGTACAGAAGCGGTATAGCCTAGATCCAGACCAAGTGTTACAAGAAAATTTTAGCTGGGAAAATACTTCTCAGAAAGTGCAGCCCAGATGTAGTAAATTGGGAAAGAATTTTTACAGCTAAGCTCGGGGATAAAGGCCTCATTTCTAGAATATATAGAGAACTGACCCAAATGTATAATCATACAAGTCATTCCCCAATTGATAAATGGTCAAAGGATATGAACAGGCAATTTTCAGAGGAAGAAATTAAAGCTATCTATAATCATATGAAAAAATGCTCTAAATCACTATTGATTAGAGAGATGCAAATCAAAACAACTCTGAGGTACCACATCACACCTATAAGATTGGCAAACATGACAGAACAAGAAAATGATAAATGCTGGAGAGGATGTGGGAAAGTTGGAACACTAATTCATTGTTGGTGGAGCTGCGAGCGCATCCAACCATTCTGGAGAGCAATTTGGAACTATGCCCAAAGGGCTACAAAAATGTGCATACCCTTTGACCCAGCAATATCGCTACTAGGACTATATCCCCAAGAGATCATAAAAATGGGAAAGGGTCCCACATGTACAAAAATATTTATAGCAGCACTCTATGTAGTTGCCAAAAACTGGAAGTCAAGGGGATGTCCATCAATTGGGGAATGGCTGAATAAATTATGGTATATGAATGTAATGGAGTACTATTGTGCCATAAGAAACGATGAACAAGAAGACTTCAGAGAGGCCTGGAAGGACTTATATGACCTGATGCTGAGTGAAAGGAGCAGAACCAGGAGAACTTTGTGCACAGCAACGACCACAGTGTGCGAGAGTTTTTTCTGGTAGACTTGGAATTTCATAATAACGCAAGAACTTTTTAAAAAAAAAAATAAAAAAATAAAAAATAAAAATAAAATTTAAAAAAAAAGTGCAGCCCAGGCTTTGGTGCACTTTCTGTATTCTAATTTTAATTGTAGTCATTTGGGCTTTTGTTTTCACTGCACTCACTAGTAAATTCTGAACTCTTTGAGCTCATGGATTGTGGTATTGTCTCATCTTTGTATTCCTACTTTCTTATACAGTGCATGATACAGTGCCTATAATTAGGCAATTAATAAACCTTGGATTGAAATTCAACAGATGTTTAATAGGTGCACACCGGATTGTAAAAATGAATTATACATTATTAGAATTTTGGTGTTTAGTGGAAAAAGCCCTAGATCAGAAGTCAGGACCCCACTGGGGTTCTGGTACTTGCTCTGCTGCTAAACTAGCTTATAATCTTGGGAAATCACAACCACAGTCTTTGAATATCTGTCCACCTCTAAAATGAGAGGTGAAACTGTCTCTGTGATACCCTCCAACTCTAAAATGCTGTGATCCCTGTGAATTAATCGAGTCTCAGAGGTCTACTCCAAAGGGAACAAATCTACTATATAAAACACATTAACATGTTTGATAGATTTGAATCTATTTCCAATTCACATTTGGCAGTATGCCTCTTCCCAATTGTTTAAGCATAATCTCAGATTTCACTCTCTTCTCTCCCCTCACCCTTTTTTTTGCCAGAAGTCCAAAAAACCCAAGGCGGTAGAAACAGCTTCTAAGCCAGATGACACTGAAGGTAACTTTTTAATATAGCTTCATTATGCTAAAAAAAATTACTTTCTCTGCCCCTCACTCCTTTCCTAATTTCATGTCTCTAATTCTTTTACAGAATCTCCTGGGCCATCAAAGGTTAAAGGTTTAAAATATGAAGAAACAAACGTTAATTCTAGAGAGAAGAAACTCAACTCTACTCAAAAAAGTGCAGGTTTGTTCATCTAGAGAAAATAATTACTGGGTTCTTAACCTGGAGTCTCTTAACTTTTGATTAAATATACATACACACACACACACATTCTAATAACTCAATATAATTGGTTCACTTTGTAATGCCATGCATTTTATTGTATGCATCTAAAAACATTCTAAGAATAGGCTTCACCAGACTACCAAAGGGATAAAAACTCTACCCTGGTTTAGGGAAAACTAGAAAGATGCATCACTTTTTTTCCCTACTGTCTTACTACTTAATGGAGTAATCAAATAAGAAAATTTGAAATCGAAATTAATATTGATTTAACTTACTGTTTCATTTAATATAAAAGGTTAACTGGACACAACTGTGATGTGGCTACTAACTTGCTGATTTGGACAAATCTCTTCAATACTGATATCCGTTTTATCATTGTTACTTATTTTACAGATGAGGCAACTCAGGTTAAGTTACTTACTTGTCCAGAACCATGTTGTTAGTAAGAGGCAGTCAGAAATTGAACCCAGGTCCTTTGCACTGACTGCAAATTCAGTGTTCTTTTGCAATCCATCCTTTATTTTATTGGGGAGGGTTTACATTTTTTCTGATATAAAACATATATGAAGTAATAGAAAATAGCATTACCCTAATGAATCTGTCATTAAAATAAGATATCACTGCATAGAAATTCCCAAACGCAGAACTAAACTTCTTAGCTGTGTCAATATTTGGGGAGTTAGGAATGATGATTGTATCATCATTCATATAATTTATGATTATTATTAGTAAGATCAAAGAAACAGTGTAGCTGAGGAACAGGTTGACATTTGTGAGTAAATGCAGCATGGAATGCTTTCTCTCAAAAGGAAAAAGAATGTTAACTTGGTATGCTAGAATTAAAACTAGTACCTTTTTTTGTTATTTTTCTAGGCACAAATGGAACTTCTTCAGGAAAAGTCAGTAAATCTTCTGGAACTACTAAGAGATCCATAGCAGATAGTGAAGAATCAGAGGCCTACAAATCTATTTTTACAACACACAGCTCAGCCAAACGCTCTAAGGAAGAGTCCTCCAATTGGGTTACTCACACATCATATTGCTTCTAAAGTACTATTCTGTATGATAATAGCTTCTCTTCCTCAGGGAAGAATAGTTTTCACATAGACTGGTTATTGTAATCTAATATTATCTGGTTTGTTATGTTTTGAAAAGTGTTTCTAAATTTGCCCTTGCCAGTATGAAGTATAATAGTTGTAATTATTGAGTGTGTAGGAAAGATAGCAAATTCTCAGATAATTGAAAAATTCAGTATTTCTCCAAGCATATTTTGGGAAAATATTAAACTGTTAAGGCATTAAATGCTAAAAGATTTTGACCAATTGATTTCATCTTCACTGTAGAAATTTTAATTATTTTAGTCATTAAAAAAATTAAAATCTAACAACCTTTTCCAACTTAGATACAGTTTAAGTTAAAATAAAGCATACACTAATGATGAAACTATCACTTATTTTTCTTGATTTTGTGTCCAAGAGTAAAGTTGAACTGAACAGAGGAGAAAGAAATGTTGTTAACTTGAATTGTAGAGGAAATCAGAAAGTTGCACTTCTCTGAAGTAATTAGAGAAAATGTCTTTGATCTGTGACTTTAAAGATAGAAGGAATATAATTTGACACTGTTATTCTGTATATAAAATGTAGCTGGGGTAAAAGGTTAGATAAGGGGAAAAGATGAGCTAATGTAATGGATGGCAGTGTCTTAGAACATTTGCATCATCCAAATGAATCTTATCAATGGAATCAAATGAAGAGCCTACTTAACATCATATCTTACTAGAATATCTCTGCCTCTCAAGGTCTTAGACCTTAGTTACCAGTTTTGAGGTTCAACACTACCTCTTTATGTGAAAATTTTTTCCTGTAAAACTGTTGTTCTAACGTTGGAAATCCTCCCATTAATATAAGCTTCATTGCATGTTTCTGTTCAAAGATGCATAGTAACCATGTCCTCTTTTTGCATGTTATGGTCATTTTGGTAGAAATTGGTTAATATTTTGATTAATGTATAGATGTAAGTTCCAATAGAATACAAGTTCCTTAGGGGCAGCACCCATATTTTGTCCAAAATTGGCAATGGCTGCCTTTCAATTTATTAGGTATTTAGTAAATGTTGAATTGTCTGTCATAAGCTATTTCATTTCAGCAACACTGATTGTGTGTCTATTCTGTGCAAAGTACTATATGCCAGATACTGGAGGTACATGAAAAGATAATTAGAAAATGATGATGCATAATTAAAGCCTTGCCCTCAAGGAGCTAAAGTTACATTTGGTAGAGAGATAAATACAAAATTAACTGCATTGTGCCCTTGGTTAATCATATCCATTTTCTGGATCTCAGTTTCTTCCATACAATAAGAGAGTTGAACTCAAAACAATGACTGCCATCCTTTCCAGTTCTAAAAGTACACGTTTCTGCAGTAGAAGGTCGTATGCTCCTGAGGCCCACAGGAGAGAGATCACATCTGATTTATGGAAGAGGAAAATGTGAAGGTTCTTAAAGGATGTGTAAAATTTCAGCAAGAGGAGTTGTCAGGTGAGGGGGTGGGAGGTGGAGAGCATTCTAGTTGAATGGCATGTCCAGTAGTATGGAGGAAGGAAAATCCAGAGTGTTTACAGGAACAATATTCCAGGGTACATGTAGTATAGGGGAGTAGAGAGAAGGCAGAAAAGTCAGGTCAGTGCCATTGAATGGAGGACAAACTATCAGTGGCTTTGACACTACTTTGGTTAGGTAACCCTTCAGTGACTCTGTTGCCTCTTTGGCAGTGCCACTCTAGATGGACTGGAGGAAGAAGAAACATGAAAGCAGGGGAGACTAATCAGGAGACTGTTTGCAGGATTTTGGTCTGCTTCAGTAAATGCATATGAAGCACCTATGTGCTGAGAACCAGGTATCTAATTACAAAAATGAAGAGTTCCCATCCTCAAGAAGCTTCTGGACTAGGACTGAGAAGTAATAAGGCCCTGAACTAGTCTAGTGACTGTGAGAAAGAGGGGACAGATTAGAGACATGCCAGATAAAGGCTTTCATAGCCTGAAATCATCGCATTTCATTCCAAGTATAGTTTCTGAAGATAATCTTTCACCAGAACCCAAGCACTTTTATGAAATATTGTTTATCTTCTCTAGACTCATCTCTTCTGTATTCATCAAGGAACTAACATTTCTTTGTTTTACTCCTTTTGGTTCCCATTTTTTAAAATAAAAGTTTTACCAGCCAAAGGTACTTTTTACATAAAAGTAAAAGGAAAAAATGCGTGTATGTAAGTAGGTAGGTGCTGATACTGAAAATTCTGAAATTGAGTATTTATTGGAACTTGACTTTTTATGTTTTCTGGAACTCCCCACTACTCCTTTTCTGCCCCAGACCAACATATATCCATTGCTTAAGATACCCTTCAAGACCTCAGTCAGTTACCAGCTCTTCTATGAAGCCTTTCTCCATAAAACCTCACTTTCTCCTTGAAGTCACCCTGCCTTCATGGATATATCACTGAAGTCTTCAAGAGATGTTATAGGAAGGATTCTTGCTTACACACAAGTTGGCCAAGATGCTCTCACAGGGTTCTCTCAGCTCTGAGATTTTTCAGTTCTGACTATTCCATCTGTCATTTGTTTTTCTTCCCTGAACTCTTTAGTCCCAGGCAATTTTGCTCCGATAACACCCTATCTTGTACTGCTAGTCAGCGTGTGTGTGAATGCACGTGCATGTGTGCGCACACACATGCTTGTGTCCTGTTTTCCAAACTAGAGTATGAATTTCATGAATTCAGAAGGACCATGACCTAGACTAATCTGTATTCCCTCTACTACACAGCTTAACACAAGACTGAGCACTTAGCAGGTATTCCATAAAAAACATGATGATATTAAGCACTAAACAAAGTCTTGTAACAGTAAGTTTAGAATATTTCCTACTTCAGAATACACATTGGCATGTGACTCCATATATAACCAGTCTTTGGTCTTTCTCTTTGTGTAAGTTAAAAAAAAAGTTTACAATCTGTGATAAAGACTTATATTTCTGCCACTCAAGGTATTGTTTGTATGGGAAGATGAATTTAGAATAAGGGCTTATAGTACACAGGCAAGATAAAGAAGGAAGGGGGAAGCAGATTGTGCTTCAAATTAATCCAACTCCATCTTTCTTACCTGCCCCTTTCTTTACGCCCTTCTCTCTGACCTGGTGGTATGGACCATTACACACACACTTCCCCGCCCCCCATCCTCTGAGCAGCTGTGATGTATTCTGGTGATTCAGGCAGTTGGTGATGTCACAAAAGACACGGACAACTTGGCTTTCAGTTTCCCAGATGTCTGGGGAAACACCCTCAACATGAGCAAATATTCGCCCCTCTCTGCTCATCATGCATGTGCTGAAATGCTTTTTGTTCTTCCTGCTGTGCACTACTTTAGGTTATACTTTTATGTTTTCTTCTCTAAAAGAGAAAGCCAAAGAACCTGCGGGTGATGTACCTTGTGGAGGTCACTTTCGAATAAGACAGAATCTATCTGACCAGGCCAAAGGCTGGCTTGGGAGTAAATGGATCTGGCTGTTATTTGTTGGACTGCTCTATGCTATAGTAAGATTACGAGGGGAAGGTGACAAAAATAAGGTGAGGATCCAGTTTGAATGGAAGAGAAATATCGGGTTGCCTTTATGTTTTGTTGTCTGTCTGAGTTGGATCAGGCTTTATTTTCAGTATAGGTGTCAGAAGAGGTAAATGTCAGTGGGGATGGAAAACACCTGTGTTGTGGAAATCATTGGATTAAAAAATAAGCATATGTCAGGAAGAGAACCTGACTAAACAGAGAGGGTTAGAATCAGCTTATTAAAGGAATCCTTTAAAGCTTGTTCTCTGAACGTGACACCAAAGGAGCCATCATTTCTTAGTGATTAACTGGCAGAAAGTATCCAAAGGCCTTGTTCTGAAGCTAATTAACTGCACAAGAAGATTCAGATACACCAACTCCTCAGATTAGATTTTCCTTCCAGTAATAGGCATTAATGACAAGGCAGGAAAATTAAAACATTGGCTTTTTTGGAGGAAAATTGGCTCACCCTATTTGAATACAGCTGTGTTTTTCCTAGTGGCTAACAACATGAAAATAATTCTATAATTCTATAATATACACAATATAATTTTATAATACAGTGTGATTCTGATCATATTTCTAATACAATATGATTCTGATAAGTTAGGTTATAGGGGGAGGGCAAGGAATGGCAATTAGCCTGTTTAAGTTATACTTTGACTAGAATCACTACTTTAGACTGATCCACTCTCCTCCTTCCCCATCCCCAAGTATATGACTCATTGCTAATACTTTTTTTTTTTTTGACAGGATAAGGACCTAAGCAGTGGAAGCTGTTTGTACCGCCCCGCACAAAAGAAAAATCAGAATGCTGCCCCTAACAAAGACTATGCACTAAATACCTTAACCCAACTGGAGATGGATCTGGTGACTTTTGTGTCTAAAGTGCGAAGTCTCAAAGTGGCCATGGCAACTGGTAATTCCCTCAAGCTTCCAGACTCAGAGGTCCCTTCGGATCCACATAATAATATTACGATATATGAAATATGGGGAGAAGATGACTCTGACTAGATTGGTTTGGATGTCAAAGTAGGAGAGGAAAAAAAGTCGAATGATTGACAAACACTATACAAACTTTAATAAACTATTCCCAAGAAAATAATTCCCTCATTTTATACCTTTTTTAATATTTTAAAAGCTTCTCTGTCATGTGAGACTGGTGACGTTAGGTTTTATTTTTATTTCATTGGGGAATTAATTATGTTAGTACTCAATACATTCAACCCAAAATTACAAGAGAAATTTTCTGCTTGGCCATAATATTATCTTTTCTCTGTTTTAACTGGGTCTGGGGAATTATTGGGAAAATACAGTTGTAGAAAGGACAAAATTTTTCATACAAATTTTTTTACTTCCCCAATTACAAAAATAAATGTTCAGTGAAGATACTATTATTTCTGTTTTGATGTTAATATCTCGGAAATGTGACTTTTGATACAGCTGCCTAAATAAAGAGTTTCTGTGATCTCTAGAGAGATTGTATAAATGTTGGACAAGGGTCAAATTCAACTTTTGGAATATATGTCCCTGTAGAACGTGTCATGTAGCTATAGTTCTTCTCACCATTCCCAAGAGTTTGAATGTCAGACTAGATGAAAATTCTTTCTTCCCTGTCCCTTGTCTTTTGATATTGAGGGTGTTGTAGAGTTCCTCAGGAGTGGATTTTATAAGCATGAAAACTTTAGCCCTTGGAGCCAACATTTTTCTCTTTGTGTTTTACATTATGTAATTTGAAGAAGTAGATTTCCATCCAAGTCATTAATTATCGAATGTGTATTTGTTTATAAATACTTAATATACAACAACCTGTAATAAAGTTTGTGTTATTTCCCTTGGATGGTGAAAGCTACTCCTACACTGAAATGAAATGCAGCCACATTATTTTCCATTAGTAGAATATAAATGATCAACCCCTGAAATAATGACGAGTGTCATAAACCCCACAAATAGGGACCTTTGCCAACAGGGTGATTGTGAGCTGTTAAGAGCAGCAATAAGCAGCAACAATTTTGAAAATTTGGGGAAATTTTGTTAAAGTGTACATACTACAGTCCTCTGATTTAAGAAAAGTGAAACTTTTTTTCATTAGCAAAGTGAAGAGAATTTTATATTGATTCAATTCACAAATATCCCTTGAGTTCTTTCTATTATGAAGTATGTAAATTGAGGAACACAGTTTGATATATGCTACCTGAAAATTTGGATTTACAGTATTGGCCGAGAGTAACCCTAAACCATCCTGGCCCCAAAATCATTGTTTGGAAAAACCTTCTGATTGGTTAGCCAACATTTGTGTTTTGTAACTACTAATAGGCAGTTAGGTGGTACAGTGGATAAAGCTCCAGGCCTGAAGTCAGGAAAAGCTGAGTTCAAATGTGATCTCAGACACTAGCTATGTGACCGTGGACAAGTCACATAACCCTATCTGCCTCCGTTTTCTCATATGTAAAATGAGCTAGAGAAGGAAATGGCAAAGCACTTCAGTATCTTTGCCAAGAAAACCCCAAATGGGATCATGAAAAGTTGGACACAATTGAAACAACTGAATAAGGTTAGATTAGCAGTGGAAGGGAAACAATAAAATTGTGTTTGATGAAAAATGTACTCCAAATTCCAAACAATCAATGTACAGATGTGTTGTATTGAAAGAACTCATTTTTGAGTGGTGGGATTTTCTGAATCATTTATAAGGTCTAGATAGCAATGAGACCGAATGTTCTTATGTATATATATCCATATGTAATTGGATTTTAAAAAATAAATGCTGTCTAATATAGTGTAGTCACCTTTAACAGATAAAACGTGTTCTGAGGGATGAATCCCTCATTGGAATGTGTAGACATTGCTTTGCTACTTGTGACAGGGAGAATTACCATTCTTTTAAGTCTTTTCAGTTCTAGCAAATCTGCCTCCTTTAAATGTTGATTTAATTTTGGAAACAGCCAAAAATCATATGAATCTAAGACACTATGACTATAAAGTGATAAGAATGGCTTTCTTCTGTGTATCCTAAATTGACTCCAAGGACATTCCAGTAGATCTTGGTACACTAAATATGTAATGTCCTTTCAAAGTATTTACCAAGTAATAAAACTGATTTTTTTATCATATTCTCTCTGTGTATAAATATATACGTGGAGATTTTAGTGAAAGTCAATCTTTTTGTTCTCTTGGACTTAACTTATGCCATATAAATTGCTTTTAATGAGGATGTGATTCAAGAATCTAGTCCACTGTCATGTCAAGGTTTCATCTGAACTTCATGTAGTTAAAGTGAAACATGGGAATTTTAAGAATGTGGAGTTTTAAGGGGATATTCAGTCTCTTAAGTATACTGAAGTTAGAATTGTAACCCAAGCCAAAGTCTTCTGATTGTACCTCTTACCTTGGGTAAGTCACTCCTCTGGGCCTTGGATTCCACATATGTTTAAGTGGAGACAAAAATGTTGCCTACCTCACATGATTCTTGGGAGGACCAAATAAAATGATATGAAGTACTTGACACTTTAATAACACTTTTAAAGGTCTGTCTTTCCAGCCTTTTCTCTCAACTTCTCAATGAGATTTATTAACCACCCTGCTACTGGTACCTTAATTCCACCTTACTGTGCAACTGAGAATGAGATATCTATCACTTCTCCTTCAGGAGGTATAAAATCATAAAGCAATACACACAAAAGTGCAAATCATTATTAACCTAAAATTGCCATCTCCATTTCTAAAACAGAGAGGAGGTGATCCTTGCAAAAGATAGTGTTTCAGTCATGAAAATTGATTCTTTTCCTGACCAAGTAAGTCAATAATATAGTGGCTAATGTGTGTGTGTTTCTGTGTACATCTTTAAAATGCTTTTAAAAGGCTAGAAGTGATTCATCTAGTCTCATAGTTATCCAAAATACCCCCCAGTATTCTCTCTCTGGTCACTATTCACCCATATGTGTTGTATGCTATATTAGAATGTGAGTGCCTTGAGGGCAGGAATTGTCCTCATTTTTGTACTAGAATCCACGGTGCTTGGCACATAGTGCTTAATAAATGCTTTTTTTCATCCATTCTTTATTCTCATCTTACCAATGAGGAAGCAGAAGCTCAGAGGTTAAGTGATGAGTAAAATATCTAGGATGGCATAGGAGGAAACTCAGATGCCAAGGCTAATGTACTTTAAGCCTCATCATACTAAAAAGATTTGATTCAAATTTTAATCCTTGTTAGGATTTCTTGTCCACAAAAAAATATGCTAATTTGCTCTGTCAACTCATGAGTCAGTCCAGACATTAAATGAAGTCTCATTGCTCCAAAATAAAAATGTATACACTTCTTATTATACTTTGGAAATTGGGAGAATAAGAGGTGGGAGAAAATTACCAATGAGATATCACAACTCCAAAATTCTCCATTTCTGCAGCACCCCAATTCAGCAATATGGAATTGAGTTAATTTTTACTAAGATGCTTTACCTCTAGCATCTTGTTGTATCTTACCAAAAAACTTATGAGGTAGGCTGTATTATTATCCCCATTTTTACAATTAGGAAACTGATGCCAAGAGAGGAAGTCATTTCCTCAAGGTAGTGGTAGAATCAGAAGACCTGGAATAGGAAAGTATTCCAGTTTGTCTGCTGCAACCTAGAGTGCACAAATGAGAGTAATATGTCATCAGCATGGAAAGAGGCTGGAGTCAGACTCTGAAATGTTTTAAATGTCATAGAAAGGAGTTTGTATTTTTATCCTAAAGATAATGAGAAGCCACTAAAAATTCTTGGGCAATGCAGTGATGACATGGTCTACACCTACACTTTAGGAATATCAATTTTACAGCAAATTGGAAGATGAATTATAGGGGAGAGAAAAAAAGAGGTAAAGGTGAAGAAACTAATATAAGGACACAAAGAGCTTTCTAATGAGTTCAGATGAAAACAGCAATAGTGTTAAATATGGAAAGAAAAAATAGGATGAAGTACAAGTGCTGTCCTTGCAGATTGGACATTTGGGGTTTGAGCCTTTGAAATGAGATTGAAATGAGGTTGCAAAAACTGAGCACAAAATGGCCTATGAAAGTTTTGTTCAGAACAATAAGAAGGCTGAATTGTTTGGCTTTTTGACACTGTTTCCCTAAGCCATGACTGTATTTTGCTTCCATCATCTATTGAGAGAACTAAAGTGTAGGGTAAGCTCTACACCTCTATCAAGGAGATTCCATTTCAATTGGAATAGGTAGGACAAACCCCCACAAAGGTGAGAAGAGAACATAGATAGGGCTGCCCTCTTAGGCTCTCCATTTATGTCACAGGTTATTTGCATATGCTATAGTCTGCTCAGGCTAAGCCCCTTCCGCTTCAGAGAAGGGAGAGGGAATAGAGATGAATGGATGGAATAACTGGCCAATCCATAAATAGAGTGGAGCCTCTGACACCAAAAGAATTTTACCAATCTTTGTGTGCATCCTTAGCTAACTTATTCATGATTTGTTGCATTCGCCTGGAATCCACTCACACCAAACCGTACCTTTAGTGAAAAATATGCATAATCAAGCAAAACACGTTGGTCATGTCTAAAAATGTCTTATTCTGCACTTTCATCATTTGTCCTCTGGATTTGTAATTTTTCACTGGATTAATCTGAGTTCTAAGTGTTTCAAGACTTTTTCTCTACAATGTTGTACAGTTCTCTGGTATGGAGGCAAAGATCTATAATCCTTCTTCTAGAGAGCTTGAGGCTGGTGGATCACTTGAGATTCGGATTTCTGAGTTGCAGTAGGGTTAAATTTGATTAAGCATCCAAACTTAAGTCCATTACCAATATGGTGAGCCCCTCTGGTGGTGAGGGGCATAATGTGCCTGAGGAAGGTTGAACTGACTCAGGAGCAAGAAAAAAAACAAAACAAAAAATCCTGTCCTAATTTAGCTCACTTTTCTCCGCATCAATTCACACAAATCTTCCTAGGTTCCTTTGAAACTGTCATTGCCTAATGTGCAATAATATTCTATTACATTTAAAAATATATTTAATTATTTGGCAAGAACTATGTATAGACCAACATCTCACACCAGTCAAAATAGATATATAATTTAGATATTTGTTATACTATAAGCAAATTAGGATGATATCATAAGCAAATTAGAGAAACGGAATATTTTACCTGGCAGATTTATGGATAAGGGGAAAATATATTACCAAACAAGAGACAGAGAGCATTATGGAATGTAACATGGATAATTTTTTATTACATTGACTTAAAATTTTTTGCATAAACAACCAATGCAATCAAGATTGGAAGAAAAGCAGAAAACTGGAGGGGGAGGGGTGAGAGGAGGAGGCTGACATATTTTATAGCAAATTTCTCTGATAAAGGCCTCATTTCTCAAATATATAAAGAATGAAGTCAAACTTATAAGAATACAAGTCATTCTCCAGTTGATAAATGGTCAAAGAATATGAACGGGCAGTTTTCAGAAGAAGCAATCAAAGTTCTCTATATTCGTATGAAAAAATGTTCTAAATTACTCTTGAACAGAGAAATGCACATTAAAACAACTCTGAAGTACTACCTCATACCTATCAAATTGGCTAATAGAAAAGCAACGTGAAAAAGTTGGAGAGGATGTGGAAAAACAGGGACACTAACACACTATTGGTGGAGTTGTGAACCGATCCAACCATTCTGGAGAGCAATTTGGCACTATACCCAAAAGACTTTAAAACTGTGCATACCCTTTGATTCAACAATACCACTACTAGGTCTATACCCCAAAGAGATAAAAGGGAAATTGAGGAGATGACCATCAATTGGGAAATGACTGAACAAGTTGTGATTGTGATGGAATACTGTTGTGCTATAAGAAACAATGAGCAGGATGGTTTCAGAAAAACCTGGGAAGACTTACATGAGCTGATGCAAAGTGAGCAGAACCAGGAGAACATTATACACGGTAACAGCAATATTGTATGATGATCAACTGAGAATGACTTAGCTGTTTTCAGGAATACAATATTCCCAGACAATTCTGAAGGATTCAATGATGAAAAATGCAATCCAGAGGAAAAAACATTTTTTTTACCTTATTATTCTTGGGTTGTTTTTTTCTTTTGGTCAGTGTTTTCTTTTACAACATGGCTAATATGGAAATGTTTTGAATGACTGCACATGTTTAATATATATCAAATTGCTTGTCTTTTCAAGGAAGGGAAAAAGGACAGAAGGAATTTGAAACTTAAAATTAAGAAAAAATGAATGTGAAAAATTTTGTTTACATGTAATTGAGAAAAAGATAAAATTTTTAAAATATAAGAAAAAGAAATAATGAGCAGCATGGTTTCGGAAAAAACTTGAGGTAGTTTCTGTCGCTGCTTCAGCTTCTCTGGCGTCTTTATTGGTGCTGCTGCTTGTCTCTGGTGTAGCTCTCTGGGACTCTGC
Organism: Notamacropus eugenii; assembly: GCF_028372415.1. NCBI lineage: Eukaryota > Metazoa > Chordata > Mammalia > Diprotodontia > Macropodidae > Notamacropus > Notamacropus eugenii. Next base: position 509,647,151 of record NC_092872.1, on the reverse strand, counting down.
ACTGCTGTCAGTATGGCCCACAAGCAGATCTACTACTCAGACAAGTATTTTGATGAGCACTATGAGTACTGGCATGTTATGTTACCTAGAGAACTTTCTGAACAAGTACCAAAAATGCATCTGATGTCTGAAGAGGAGTGGAGGAGACTGGGTGTCCAGTGGAGTCTTGGATGGGTTCATTATATGATTCATGAGCCAGAACCACATATTCTGCTCTTTAGAAGACCTCTCCCAAAAGAACAACAAAAATGAAGTTTATTTGAGTTCTTCAACTTCAATTTTTTTTAGACTATATATACGTGTATGTATATATGGTAGTATTCAGTGAATACTTGAAAAAATGTACAAATCATTCATCCATACCTGTGCATGAGCTGTATTCTTCACAGCAACAGACCTCAGTTTAATGCCACTGCAAGTAGGCTGCTTTAAAATGTTTAAGATATAATTTTTCTCTAGTCACTTTTCTCTTTAATATAAGTACCTATTTGACTTCTCCTTGAATTTCATTTGTTTAATAAAGTTCATATGTTATATGTATGTCTGAGTACTTGGTAATTGGGGTAGGTGTTTATGTTCAAACTTTCCATTGTTAATTTATGAATAGATGTACAGTTCTTTCAGTTGTTTTAGAAATTTATAATTCAAGGAAATAAATTCTTTAAAAACAATGTAGAAAAAAGTTAAATGAATTTTAAACTGCATGATACAGTAGAACTAGCATTAATTTGAACAATTAGTAACAGCATCTACTAAAACTGGAAGGTCTCTGCCACATAGGCTTGTCTTTTCCCCTAAAAGGCAGTGAAACAATCCTCAAGACAGAATTGGCCTAGTGGGGAAGTAAAGGTCAAATGACACAGCTTCCCAGTTGCCTAAATGGAGAAACCCTAGCACAAGAGTAAAGGCTTCTTGGGCTTGTGGAACTTCTGTGTGAATTTTGTGACTGAGCATGCTACCATGACACATAAAGATCGTGGGTTGGGCAGGGATGTAGAAAGGAAGCTGCCCCCAATTGAATCCACATCTTTACTAATTATTCTTTCCATTGTTAATTTGTTTCTGTTGTTAAAGTAAACTACTGTTAAATATCAAAAAAAAGAAAAAAGAAAAATCTTGAAAGACTTACATGAACTGACATAAAATAAGTAAACAAAACCAGAAGAACATTTTACACATTAACAGCAGTATTTTAAAGATAATCAACTATGAATAACTTATGTATCCTCAGCAATAGAAAGATCCAAGACAGTTCTGAAGGACCTATGATGAAAAATGCTATCTAGCTCCAGAGAAAGAACTGATGGAATCTAAATGCAGATTGAAGCTCACTGTCATTTTACTTTATTTTTCTTGGGTTTTTTTGTCTGTTTTCTTTCACAACATAACTAATATGGAAATATTTTTGCATGACTGCACATGTATTGTTATTCAGTTGATAGGTCATGTCAAATTGCTTGCCTTCTCAATGATGGGGGAGGATAAAAAGGATGGAGAGAATTTGGAAGTTAAAATTGTAAAAAACGAAGGTTAAAAATTGTTTTTACATATAAGTGATGAAAAACAAAATATTTTTAAAAGCTATATTCAAAGGCAAAAAGGAAGGGAAGAAAGAAAAGAAGAAGAGAAAAAAATCTATAAAGTTGAACAGCACATCAAAAAAAAAAGTCTTGGCATGTATGGCTTTCCCCATCCCTTCTGTGCAAATCTGACTTCCAATACCTGATTTCTATACCCCTAGTCTGAATCTCTCTTCTACACTCTATAGCCAGATCTCCAGTTATTCACACAACATCTTTCGTTAGGGAGGGGCAGCTAGGTGGTAAAGTGGACAGAATTCTGGGCCTGCAGTCAGGAAGACTGGAGTTCAAATCCAGTCTCAGACATTTACTAGCTGTGTGACCTTAGGCAGGTTGCTCAAACACTGTTTTCCTCAGTTTCTTCACCTGTAAAATGGGGATAATCATAGCACCTACCTCCCAGAAGCAAATGAAATAATATTTGTAAAAGCACTTAGCACCCAATAGGTGCTTGTTTTCTTCCTTCCATCTCTATTTGGATATCCCAATACACCTCAAACTTACCATATCTAAAATTAAGCTAATTAGCTTTCCTATTTAATGAGCTTCTCCTTCTGACCTCTATTTCTGTCTGGAGCAGCACCTTTTGCCCAGTGTCCCATGTTAGAAACCTTTCAGGTTGTCTTTGACCCCTTTCTCATTCTCTTCCTTCAGTTACCAGGTACCACCAACTCTAGTACAACATTTATTTGCAGCATCTCCAGTACCTGTATCCTCTTCTCTAATCCGAGAACCACTATCCTGGTAAAGGCTCTAAACATCCATGTGGATTATTCCAACAACCTCCTCTATTCTTTCTCCTGACCTCCCCCTTTTTTTTCACTGAATTGGAAAAATAACCTTTCTTGCTGTTAAGAGCAAGTCACAATCTCCCTGGGCTTCAGTTTCCTCCTCAGGAAAATGAGAGAGTTGGATGCACTGATGTCTAACAGCCCTTCTAGCTTCAAATGTAGATTTCTATGATGCAAAGTTAGTCATATTACTCCCACTCCAAAACCTTCCATGATATCCTTTATTGCCTACAAAATACAGTTCAAACTTTTTTGCTTAGCATTCAGACCCCTCCACTATGTGGTGGCAGTGGCAATGAAATCAGGTCCCAAAGGGAGGGAACCACCTGGTCAGTTTGGGATCCTTTCCCCTAATACTTCAGCCCGTCCACCACTCTGGTCCCACCACAATCTCCTTACCAAGGCTTATTATTTGATCAGGCCTTCAGAGCAGCTATGGATGACCTATAGCTGAGTTCTCCTATATGATCATTTCCCCCAATTAGAACGTGAGCCTCTTTTTCCATTTGTATGTCCAGAGCTTATAGCATAGTGCTTGGCACATAATAACCTTTTAATTAATACTTTATTCTATATTTCTCACTTTCTGGCCTTTTATTCTTTTTCTTTCCTCTATGTATTCCCCTCCCTAATCAAATTGCATTACTATCGTCTCTCCCCCAAAGTCCCTCTCTTCTCCTGCCTTTGTGCCTTTGCTTGTCTTCTACCCTATTCCTGGAATGTCCTCCTTACCCCATTTGCATATAATGTCACTACCTAGCCTTTAGAACCCACACAAATGCCTCCTCCTTCGTGAAACCTTCCCTGATCCCACAAGTTTGATAATGACTTTCCATCGCTCTAATGCTCTTATGATTTATATACTTGTATTATAATCATCTAAGAGGCAGCCTGACATAATGGATAGAGAAAAGGTCTCCGAGTCAGAAAGACCTAGATGCAAATCTCATCCCTGACTCATACTGGATGTGAACCCAGGACAAGTCACTCTACCTCTCTTGATGTTTGAGATAATTCTCTCAGTCTACAAATTCCAAATATGCTTTTTGCTACACAGTTTTCCTCTGTGAGAGTTTTCTAGATGAATTAAATCCAAAATCTTGTTTAAAGTAGTTATCTATGCCTATGGCTTCCTCCTACCACCCCCACTCCACAACCCTCACCACCACCAACAAAAATAATTCTATAACAACATGGATCATCTTTCTACCTAAACTATGCATCTCTACCAGGGCCCAGCAAAGTGCTCTACACACAGGTGTTCCTTAATCTGTGGAATGAATGAATAAATGAATGTACAAAATTTTTAACATGACTTATAAGCAATTGAAAATGAAAGCGGTGATCATTAGGAGTCAACATGGGTTCACTAATAACTGTGAGGTACTGGTATCAAAGGTCAAAAACACAGAGTGTTTGAAATTGAGATAAAGCCTTTTGTGGATAGGAAAAGAAACTGTAGGTTAGACAAATAGGTAAAGTCATAATACATTTAGATATAATTGCTCAGAGTTAAGACTATTTAACAGGGTATGGCTGAGTAGAGAAGGCTGTGGTAAGCCACTAAATGTAAACACCTATGTGGATTAAAATGTTAATGTGGCGGCTTGGTGAATGTTTTCATCTAAGTCATTATCATTAATTTGGTAAGCATGCCTGCTGTGACACACAGATGAGAGAGAGAAATATTGAAATCATTTTGAATAAGGAAACAACTATGACGCAGAAGTCCCAAGTTATTATGACAATATAGAAAATTAGGAAAAAGTATGAGATTTTGTTCTTTAGCTAAACTTCTATATTTATACTGGAGGGGAAAAAAGGAGTTGCACAAGCACAGAACGGGAGACACACTAGTCCACATCAAAAAGACTTGTGAATCTTGGTTGGCCATAAAGTCAAAATGAGCCAATAGTATAATGTAGACATAGGCTGTGATAATCAGTTTGATCTGGCTGACTGTCCTCATCTATTCTGGCAGGGAATAGATTAGCTTTTTTAGTAGCCACATTAATAGAAGAATATTGTTTGCATCAGATTATGTCAAGGCTGATACAATGCTCCTCCTTCTTAAAATGACCTGCCAAGAATTTGTATGTGGTCCATTTTCCACCCTATTCTGGCATTCCCACAGATTACTGAGTTCAATGTGAGGCATTTTGGAAATAAGTTTATCTAAACTGACTCAAGTCATTCAGTAAAACTAAGAACTTCTAAAGTCAGTTTGGGGGGAGGTGGGGGGCTGGACAGTGCCAAGACAGCAGAGTACAAGCAAGGACTTGCTCAAGTTCTCTCCCCAAAGCCCTTAAAATACCTGTAAAAAATTACTCTAAACAAATTCTAGAGCAGCAAAAGCCACAAAATGACAGAGTGAAACAGATTGCTAGTCCAAGACAACTTAGAAGGCTGACACAAAAGATTTATTGCACTAGGTTTGAATTGGAGTGCAGTCCAGTGTGAGCCACACTGGCACAGATGGAACTGGAGCAGGCTTCAGGGCTCTGAATCATGGGCAGCTGCTGCATTTTCCACATTTCTCAACCCCAAATGCCAAAGACAGCTTCAAAGGTCAGTGAGAAAGCTCTTTTACCTGGGTGAGAGGGGAGCATGGTCCTGACCCAGCTCCAACCTCAAGGTGAGGCAGCCACAGCCACAGCAGAGGCTGCTTCTAGAGCTCTCAGTGTACAGACTGTGGGGGAATCAAGCAACAGATCTGGGTCTCAGTACTAAGTGATAGTCCTGGGGTGAGGAGGAGAGCTAATGTGACAGAGCTGGTGGCAGCTGTGGAGAAGGAATCCTACTGGCAGTTCCAGGGCAGAGAAGAGTGCTTGTGGTTGCTCACAGACAAGAGTGTAGGCCAGGAGAGGAATAAACACATTTCTCTTGACTACGCTACTTTAGAGGAACTGAGAACTTACAGATCCCTGGAGATATCTCGGAGAATAGCTACACAAAACCTCTGAAGCCCAGGGTAGAATACCCTCCACTTGACAAAGGACTCATAAGTCAAGTAATTGGCTGAGAAAATGCCCCCAAAAGGGAAAAAATAAGATTATAGAAGTTTACATTCTTTGTGAAAAGGTATTTTCTTCCATCCTTTTGGATGACGAAGATCAAAGCATACAACTAGAGGAAGACAGCAAGGTCAAGGACCTACATCCAAACCTGCCAAAAAATATGTGAAATTGTCTCAGGCCAGGGAAGAGCTCAAAAAGGATTTTGAAAATCAAGTAAGAGAAGTGGAGAATAAATTGGGAAGAGAAATGAGAGCGATGGAAGAAAATCATGAAAAACAAGTCAACAGCTTGTTAAAGGAGAAACAAAATAATGCTGAAGAAAATAATACCTTTAAAAATAGACTAATCCAAATGGCAAAAGAAGTCCAAAAAGCCAATACGAAGAATGCCTTAAAAGGCGGAATTGGCCAAATGGAAAAGGAAGTCCAAAAACTCACTCAAGAAAATAGTTCTTTAAAAATTAGAATGGAGCAGATGAAAGCTAATGACTTTATGAGAAATCAAGAAATTATAAAATAAAACTAAAAGAATGAAAAATAAAAGACAATGTGAAATATCTCACTGGAAAAACAACTGACCTGAAAAACAGATCCAGGGGAGATAATTTAAAAATTATTGGTCTACCTGAAAACTATGATTAAAGAAAGAGCCTAGACATCATCTTTCAAGAAATTATCAAGGAAAACTGCCCTGATATTCTAGAACCAGAGGGTAAAATAGAAATGGAAAGAACTCACTGATTACCTCCTGAAAGAGTCCCCAAAAGAAAAACTTTTAGGAATATTGTAGCCAAGTTCCAGAGTTCCCAAGTCAAGGAGAAAATATTATAAGCAGCCAGAAAGAAACAATTCAAGATTGTGGAAATGCAATCAGGATAACACAGGATTTAGCAGTTTCTACACTAAGGGATCTAAGGGCTTGGAATATGATATTCCAAAGGTCAAAAGGGCTAGGATTAAAACAAAGAATCACCTATCCAGCAAAACTGAGTACAATACTTCAGGGATAAAATGGAATTTTAATTAAATAAAGGACTTCCAAGAATTCTTGTTGAAAGGACCAGAGCTAATTAGAAAATTTGATTTTCAAATACAAGAATCAAGAGAAACACAAAAAGGTAAACAGGAAAGAGAAGCTATAAAAATTTAAATTGAACTGTTTACATTCCTACATGGAAAGATGATATATGAAATTCCTAAAACCTATTTCAGTATTAGGGTAGTTAGAGGGAATATATACATAGATATATATATATGTATATATACACACACATTTATATATATATTTATATAAATGTATATATAATATACATTTATATAGATGTATATATACACACACAGAGGTATGTATATGTATATTATATGTATGCATGTATATGTGTAGGTATGTATATGTGTGTGTATATACATATATACTATATATGTATATACACATAGAGGGTACAGGGCGAGCTGAATATGAAGGGAGAATACCTAAAAAATGAAATTTACTGTTGAGTGGAATGTACTAGGAGTAAGAGAAAGGGACAGGTAGAATGTAGTAAATCATCTCACATAAAGGAAGCAAGAACTTTTACAATGGAGCAGAAGATGGGGGAGATGAAAGGGAACAAATGAGCCTTACTCTAGTGATATTTGACTTAAGGAGGGAATAACACACACTCAATTGGGTATGGAAATCTATTTTATCCTGCAGGAAGGCAGGGGGAAGGGGATAGGAGAGGGAACATAATAGAAGGGACAATAAATTGGGGAAAGGGAGAGAATGGAACAAAATGGAGGTCAGGACAGGACAGAGGGGAATGTGGTTAGTCTTTCACAACATAACTGTTATGGAAGTATTTTGCATGGCTACATATGTATAGCCTATATTCAATTGCTTACTTTCTCAATGTGGGTGGGTGGGGAGGGAGGAAAGGAGAGAATATGAAACTCAAAGCTTTAAAAATGAATGTCAAAAATTGTTTTTGCATGCAACTGGGAAATAAGATGTAGAGGCAATGGGGGTATAGAAACCTATCTTGCCCTACAAGTAAATAGAAGGAAGGAGGATGGAAGAAGTGGGGGTGATAGAAGGGAGGACAGACTGGAGGAAGGGGTGGATGGGATACATGCTGTCTTGGGGTGGGGGTGGGGAGAAATGGGGAGAAAATTGGGAATTCAAATTCTTGTGGAAGTGAATGTTGAAAACTGAAAAATAAATAAATTATATATTTATAAAATAAAGTCAGTTTGGTTCTAGATAGTTATTCCTGCGTTAACAAAAAACCTGAACAAACCATAGCATTGAAGCAATAGATCATGAAATTTAATTGGAATACATGTAATGTGTTAGTACCCCATTTAATTGGAATGAAAATGAAACAAACATTAGAAACAATTTCAACAACCATAACTCACATCAATGCAATTCCAATCTCTTCTTTCCCAGAATAATCCAGAGAGGAAGTTTCCCTTTTTCCCAGATTCTTACCTGGAGAAAACAGTACCAGTAATATTCTGGCAGCTCTGTAGGCTCACCCCCTCACAGCAGCACCAGTGGCCTGCTTGTCCAGTCTGTGCTTGGCTCTGCTTCTAGTTAATTTAATGAGTCAAGATGCTTTTGCAATCCCTCCAATATGATTCCTCTTTACTTTCTTCTTCCCTTCAGTTTCCTACAGGAATTTGAAGGCCTAAATCTTGGGGCTCTGAGACTTACAGGAAATGAAGTTCCTGATGGGACAAGTTGTGCACCACATTGGGAAATGCAGGCTTCCCTTTATCTGATCTCTGCTAACCTAGAGTGTCCCAGGACAGAGAGTGGTCTGGAAGCCATATCTTACCCAGAGCTCTCTAGCTATTTAGACTAAAAGAGAGAAGACTATTGGAAACCTGTCATGTGGAAATGATAGAAGACTTTAAATAAGAGAGAGCAAAGGATCAGACTGTTCCGTGTAGCTGCAGAGAGCAGAACTGGGTCAAAACAGGCAGAAGTTACCCCAGGGCTAGAAAGCAAAGTGGGCTCTCCCAGAGCTGAGGTCAATAGCTGAGTAGGATGGAGCCTCCCTGCCTCCTGTTACCAGACAAATTAAGTCAGTTATGGGCTAAAAGCAAAACTTTCCTTCATAAGGAGTGCAAGAGTAGAGGGAAAGAGTTTTAATTGGAATTCCGTCATTCTCAGCCAAGCTTCAAAGGGAGCCTGATTTGCTTTGCTTCCTTCCACCCTCCTCCCACCCCTCCCCACCCCTCTCCAGGGACATGTGGGTTCAGTGTAAGACAGTCCTAACAGGCATGACAAGCTTCCTGTAATCAGATAAGTTCAGAGATTGCACACACCAACAAGTCTTGTAGAGAATTGGCCTATGCCTGGCCCTAGTTTGATTAAGACTAAAAGTCCCACCTCCTCCATGAATCCTTTCAAAATTACTTGCATTATCTTGACTGACTCATATCTATGATAATCCTCCAATACTTTAAAAGAACCATGATTTCATCAGTATAGGTGTTCTTTCCACCAGAGCAGGATCATCCCTCTTCCAGGCCTTAGGAGATGGTCTTTATGAAATCCTGCAGCCAAAAATTCCATCAATTGGTAGCCAGTGTTTTGGTGAGGATTCTCTCTAAACCCAGCTATCTATCTATCCAGGCTGGTCCTTGGATGACTGACACATGGTCTGTCTTCAGGACAGTCTTTGAGGAAAGGCCTTTAAGAAACCAGTCACCAGCTTTCTGAGAGGAGTCACAAGAGGAGAACGAAGCATACTCTACAATTTGAGTGTAAAAATGGGCGTCCTGGACAAGAAATCAATGAAATGGAAAATCCAAGAAATGTGTTTAATATTTATTTATTTACTTATTTTTTATGAATGAAAAGATTATCAACAAATATGAACATTTCCATATACAAAGAATGCCAGAAGAGGGATTTTGTATGAAATCTTTCATCTATTACATGCATTCTGGTTTTTAAATGTATATTATAGACATATAGGGATGTGTGTGTATATACATATATATGTGTATGTGTGTACATATATATGTGTTACATATATTGCATATACATATATGTATTATATATGTATATATATTTTAGCAATAATACTAAATCTGTCCTGCTCATCTTTGTTGTCTCCTTAACTTCCCTCTTTCTTCTGTGTATTTTTTTAATATTTCATGGGTTCCTTTCTTCCTTCTTTTCTCCCTTTTGCCATCCCTCCTTCCCTTTTTTTATCCTTCCTTCTTTCCTTCCTCTCTTCCTTCCCTCCATCCTTCCCTCCCTCCATCTATTAATATTTGTGTGAGTTAGGGCTGGAGGACCCCTGTGAAAGTGAGAAGCTGTGAATAACTCTACGCTCCACACCAAATCTTTATTTTTTTAATAATTCTGATCATATTTAACAGACAGAACAAGTGAAAACAACACACTGCACCCATAAAAAAGTTGCCATTTTTACACAAGAGAGATAAGTATCTGACACTCTGTGCCGTCTTCAAAGCCTTGTGCTTGTGTTGTATGCCCTTCTGCCCCCATACCTCAGCACTCTGCCCCAGCCCTTTTCTGAGAATCATCCATAGTACAATAGAGAACAAGCCTTAAAGACAGATTTAAGTGCTACTTCTGACCCATACTAGCGTTATGATCCTGGGCCATTCCTTTATCACTCAGTGCTCCATGTGGGTAATTCTCTAAAATTTTAAGTTGCAAAGAAGGTGTTCATCTGCTTTGATAAAGGGAATTTCCTCATTTGGGAGTTCTCAAAACCATTGAATCAGAAGATCTAGACCCTATCCTTACCGTTACCCTTCATCATCCATCCTCCATCCTTTGCATCTAATTTCCTTTCCTAATGCATAGCACTTGCAGTTAGGAGAAACACACAGACACAGACACAGATACACACACACACACACACACACACACACACACACACACACACACACACAAAACCACTGCCTGAAGTACTTTGAATTGAACTTACCACATCTGATCTAGCATCCAAATGGAAGACAAGGTCTACTAGGGTCATGCTCATGGTTTTTATATATTTTTAAACCACTGTGAGATTTCTATATGATTTCTAAACCAGCATTCATTAGGTCAAGGCTGTGTTAGGGACTTTGGTGTAACTGGATGTCTTGGGAGCCAAAGGGCTCTCTGGATGCTGGTGCTACTGAGCCACAGTGATGCTGTGACCACTGATCTCTATACTCCTAGGGATGCAGACCAAATTAACTTATTCCTCCCCAAATGAACTTTCTATAGAACTTAGAATCCTGCCTTTTGACTTGTTATGTCAGCCTGAAACTCTCTAGTTCTTATTCCTTGTATCTTTCTATAGTATGCATTTATGGCAATAATCTCTCAACTCAAGAGGCCTTAAGGCAACTAGGTGGTACAGTGGATAAAGTGCCAGTTCTGGAATAAGTAAGTAAGGCTCATCCTCCTGAATTCAAATCTGGCCTCAGACACTAGCTATGTGACCATGGGCAAGTCACTTAACCCTGTTTGCCTCTGTTTCTCTTCTGAAAAATGAACAGGAGAAGGAAATAGCAAACCAGTTTAGTATCTTTGCCAAGAAAATTCCACAAAGAGATGATGGACTGAAATGACTGAACCAAAAACCCCCCCAAAAAACAAGAGGCCTTAATCCTTGACATGCTCTCTTTGTGTCAAGGAAGTCCAAAATGTGGGTATGCTGACAAAAGACCACCACAGGACTACATTCACCAGATACCAAAGTTCTTTCCTTGATTATGCCACTGTATGGCTTTGCCATAGTAGGTATTAAGTGAATATTTATTTTACTGCATCCTAAAGATAACAAAGATCCACTACAATTTGTTGAGCATGGGTTGAAGTGATCAGAATTACACATCAGAAACATCACTTTGGCAGGTGGCTTAGAATAGAGAGACTTGATAGAGGAAGGTCAATTGTAAAAGTCCAGAATGGGATTTGTGAAGTAGAACTGAGGAGGGAAGCAATGAGAGAGACCCACTCATACCACTCCCCCTTTCACCAAGAAGATGAGGATCTGCTGCCAAGCCTAGTTAAATATCAAAGATTCTTTCCCACCTACCTTGCCCAGGAAACTGACTTGTACCAAGTAAGTCACAAAAGGCCTGATTGTTACCCTGCCTTAGAAAGGTGGTCAAGGTGCCATTTACAAAGCTGATTTTAAAATCTCAACCCAGAACCTCTATGTCAGATTAAACAAATACTAAACCCTATAGGCAATGGGGAAACATTGAAGGGTTAAGTAATAGTATCTTAACAAATTACAGATCACCTAGCCTCTTTTTGTTCCCACTTTTATTAAAAAAAAAAGTTCCTTTTAGATCTGAGCCTTGGTGGGTTTGAGACTAATCTAAGGTCACACAATGTTGAGTGGCAGCTGTTTACCTTTCCGACATTAAGGAATTTGCACAAGCCTCAGTCTTGTCACTATCTCATACCACTTCTCCATATGTACTCTTTCATCCTGGTTAAAATGGTCCCTCTTCAAAAGAATACTGACTATTGATCTCCCCAGCTTTCTTTTTTTCCCATTTATTTTATTTTATTTTTTGGTGCATACTTTATTTTATTTTTTATGTATAATTAATTTATCTATTTTTAGCTGTCAATATCCACTTCCATAAGATTTTGAGTTTTAAATTTTCTCCCCCCCTCCCCAAAACAGCGTGCAATCTATTATAGGCTCTGTTTATACATTCATATAAAACATATTTTCACATTAGTCATGATGTAAAGAAGAATTTGAACTAACGGGAAGAACCACGAGAAAGAAGAAACAAAACAACAAAAGAAAAAGAGAGCAAGTAGTCTGCTTCCATCTGCTTTCAGACCCCAAAGTTCTTTCTCTGAATGTGGATAACATTTTCCATCATGAGTCTTTTGGGATTGTCTTAGGTCCTTGCATTGCTGAGAAGAGATGTCTATCGAAGTCAGTCGTCGCACATTTTGGCTGTTACTGTGTACAATATTCTCCTGGTTCTACTCATTTCACTCAGCATCAGTTCGTTTAAATCTTTCTAGGTTTTTCTGAAGTCCTCTTGCTCATCATTTCTTATAGCACAATAGTATTCCTTTACATTCATATACCTCCCTGGCTTTCTTTAAGACCCAATATTATCCCACCTAATACAGGAAGCCTTCCTCAGCCTTTCTTAATTCCAGTGTCTTCCGTCTCTTAATTATTCCTATTTATCTTGTACATAGCTCATGTTGCATATATGTGTTTGCATGTTGTCTCCCCTTTTAGATTGTAAGCTCCTTGAAGGTCGGGACTGTATTTTGCCGCTTGTTGCAGTTCCACCATGTAACACAGTGCCTGGCATATAGTAGGCTCTTAATAAATGTTTACTGATTGATATCTTGTACTTTCCCAACTCTATACATCTGTTCACCTTCTCTCCTCCTTTCTTCCTCCCTCAATGAAATACTTGAATATAGGTGAAAAGGAGGCAAAGGCTAGATTAACTTCAAATCTCACTTCCCCCAGGAAGCCTACCCCAATCAATCCCCCACAGTAATTCTGAGATAGAAGGATCAGATGAAAGAATAACTGATGTTTAGCCTGAAGAAGTGAAGACTTAGGAGCTAGACAGCTACTTGTCAAAGGCCATCAGTCATATGGTAGATGGGTTAGTCTTATTCTATTTAATATAGAAGGGGCAGTGATGGACGGATGTTGTCGAGAGGCAGCATTAAGGAACAACTTCCTAACAGAACTGTCTTAAAATGAAATAGGTTGCCTTATGAGCCAGTGGGCTCTCCTCTCTAGCAATATTCGAGCAGAGACTGATTGTCCATTTATAGGGGCTATAATAGAGGAGATTCCTGTGTAGATAGAGGTTAGACTAGATGGCCTCTGAGCTGCCTTGGAGATTCTGTATGAAACACTCCATGAAAAGTCATCTCTACTTCTAATTGTGTCTGTACACTCCACCCACCCTTCACAAACACACACATGAAAAGATTAATATTCAATTCCTTTATTAACTATACCCTCCCCAACTGAATATATTCTCTTTCCTCAAATTTCTAATAGTGCTTTTTTTTGTCTGTAAAAAGTGTTTTTACTTCATAGAACTAGAATCACAGAATGTCAAAGTGAATGAGAAGGGGCTTTACTACAACCCTCTTGACAAATCAAGGAACAGGTCCAAGCAGTTGGATGGCACTGTGCATAGTATGCTGGACTTGGAGTTAGGAAAAGCTGAGTTCCAATACAGCCTCAGACACATTAGCTGTGTGACAATGGATAGATCACTGAGTCTCAGTTCCTTCATCTGGAAAATGATAACAACTACCTTTCAAGGTTGTTGGAGGATCGAATAAGAAAACGTATGTAAAGAGTTCTGCAAATCTTAAAAATGTGATATATAAATGCTCACTGTTATTAGATGTCAAAGTGACTTGTATGAAAGGATGAAGAGCAAATTAATCATAACCAAGAGAAAAATTGATATAAATATCACAATAACGTAAAGGAAAACAACACAAAAAAGCACTAGACCTTGGATCAACACAATAACCAATTCTGAAAGTACGCCTGACCCTTCACATTGGATGAACAGGCAGAGGCTTCCATTTGGATGGATTGAAGAGTGTGGATGGGGAATAAAAGCTGGAAAGATATATTAGGGTGAGATTGAAAAGGGCTCTAGAAGCCCGAGTACTGGACATTGAGGTCGTTTCTCAAGCTGAACTGCCAAACATTCAAACCCTGCTTCCTAAAAGACTATTATATGAAGAACTCACACAAGGCAAGTGCTCACACAAAGGTCAGAAGAAGCGATACAAGGACACTGTCAAGGTCTCTCTGAGGAACTTTGGAATTGATTGTGAGACATGGGAGACACTGGCACAGCATCACCTACCATGGTGTGCCCATATCAAAGAAGGCACTGTGCTCTATGAGCAAAGCAGAATTTCAGTAACACAAAAGAAACATGAGAAGTGAAAATTTAGAGACATCTCCCCAGTGTTCATGTGGACTATTTGCATCCAACCTGTGGGAGAGTTTTCTGAGCTCATACTGGTCTGATCAGTCACGGTAGGACACACTGTGCCTTGACCCAGATGTTTTGGTTCTCTTCTAGTAGAAGGACAATAACCAACCAACACTCAGTTGCTTCTGCCCCTTTGATTGTAGAGCTGGAGGGCAGAACAAAATCTCCTCCCAAAACCAACTGCTCTGCTTGGTTTAGACTACACCATCATCATTCACGTCCCTCCCCCAACCCTCATCTCTGGTCCACACGCATCTCTCTTTTCAGCTTTCTTGTGTATATTGACTTCTCCATCAGCCTATAAGTTCCTTAAGGACAGGGATTATCTTTTTCTTATTTGTATCCCCATTTCTTAGAACATTGCCTGGTACATTTTAGGCCCTTAATAAATGTTTATGCTATTGTATTATATCCTAAAGGCAACAGAGAACCACTGAAGTTTGCTGAGTATGGGTTAAAGTGGTCAGAATTACAATTGAAAAAAGTCACTTTGGCAGCTACATGGAAGGTGGATTGGAATGCAGAGAGATTTGAGGCAGGAAGGTCAACTAAGAATCTATTGTAATAGTCTAGGGAAGAGAAGATGGAAGCCTGATAGAAAGTAGGGGCTGTCTAAGTAGGCATAGTGGGGTGGATTAAGAGACAATCTGAAGGTAGAAATGGCAGGATCAGTCAATTGCTTATAATACACAAGTTGAAGGAGAAATTGAGGCCGATGAAGAGGTTCTGAACCCGAGAAACTGGCGGAACAGTGCTGACTTCAACAGAAATAAGGAAGTTTGGCAGAAAGGTAGATTGGGGTTTGAAGATGGGGTGGAAGAGAATGAGTTTTGACTTGGACATTCAATTTGAAATATGTAATGGGCAGTTACTACTGTGGGGATGAAATTGCAAAGAGAGACAGGTTGGATCTGAGAGTAATCTAAATATGAAAGATAATTGAATTATGGAGGCTAATGAGATCACCAGGAAAGTGTATAGAGAAAGGAGAGAAGAGGATCTGGGAAAGAACTTGGGAAACACCCACAGTTAGGGAGTATGATAGGAATGATGACTCAAGAAAAAAGATGAAGGAGATTTAAGGAGAAGTCAGGCAGATGGGACGGGTAGCTGATGACATCTGTGTCATGAAACTAAACTCCTGGAAAGGAGAGAGTATTGAGAAGAGAGAGTGATCAACAGTGTCAAATCCATCAGAGAGGTCAAGATATATAAGAACTGAAAAAAGACCATCAGATTCGGCATTTGAGAAATTGTTGGTAATTTTGGAAAGAACAGTTTTGGTTGAATAATAAAGTGGCAAGTCAAGTTGCAAAGTATTTGGAAAGTGAGTCAGAGAAAAATAAGAGGTGAATTTAGATTGCTTTTTCAAGTAGTTTGGCTGAGAAGAGATATAGGGCAATAGCATGCATGTGTGTAGGGTCAACTGACGATTTAAAAAAAAACCAACTTAACCTTAAAGGAAATAATGAAGAAAGTAGAAAGGAAAAGCACTAGAACTTGGATCTACACAATAGCCAATTTTGAAAGGCAGAGCAGTACTAGATCTCAAACTATACTACAGAATAGTAATCATCAGAATGACATGGTACTAAGTAAGACATAGAAAGATTGACCAGTGGAACAGATTAAGTATGCAACATACAGAAGCCAATGAACATAGCTTATTAGCTCAGTGTTTGGTCAAGTCAAACACTCCAGCTGCTAGAGTAAGGATTCATCATTTGACAAAAACTGCTGGGACAATTGTGAAACACTCTGGCAGAAACTAGGCAGTGTCCAGGGGTGTGGGAATCTGCCACCCCGAGGCCACCTCTGACTGAACTCAGTCAAAGAGCCAACCTTGAAGACTTAGAGGGTCACGTGGCTTCGAGGCTGCAGGTTCCCCACCCCTGCAAGACCAAGATAAGCTCCAAATGTTTACAGGACCTAGATATGAAGAATGACATCATAAACAAAAGAGAGGTGCTGAAGATGTGGGAGGTTTGGGCATATCTGAAAGCAGTAGGGATATAACCAGTAGATAAAGAGAGACTGAAAGGCACAGTCAGTCAACAGTCAATAAACATTTACTAAACACCTACTATGTGTCAGACATATTGTGTGCTAAGTGCTAGGGATATGGAAAAAGAAAGTCCCTGACCTCCAGTAGCTTGCAATCTAATCAGGGAAGAAAACATCAAAGGAAGCTGAAAGTTAGAGGTGGAGGGAGTGCCTGACAGAGGGGCATTGCAGAAAAGTCAGGCAGAGAAGCCCCAAAGTAGTACAGTCAGGTGGGAGGTGAGAAGTCTAAGCTTAGCTGTCTCCTTAAAATGGAGGCTGCAAGTTCATGGTCTTACCTTCTAATCAGAGAAAAAGGGAGTAGTGAGGAGGTGGAGGACCAGGGTTAATGAGATCCTAACAGGATGATGAGGTTATCCCAGTATGGAGTCACCTGGGTGTGCTAGAGATGTCCCAAAATAGATCAGGAGGTAATCTGCTAGAGAAGATGGGTAGGGCCAATCAATCAATCAATTGATCAACCTTTATTAAGCACACACGTGCCAAGCACTTTGCTAAGTGCTACAAAAAGAGGTAAAAGACAACCCTTTCCCTGAAGGAATTTACAATCTAATAGGCAAGACAACAGGCAAACAAGGCAAGCTATATAGGGGATAAATAGGAGATCATTAACTGAGGGAATGCCGTGGAAATGAGAGAGGGTGGAGCAGACTTCCAGCAGAAGATGGGATTTTGGGGGGACAGAGGAAGCCAGGGAAGTCAGTAGGCTAAGAGCAAGAGGGAGAGCATTCCAGGCATAGAGGACAATCAGAAAAAATACTCAGAGTGGAAAGATGGAGTCTCTTATTTGTGGAATAGTCAGGAGGTCAGTGACACTAGATTGAATAGTATGTGGGGGGAATGTAAAGTGTAAGATCAGTAAGGTAAGTAGTTATGAAGGGCTTTGGATGCCAAACAGAACATTTTGAATTTGATACTGGAGCCCCTGGAATTTATTGAGTAGGGGGTAGGGAGCGACATGGGCAGACCTGTGTTTTAAGAAAATATCTTTGGTAGCTTAATGGCGGATGGATTGGAGTGGAGAGAGAAAAGAGGCAGGCAGACCCACCAACAGACATGTTAATAACCTTAGGCATGATGTAATCAGAGCCTGCACCAGAGTGGTGGCAATGTGTCCAAAGAGAGAAGGGGAACATATTCAGGAGATGTCACTAAAGGAAAATTGATAGACCTTGGCAATGGCTCACATATGGGGAGTGAGCAACAGTGAGGAATCCAGGATGACTCCGAGGTTGTGAGCTTGAGGGATGGATTCAGAGCCACTGCTAATGGATGGGGTGACCTTAGAAAGGACAAAAGCCACCTCCTTATCAAAGACTGGGCAGGGGGAAGGAGGAGATATTTGGGGCATGATATGAGAAGTTTTGAGACAGAAGGGAAAAAGTGAGAGTTCACATTCTGAATGCAGATCAAAGCATATTATTTTCACTTGTTTTCTGCTTTTTGTTTTTCTGTGACTTCCCCTTTCGTTGTTTCTTCTTTCACAACAAGACTAATGTGGAAATATGTTTACATGATTGCACATGTATAACCTATATCAGATTGTTTGCCATTTTGGGGAGAGGGAATGAGAGAGAGAAAAAATTTGGAACTCAAAATTTTATAAAAAATGAATGTTGAAAACTCTCTTTACATGTAATTGGAAAAAATAAAATGCTATTTCAAAAAAAAAGTGGGAGTTCATCGTGATTTCGGTCTCAGTTTTCTCAAGCAAGAAGGGGGCAAGGTCCTCAGGTGAAAAAGAGAAGGAGATATGGATCTTTTTTTTTTTTTTTTTGGAATCATTTAGGGTTAAGTGACTTGTCCAGGGTCCCATAGGTAGTATGGGTCTGATATCAAATTTCAACACAGGTCCTACTGATTCCAGGGCCAAACCACTGCCCCACCTAGTGGCCCCCAGAGGTATGGGAGCCTTGAGAGGAGAAAGTTTGAAATATCTTTTGTGGAGAATGAGATGGAATCAATTAGGCAAGAATTAAAGGACTGCCTTGCTGTAATGAGGTCCAATTTGAAATTATGTAACATAAATTTATAATTTGCCCAGTCAACATTGGCAACATTGGCAGAAGACAGCAACTCTAAGACACTTTCACCCTTAGTGCTGCACTCAACCTTCTGGGGGCCTTCCTCACTTTCTAGGATGATACCAGAAGAATATATGGGTCATCCATGAAATTTTCCCTTATCTTGGTGTCATTAGTGGTAGCCTGAGTCACCAAAGAACCTTTGGACTTGGGTTCAGATCCTGACTCTGACACATCCTAGCTTCAGGACTAGTCACTTTCAATACTCTGAGCACTACTCTAAGATAAAAGGTTTTTAACTGGGCATCCATAAACTTGCTTTTTTTTTTTTAGCTTTCCACAAACTTATTTTAATATAAATTGCTTCTTAATCCTACTTACATTTTTTATGTTTTTAACGACATTATTCTGAGAAGATGTCTGAAACTTTTATCAGTTTACCAAAGCGGTCTATGAAACAAAGGATCAAAGAACCCTTTTTTCTAAGACTGTAAAGTTCAGAGATGATGCTAAACTTCATTGGTAGAGAGAATTCTTTATACCAGACCCTATTCCTATCAGTGTTACACTATTATCACTTATTTCTGTGCATTTCTCTTCTCCAGCCGAGTACACAGATTCCGTTCTTGAGTTAATAAGGTCCAGGGCAGGGACCAAGTGTCTGCTCTCTCATCCTATAGAGCAAGCTGCACTGGACCAGAGATGGAGAGTGTTGGGGTTATCTTCTTAGCATGTCATTAGAGTGATTCCCACCTGCCAGCACGGGAGACACGCACAGTGACACAAACATGTAGAAAAGCTTTGGGATCCTGGTGTTTTCCAAGCAATAATGGAATCATTTTTCCCCTCTATTGCATAGAGACACCTTGCCCTAGTGGGCAGATCTTTGGCAGTACAATCAGGAACCCCAAAGTGAGTTCAAATTGTGCTTAGCTATGTGTCCCTGGGCAAGTTACAGCCACTCTCAGATTAGTTTCCTTATCAGCAAAATGGAAATGATATTATCTACCTCATAGGCCTGTTGTGAGGAGCAAATGATAATATATGTAAAGCACTTTGAAAAGCTCTAAATGAATATTTATTATAATTTATTAAATGCCTACGTGTTAAGTACTGGGAAGACAAATACAGGTAAAACACAATCCATACTCTCAAGGAGCTCAGGAGTCTACTGGGTGAGACTACCTGCAAACAACTATGCATAAAGGAGCAGTAAGGGAGTGCAGTAGATACAGTTCCAGGGCCTGGGGTCAGAAAACTCATCTTCCTGAGTTCAAATCCAGCCTCAGACATTTGCTAGTTGTGTGACCCTGGACAAGTCATTAACCCTGTTAGCTAATCTGTAAAATGAGCTGGAGAAGTAAATGGCAAAACACTTCAATGTCTTTGCCAAGATACTTCATGACCCCGATGAAGGTCAGGGACGCATCTAAAAAATGGCTGAACAGATGTACAAATAAGTTATTTACTGGATATTATTATAAGTTTATTTTTATTAGTTCTGCTCCCCCTCCCCTCCATCATACAACCTCACTAGTAGTGTGCCGATGATAAACGTTAAGCAACCACTCTCAGGGGGAGAGAGGGGACACATGAACACTTTTATATTAAATGTTCATTATTAACTTTTTCTCCATTACTTTGTTAAGTCCAGAATCAACACAATAATGAATGTAGCATTTGGCGATTGTAATTGTTCACACTGAAAATACTAGACGGTGCCAGCAGATGGCAGCAGAAGCCCATTCCATTCAGCAGCAACTGCAGGTCTTTCCAAAGGAAAAGGAGATTGTATAATATAAGCAAGCAGGGCAGGTAGGTGACTCAGTGGGATAGAGCAGCCCTGCCTGGAGTCACAAGACTCATCTCCCTCAGTTCAAATCTGGCCTCAGACACTTACTAGCTGTGTGACCCTAGACAAATCACTTAACCCTGTTTGCCTCAATTTCCTCATCTGTAAAATGAGCTGGAGAAGAAACTGGCAAACCACTCACATCTTTGCCAAGAAAATCTCAAAGGAGGTCATAAAAAGTTGGACAGGACTGAACAACAACATTAGTGAGCCATCACGTTTGCTACCTGTGTGCTCTCAGGTAAATTGTTTCCACTCCCCTAAGTCTCGGTTTTTCTCCTCACCTATAAAATGATGGACTTGACACAGTGGAAAGACAACTAGTTCTAGGGTTAGAGAATTTGTCTTCAAATCTCTCCTCAGACTAGATGTATGACCTTGGGCAAGTCACTTAATTTGTCTGTGCCTCAGTTTCTTCAGTGGTACAATGAGAAGGTTGGACTAGACAGCCTCTTAAGTCCCTGCCACCTCATAAATCTGTATTCCTAAAAGTTCCAAGATCTCTTCTGTCTTGAAAGCTGATTATTGTATGAAATTCTAGTTCAAAGAGTAGACAGGGAGGTAGAAGGAGAAGCAGGTAAGGACAATTTTAGTGAAGCCAAAGAATCATTGGACCAGGGATTTAGGGCTGGAAGGGATCTCAGAGATATATAAATCCATTTTATAGGGAGACATATTGAGGCACAGAGCAATTAAGTGACTTTCTAGGGTTTACACTGCTACTAAGTGTCTAAGATGAAATTAGAGTCTACGTATTCTTGACTCTAGATCCAACATGCTGCCCTCTCCCAGGAGGAGGGAATATTTTGAATAGGTGTTGAAATGAGAGGTCCAGGTGAATGAGGTCTGAGAAAAGGCTATTATAATAGTTCCAGCTTTACCTAACAACAGTCCAAATTCCATCCTGCCCATCATTATTTTAAAGCAAATACACATTCCTCCTGGAAGCCAACCTGACTGTTCCACTCTAGTCTGCAAAAGGGGAACAGTTCAGAGAAGGCAAGAGAAAGGGAACAAACATTTATTAGGTGTCTACCATGTCCCATGTACTGTGCTAAGTGCTTTACAAATATTATCTCATTTGCTTCTTGGTCTCTGTGGTGTATTAAACTGAGTGTTTAGCCTTTTGTCCACAACTACACTATGAGCATCTAAAATATTTAAATGGACCTGTGATCTCACCTATTTGGATATTACCTCCAACAGTCCCCCCATCTTGTGGGACTTTTGTCCTTGTCCTCCCACAGGTTCACCCTAGGGGATTCACTCAACATGCTGGGTGTCCTTCTCAATTTCTTGTAACATCACAAAGATGCCGGTGGCTATCCATCACCATATCACTCTTTCCATGGAACCAGTCCATCATTTTCAGCAGGACTTTGATGACATTCTTTACGTTGGGTTTTTCTTTTTTCTACTTGTCAAGCACTCAGTTATTTTTCCTCCCTCCTATCTCCCTATCCCCACAAAAAAAGAAGAAAGAAAAGGAAAAACAAAACTCTTGCAACAAACAAGTACAGTCAAACAAACAAATTTCCATATTGGCCATATCCAATAATCTGTGTCTCATTCCAGTGTTCCGGAATCATGACTGATTGTTATATTGATCTGGAATCTTTAAAGCTTTTAAGTTTATTTGTATTTATAATGTTGATCTTATAATATAAATTATTCTCTTGGTCCTCACTTCACTCTTCATCAGCTCATACCAGTCTCTACCCTGGAGAATGCTTTATAGCTCTTTATTTGTTAGGCATTATAGCTGGCTTACAGTCTCCCATGTGTCTCTTGCTGAGTCCATCATACTAAGAATTCAGGTCCCATGACAGAATGAGCTGGCTTTACTGAGAGGATTATCATAAGTAGTCTAACAACTTTTTGAAGATGGCCATCCATAAAACAAAAGAAAAAATTATCTTTATATCTAAATTAAATTCCTTTTCCCCAACTGGATTAGTTTGTATACAAACTAAATAAATTATTGGTTTCTCCTATGCTATTTCATAATCCATCTTCCCACCTCTTAAGTGCAACTTGTATACAAAACTTGTCTTGGGTCTTATTCTCTAATAATAATGAAGTAATTATAATAAGATAGTACTTATGATGTGCCAGGCACTGTGTTACATCTTTATAACTATTATCTCATTTGATCCTCAAAATAGCCCTGTGAGGTAGGTGCTATTATTATCCCTATTTAACAGATGAGGAAACTGAGGCAAGTTGAGGTTAAGCAACTTGCCTAGGGTCACACAGTTAGTAAGTGTCTGAGGTCACATTTGAATTCAGATCTTCCTGTCAAGGCAGGAAGGCATTTTATGCACTGTGCCACCTGGCTGTCAATAGCAATTATTTTTTTTTTTAATTTTGTGTAATAAAAATTATCTATTTTTTTTGTCTTTTGTGAGTCCCTCTTGCCTGTTTTCTCTTCAGTGTTCTCCCTGCTTCCATTTACTCCTTCTATGCTGTCTTTCACCTAGTTGCCCAAATCATCTGCCTGAGATTGATCCACATCATATTCTTTTACTATAAAGATGTTCCTTCACAATATAGCTAAGACAACCTTCTATTCCAATCTCACTTCATTTTACTCTCCTTCACTTATTTTATGTTCCAACCATTATGAATTTCTCCCTGAAACTGGCACTCCATCACTTTCCTCCATACATTTCATGAGGTATACCCAGTGCTTAGAATTCCTTTGCAATGTGATCTAGTAGACAGAATCCTAGGCCTGGAGTCAGGCAGAGGTAGGTTCGTATCCCAGCTCTGACACTTAATAGCAGCCTGACCTCGGGCAGTCATTTGAAAGAATTTTTTAAATGCAGCAAGTCATTTAACCAGCAGCTCCAAGCCCCAGTTTGTTTCCATCTATAAAATGGAAATAATGATGTCTGTAGAACTCACAGTACAGGTTTTTGTGAATTTCAAATGAGATAAGTACTTAAAGTATGTAAAGCATTTTGCAAACCTTTACAATTCTGGTCAGTCACTTTCCTGGAACCTCCCAGGATTTCCTTTCCTGGAACCCCCCTCAATTATTATTTTCTCTCATTTCAAATTTCCTTTTTTTTTAAAAAAAAAAAATGTATTTATCTGGTTCTCTTCCCTACCCCCACGGCCCAGGTAAGAACTTTGAGAATAGGTGGTGATTTTATTTCCTCTTGGTATCCTTAATGCCCTGTATCTTGCCTATAATAAGAACCTAACGAAAGGTTGTTGAATTTGAATCGACTTGATGACCTCTGAAATCCTTTCCATCTCTAAAATTCTAGGGTAAAGAACAAATGGAAAAGTAGGCATTTTGGTGAATGGAAAGCTGCTTGGGTCTTATATGAGATGGAATATTTATCCAGAAATATTGATTAAGTGGAGGAAAAGCTTCCAAATTGGGGAGTTATGGAAAATAACTTCGAAGAAATATGGTGAAGGTACCTACTGACTGACAGGTGATGGACTCGATATGCAGAACGGGACTTAGGTTTTTGGACCCAGGCAATTCCAGAATCTGTTTTACAGGACTTTGCATACTTCTGCATATAAGGGTTTGTTTGTTTGTTTTTTTAATGGGTAGGGAGGTGAAAGGAAAGAAAATACGTACTTGTTAATTGAAAAGAAAAAAAGTAGGGTGGGGCCAGGTTGAAGGCTGGTTGAATCCCTAGGGAATTTGAACTTTTGATCTTATTCTATAGGCAAAAGTTGTAATTTTTGAACACAGGAGGGAGATGTTAGGTCCTATTTTCATCATAAGTAAAAATATAATGGGGATTTAATTTATGACTTTTTTTTCTTTCAGGAGAATGGCCTTCTTGTTCAAAATTGTATTCTGGCAATCCCACTGAAATTCCTTAGTAGAATTTTGTTGTATCTCTAGACCACAAAGAGTATGTATGGTCGGTGTCTCAGGGATAAATTAGCAAACGAAAAGAAGGCTAGCCTGGTGACCTAAGGAGGGAGGCACCATAAACAATTCTCCATTCTTTTTTCCTTTGTCATTCTTTTGTTCCAAGGAGCTGTGGTGGGATTTTCCAGGATGGGAGATGGAACTGGAGAGGTAATTGAAACCTTTCAGTTGTTTCATTCTGACTCAGTTGTTTTCCTAGCTCCCCTCAAAGTGCTTTTACAGCTCTGCTCAGTGCCTCTCTCATTCATAATAATAACAGGTAATATTTACCAAGCTTTTAAAAGTCTGCCAAGCACTTTGTATACATTATCTCATTTGACGCTCACATCCACCTAGTGAAGTGTAGGGGCTATGATGAGCCTCATTTTACAGATGAGGAAACTGAGGCTGAGAGAATTTAAGTGTCTTGCCCAGAGTTACACAACCAGTAAGTGACTGAAGGAAAATTCAAACTTTCTGACAAAATCCAACATTTGATTTGTTGTGCCACCTCAATGCCCTGGACCGCTCTCTCCCCTTTTCATGTAACTATACTCTACAGGTTCTCACCAATGCTTGTGTGCTGGAGTGTGCCATAGCCAGCTCGAAAGGCTTTGAAGAGCCAGTTATTAAAATTTCGGTGTGAGCCTTTGCACCTCTGACCTCACTCTGCAAACAGTAGCCTGATTTATTGTTTTGTTGATAGTTGGGTTTAGGAAAGTGATGGAGAAAATGTTGAGGCAGATTAAATTTAAAAGTATTCTGCATTTTCCCCTACAAAGAGCTGGTTATTAAACATTTTGTAGATGGGGAGTGTGAATAGAGTGCTGGTCCTGAAGTCAGGGAGATCTGAGTTCAAATCTGACCTCAGACACTTACTTAGCAGTGTGACCCTGGGCAAGTCATGTAACTGTTTACCTCAGTTTCCTCATCTGTAAAATGAGCTAGAGGAGGAAATGGCAAACCCCTCCAGTATTTTTGCCAAGAAGAACACTCACATGCTAATGAAGGAGACAGCATGTAAATAACTAGGTACAAATGAGCTACATATGGAGTAAGAAGCACTGAGTAGCAGCTGTGGAGGGAATGTGGAAATCTCCCACTTGAGAGTAGGATTTGAGCTGAATCTTGAAGGAAACTTAGAGACTAAGGTCAGGAGGGAGAGCATTTCAAGCACCACGGGGGACAACCAGTGCAAAGATATGAAGGCAGCAATAAAATGTCTTTTTGTAGCATGAGTACATAGGTGGATGTAACTGGATTGTGGCATGCTTGGAAGCAAATAAAAAGACTAGAAAGACAGAAAGAACAAAGCAGTGAAGAACTCTAAATGCCAAATAGTGGGCTTTGTAATAATAGCTACTATTTATATAGCATTTTAGGGTTTGCAGAGTGTTTTACAAATATTATGACAGCAAGCCTAGAAAGGAGGTGCCACTATTACTCTTCCTATTTTCCAAATGAAGAAAGTGAGGCAGATGGAGGTTAAATGACTTGCCCAGGGATCACACAACTAATAAGTGACTAAGGTCTGATTTGAAGTCAGGTTTTCCTAACTCCAGGTCCAGTGCTTTATCCGTTGTACCACCTAGCTGCCTTTATTTGACACTTTACACTGGATCCTGGAGGTAACAGCGAATCATTAGAGTTTATAGAGTAGGAGGTTAAAATAATTAGAAGAATGCTTAAATAAAGTCACTTTGGCCGCTCAGTGGAAAATGGTTCGAAGATGGAAGAGACTATGAAAAGGCCATAGTTTTGATAACTAAAAAGTTATTGGTAACTTTGAAGAAATCAAGGCATGGAGAACTGGCTTTCTCAAGGAGTTTAGCAGAGAAGGCAGAAGTGAGGAAGGAGTGTATTTCAGGCATGTGCAACAATAAGTCTCCCACTAAATCCCATCCCAAGGGTTCTTGGGAAGGCAAAACTGAGTCTAGTCTGGGATCAGCTTTCTCCACTGGGGAGAGAACTGATCTTCCAGAGAATGTTCCTGAAGGCATTACAGGATATCTCTGCCATTAACAAGCTGTATAATCCTGGGTATACAATTAACAAGTACTTATTAAGGGGCATTGGGTAGGGAGACCAATTAAGAAGCTATTTTGGTAGTCCAGGCAAAAGATGATGAGAACTGAACTAAGGAGTGACTGTGTCAGTAAAGAGAAAGTAACATGAGAATAATGTGGTAAACGTAGAGACCAGATTTGCCAATGGGTAGGATATGTAGAGTGGATAAGAGTGTGTAATAATGTATACTACCGGTGATGTGACCTTGGAGGCCTGGAGAATGATGATGCCCTGGATATTAGGAAGATTTTTGGGGAAAAGATAATGATTCTCTTTTTGGGATATGTTGAATGTAACATGGCTCTAAGACATTTGAGCTAGCCAAAAGGCTAGTGATATGGGATTGTTAAGTCAAGTCAGTAATCACTTATGAAGTGGTTAATATGTGTCAGATACCATGCAAAGCCCCGGGGATACAAATACAAGCAGAAAGAAAGATGGTTCCTCCACTATGGAACTTATATTCTAATGGGGGAAGACAACACTGAAAATAGGGATGAAAAGGGGGGTAGAAGGATGAAGGAAAGGAGCCAATGCAGAGAAAGTCTGGGAGAGTCAGGAGTACAGACTGAAGAGAAATAAAAACCCAGCTGACCTGGGCCTCTTGCTCCTTGAAATGGAAGTTTTATGGGCAATTGGCCAATCAGATGAGAGATTGTAGAGAGGCGTGATACTTCCAGTGTGTGAAGTTTGGATGTGGAGTGAGTTTTCAGGATGAAGATTCTGGGGCATTGTGGAGAATGTTAAAGAAAAGTCAGGAGTGTATTATGGAAAGGATTTGATAGCCCAGGATAGAGAGTAGGGCTGAATATATATAGATCATGGATCATTTGCATACAGATTTTTCGTAATCCAACCCATTGAACTGATGAGATTACCAAATGTGATATTACAGAGTGAAAAGAGAACTCAGAACAAAGCCTTGGTTAGCAAGTTTGACAGAATGAAGAAGTAACAAATGAGACTGAAGCATGGTCAGACAGATTAGATGAGAACCAAGAGAGGAGATGGTATCCAAGAGGATAAAGTGATGAGCAGTGTCAAATGTTGCCCAGAAGTCAAGAACAATCAAAAATGAGGAAAGGCTATAGATTGGACAATTAAGAAGTTATTGGTAACTTTGGAGAGATTGAGGCTTGAAGATGTGGCTTTCTCAAGGAGCTTAGCAGAGAAGGGGAGGAAGGTACAGGATGGTTTCTCTGCTGTTAATAAGCTCTATGTTCTTGGGCATTCAATCAATACAGACTTATCAAAGGACATTGTGCTAGGACACAAAGACAGATTAAACAAGTCCTTCCTTTCAAGTAGATTACCTTCTACTAGGTGAGTAGATATAAAATAAATGGAATGCTACAGAGGGAAAGAGGGAGAGTACCAATGGTTGTGGGAATTCCAGAAAGGCTTCATGTAGAAGGTGGAGCTTGAGTTGGACCTTGGAGGAAGCAAGAGTTTCTATGAGGCAGAAGTGAGGAAGGAGTGCATTTCAGGCATGTGCAACAATAAGTCTCCCACTAAACCCCATCCCAAGGGTTCTTGGGAAGGCAAAACTGAGTCTAGTCTGGGATCAGCTTTCTCCACTGGGGAGAGAACTGATCTTCCAGAGAATGTTCTTGAAGGCATAAACACAAGATAAGGGAGGAAGGGAGTGAAAAAAGCAAGCAGAGGTGAGCAGAAGAGAAAAATATAGGAGAAGAAAAGAAGGGAGGAGAGAAAGAGAGAGCACTCTAGGGACCACATAATAGTGTAGCATTTATATAGCCCTTTAAGGTGTGCAAAGGGCTTTATATATGTGATCTCATTTGACCCTCATGGTAACCCTTGAGACGTTAAGTTCTAGTATCCTCATTTTACAGATGAAGAAACTGAGGCTCAGGGTCACACAGATAGTAAAGAGCTGATGTAGGATTTGCACTCTGGTCTTCTTTACTCTAAGTCTTATTCTTTACCCACTGGGCCACCTCCCTTCACATTCTGAGGACCTCATGACATTGCAAAATTTCAAATCAATCAAGAAACATTTATTGAACACTTACTTGGTGGGGAGGGAGGGCACTGTACTTAAGTGCTGGAGATACAAAAATTGAGGCAAAAGATAATCCCTGCCCTCAAGGAACTCACAGTCTAATGAGGGAGACAATGTGTAAACAAACATATACAAAGCCAGCTACAGAAGATAAATAGGAGTAATTACAAGAGGGAAGGCGCTGATGTTAAAAGAGGGGCTGATGGAGCCTTCTCATAGGAGATGGGAGTTTAGTTGGGACTTAAAAGGAATCCTGGGAGATCAGTAGTCTGGGACAAAGATTGTTCCAGCCATGGGAGACCGCCAGAAACGAGGCCTGGAGCGGACAGTCTATTGTTCATGGAACAGCCAGGAAGCCAGTGTTACTGGATTGAAGAGCACCTTGGGTGAAGGCAGGTGTAAGAAGACTGGCAAGGTAGGAGGGGGTTATTTCCTCCTGGAGGAGGACCTCTGGAGTTTATTGAGTGAGTGTGTGTGTGTGTGACATGATCGGACCTGCATTTTAGGAAAATGCCTTTTTAGTGGTTGAATGAACACGTTGGAGTGGGGAGAGACAATGAGGCAGGCAGACCCACCAGCAGAGGAGAGAAAAAGGGCATATACTAGAAATGTCCAAAGGTGAAGTCACTAAGCCTTGCAACAGCTGTAAATCAATATTTCAAGGGTCTGTGTGATTTCCTTTGTGGCTAATCCACT
The DNA here is from genome assembly GCF_028372415.1 of Notamacropus eugenii. Classification (NCBI taxonomy): domain Eukaryota; kingdom Metazoa; phylum Chordata; class Mammalia; order Diprotodontia; family Macropodidae; genus Notamacropus; species Notamacropus eugenii. The sequence goes on along the minus strand of NC_092872.1, from coordinate 509,618,161 downwards.
ATAACTTAATAGAAAAATCCTGGAGAGTTTGCCTAAGGCTGAAAGAATTTAATTGACTTACCTTTGGTCACACAGTTAGAGGAATGATTTAAGCTTAGAAAGGCCAGACACTGTCAGCTAGCAGGAGTAGATAAAGGCTGAGAGTTCAAATCTCAAACACTTAGTAGTTATGTGATCCTCAGCAGGTTAAATAACCTCTGCCTCAGTTTCCTCAGCTATAAAACTCTTACCTCCCTGGATTGTTGCGGATCAAACGAGGTAATAATTATAAAGCACTTAGCACAGTGCCTGCTACATACTAGCTGTTTAATAAAGATTTGTTCTTTCTCTCCTGAGCCAATTAAAACATGCTGCTTTACTTGCTAGAGCAAGTAAATTGTTATTATTATGACTTGTTAAAGTTTGCATTTAAATTTTTAAAACTAAAGTAGTTTAGATTACCCTGTACCCTAGATGGTTTTTATTTTAACACTGAGTTATTGCTTACTGTGTACCAACCAATGTGCTAGGAGTTTTACAATTATCTCATTTTGATCTTTACAACAATCTTGGAAAGTAGGTGCTATTATCTCCATTTTACAGATGAAAAAATTGAGGCAGACAAAGACTTGCCTAGGGTGACACAGCTAAAGCATGTCAACATTTGAACTCGGGTCTTCTTGTCTCCAGTCTCTATCCATTGCACCATCTAACTGTCCCATGGCTAACTCTATTCTTTCCCTTTTTTTGCTTATATTTGTTGAAACTTTTGTGTAATTTTAAAATATCATCATCAAGCCAAAGATCCATTTGGTATCCTATGGAGGCTCCTACCAGGTAGGATCCAATGTAGTTGCTTCCCCATCCCTTCTTCCCAGAAAACCTGCTTTTTAAATTCCACCAGGGGTGGGTCACACATTAAGTACAAGTTATCAGAATTTAAGTAAAAGTGATCAGTTTTGAGTTTATCTGATCCTTTTTCTTTGGAGATCAAAGCCTGGAGCTTAAAGACAGGGTGGGGCTAAATCTCATACCTAGGGCCTTGATGGAATGATTTGAGTTCTGGGTAGAATTTCTACTGTCTGACTCACTGAAGAACATTTGTGACTGTAGTATCTTTCTATTGCTTCTGTCTCCCACTTCCCTCCCCGCCCCCACTCCCCACTGCCCCACGAGGGACATCTCAAATCTGGACCCACCCAAACCACCTAATCCTAGGTCTAAGCCCCTTGGCCCCAGAGGGAAGAGCTAGAATCAATTTAGTTTTGTTGTGAGGAAAACTTTCTAATGTCCCAAACTGGAAGGAACTGCCTGCGGAGCAGTGGGTTCCCATCCCTGGGGTGTAGCGAGTTCCCATCCCTGGGGTGTAGCGAGTTCCCATCCCTGGGGTGTAGCGAGTTCCCATCCCTGGGGTGTAGCGAGTTCCCATCCCTGGGGTGTAGCGAGTTCCCATCCCTGGGGTGTAGTGAGTTCCCATCCCTGGGGTGTAGTGAGTTCCCATCCCTGGGGTGTAGCGGGTTCCCATCCTTGAAGATCTTCAGATGGGGGCTGGGTGACTTACTCATTGCAGAGAGGATTCTGTATACATATGGCTTAAAGTATATTTCTCTGGGAGGGCCTTTCCACATCCAGAATCTGAGAGGGGGCTTCTCCTATAAAAACTCTCCTGACTTTCAGGAGAAGCTGGGGAACAGCAGTCAGGAACCCAACACAGGAAAATGAGGCAGGTCTGAGTACTGTGAGGTATTCTATCATGGTTGACTCATAGCAAGAGCTTAAAACATGTTTATTGACTTGTTGAATAAGGAGTGTATAGATTAGAATAAAGAGTGGATTATGGGAAGACCCGGATTGAAGACCTGGGTTCTGGTCCTTTCTCTGGCCATGTGGCCAAGATTTGAAGTCTCCCCCAAGGAAATTCTCAAAGACTACAAATTAATTACTTAGTCAATAAATATTAAGTGCCCACTATGTGTCAGGTACTAAGCACTGATGATTTTTAAAAAGGCAAGATAAAGATAGTCTCTGCCTTCAAGGAGATCGTAATCTAATGGAGGAGATTGCATTTGAACAACTACATACAAACAAGATACATGAATGAATGAAATAATTGACAGAGAAGACTAGGGAAAGGCTTCCTGTAAAGGATGGGACTTGAAGCCTATTCAGATGCCTAGAGTTGGAGTCTTGTTTGTGGAACAGAAGAAAGTCGGTGACACTGGATGGAAGTGAGGGGTAATGTAATGAAGGGTGCCCCAAAAGAGGATTTTGTATTGCATCCTGGAGGTTAATGAGCAGGGAGGTAACATGTGCCTGAGCTTTAGGAAAATCACTCTGGTGGCTGAATGGAAGGTGGATCAGAATGAGGAGAGGCTTGAGGTAGGCAAAGTCTTAACTGTGAGTTAATGAAAGGCTGTAGTACGGTGGCAGAGGAAAGAAAGGGGCATGTTGGAGGAAATGTTAAAATCTAGACAGGCCTTGGCAATGGAGTAGTACATATGGGAGGTGAGAGACTGAGAAGTTGAGGAAAACCTCTAGGTTGTGAGGGACTGGGAGGATGGTGGTGCCAACAGGAATAAGGAAGCTGGGGCAGCGGTACATTTAAGAAAAAAGATGACTTCTATTTTGGACATAGAGTCCAAAATGTCTACTAGGCATTCAATTTGAGATGTCTGGAAGGCTGTTGATACTGGAGTCTAGAGGTCCAGCAGAGATGTCAGGGCTGAGATAGATTAGCCAAGTGAAATAACATAGAAAAAAAGAGGCTTTTGTTCAGAGCCCTATAGAACCTCCATAGTTACTGGATATGATCCGAATGAAAATCCAGTAAAAGAGACTGAGAAAGTGCAGTTAGATAAACAGGAGAAACATGGAAGAGTAGTGTCCAAAAACCTAGGGAAAAGAGAATTTCAAGAAGAGAGCGTTGAACGGTATCAAAGGCTTCAGAGAAGGAGGAGAATACAGAAAAGGGTATTGGAAAGGTATCAGCTTGTATTGGAAGGAATTAAGGTTGCGTCCTTATCCTTAATAACACAAAAACTAACATCCTAGAATTCTAGGATTCTTCCGTATAAGTGGGAAAAGTATTTTGGACTAGCTGCACTGTCCACAAGCTATCTCTGCTAGTATTTGTAGTATGTGTGTTTATCACAAAGTTTGGGCTTTTCTGTGACTGTTTAAAATCGTCATCCCGTCCCAATGGCTGCCCCTCCCTCCCTCCCCACCCACCTATCCATCCCCACATCAATAGGATCCTCCCTAGTAACAAAGGAGTACAATTCAAAAACCATCCACACTGATTATGGTGGAAAAATACATGCCTTATCCTGCACATATAGTCCCCCACCTCTTAGATGAGAGGTAGGATGCACATTTATTTCACCATTGGTTCTCTGAAATCCTTTAAACTTTAGTCTGAAGTCAAGGTGCATATACAACAAGCTTTCATGTAAACCTCCTAAAACAGGTAGGCTTATGGATAAGTGCTGCAAATCTTCCTTCTTGCTCTAAGATTAAGTAGGAAATAATGCAGAAAATTCATTTACCAGCCATTTGCCCAACCTACTGGCTAAGCAGAAAGCAAAGCACTAACCCAGACTGAGGACCCTAATGGGATTTAACTACCGATCCAAACCAAACCCTGGAAAATACTCCTTTTCTTACATTTAATGTACTTCATAAAGATGGAATATTCCACATTTGTTTTTGTGACTGCTCAAGGTAGAGGGTTGCCCTATGGCTCCCTAGTACCTTTGTAGCTTTATTACTACTTTCCTTCACATACCATGTTTCATTTAAACTGACTTTCTAGTTCTCTTACCATATACTACATTCCCTCCACAGTCTCCTGCCTTTGCACATGTGCTCGCCCTTGCCAAGAACTCACTCTTTCCTCACTTCCCTGATAGAATCAATCCCTAGCTACCAAGGAGGAAGAGATGAACATGAGGTACATGCATTTGGGGAAGCTGTAAAAACATCATCTGTACCCTTAGAAGATGCAACTCCTACCAGCCCATGCAGGCTTCCTTAATGTGCCAGTAAATTTCCTCTCCTTTCAGTTTGGCTACTCATTTTATTTGGCAGGAAATCTTGCTGACCTGACAGCAGATAAAAGTTCTTCCTGGGCTTCAAGGAACCCAGGCTAGAAAACTTCCACAACCTACACAGCCTTCAGAACATAGCTCATGTGGCACATCTTGTAGGAAGCCTTTCCCGATTCCCTTGTTAATGCCCTCTGCCTCTGGAAAATATTTACTTACGACTAATAGAAAACTCCTTCAGGCCTCAGACAGCTTTGTGTCTTCTGTGTCTACCAGAGTACCTTGCACGTAGTAGTAGGCACTTTATAAATGTCTGCTGAATTGAATTGGTTCTTGTTGTAGCTTGGGTGCAACAGACCTCCTCACTTGTGTTAGTAGTAACCATTAACTCTGCCACTAAACAAACCAATCAATTCTGTTAAGTTATTGACCTTCTCTGGACCTTATTAATGATGTGTAAAAAAGTTAGTTAATAGGGCTACTTACCTCACAAGGCTACATACTTCACAGGATTCATTAGGATGCTTAGATTTCGGAACTAACTAAGAAGAACCAGAGAGTTCATTTAATTCTACCTCCTAATTTTACAGATGAGAAAACCAAAGCCCAGAGAGCAGAAAATTACTTTTCCATGGTCCCCACATAGGTAGAAAATGGCAGAGCAACAATCCAGGTCTTTGGAATCTAAAAACAGTACTCTTTCCATTGTACTGGTTCATTCTAGTCGGAGCCTCCCCATTGTCCTAGTACAAAGGGCCTTCACATCAACCGTGCTTTACGTAGCACTTTAAAGTTTTCAAAGCCCTTTATGCACCTTTTCTCATTTTACCTTCCCTGTGAGGTAGGTGCTCTTATTATTCCCATTTTACATGTTCTGAAATGGAGGCCAAGAAAAAATGTGTCTTGCCCAGGGATATTCAGTGTCTTCCTAGCAGTCTTCCACTATTGTCTCACTAAGCTTCATTTCCCCTCTGTCCACTGGCTGCTTCCCTCTTGCCTAGAAACATTCCGATGTCTCCTCCATCCTCAAAGAAATGTCTTCAGGTCATGTTGTCACTCCCCAAGAGCGGTCCTCCTGGCTCTCTTTTGTGACTAGCGTCCTTGAGAAGGTTGTCTACAATAATAGATGACCCTACTTTCTTTCCTCTCACTTTCTTCTCAAGTCTTTGTGGTCTTTTTCCAGCCTCATCTTGATAATTAAAAAGTTTAAAGCATGGAGTATATTGAGAATTGGACTCCAAACCAGGGTCCTGGGTTCAAATTCTTGCTTCTCTATTAGCTATGTGATCATGTGCCAGCTAAGTGGAGCTGTAGATAGAGAGTTGGACCTGGAGTGAAGGAGTTCTGAGTTCAAATGCAGCCTCAAACACTTAAGAGCTGTGTGATTCTGGGCAAGTCACTTGACCTCTGGCTTAGATTTCTCATCTGTATGATGGATATAATAATAATACCTACCTCCCAAAGCTGTTGTGAGGATGAAATGAGACAACATAACCTTAAAGTGCTATATGAGTCCTAGCTATAATTGTCTCTTTATCTTCCAACCTTGGTTTCCTTTTCTGTAAAACCTATGAGTAGAGGACATCTATACAGGTTACCTACTTCAGAGGGTTTTTGTAAGGAAAATACTTTATAAACCTTCAAGTGTTATTGAAATGTAAATTATTTTAAATATTATAATTTATAAGAGACTCAGTATGACTGAGTGGTCAGAGAGTGGCCCTTGAGGCCAGGAAGATCTGATTAAAGTCCTCTTTCTCATACATTCTGACTATTTGACCTGGACAAGTCCGTTAACTTCTCAGTGTTCTAGGTAATTCTCTAAGACCATAATTTGTAAGGAAAGTGCTAAGCTACATTGGTAGAGAGAATTTCCTCACTTGGGGGGGATTCTTTATACTAGTGAAATCACAGGTCCAGTTATAGTTATATTGCTGTTATGAAAAATTCAGATGTCTTAACTGTGATAGAGCATGGCCCACAGAGTTGGAATCTGAAGCCTGGCTTTAAGTTTGTCTCCTATATGCCCCTGGGTAATATTCTTCATCTCTTTGGGTCTCTATTTCCTTATTTGATAAAAATGAAGAGATTGATGTGAATCACAGATCTCCAAATTCCCTTCTAGGTATAAATCTAGGCAGCTATGTGACATAGTGGATAGAGCACTGGAACTGGAGTCAGGACTAGTTGAGTTCAAATCCAGCATCACACACTTACTAGCTGTGTGACCCTGGGCAAGTCATTGTTTCCCTCAGCTTTCCTCAATTCTAAAATGGAGATCATAATAGGACTCATCCTCTGGATCAGCTGAGTTTACATTTGTACAGTGCTCAGCACAGTGCACTGTTAACATTTAATAAAAGCTTATTCCCTTCTTTGTAGATTCTATGATGCTTTGATATTTTTCCACTACAATTTTTTGCCTCCACAAAATTCCTCTTCGGATGCCTCAGGGAGTCAAAGGTGACTGTGTGGTTTGTCCTAAAATGCCACAGCCCCCGGCAAGGTCCTAACAAATTAGAAAGCCTTAGAGTAGAGATGGAGCTATGGAAAATGTCTGTTATCTGAGGACCAGCCCACCTGTTATCTCGGTATGCAGAGGCCCATACCCAGAAGGCTGGCCATTAAGTTCTGGCTGTAGCAAATCACTAGGTGTATCTAGTTAAGGCGTAGAATATTGAGGATCTGCTCAGGTAGTGACTTATATTTAGCTCATAGTTCAACTTTCAGTTGTGTCCAACTCTTTGTGACCTCATTTGAAATTTTCTTGGCAAAGGTACTGGAGTGGTTTGCCATTTTCTTCTCCACTTATTTTACAGAGGAGGAAACTGAGGCAAACAGGGTTGAGTGACTTGCTCTGGATCATACCAATAGTGTCTGAGGTCAGGTTAGAGCTCCTGATGATGAGTTTTCCTTACTCTAGGCATGGTGCTCTATCCATTGTGCCACCTAGTTCTTCAATGAACCTTTCTCAAATGCTGAACTTTGTATTTATCTCTTTGAGACTTAGTCTTATTCAATTTGGTCCATTTTTCCACCCAGTCAAGATGTTTTTGTATTTGGAACTCTCCAAAATCATTCACCTTATTAGCTTTGTACCCCTGAGTGTTCAATCCTAGAAAAAACTTCACAGGGATCCTCAGAATTCTTCAGCACTCCTCATTACCTCCACCTCCATTTCTGCTTTGCTTTTTCTTCATTCCAGACCCTCCTGCCCCAGTCAGTCAGCAAACATTTGTTAAGTACCTACTATGTGCCAGGTACTGTGCCAAGAACTGAAGATACCAAGGGGGCCATCTTTAGTCATCCTGATCTATATCTTGCCACTATATTTTGGCTCCACAGGAGAAAGTGAAGCTGATGGCTTTACCCAAACCTCCCCCACTTAAATCTAATTCACTTGTAAGTCATGGCATCATCTTCCTGATGTCATGGTCTTCTTCAAGAATGAAAGACAAATAACAATAAGCAGATGCCAAGAAAAGCAAAAAAGTAGACCCTACTTTCAAGGTCATGCAAATAACTATGTACAAACAAGCTCTATGTACAGGATAGACAGGAAGTCTTCAACAGAGAGACTATACTCGAATTAGGAGGATTCCCATAGAAAGTGAGATTTTGGCTGGGACTTGAAGGAAATTGGGGATGCCAGGAGGCAGAGATGAGGAGGGAGAGTATTCTATGCCCTAAAGAATGGGAGAACAGGATGCTGTGATATTTTGAACCAAAAAAGTTGTATCAGGAAATGGCATGAAGACATTGTAGGAGGGCATGATTGGCCAATTGTAGAGTAAGGATGTAAGACTATAGATAGATATTCTATGTAATAGTAGCATCTCAGATATTACAAGGATCAACAGGGGCAACTAGGGAGTACAGTGGATAGGATACTGGCCCTGAGTTCAAATCCAGCCTCAGACTTTATTAGTTGTGTGACCCTGGACAAGTCACTTAAACCTGATTGCCTACAAAAAAAACCCCTCAAAACAAAATGAAAGGACCAGAAGCCTCATAGTATAAACTAAGACATGCTTTTAGGCATGGCTTATGAAGGCATTAGTTCTGCCTCACTACATATGTTTACTATAAGGTTTTTGTTTTTCTATTTCTTTTCCCTATGGGAAAGTGAGGTAGAAGAGAAAATAGATTTTTGTCAATTGAAAAAAAAAGAACCAGATGAAGACTTTGGCAAGCATCCTTTGTTAGAAGAATCATAGAAAATGAAAGACAAGAACAGGAAAGTGTGGAAAGTTTTCTGTCTCCATCAGTGAAGGATGGAGTGAAAAGTCAATGCAAAAGCTTTTGCAGGTCTGGTCTAGAATTTTTTTTACTAGAATTATCCTATAGACTATACAGACTCCCACTGAGAATCAAGAGGTCTTTTCACTGAAATTGCCTTTGAAGAGAAAGCTCCTTACTCAGAACAAAATTAATCAACAAGCATTTAGTAAACACCTACTGTATGCCAGATACTGCAAGGAACTGGGACTATACAGGCAAAAATGAAATAATCCACCTCAAAGTTTACATTCTAATGGGAGTGACAGGTACACACTCATCTGGTTGAGACCCAGTGACTCCTATTAAAAATAATGGGCAGGTCCAAAGGGTTATAAAAATATGCATACCCTTTGACCCAGCAATATTGCCTTCTAGGACTATATCCCAAAGAGATCATAAAAATGGGAAAATGTTCCACATGTAAAAAAATATTTATAGCAGCTCTTTTTGTCGTGGCCAAGAACTAGAAATCTAGGGAATGCCCAGTAGTTGGGGAAATGGTTGAACAAGTTCTGGTATATGAATGTAATGGAATACTATTGTGCTATAAGAAATGACAAACAGGTGGACTTCAGAAAAACCTGGAAAGATTTAGATGAACTGAGTGAAGTAAACGGAACTAGGAGGACATTATACACAGTAACAGCCACAGTGTGCGAGGACTGTTTCTGATAGACTTAGCCCTTCACAGCAATGCAAGGACCTAAAACATTCCCAAAGGACTATTGAAGCAAAATGCCATCCACATCCAGAGAAAGAACTATGGGGGTTGGAACTCAGAATAAAGCAGACTATTATCTCTTGTGTTATGTTTTGTTTTGGTTTGGCTTTTCTCATGGTTTCTTCCATTTCTTTTAATTCTTCCATGCAATATGACTAATGTGAAAATGTGTTTAATAAGAATGTATGTTCAGAACCCATATAGGATTGCATGCCATCTTGGGGAGGCAGAGGAAAGGAAGGGGGAGAAAATTTAAAACTTTATGGAAGTGATTGCTGAAAACTGAAAAAAAGTTAATTAATTTAAAAATAATGAGCAGGGGAAGTCTCAGAAACCAAAACTAGTCACTTCCTTTTTCTGGAATTCAGAGATAATTGACTCCAACCAATGTACTTGAGAAAGGAGGAAAAGAACCTGAAAATATCAGTCGCCTAAACCTACCTACATCTTGTAAGTTATTGAGTGAAGTCTCTTTCCCAAGTTAGGAGAAACTGAGTTCTAATCCTGTCCTCACTGACTTCCATGTAAATTAGAGTCAGCATGGTGAGGTGGAAAGAACATTCAGTAGTCAGGAGATATGTTTAAATTCCTACTCAGCTACTAGCTTTATGACCTTGAGTGAGTCATTTCCCTTCTCTTCCTTGTTGTGAGGAAATGAAAAAACTTCTTTGCTAATTTCAAAGGGACATAGAAATGGAGTTGTTCTTGTATTTGAGAAATTTTTGAGGTTTCCCTCAAGGGGCTGTCAGCTTTATTTTTTTCTAGGTCAACTAGCTGAATTGAAATAGAATCTGGCTACCTGCTGGTTTGGTAAGAAAATGGAAAAACAACATTCTTTGACTTTCATGTTTCAGTGTTACTCATATGTAATAATATTATGATAGTAATAATAATAAAAATAGAAATAAGATGGGGGATTCCCTCTTCCTTCAGGCATAAAACCCTAGCCCCTTTTCTCCTTGTTTCATTCTGGATCTGGGTGGATTTGATAATCCTATTCAATGTGAAACCTTGATATGATCTGAAATGCTGAAGGAGGAAGGGAAAATGCTAGTGAGTTCTTAGAAATGTGTGGGAGGCCAAAGCACTTGTACCGTGCAATGGGAAGTTGCAGCCTTTTTCTAACATGGGGCTTGTGTGTCAACTGGAATGTGTATGTTATAAGGCACAGGGTAGACCATATGTGGGTGGGTAATATTAAGTGTGAAATTATGGTAACAGCTTCCTTGATTTATCTAGGCTCTAGTTGGAGCGACTTCAAGACTTGGGGAGGAAAAAAGCTTCAAAGACTTAATCTCTGAACAGTAATAAGGACTTAGAGAAGGGCACTTTAGGGTTTGGAAAAAAAACCTTTGGCTGTTGTTAATGGGAGATCCCATTCTATTGTCTTCATTGTGAGAGTAGGATTGTAGTACAGTCCCAGTGATTTAAGGGAAGGGTAATTAGATCAAAGTCAGAAGACCTGGGTATTTCATTCCAGTTCTGTGGATTGGGCAAGTCATTTCACCACCTCTGAGTCTCCTCAGTTTTCTCATCTATAAAGGAGGTGATACATACCTCGTGATTTGGGGATTGATTCAATCACCCAATGTTTATTTGGATTGGACTGATGATTTTATTGATGTAAGGAACTTCCAATGAGTCACTAACTCTTCGCTATCAGTATTGATTTACACCTGTTCTGCAACTTGCAATTTTAAAAAACTGCCTACAGCATTGAGTGATTACTTGACTCTTGAGTATCATACAGCTAGTATGTGTCAGGTAAAACTGACTTGAACCTAGGTCTTTTTAATTACAAAATTGGCTGTCTGTACACTATACAAGGCTGCTTCTCCAATGAGCATTTATTAGGCGTCTTCAAGGCTCTAAGCAGTCTGGTGTAGCAGATAGACAGCTGGCCTCAGAGCTAGGAAAAGCTGCTCAGGCTTTGTGACCCTCCTTTGATACATAGTGGCTGTGAGACCCTGGGCACGTGATTTAATGCTTCAGTTTTCTGGCAACTCTCTAATGCCATTTTTTTAAAGGCACCTTCCTACATTGGTAGAAGAAATTTCTTCTGCCTATGTATAAATAAAATGCATTGCAAATCTTAAAATATATCAATTTCCAAATGATCTATGAAATTTGCTGATGAGAACCCATCACGACATGAAAGCATAAACATAATGGTGACAGCTGCATATTATATAGTTTAAAGTTTGATATGTGTGTATATATACATACATACATACATACACATACCTATCACATTATATATATGTATGGGATTTTAGATATAATTACGAGTGTGTGTGGGGAGAAAGAGAGAGATAAGAGAGGTATGAGACTCAAATCCCAGGGTTGTTATGTTAATCAAATGAGATTTTATAGGTACACATTTTATAGATTTGTGAGGTGTCTATTCCCATTTTACAGATGAGGAAATAGAGCCTTAGGGATTAAAACACTTACTCAAGATCACAGAGCTAGTAAGTATCTGAGATGAAGGTTTGAACTTGGTTTTCATTCTGATCCTGAGTGCAACATTCTATCCGCTGAAGGGACCTAGAGAAACAGAGTATGGTCTGTCAGTCAGAGACGTGCGTATTTGCATATTGTACGTATTTGTAAGATTTCTATCTGATATAGTTAAAGCATGGGAAGTTTGGTGCTCACTGTCTTCTCAGTGGTTAAGGATCACCACTATGGGCATTAATTACCATGTTTTGCTATAACATAGCCAGGACTGTAAGTTTGAAGGCCAGTTTACTCTTATTTAAAGTAGTCTCCGACTTGTTCTTGTGTTTCCTTTTTTTAACAGTTCTGTTTCCTTTCTCACTGCCCAGCTATCAGATGATGCTTCTTAAGGTCTCAGTCAACTAGCATTTATTAAGTGCCTACTATGTGCTAGGCACTGTGCTAAGTGACTGGGCAAGATAGGTGGCCACTCACTGAGTAGTCTACAATATACTTTAATATAACTTTTTACAAATGCACATTTTCAATGACCAAAACCAAATCAATTTTCTATGGCAAGCAGCTCTTTATTTTGTGATAAGACAAATGGCATATGTTACAATGGTTGCTCAATTCCTCCACCTGGGAAAAATTACCCAATCTCTCCCTGACCTGAATTTCCTCATTTGTAAAACTAGTTTGTAAAGTGAGATGTAAGATCTTTATGGTTGATGGTGTTAATACCACTACTAATAATTAATGATACCTCATATCAATACAATACTGTAACACTTAGAAAGTATTGTCCTCACAAGAACACAGAGCAGGTAGTATAATATAAGTATGGTCATCCATTTAGAGGTTAAGTGACTGAGGTAGGCTTATACAACCAAAAATATGATGACTGGATATTCCATTCCCAATTCCCAAAGTGGTCCCTAGGGCTTGCACAAATCTGAGTTCATTTTACATCTCCTGCTCAGGCCATTCTCCAATACTGGAATATTTTTCCCCCCACTCCCTACTCTGAGTTCTCTTTCAAACCCCACCCCTACTTCTCATTCCACTTTTCTCTATCTGGGATTACTGTTGGACTAGATTGAAAGAAACAATTCTTGAATTAACAACAACTAACTTAACTATCTATACCTTGTTTCTTCTTGAGTCAGTGTGGTCTGAAAAAGATTCACTTTGAATTGAATTTAAATAGTTCAGCCTTAAAAAGAAAGATTTGACATAATCTGTATATTTAAATGACAATACAATCAGGCACAAGGATCTTAAAGTCTAATTGGAAGCTAGAATCTTTTAAGTTTTCTACTCTTAAATCTCCTCCATGATGTTTCTTGGTAGGGAGGTGACCTGGGCTTTGCAAAGTCTGTCAGGACAGCCTGAACTCTGTAAGGTCCTAGTAAACCAGAAAGACTCTGTGTATGGCTTTCCTGTGTATATGTGGACCAATCTTGTTGGGTTAAAAGAGCTCATCGCCAGAATTTCGTCTGCTAAGCTACATGTATAATATATATATATATATATGTGTGTGTATATATATATATATAATATATATGTATGTATGTATGTATTTATGTATTGGCCATAGCAATTATATATGTATTGGCCATAGCAATTCCCTGATGACTGTCTATTGAGGGTAAGGGCTTGGGTTGATGTGTTAGTTTGAGGGGTACCCAGATGGATGAGATGAGGGATCTTTAAAAATAGTGACATTACCATGCCCAATTTACTTCATAAAGTAGCCATTCAAAGCAATAAGCATTATTATGTACTTACTATGTATCAACTGCAGTGCTAAGTAGGGAGATTCAAGCAACACCATCCCTAATCTCATGGGAGAAGACACCTTTGAAAGGGAACTGGAAAGAGCTTGGGAAATAATGAGAATACCAGCATAGGGATGTGGCACTGAAATAAGGACAGTTCTTATTTGTTAGTACATTTTGGAGAGGTTTTTGTAAAGAAATAAATTAATTTTTTTTGAAAAAGCCCTACACTTCTTAAGCACTTACTATGTACCAAATGTTCTGCTAATCTCTAGGGACAGAAATAAAAAGGTGAGACAGTCCCTGTCCTAAAGAAGGTCACTTTCTTCAAATGAGAAACAACATGTATAGGAGATCTCAATTCCTGGGTGGATGGAAAGGTCCAGTGGTACTTAGGATGCCATTGCAAGGCACGTGATAAAGCCCAGTGGTCCTTAGGCCCTTACTATTTCACTACTCTTTGTTCTCTTTGTATTAGTCCCTGTGAGGTCCTCATTGGAAAGACTCCACCATAGGGGGTGATCTCTGGGCCACTGGTTCCCACTTAGATCTGTTCTTACCACACCAATGCTATTGTTTTCAGCATTATAGCATCATAAAATCTCTATCTAGGCAGACTCCAGACTTTCATTTAATTCACCATCCCCCCAATTTACACAGAAGGAAAGTGAAGTCCAAAGTCAGTCATTTGTCAAAAAACATGTATTAAGTTTCTACTATGTGTCAGGCATTGTGCTAAACTCTGGGAATAAAAATATGAAAAAAAATAGTCCCTGCCCTCAAGGAGCTTATAATCTAATAGGAGAAACACAAAAGAAAGCTGAAAAATCAGGAAGACGGGGGAAGTTACCTGACTTGGGGGTTTGATGGGCAAGTCAGAGACAGGAGAGATCTAAAGAAGTACAAGTAGATGAATGGGAAATGTAGAGATGACTGTGGTCTCAACACCTTTCTTAAATGGAGATTTTGGGAGGTACTCTTCACTCTGACCTTCAATCAAACGGACAGAGTACTGATGAGGTATGAATAGCAAGACTGATTTGATTATGCAGCATGATGAAATTTCCTGATGTTAATATAATAGAGAACTCTAAGCACTTACAGGGAAATGGAGAGCAGGGAAGCAATATATTACAAGATTAAGAGTAAATAGCAGGATTAAAATTAGAATTTAGACTTTTAGAATTTCCCATTCCAGTGAAATCTCAGGTCTAGACCCTACACCAAGGTCTCTAACCTACTTTCCAGGAAGAATAAAATTTAACCCTACCAGTCCAGTTCTTTGGTCATTGCTTTGGCAGAACAAGAAAGAGGCAGTATGATTGGGTAGAAAGAGCACATAATGCTATAAGGATGTCTGAGTTCAAAAGTAGACTCTGACACTTACCTTGGGAAAGTCACAATGTCGATTGGTGTTGACCTGGTGAGCCAAGCCACCTTTTCCTATCAGATTTCACTGGATGAGTAAAGGTGGCTTTGGTACCTAATATGCCTAACTCTTCCATATGTTGAGACACATCCTAGGTCCTAGGTCTTTATGTACCTTTAGTACCTTAGTTTATTCACCTTTCCCTCTCCTTCCTCACCACAAATTAAAGTTTGGTATTTTAGAGTTTAAAAGGATTAAATATTTCCATGCTTAGTTGTAGCCTGGGGGAGGAAGGGAAAGGAAGAAGGGGAAAAAGAACCAAGTAAAAAGTGCACAGCAGAAAACAAAAGAAAACTAACAAGGAAGCAAAAAAACAGACAGCTCTCAATATAACAGGTAGTATTTATTTTATAGGCTTTCTTGAAATGGAAATTTATTGCTATATATTTTGAATATTCTTTTAAGTTCTGTTGTACACATGACATGCATTTTTTTCTTTATCTTGTGTATTTAAGTTTCAATAATTAAAAAAAAAAAGAAGTGAATTAGGAATCATCTAATCCAGCCCTTCTATTTCATGGGTAAGGAAAAGGCATGTCCGAGAAGGAAAAGTGACTCACAAAACTAAATGACTAAAAATGACTAGAACCTAGAATTTGAACTTGGGTCCTCTGCCTGTAATTTTCTATTCTTCCTATCTTCAGGGGTCAGTTGGTACACCAAACCAGGTCTATACCAGCACTTTCCAGTCCTTGAGGTTTCACTTCAAACCAATGCTCATAATTTTGTTCTCTGGACAGTCACATTAGTGGCAAACTTTGGCAAGGCCAAAGTCACAGAGGACGAAAACTTCAGCTTTGGAAAGGTAGAAAAAACAACCCCCACAACCTCTTTAACCTTACCCTGCTTACTTAATTCACATCTTTATTTCCTAAGGGACTAAAATGGACCTTCTTCAGGGCCATTCCCTCTTTGCATCTGAGTTTGCATTTACTTTTCCAGCCCCCCTAAAGTGAGGTTCAGTTGAGGAATTGAAAGATCAGCTGGTCCTGTGATGAAGTCAATGGGATCAGGTTCTGCGGCTCTTCTTGCCAGACCTGTGATCCAGTCTCTTCCGTGATGAGCTCTCTTTCAGCTGTTCCCAACCTGCTCCTCACAATCTTGTTTTCCATAATTATAGTGTTACAGATGGTCTTGTTTGGAGGGGAGGATTTGGAGTTTGCCAGGAGCCATAATATATCAAGTTTTGTTAGGGGGGGTCACTATTAATGAATCAATCTCGAATTCAAAGAGGATGTTGAAAGTTTGTGAAAATCCAGGTGAGATGTAGTGAGGCCCCAAACTTGGATAGTGGCCATGTGAGCAAAGACAAAGGACTGGATGCAGAAGATATTTTGGAGATATTATGGAAGTAGAATCACCAGACTTGGTGACTTCTGAGGTTTTAAACCTGAGTGACTGAAAGAATGGTGATGTCCTTGAGTAGCTTTCAATTGCCTATTGAGCAAGTTCAGATTTTGTCTAACATTCAATGGTCTTTACAATCTGGCTACCTTTCCTTTTCAGCCTCAACTTAAATTTCTTCCCACTATGAACTGTTTGATATTACCAGACAGGCCTGTTCACAAATATACTCCGCATTCTCATGCCTCCTTACCTTTCTTTTACCTGTTTCTTATAATTGAAATGCTCTTCTGATCTCTCTTGACCCTTTGAATTCTTCACACTTTAAAAACCCAACCTAAACCCCACCACCTCCAGGAAGCCCTTTCTGAAAATCCCTTTGAGTAATGACTTCCCCTCTTGGAGTTCAGTATTTAGCACAGAGCCTGGTACATAGGAGGCATTTGATAAGTGCTCTTAATTTGTTCTTCAGCTGGATCCCATATAACACTCTTCTGCACCTCTGTAAAACATATTGTGTAGTACGGCCATTTATAATGCTGGGGTTGCTGTCGTACCTCTTCTATAGAGGAACCGTATCTTAACTAAACTTGGCATCTCTTCGCTTGGCACAATGTTCTGTACACAGTAGGTACTTAATAAGTGTGTGTCACAAAGTTTTTGACAACTCTGAGTATAAGCTGAAAGAATTAATTTGACATTTTATTTAACATAAATACTGTGTGCATAGCACCAAGGAGATTACTAAGAATTGTAGGGGGCTGGGGTGGGGGTGGGGGTAACTAATAACACAGCATTCCTGTCCTCCAGGAATTTATCTGGGGAGATGATAGCTACTTAGATCCAAATTCTTACAAATATTCTAATGAAATGGGCTGTTTAAATTAGGTTTTGTTAATGTCTTTTGTTTCATTCCATTCATTTCTAGATGTGCGCCCCTTCCCTTTCCCTCTTTCCTCAGTGAACCTTCACATGTAACATAGAAAACAAATTAAGCAAAACCAACTAAAATAAAAACATTGTGTGTGTGTGTGCGTGTATGTTCATATATACATCTATGTGTGCACATACATACACACCCTATTCTGCACCCATGGTCCCTTTCTTCCAGGGGGAAAAAATGATCTTTTTGATATTTGCTTAAAAAGGTCCCTTTGGAAGGACTCAACAAATTGGGCACATCAATGGTCTCTTTCTAACCAGTGGTGTTGGAGCTACCTCCAACAGCTCTGCCTCTGCAGCTCTCTTCTCATGCCAAAGGCAGGACCCAGCTTCTTCTTACATCAAGATTTGAAATACCCCAGGTGCTGCCCCTACTAGCTGATTATCGACACATCTGCTGCCCCCTCCTCCCATACGTATCCATTTGGTTATCATGGCAACACATCTGCTAAACCCTCCTCCCTCCTGTTTGGTTATCAACATATCTAGCACACCCCCCACATCTGGCTTTCAACACATCTCCAAAAGGCCATGTCGAAATATCTCTATCATGCAAAGGATGCTGTCTAACTTCTTCCATGGGCCCAGGCAGAAGACTCTTGGGCCCACAGGAAGCCCATCTTTTAAAAATTTCCTTTTCTTAAAACATGCCCTTATACTCAGGAAACTTTCTTCCTCTTCCTCTTCTTTGTCTCCTTCATCTTTTTGCTCTTTTTTAAATGCCAAAAGTCATTTGGTATATTCTAATAAATGACTAAATAAGCAGCCAAAGAAATATAATCACAGGACAACATGTGCGATCACAGCTTTGCATTAGGGAGGATTAAGTGTGGATTAGGCCTGTTTGTCAATTTCTCATCTCCTCTTTGCAGAGACAAGACCTGAAATATTGCTAAAGAATTCCTTTGGTAACAAGTGTTTCTTTAGGGCCTTGTTTGGATGGGGCTGAGGCTGGGCGTCGCTCCCGTTGGTGCACAACTTGAAAAGGTCTTTGCACGGATGTTTCAGGGAGAAGCCAGAGCCCTGCCAACAACCTTCAAAGAAGAGGAACCAGGGCATCTGAGAATGGAGTTGATAGTGCCAAGCCTGAGTCACCCCCTTGGCAGATACTTCTGGCCAATGGCATTCAGTCAGCTGATGCCAGGAGGCAGTGTTTCCTCCTTGAATGTTGTTGATAACTCTAGACTGGAGCTGATGGTTGGGTGGCAATAATCACACCAACACTGCCATCCTCCCTGAAGTCTTCCTCAGTTGCCTCATGATGGCCTAGGGGACCTTGGGCTCTTGAGAAGGTTATGTTACCAGAGCAGAGGCCTTGGGGAAAGTCTAGATAGATGTCTGGCATTCGAGGAACAATCAAATGAAGTATGGAGAGACATGTCACTAAAAGTTTAGCCACCAGATGATTCAACAAATCATTTCCACCAATTCTTATTAAGAGCCATAAGTCTAGGTTCAAATAATATTAATTAATAATAATCCACAGAGCCCACCCTGTGGTAGGCACTGTTAATGATGGAGATAAATGCACACATGAACCCACATACTATATACATACTATCTATACACATACATACACACATACTATATCTATTTATAGATGTATGGTATAATGCACATGGAAATTCTGTGAGTGTGTTTTCTGTGCATATATACAATGCTTGCCCTCAAGGAGCTTAAACTCTACCAACAAATTTCTTCAGTCATTAAATTAAATAATAACAACAGTTGGTAGTTTTACAGTACTTTAAGACTTTCAAAGCACTGTGTTGGTCATTCTCTCATTTGGTCTTCCCTACAGCACTGTGATATAGCTAGATGGCATAATGTATAAGAGTTCTGGACCTGTAGTCAGTAAAACCTAGGTTCAAATGCAATTTCAGATAACCATGAACTGTGTAACTCTGGGGAAATCACTTGATGTCTCTCTTGCTTCAGTTTCCTCATCTATAAAATGGGGATATAAGAGTACCTACCTCACAGGTTTGTTGTGAGGATCAAATGAAATATTTGTAAAGAGCTTAGGTTCTATATGCATGATAGATATTGATATTATTGTGGTGGTTATTATTAACTATTCCTACTAAGGCTCTGAAAGATGATTTGACTTGCCTTTGACCCCCACAGCAGTCATCAAATCAGGGTTCAAGTTCTAGGTCCACATCCAGTACATTAGCCACTGCATGTCACACAGAGGCTAGATGTGGGGTAGCAAAGCTACTGAGTCATCACTAAATATGAGAAGTTACCAGAGGGGCAAGGAGAATAAACTTGCTACAGCAGGAAAGAGACATGGCCACGATGGAGGAGAGGCACCCAAGCCCAACTAGGACAGAGCAGTGATCCAAGAACATTGAGGTATAATAATCATCTGATATTTTATCTAGCATCTTAAAGTTCACAAAGCCCTTTGCATTCATTATCTCTTGAGTTTCAGAACAACTTTGAGGAAGATAGATAGAAATAGTGCTGATGATAATATATGTAAGTGGGATTCGAACTTAGACCTTCCTGTTCCCTAATTTCCTAGCACTCTATCTGCTGTGCTATGCTGCCTCTCTCAGTAATGATAAGAAGTCACATTTATGCTGTACCTTAAGGTTTACAAAGCATTTTCCTCCCTGTAACTCTCTGAAGTTGGCAGTGTCAGAAATTATCTCCATTTTACAAATGTGGAAACTGAGGCTCAGCAATCACAAATGACTTGCCCAGGGCCACAGTGAGTTGGGGGATAGCATAGCATAAAGAAGACTGGATTTGTCATCACAGAGCCTCAAGTCAGATCTCTGCTCTGCCAATGTGTAGCTGTGTGACCCTCAGTAAGTTATGTCCCGTCACATGTTCTTAGTTTAATCCTCTAAAACTTGGTTGTGAACCAGATTCTTTCTTAAGATGTCTTCCAGCTCTAATTCTTTGATTCTCTCATCATCAATTTATCTTGTATACAGTTTGTTTGCCATAGTGGTTTGTATGTTGCCTCTCCGTTAAGCTCCTTGAGGGCAGGAACTGTTTAGTGCTTAGCACAGTGTGTGGCACATGGTCAGTGCTATAGAAATACTTAATTCCCTTTACTTTTCCTTCTCCATTAGACTGTGAGAGCCATCTTTTACCTTTCTTTGTATCCCCAGCTTGTAGTACAATGCGTAGTAGAAAAGAAGTAGTTGATAAATTGTGACTGACTGACTTTAAGTGCTGTAGCCAGGACCTGAACTTTGGTCTTTTGAGTGACTATACTGCCTTTCCAGGAGTGGAAGGTCAAGACAGGGTGTGTGTGTGTGTGCGTGTGTGTGTGCATGCATGTGTGTGCATGTGCACGCGTGTGTGCAACAAAACAGGAATAAGAGTATTAACGATTTCTGTTTAGTTGTCCAAGTTTTCGTGACCTCACTTGATGTTTTCTTGCCAAAGATTGGAGAGGTTTGCATTTCTCTAACTCATTTTACACATAAGGAAACTGAGGCAAACAGTTCACATAATATGGCCAAGGTCGCACACCTAGAATCAGGTCTTCCTCACTCCCGGACTCACTCTATTCATTGTACCACCTACTCACCTGCTAACATAATAATTCATTTTTATTTAGTTTCTAAAAGTTTATATACATAATTTCATCTGTTCCTTATAACAACCCTGTGCAGAGGCTGCTAGGGATATTGTTTTATGGTTTTTATACTTTACAGATAAGGGAACTGAATCTGAGAGTAGTTTAAGTGAACTTGCCTAGGGTGTACAGACTTGTGTCTGAGGTAGGATTTTCACCAATGCCTTTTTAGTTCAAGGACATCATTCATTCCTACTGGAAGTCCCATCACAGTAAATAAAGTTCATGGTGAGGCCATTGGGATCATCAATAGAAAGGTAAATTATGTCCTGCACACTTTCAAAACTTTGTAGCCTGAATCATAAATTTCTCTATCCTAGGAAACAATTAAAATGTAACCATTTGAGTATCTACCAAGTTAAACTCTAGTTATCTGATAAATTCATTCATCTTATTTTGGGTCCATCTTGGACAGGAGGAAGTCACATATTTTAGGAAAGTATGCTGACATCCTTCCTCCACTCTGCTGCCTACCTTTCTTTGAGATGGAGAGGACCTTGAGCTCTTGAAGTCTATAATAGTATCATATACAATTTTGCTGGTCAGAGTCAAGCTGGAAAGGAGTACAGGATGGAGAGCTGGAAGCAATCTTAGGGCTCCTCTCATCTAATCCTGACATTTTAAAAATGAGAAAATAAAGGCCCTGAGAGATTAAGGAACTTGCCTGCAGTGGCAGGTCCTCTGACTACAAAAGCACTGCTCATTCCCCTCTATCTAGGGATGTGCTGGAGGCAGCTCTTACTGGGTCCCAAAAGCCAACTTTTCAATGTGAGCATTTATACCTCAGACTTCAGTAAAGCTTCAAATCAAATTTATTCTGATGATTGTCTACATTTGATAAAGTGAAGGAGAAGATGTTAACAGTGCAGATTGAACTTGAAAGTGTGTCCTGCAGTATATTTGTTTGGAGATCTGGTTGTTGAACATTTATGAGCATACCCCAGCCTCTCATTGCCTCAGGACTCAATGTTAACCTTGGGATAGACTATATAACAGTCTTGCTTTCCATGACCAACTTAACTATATGTGAAAAGGCTCAGCTGTCATAAGGCTGGTGACTGGTAACACGGTTGGGGGAATGGATTTCATTGTGGTTCAGTTATGTCTGATTCTTCATGAGCCCATTTGGGGTTTTCTTGGCAAAGATAGTGAAGTGAGTTTGCCATTTCCTTGTCCAGCTCATTTTACAGAGGGGGTAACTAAGGCAAACAGGGCTTAAATGACTTCCCCAGGGTTGCTCAGCCTAGTAAGTATCTGAGGCCAGATTTGAACTCAGGAAGATTCATGGGACTTCAGTCCTGAGGGGTTGTAACCTATGAAGAAAGCAATCTCACTCATTAAATCACAGATCTTATGAAGCATTACCATAGCCCAAATGCTAGTTAAAAAAAGTGAATGAATAAATGAATGAATGGTTAATCCAAGAGTATACCATTTGGTCAATAATGAAGTAACTCTAAATTAACATATAGTAAATAGCATATAGTATAGCATATAAAGCTGGACTTGGAGTCAAACCTGCATGCTGATCCTGCCTTTGGCACATGCTAACTACATGACTATGACCCTGGGTAAATCCCTTAATATTCTGTGCCTCTATTTATTTGTAAAATGAGAATAATAGTATTTACTTCCCAAGGTTGTTATGAAGATCAAATGAAATAACATGTAAAGCATCTTGTATAAGGGAGGGCATAGGGGGTACAGTGAATAGAGTGCTGGAAGAACTGAGTTCAGATTCAACCTCAAACACTACCACTGTGACCCTGGGCAAGTCATTTAATCCTATAAATGAGCTGGAGAAGGAAATGGCAAACCGCTCCAGTATCTTTGCCAAGAAAACTCCAATAGGGTCACAAATACTTGGGCATGACTGAAATGATTTAGCAACCACAAAAAGCATTATATAAAAGCTTGTTGTTATTATTATTAATTATTATTTATCACTGTGGGTATCCAGGGGCAGGTAGGACTAGGGCAGGGTAATGACCCTGAATGATGGGGGATGAGGTGGGAATGGGAGCAGGGGAGATCAGGGCCCTGTTGCCCAGGGCCATTACCTAGCTTGAAAAATGTCTGAAAAAAGGGGGGAATAACCTAGAAACAGCAGTGAGAGACAATTGACAATTTTTTCCCCCCAACCCTTTTCCATAGTTAACCTGCTCTCCAAATTGTTCCCAAGCTTGGCAGCATGGGGACTGGGAAGATGGGTATCTACAGTGATGAGAAATTGAGAAGGAATGCCTATGTAAATCTTTATTTCCTGCTTGGGTTTGGAGTGGTTAGATTAGGTGACATCTAAGGTCCCTTCCAGCTCTAAATCTATGATTGTATGATCCTACAAATTTTGATTCTACCTGCCAATATTGATGGATCATCGAATATTTGTTGGAAAGTGGATCAGGGGTGAGAAGAAAGACAAGCATGTAGTTTGGGAGATAATTATTATTTCCTGAATTCTTGGGGACTCTTCAGGAATCTCCATTAGATTCTTGGCTCCCACTAAGGATTGTTGTTTTTTTTCTTCTTTTTCAATTAGTTTATTTTTAATTTTCAACACTCACTTCCATAAGTTTTAAATTTTCTCCCCTTCCTCCCTCCTTCCTCAAGATGGCATGCAATCTGAAATAGGCTCTACACATACATTTCTATTAAACACAATTTCACATTAGTCATGTTGCATAAGAATTATATCAAATGGGAGAAACCATGAGAAAGAAAAACAAAGAAGAAAATAGCCTGTGCATTCAGACTCCAAAGTGTGTTCTCTGGATGTGGCTGCCATTTTCCATCCTTTGGAATTGTTTTAGGACTTTTCATTGCTGAGAAGGGCTAAGTCTATCAAAATTAGTCAGACTGGTTGTTTTTCTACCAAGGATGGGAGAATGCACATTGGCTCTCTTTGCCACCTTGTGGCCATTATCTAGTAACTGCGTACTTTTGAGCATCCCCCTTTGACCACATCTCCCTGTCCATCCTGGAGGCAAAGATAGTGTTGTCACCCTCACTACTCAAAAAAAGAAGAGTATAAGAGTTTCCTGCCAAGTTGGTGGACATTGAAATCAACTGTATCCATTTAAATTATCTTTGACCTTTGTTTAACTTAAGGTTATGTGTGCATACGTTCTTACTAAATGTTAAATCAATTTTAATTTAAGAAAAAAATGTCATGAAAGTTGTCAGTTTGAAAGAGAATAGCATGAGATTCATGTATTTTAAATCAATAATCATTCAACATGCATTTGCTAAATGCCAACTATATACATGTTATTTGTGCAAAGTATTGGAGCAACAAAGATAAAAATGAAATGTTCCTGTCCTCAGGGATCTTATACTCTATCTGTGGAGACAACGTGTACAGTTAGATGTATATACAGAAAAAATACAAAAATCATTGCATGGTAGAGATGGAAGGACTTTGGAATCCTGGCTTTACTGAATAAGTGTGGTCTTAGACAATTAGCCTCAGTTGTAAAATGAATTGGTCTAGATGACCTCTAGGGTGCCATTCAACTCTAAATTGATGATGCATTTGACTCCTAGTCCAATGCCCTTATTTACAGAGGGGGAAATTGAGGCCCAGAGAAGGGACTGCTGTTATGTTATCAACTTCAAGAGGGCTGGGATGAATCTTGTCTTTAGATTGTTTCTTCCTGAGACTCAAATTTATTAAGTCAAACTTAATGCTTATTTAGCTAAGTTGAATTGATTTCCCCAAGGTCACACAACTAGCTCTTAATATACGTTGGAAAAGCACTGAATTTGGACTTGTGAGTCAGAGGACCTAAGAGGTCACTAATTTTTTTAAAGAAAAGAAATCTTTTTTAAAAAACTGAAGGACATGATGGGTTAGTTGATTTCTAAGGTTCCATGTACCTCTAAATCCTCGTAGCATCCTAGTCTCCTAACTCCCAGTCTTTCTCCCATACCATCTGGATCTCCTTTCCTGTTGTTGGCTTTTTTCTTTCCTCCTGGGTAAATGAAATTTTTTTGTGCAAATAAGTGTTAGCACTGTCTGGGCTCTCTACTGACACCTCACTTAGTTTTCAAGGTGCTGATTATAGGATGGCCAGGTATTGGCGAATGTCATCACATGAGGAGTAGGGTTAGGGTTAGCATTGATTGTAAACCTCTCTTTTCTCTTCATTCCAGTTTCTCATTGACCACTGGACCTCACTTTTCAATGGGAATCTGAGATTTCTTGATTCTGGTTTGAAAAGTGAGGGAACCCCATTTGGGACCATGGGACTAGTTAGGATTACAATCCATTGGAAAAGAAATTAGAGGCCACCCCCCCTACTCACCCACTCCCCACCCTTGATAACTAACTGTTTCACTCATTTCCAGACATTTTCAGTATCCAGGGGGCCTGTGGAAGAAGCTCCTTGTCAATTCTATTCCTCATAAGCCATCTCCCCCATTTTCAGTATTGACTCTAGATTTGTAGTTGGGTTGTGTTCTTCCTCAGCACAGTTTGTGATCTCAAGTTCCTAGTATTCTCTTGGTAACTGGCACAAAAAGGAAGGCAGGACTTTCTGTGGGTTCCTGTTTCCCTTGATGTGATCATTGGTCTATTGGATTGCTTAACTAAGAGATGAATCCTCCACAAGTGTACTTAGTTTAGATCTCTTGATTCACTCAACAAATATTTGTTGTGCAATTAGGCTCACAGGATTCAGAGCTGCAAGGGAACCTAATAAGGAAACTGAGGCCAAGGGAGATTGAGTTGTCCAGGGTCACACATTTAGTAAGTGATAAGTCCCTTTGGCTCCAAATTAGGCACTCTATTCATTGTATCTAGGACTGTGACCAACACAATGAATTATCATCATAATCCTTAATATTTCTATCATACTTTAGAGCTACAAAGCACTTTCACAACCATTTTAATAATTCGCATTATATATCTATATCTATCTCAAAGATGCTTTACAGTTTTCTAGGCATTTTCCTCACAACCCTAAGAGGTAGGTAATAGGATTCCCATTTTACAGATCAGGAGCCTAAGTGACTTGGGCAAGCTTGCAGAGCTAGTATGTAACAAAGACAGGTGTTGTGACTCCCAATGTAGTGTATTTCCCATACCACAGCTGTTCAACTCTCATTTGCTACCCCTATAGGATAGATGATAGAAGTGTTATTATCCCTAGTTTATAGCTAAGGAAATGAAGATTCAGAGAGGTCCAGACTTGCCCAGGATTATACTACTAGTGACTCAAAATAGGACTCAATTCCTTCTACAGAGAGTGCAAGAGATAAGACAAGACACCTGGGGGGATGACTAAAATACAGATGGTATATGATAAGTGTCTGATGATGATCACTGAAAGACTCTGGGATATTTTAGCCTGAAAAACAAAAGACGTGGTAGGGATAATGATAGCCGTCTTAAAATATCTGAAGGACTGGCAGGTGGAAGACAGATAAGATTTTTTTCTGTTGGTTCCCAGTGAGAACTAAGAGTAATGGGTAAGAAGAGTTCCAGGGGCAGGTTTCTGTCCTATATAAGGAAAAACTTCCTAAAAAATTAAAGCTGACTATAGTGAATTGGAATGCCTTGGTAGGTAGTGCACTTCCCATACCTGGAGAACTTCAGCTGGAGTTTAGATGGATGGTCACTTGTCAGGGATGTTGTAGAAAGGATTGCTGCTCATGCATGGGTTGGACTAGATTCCCAGTTTAGAAGCTTCTTCCAGTTCTGCCCTTTTGTGATTCTGTGATTGAGGGAGACAGACACAAAGTAGTGCTGAAGGAAATACCTGGCCATAGATTTCACCATCCATCCCTACCATTGTCTTTGGGCTTGAAGACCGGAATGACATAGGATTTCTTGGGAAAATGGGATAGAATGGGTTTACCTTACTGTTGGTGAGCCAGGGATGGTCTTGTGTCGCATCATGTGAAGTGGTTTCTCTGCAGTAAGTATCAGCGCTTTACAAAGGGGCTCCCATGTTGCCTAGTCTTCACTTCCTCAATAAATTGACTGATTAATGAGTATTTACTAAACACCTAAAGAATATAAGCTCTTTGAGGACAGGGATTGTCTCATTCATGTTTCTCAGTACCCAATTCTTAAGACACAGTAAGGGTATAAAGCCTGTTGAATGATACTATATACTATGTTCTGGTAATACGAAGACAAAGTAATCCCTGCCTTCAAAGAGGGTTTGCATTCTACCAGCAGAAACAAGTACAAATATACATAAATATGAAATATAATGTGGTAAATACAAAGTAATTCCACATTGTTTTTCATGATCTAATAACTCCTTGAAAAAATGTGATAAGCTATCACAGTCTGACTAAAATAGCCTTCTATCATAAGAGGTTATCTTCGATTCTTCAATCTCCTGTTCCGCCAATCCAATGACTAAATTCTATTTATTCAGCTTGTTTTCATGAGTCCCCTCTTCTCTAATCCCACTGTTACTACTCTTATTTAGGCAATGGATTTGGAAAACCTGGAATGGAATAGTTGTCCCCCACTACTAATAGCATGTGTGAGCTTAGCAAAGTCCCTCCCCCTCCATTTTCTTGTTAGATTAGGTTAGATTAGGTAACAGCTAAGAACCCTTTCAAGCTCTAAATTCTATGATCTCTCATTGCTACAAACCAGGACAACTGTAACAACCTACAGTATCTCATCCCTTTTTTATTCAATCCATCCTTCCCCCACTAGACTGATTTTCTTCTTAGGTGCTACTCTGATCTCTTAACTCTTCTACCCAAACCTGCCAAGGCCTAATGGACAATATAATAAATTTTGGTTTGGTATTCAAATCCTCCTACCTATCTTTCTAAGCTTATCTCACAAAACTCATCCATACTGTGATAGTTTTGGCCCTGTATACATCTAGTGTATTATGGCTTTGTGATGCCCTTTCCTATGCCTATCTGGAAGGACTTCCTGATTCCCTTCTGTCCCCTACCCTCCCACCACCCAAATCTCTTCCTTTAAAAAATTTTCCTATCCATTGAGACCCAACTCAGATGATACTTTTAGCTCAGCTTTGTGTAAATTACTCTGCTGGACATACAAAGACAAATAGGAAGAAATAGTCTCTATCCTCACCCAATTTGCATTCTTTATTTTATTTTCCAATAAACTTTCCCTGAATTCCTAATCTAAAATAATCATTGGATCTTTACCATGTACCTGCTTTAGATTTCCTTCCATATTTTTCTCTCTCCCACTATCTATATCTATATCTGTCTACGTAGCATATCCCTTAATTCTTAGATTATAAAGGGTCCTGAGAGAATTAACAGATCAGATCTTAATTACCTTCGTACCTTTCCCACAGTATAGCATAGTGCTTTGTACATAAGGCAAATGGAAAGGTATAGTGGGAAATGCACTGGATTTGGAGATGAGAATTGAATTTCAAGCTAGACTGCTATTTAAAAGTCATCTAATGTAAAATATGGAAATAGTAAGTACTGGAGGTACTGTAGGAAGAGGAGACCATTTAATGCATTGTTAGTGGAGTTGTGAATTGATCTATTATGGAAATCAACTTGGAACTTTGCTAAAAGTCATTAAATTATATGTACCCTTTGATTAAGTAATATCACTATTAGGTGCAAACACAAGGAAGTCAAAAGACAGTAGAAAGTTCCCATATTTTTTTAAATTAATAGCTGACCATTTTGCAGTGGCCAGAACTTAAATTTAGGAAAGTAAATGTCCATCAATTAGGGAATGTTGAATAAATTGGTATGTTAAATAAATGGAATGAAATATTCTTGTATCATTGAGAAATTATTTCTATCAAGATTTCAGAGAGACTTGGGGAGATTTGGTTTTGTGAACTCATCCAATGAGTGTGAAGCAAACACGACCAGGAAAAACAATAACTATATAATCTAAAACAAAGCAATACTGAAAAAATTCAGAACCCTCATCAACGCACTAAACATTCCTGGTGAAGCATGTCTCTCACACCTTGGCAGAAGTGGTAGATGCTTTTTGTGGAATGGGACATACTTCAAGAAATGGCCAATTAGTTGTTTTGTTTTTGTAATTCTTTTTGGGTGATGAAAAGAAGGAAGGAAGGAAAGAAGAACCAATAAAACATGGAAAAAGAAACATCATTTCAGTTATCTGTCATTCAGTTCCTCCATTTGTAAAATAGTTCTGTTGGACCAAATAATCTCCAAGCAACTGTGTTGATGACACTGTTCCGTGGGAACATGGGAAAGGGACATACCTTGCTGGAAATACCCCAATTATCTTCATGATGACTTTCAACACCTACTGCATAATGAACACTAGAGAATGAACAGTAGTCCCAGGTCTGAATAGCATATGAATTAAAGAGAATAGTGGGGAGGGGGAGGAAGCAGGAGACAGAGTTCAGAGGAGTTGCTTGCATTCCATTTGGATCCAGCAACAGAAATTTTGTTAAGGTCATCATCACTTCCATATTCTCCTTGTCCTAATGTTGGGAAAACTAATTTCTCCTTACCTGGCTTTTCCAAGTTCTTGTTCTCAATTGGGACTCTTCCTGTGGGAAGGGAGGTTTCTCTGGAATCAGACTTAGTCCCACCTTCCAGCCCTGACTTATCTTCTAAAATTCTGAAGTAGTTTGCATTATAGAAAGGCAGCATGCTATAATGGAGAGAGATGTAAGTGTGCAGTCATAGGACCTTGGTTAAATCTTGGCTTCATTTGCTATCTCAGTTATCCTATGTGCAATTTTATGCCTCTGATCCCCAGATTCCTCATTTGTAAAAAGTTTAGACTCCCATTCTGTCAGGTACCTTCCAGTTCTAAAATCTATATTAATCTTCAGGTCCTTATATATTATGTATTTCTTTGAAAGGACAGGAATAGGGATTAGATCTGATTTCATTGGTCTAGGGAACTCCCAGGTGAGGTTATTACCTCTGCAAATGCAGTTCAGCTGCCTACTCAGAGATTAGAGTTGCCTAGGTCACACAGACAGCAAACATTGGAGGAAAGGTATAAACCCAGGTCTTGCCAGCTGTCTGTCCAGTATGCTGAAGTATCTTTATATTTCTTTGAAAGTCCTACCTAATTAGACAGTGATACCTCCTCCCCAGGAAGGGGAAGATCTATGGTTTGTACCAGGGTAGGGGAACCTGTGGCCTTCTATGCCCTCAAGTGCCCTTTGACTGAATTCAAATGCTAAGGATTTATTTTGTGAAGTTTGAATTCAATCAAAGGACTGTCAAAGAATTTGAGGACCTAGAGGGCCACATGTGGCCTGGAGGCCACAGGTTCCCCCACCCCTGGTTTATATAGTTATTTCAATTCAACATTTGTGAACCACCTGCTAATCACCTACTACGAGCAAGGGCAGCTAGGTGGCATAGTGGATCAAGTGCCAGGTCTAGAATTGGGAGGACTCATCTTCTGACTTCCAGTCTGACCTCAAACCCTTATTGTGTGACCCTGAGTAAGTCACTTAGCCCTTTTTGCCTCAGTTTCCCCATCTCTAAAATGAGCTGGAGAAGGAAATAGTAACCACTCCTGTATCTTTGCCAAGTAAAGGCTAAATGGTATCAACTAAGAGTTGGACACTGAAAAGTACCGAACGACATTCTAAAAGTGAAAGTGATTGCAGTTGTCTGACAAACAAGCCTAAGCAATGTTCCTAGCTATTTCAGAAGCCCATTGGAGTTCATTAAGAAAAGGGCAGTGTCACTGTTTTGCCTCAGTTTCCTCCTTTGTAGAATGCCAATGATAATAGCACCTATTACCTCCCAGGGCTGTGAGGATCAAATAAAATTATACTTGTAAAGCACTTAATACATACAGTGCCTGGCAGGCACACGGTAAGTGCTTAATAAACGTTTACTTCCTTACTTCCTGCAAAAAGTTTTTGACTTAATTGTGGTAGCACGAGAGGCAGAATGGCAAAATGAACATAAAACTGGTCTCACTGGCTTTAAGAAGTTCTGGGTTCAAGTCCTGCCTCTGATAGAATGGCTGTGTGACTAGGTAAATCAAATAACTTTTATCTGTCCTAGGAAACAGTCTCAGTTGCTGAGCAGGTGGTGATCAGCATTAAGAGAGTTCATGCAGCAAAATCAAAGGTCTAGGTGTGGGGGACGGGGAGGAGGGATGTACACATGTTCCCACACATGTATAAGGTGTATATGAAAATGGCGATAAGGCTTCTAGACCCAGAAATTTGTCCTTTTTTTTTTTCAGTGAAGTGAAGGTGGTAGGGAGAGAAGAGATTTGCATTAATCTTTTTTTTAATAGAGGAGAATGTGGGATATTGAAGGTATTTTCAGACAGGTCTTTCTGTGACTAGTTTTATTTAATTGCTTTACTTTGCTACTAGATACCTTGTCTTAAAGTAGGGGTAAATTGTAAGTGTTTATAATGAAAAAGCAAAACATATCAATGAGACTATTTTAAAAAGAATAAGGAGTGATTTGGATTGGAATTAGCACATTGTAGCCTGAATGAGAAGGAAGGGCGCATTTTGGAGTTTAGGTGGGTTCTACTTCCCAGCCTCGCATAGTCTTCAGCAAATTCCTGTGCCCCAGAATAATAGGCCACATTTACATAGAGCTTTAAGATTTGCAAAAAATGCTTTACATACATTAACTCACAATGAATCAGTGGAGGCTCTCCCACATAATGACTGTTATTATTACCCGTCTGCCTATTGAAGGTTGAGAGCTGGTGGCAAGGCTAGTTTTAGGATCACAGATTAGAGGTGAAAGGGACCCTCTAGACCCTAGCCCAATCTTAACCCAACTCCTTCGGATTAGAGAGAAACTGATAACTGGAAAGGTCAAATGACTTGATTATAACAGCATTTATATAATGTATTAAAGTTTGCAAAGCATTTTACAAACATCTCATTCTCATAACAACCCTGAGAAGTGCTACTGTTATCCCCTATTTTAGAAATGAAGAAACTGAGGCAAACAGGTTAAGTGGCTTGCTCATGACTGGTAAAATTCTGAGGCTAGGTGTGAACTCAGGTGTTCTTTATTCCAAGGCTTGTGCCACCAGTCTGCTCTGGCTCAGCTCACCAACAGCTGCACAGGTAAAAGTAGAGCTTGATTTTGAATCCAGATTCTGACTCCAAATACGTTGCCATTTTCACTTACTAACTGTTTGAACCTGGACAAGTTACTTACTCCTATTTACCTCAGTTTCCTCATCTAAAATGAGCTGGAGAAGAAATGGCAAATGATTCCAGTATCTCTGCCAAGAAAACTCCAATTGGGATCAGATCCCAAAGAGTTCAACACAACTAAAACCACTGAATGACATTACTGGTAATCCCAGTTTCCTGACCTTGGTATCCTTACCTGTGCTCAGTCCACATATACAGTTTGATGCCAAGTCTTGTACTTTCTACCTTCACAACATTTCTCTTTATGCCTCTTCTCTCTCCTCCCAGTTACCAGCCAGATACAGGTCCCCATTACCTCGAGCCTGTTCTATAGAAATAGTTTTCTAGTCCCCCTGTCTCCAATCTCTCCCCATCCTAATCCATCTTCCACTGAAGCTGCTGAAGTGATCTTCCTAAGAGGCTGTTTTGATGTTCTTTTCTATTCAACCAATTAATTTCACTGGAACCTTATTTCCTCAGGGTCAAATATAAAATCTGCTTAGCCTTTAAAACCCTTCCTAACCTTCTACTGTTCTTGGGCTTTACTCCCCTCACATTCTATTATCCAGCTAAAGCTGGTCTCGAGGCCCCTCCCATGTGATCTTCTATCTTCCAAATTCATCCTCTTTTTTTCCCCACTGACTCCGTGCCCCTCCTACCTCCTCCTAACCTGTAAAGTTAAATGTTATATATTAGAGGGAAAGGCTAAGAGTGCTCTCCTCTTATTTTGTCCCGGTTTCCCTGGCCTTTCCTGTTCCCCCACCTCCTGCTACCCTAGTACCTTCCTTCGGAGATTATCTTCTGTTTACAATGTCTGGATTGTGTCTGTACATACTTTGCAATGATGTCTCCCCTATTAGAATGAACGTGAGCTCATTAAAGGGAAGGAACAGTATTTTGGTTGTCTTTTTTCCCAACTCTTAACAGTTTCTGGCATTTATTGTTTGGTCATTGTCAGTAGTATCCCCATTTGTGATTTTCTTTGCAAGGATACTAGAGTGGTTGACTATTTCTTTCTCCAGCTCATTTTACAAATGAGGAAACTGAGGCATACAGGGTTAAGGATCATATAGCTAGTAAACATGCATAGCCTGATTTGAACTCGGGAAAGATGAGTCTTCCTGACTCCAGGCCAGGCACTTTATCCACTGTGCCACCTAGCTACCCTTCTGACATTTAGCAAACACCTAACAAGTTTGTTGAAAGACTTAAGTGTTCATATCACATCCTCCTATTTGTCTAGAAATAATATCAGCTATCTCCCCTGGCACTCCACACAAGAGTAGGCATTGAATGAATAATAAATGAGTGAATAAAATATCTTACAGAGGACAAGATCCAACAGGTGTATTCAGCAATATTGTGGTTGTTGGGGAAAGGTGCCCCCCACATACTTGGGCAAAGTAAAGAGAACTGGCCTGCTCAAGGCAGATCAGAGACGATAACCGAAAGTAAAATCTAAAGTCTGGGCTTCAGACAATGGCAAGGCTTAAATTTAGTTTAGACTGGGGAAGGGGAAAAGACTTGAAAAATTTTCTAATTCAACTGAAGGTTTGGATTAGGTGGGGTAGGGTGTGATCGCCATTGTAAGGATGACCAATTGCTGGGCTCTGGGAATCGTTTCCTCAAAAGCCTCATTTTAGTATTATTCCCTGAGGGTATATACCACCGGAGACTGGAGATTCCCACTTCTCTCCTCCCTCCATGCATACATTTTCAGTCCCTTCCCCCTTCGCTGTCTACTCACTGTTCTACTATAGAGAGAGCATTGGGCTTTGGGGAGGTCCAAAGCGGGTAGCTTCCAATCCTCTGGCTTCCCATATGTAAAACCGGTTATCATAACATTGACTTTTTGGGGGAGGGTTTCTGCTGCTGGGAAATGTGGGATTTTGTTTTTTTTCTAAATTACTTTGAAGGCAGGCAAAAAATTAGCTAGTGCTAATAGAAAAGTCAGATTGGACCACTCTAGGAAAACCCTTGGTATGCAAGCAGCTAGCTAGGGATGAAGAAATGAAGAATTTTTGCATTGTGTGAAGGGCTGGGGTACCTCTGTACACATCAGTCCATCCTTCTGTGCTGTAACTTTCCTTGTTTGGAAGATAAACTTGTTAAAACCTTCAATCTCCTCACCTACCCCCAAGGCGCACTCACACACACACACACACACAATATATTCCTCCTCCTCCAAAAGGACATTTTTCCCCTTAAAAAGAATTTTGTTCATAGTTTATATTTTCTTGGCTCAAAGCTGGAATAATAAGCCAGAGAAGGCCCTCCCTGCCGCTCACTCCTACTTAATTAGCAGCTAACTATTTTGCAATAAAAGTCAATGACTCAGTTTGGGTGTTTTGAGTTTTGAAATCAGCCCTGTGCTTAGCATATTGAAATGGAAACCAGCCACTGAATGGGAGTAGTTAGTTGTATTGTGTCAGTTTCCCCCATGCTCTCTCCTCATACCACTGGCCTTGCCCAAGTCATTATCATTCATGCTAGTGTAAAAAACCTTACTATTTAAAAAATAGGCAACCTTTTGTGAACTGGGTCTGAGTCTGGAGGGAGGGGTCCTCTTATTTTGAGGTATTTCATTTTAAGCCCATTTATCCTAGAGAGATATCTGTAACTGAAAGGGCAGTTGGGGCCCAGTCTGGGAGATCCTGTGTCTTGTTTCTGGATTGTCCACTTTGAGCCTATTTGCCTTTCTAGTAAGGAAAATTAGCCCAAAGTACAGCGGAGAAATGCTTGGTGAGCATAAGTAGACTGGGCTCACAAGAATCCAAAGTGAAAGGTGCAAAGTAACAGACCTTGACTTAATATAAGGAAAACCTTCTAACATTTTGAGACCTATCCCAAAGTGACTGTGCGCAGAGGAGTTAGTGATGTTGTAGAGGAGCCTGGATAAGTACAAATATATTCTTTAAACACATAATATATGCTAAACACTAGGAATATAAACAGAAAACTCAGGATAGCCTCTGCTTCCAAGGGGTTCACACTCTACAACACATGGAAGAAAATTCAGCTGCAGGATAGAAGGAAAGTCTTAAGTTTGTTGTCTGACCACTACAGGTCAGACAGCAAAGCCCAAGTATCTTTAGGTTAGTTACATAAGTAGGTCAGATGACATGGACAGGGAGGAAGGACTAAGAGACTTTAGGACTCAGTGGCAAGGCAAATGGTAAAGCATTTGCTATCTTCCATTACATCAGAAGGAATACTATTGTTGATTTCCATTCTGTCTGAGCCTTGGGAGAATAGTCAAGAAGCCCACAGGTGAGGCTATGGGGAGCTCTTATGGTGTTGAGGTCTTCCTACTCTTTTCCATTTGAGATGGGGTTCTGGAATTCTTTGGCCAGGGAGGCAACAAGGAAAAGTCATCCCTTGCATGCTTGCTCAGGTTGGGCTAAATAACGTCTCTTGAACTTCTTTCCAACTGTGAGATTATGGCTCTATATTCATATTCTTTGATTCTATCTTACTATGCCATGGAGTAAATTCCAGTCACAAAGGCAATCTGCAATAATTAACAGTATCAGTATTAGAATTCTTAACCCTATTTTCATTTGGTTACTCTTTGGCATCTCTTCTATAGATGTCAAATGGGATTCATAGAAAGCATGGTTGCTGAAATGTAGGTTTGGGACCACTAGAGCAGTAGAGACATGATGGAGAAAATGAAGCTGAGAGGCTGCTCATTCGGGGAGGAATGAGAAATAGGGACAGCTCAAATGCTACCCTGGAAATCCCAAAATAGGAAGGGAAGCAAAGGCCTCTAGCCCATCAGAGCCTCTGTGGAGGATTTAGGGAAAGGTAGGGCAAGATGAAGTGAGATTTCTTTGGGAAGGAAGTACATTGCTAAAAGTCAAGAATCTTGTGAAGTATTGAAGCAGCTCATTCCAGATTCAAACAGGCCAGAGCTCTGCTTCTTAGTGTTCCTTGGATGTTAAAAATACAATAAAAGTAACAGCAGATCATGGTGTTTGTAAAAACAACCCCAGGAGGCAGTATTCTCTTCTTTTTATAGGTGAGAAAGATGAGGCTCAGAGCATTTGGGGTCTTGGATAATTGAATTCAACAAGTTGTTTTTGTTGAGCAAGTAAATTAACTCGTTTCCAGAATGTAAACACAAAACCTACCTCTGGCTTCTTGTGAGAAACAAATGAGAATTGCTGGTTAAGTATGTTGCAAACCTTAAGAGTTATCAATGACTACTTATTATTTGGTGGGGATTATCTTCCATGAAGCAAATATTTATCTAGTAGGGTTTGATTTCATCAGGCAGTTGGATGGCTAAATGGACAGGGCAACCGGGCCTGGCATCAGGAAGACCTGAATTCAAATTTGACTTCAAAACACTTACTGGTCGTGTGACCCTGGACAAGTCACTGTTTGCCTCAATTTCCTCATCTATAAAGTGAGTGGGGAGAAGGAAATGGTGAACCACTTCAGTATCTTTGCCAAGAAAACTCCAAATGGGGTCACAAAGAGTCAGACATGACTGAAAACAGCAAAGGATAGAAGAAGACTTGTGGACACTTTGGAGGTCCTTTACAGACATATCTGGCTTTGATTTTTCTGAATGAATTTAGCTCACTAAGTCAGTGCAAGAATGGGAAATGCTGGGTTCTGTGGGCCAGATGGAAAGAATGAAAACTGTCCCTACCCTCTAATAGAGGAGGTGGGAGACAGTGAAGGAAATAGCCTGGGCAAAAGACATCTTTGGTAGAGCTATGGGTGTGCTAGACTTCTTCTAGACTTCTGTTTTATAAATGAGGAAATTTAGGCTCAGAAAGCTTGAGCAATTTGCCCTAGGATACCTGAACCAGAGAGTCAGTATTGGAATTTTTAATCCTACTTTGATTGAACTGGTTTTCTGCACCTCCTCTATATCTGAGGATGGGACTTGGAAATGTTTACAGATTATCCCGTAGAAATGGTGCTTGCTAGAATATTGGTTTGGAGCCATTGTAACCACGTCTCTTTTGAAAGTTTGCTTTGCTAACCTAATAAATCTCAAAGTATTCACAATCTTGCCCTCTCTCGAAAGTGGAAACAAAGATTAAAAGGACATCTAGCTGAATTTGGATAGAAATTATCAACAGTTTAACTCAACAAACATTATTGCAAAGAAAATAGTCCATGCCTTCAAAGAATTTGCAGTCTATATAGAAGGCAAGTCAAAGTGATGATGGCATAAAGGGGTAGATGAACTGAGGATAGTCAATAACTTTTAAACCTTGTCACGTTAAAAAAAAGTTGCCTGGCATTCCTGGCTGCTAACAAAATGCCTTGTGGCCTCCTGTGGGTAACTGGAGATCTCTAAAGGGACAAGTACCTATGAGAAACTATTTGACTTCTTCTGAATGAAATCTGTGTTGATTTATTGTTTTTTGTTGTTTTTCTTTGTAAATTCTATAGTAACTTTAGGTCTTTGGGTTTTCTGGAGAAGGAAAAACATGAGTGAACCAAATAACAGGAAGTAAAAAATAATCTACATGTACAAAATGATTTAGATGTCATCCCCATTTTGTAAATGAGGAAACTGAGGCTCACAGAGGTTAAGCATTTAATTGCCCAGAATCACACAATTAGTAAGTATCTGAGGCAGGATTTGAATGCAGGTTTTCCTAAAGCCAGTTAGTTCTAGGACTCTGTAGCACAGGGCCCCTGGGCAAGCTCTCACCTTTTAAAGAAACTTTTCCACACAGTAGTTTAATTAAGAGTTTGAATTTGAACAGAACTGGGGGCTTGGTAAGTGTAGAGAAGTGATCTCAATGTGTTCACCCATAGAGTGGAGACAATACCATAAATTGCCACAGGAAGACTTTTGAAATAAAAGTAAAATGAAAGAAAACTCTGTTACAACTTTACACACTGCTAGAACAGTAACCAGAGAGCTGGAATATGCTTTGGGAAATCTAAACCCAATATTAAAATAGTTGGAGATTAGTTATTCTCTAGTTCAAATAACATCATATACATTTCAGTAACAGACCAAACCTGCTTCCACCACTCTCTGCAAAGGAGGCTAGAGGGTTCTTCACCTCCTGGTAATTACTTAAGAGTCTGTGAGTAACAGCATTAATCATTTTAGCTGTAATACTGTCAAAACGGGTTTTGATAAAGATCTGCTTTCTGTAGCTGGGTAGACACAATGAGTAGAGAAAAATATTCCCTATGAAGTTTAAACTCCCATAGAAGGTTCTCTGGGCTCCACACTAATACTGTTGTTTGCTAAGGCATTGCAAAGCCCTGACCGCATCTCTTCTTGGCTAACAGGGGTTTTTCCTGACTTACAACACCCTTAGAGGATTACCTTCAGTGGTGAATTGGAATCAGCATTGGAGGGCTTCATTCAGGCTTCATGCCCAGAGAGCCTTGCAATTCCTCTGAATTCTCATTAGTTCATCCTTCATCCCTCCCTCTCTTTCACCCTGCCCCCCACTATCAAGTGTGTTTCCAAAGCCTGTTGATTTGGCCTTAGTAATGTCTTTCAAATTGCTTTTTCTCTCCTTTGACATTGCTACCATTTTGGTATAAGGCTCTCATCATCTCGTATCTGGACTATTTCAATAACCATCTAGTTGGTCTCCATGTCCCAAGTCTCTCCACACTCCAATCCTTCTTCCAGTTAGCTGCCATCTAAAGTGCAGATCTGACCACTGCATTCCCACTTCCAGACTCTCTCAATAAACCCTAGTGACTCCCTATCATTTCAAAGATCAAATATAAAATCTTCTGCTTAGCATTCAAAGTTCTTCATTACCTGCCTTGCCCCTCTCCCCCTTCCAGTATTCTTACGCCTCACAAGTGATCTTACACACACCATTTACTCTGTGATTCAGTGGTCCTGCCCTCCTTGTTATTCAGTGCACAAGACACTCCATCTCTCAGTTCTGGGAATTTTCTCTGGCTTTTCCCTGTGCCTGGAATGCTCTCCCCTCATCTCTGCCCTCTTCCTTCTAGTCCCAGCTAAAGTCCCACCTTCTACAAGAAGGTTTTCCTGATGTTTAGTGCATTCCCTCTGTTGACTAACTCCAATTTATTTTGTGGAGGGTGGGGATGTAATCACTGTTTACATCACATCTCTTCCCCTAGACCATGAACTCTTTGAGAGATAGGACTCTTGTCTCTTTGTATCCCCAGCACTTAGCACTGTGTCTGGTACAGAATAGGTGTTTTAATAAACGTTTACTTATTGACATTTTATCAAGACCTGGGACTCAGAAGACACCCTCTTCAACCCCCTTATTCACTTGGTCCTCTTCGAAAACTAAGGACAACTACTATTCACTGTGTCACCTTAGGCAAGTTGAGTCATCTCTTTGAGCCCAATTTCCTCATTTAGGCATAAAAGCTAACATCTGGTACAGGCAACCTGGTGTAGTGGTTAATGGCCAGGACTTGGCATCAGGAAGGGCTATGTTCAAATTCAGTCTGGGTGTATTACCTTAGGCAAGTCACTTGACCTCCGAATCTCATTTTCCTAGTCTATAAAGTGAGGTTGCACCTACCTCACCCAGTAGCAGGCAATAAGATAATGTAAAGCAATATAGTAATGTAAGTAAAGGTTTTTGCAAAAGCAAAATGTTAGCTTTAATAATGATTATATGAAAATGGTATGAGAACAAAAACACTGTAAAATGCTATAGAACATCTTTTTTCTGTTATTTGTATGTAGAAATGTTCATTTGAATTGGTGTTTATTAAGTACAGGATAACAGTTAAATTATAAAAAATAAAATGCCACAAATGAAAAGTTATCATCGCTTAATAAAGATAACGTAGAATTATTTTTAAAATATGTACTGGGCTTTTGATACTCCCATCTCCTGTCTGGGTTAATCAATTTCATTTATCATTAGGAAATTTTAAGGGGGCTACTTTTGCTCTGAGCCTCCTCCCCCAGAAATTGCAAACTTCTATTATGATGTATGGTTGGAGGGGTGTGTGTGAATGAATTAAATGGACTTCATCTGAAAACCAACATCTGCATTTTCTAACTGCTGTGGGGGTGGGGAGGGATATTGCAGGTGTAACCTCTAACGCTGCATAATTGTTTGCTTTTGTCTTTCTTTTAAAAGAAAAGCTATTTTAGAGTGACCTGGGGCAAGTCACTTTCTCTGTGGGGGCAGCAGATTCCTCCCCAGTAAAAAGAAGGGATTCCTTGTGATCATCTTTGAAGTTTTTTATTGCAAGAGTCTTAATATTTTAAGTTTTGGGAGATCAAGCTCTCTAGGTGACCAATGTTGCAGAGGGAAGAACATGATAGTAATAGCAATACGATCCATAAAAATGTAAAAACAATTTTTTCCCCAGTGTCACCATAGCAAATATTCATAATCTCCAACTACCACAGAATGAAAAGCTTTCAAAATACATCTAGTGGGAACAAGATCAGGTATCTCTCAGCCTTCTTGTAAAGAGAATGCTTTAATAATGCACTGACAAATAAGTATAGAAAAACAGAGGGTGAATCCCATTGATTTGTTTATGGAAATAGAGGTGTTTATGATGTCAATTCAAGGTTAGGCCATTGTCCCACAGAAATTGCAGAAGAGGAGCCTGAGGTCAGTGTAGTATATGCAAAGAACCGGAAAAATTAACAAACAGAACTAACCAGAAAAACTACCTGGAATCTATATTGCAGGCTACAAAAATTGAATACCTACTGAAAATCTAGCAAGACATCACCTAGTAATGATACCTCCCCAATACCTTCAGGATCGGCTATACACAACTCTGGCTTATAGTCTTTCACAACATAGTCCTTTCCTATCTTTCCTTTCTCCTTATACTTTACTCCCCTCCATGGACTCTGATGTCCCACATGACATTCCATCTCCAGGTTGCATAGATTTGCACTGGCTATGCCCATGCCTGGAGTGCTCCTCCCTCCTCACCTCTGACTCCTAGCTTTCCAAAACTAAGCTCCCATCCCATTCTCTGTAGGAGGCCTTTTCTGGTTTCCCCTTCTTTTCTCTAGAATTACCTTTCATTTATACTGTTGGTATCTTGTATTTCAAAGCTATTTCTATGTCGATTCCTCCATTTCCGTTTACATTCCTAACACTTAAACCAGTACCTGGAAAGTAGAAAATGCTGAATAAATGCTTGCTGACTGACTGCCAGACAGCAAGCTTGAATGCCCCGAGAAGGTCAAATAAGAAATAAAAACAATAATGCCCTAGATTGGTTAATGCATGCTACTTTCCAAAGCATTTTCAAGTTTGTTACCTCATTTAATTTCTCACAACAACTCTTGCTGAGGTGACATAGATGGGATGAATTGGTAGATAATCAAAGTGATGCCATACACTCAAAGTAATTTTAAGGGTCACATAGTAAGTTAGAAAGAAAACAGGGCAGACAGCGCCAGTCAGTGCTCTCTCTGCCACATCATGGTCCCTCAGCAGGTCTCTTTATGTCTATTACCTGCAGGAGTTAACTTGATGTAGTGGCTAGAGTTGGCTTAGAGAATCAGAAAAAGCCAGGCTCTGGTCTTATCTCTTAAACATACTGGCTGAGTTACTCTGCGCAAGTCACTTAGTCTCTTAGTGCCACAGGCTACTAACTTTCTAGGACTAAAAGTTAATTGAAGAGCAGGTTACAGCATTGGAATTTCCTCTGGGTATTACCTATGTCAATGAAATGGTATGTTCAATGGATAAATTTACAAAAGCAATATTGCTAGCTAAGCACATATAGGAAAGCCATAAGAATGAAAGGATCATAAGGAACCACAGAAAATCATGTACCCTGATTTAAAGAGGGTCCATATTCTACAGAACATATATGGGGAGTAACTTGTCTGCATTCACACAGAATAAGTGACATGCTAGAATTTGAAGTCAGGACCTCTGACCCCAAATCCTATGCAGTGCATTTCACCCCTTCCCCCTTGTACCAATATATTCTTTGTTTTCTTGTACTGAAGAAGTTAAAGGGTTAGGGTGCTTTCTAAGAATCAGGAAAGGCTTGCTTTTAATACTTACCTCTGGCTTTTACTATCTCAAGTGACCTTAGGCATGCCATTTAAACCCTTTGTGCCTCACTGCAGTTTCTTAGACCTAAACTACTAACTCAGGGAGGTGCTAATTCTGCAAGAAATTCTATTCTGCAAGTATTAAGCACCTACTGAGTGTAAATCCCTGTCCTTGGTGCCAGTGAGGGAAGTGAAGTTTCAGAAGGCAGGATTTGAACAGTCTTGAGGGAAGCCAGGGAAACTAGTTGGAGGTGCAGATGAAGTGAGTGAGCATTCCAGACATGCAGACAGGCAACAAGAAACCAACAGGAAGGGCAAGTAGGACAAAAAAAAACTCTGCATGGAGGAGAAAAATGGGCAAAAAAACCCTGGAAAAGTAGGAAAGGGGCAGATAATTAAGAGATTTAATATGAAACAGAAAACTTCATATTTGAAGGTTGTAGGGAACTACTAGCGTTTATTGAGAAGGAAATTGACATGGTCAGACCAGAACTCTAGAAAAATCACTTTGGCAGCAGATTGGGGTGAGGCAGAGAGACTAATTAGAAAGCTTTTGAAATAGTCCAGAAAGTGTGATTGGGGAGAAGTGGTGAGAACCAAGATAAGAGATGCTGTAGAGGCAGAAATGACAAGAATTGGTAATGAACGGAATATGCTGGGTGGATGAGTGAGGAAGATGACACTGGAGAGTTTCAAACCTGGATAAGTGAGAAAATAATAGAACCCAGGGGAAAGGTAATGAATGTTGAGCTTACAATGCCTTTAGAACTTCCATTTTAAGATAGGAGGCAAAAGGCAGCTGGAGGTGAGAATCTAGAGACAGGAAGAGAGGTTAAGGCTAGGCAAGTGAATCAGAAAATCATAAAGCTGCCTGGGTGTATGAAAGGGTGATGACAGCTACATCACTAATCTGAAGAAAACTTGTGGAAAAGTTGATGCTAGCAGCTTTGTGCCATTGAAAATGCTGCTGACCTGGAGGTATCATCTTATCCAGGAATACTGACCAGCACGATGTTTAGAAATTTGCTGCTGCCATCACACCTGGTAACATCAGCCAAATCCAGGCAGCTTTTTGGGAACTTGGCCCCCTGGTGGTTGCTTGTCTTGGTCAGAAGCCTTTGACAGAACCTATTAGCCAATGCACTGAGTAACAGACTCCACTTTTATATGTGGATATTACCATTCCAGATCAGGGAGCTTGTACAATGAGTCCCATGTGATGGATGCTGGCCCACAGAGTCCACAGGGGTGGTGCTATTTCACATGAGCTTCTGTGGTAGTAGGTCATACCTAATCCTTAGTTTTACAGAGATTTAGAGGAGATAGACAGGGAAGAGTTTCAGGGTATAATGGATATCCTGGCATCAGAATTCATTACTACTCAACCTGTGGTTTTAGATGGCACTGAAAAAGTTCTGTGCCATCTGTGGCCATTCAGCAATTACCTTCTGAAGACTGAGGCCTTCAGCCTGCTACTGAAAACTGGTCTGTAGCTTCTACTCAAGCCCCTTCATGTGGTAAGAACTCTTACACAGTGGGTCTTTAGTTTTATCCCCAGATGATTTCACTAGAACTGGAGTACACTGACAAAAAAAAAACCAAAACACGACCAGTTTCTTAAAGATTTTAAGTGGGTTGTGCTAAATGTTCCCTAAGAGGCTTTCCGGAATTCTAAAACTTCTTTCCAGTGATCCTATTTCCCCTTTCCTGGGATGGGGGAGGAGGGAGTGAAAGAAGAGACATTTACAATTCTTTGAAAGTTTAATCTTATACAATTCCTATACAACAAACCCTCAGTAATTTGGGAGAATGGATTAAAAGGTCTGTATGATTTATTATTTTTCTATGCTCTACATGTGATTTTTTTACCAAGATATAAGTGGGTATTTAGAAGTAAAATAGGAGATGCTATTTTAAAAAATCCTACCTTCTAATAGGTCTGAATTGCATAATAATGTTTCAGAAACATTCACCTTCTCTTAATGACATGGAGGAAGGGCTGTTTTTGGAGAGGGAGTGCTTGAAGTTTTAGTATGAAAATGTGACTGGTTCTAGCCAAGCTTGCACTAAGACCTAAACATGTTGGAGAGGAAAAAATATTAGCTAATTTTTTTTATAGGATTTACAGCTGAAAAGGCATTTGATTGCCTAGTCCAAATCCCCATTTTATGTATCAGGAAACTGAGGCCTAGAGAACTGAATTGAAGTGACCAGCCTCACTTTGGGGCTAAGTAGCAGAACCAAGATAGGAACCCAAGTTTTTTGACTTCCAAAGCCAGAGTTCTTTTCACTCCGTCTCAGCTGTCTCCCTTACTATGCTTCATAGATGCTACCTTAGTTCAGGAAGTCACATCTCA
This sequence comes from Notamacropus eugenii, assembly GCF_028372415.1. Taxonomy (NCBI): domain Eukaryota; kingdom Metazoa; phylum Chordata; class Mammalia; order Diprotodontia; family Macropodidae; genus Notamacropus; species Notamacropus eugenii. The sequence goes on along the minus strand of NC_092872.1, from coordinate 509,574,157 downwards.
TCCTGGGACTATGGTAATAATCTTCTAATACATCTCTTCTCCAGTATTCCACAGATGTCAAAATTCTACAATGAATTACCAGATTGTAAATGTATCCCAGAGGCCAGTGCAATAGTTTTTTTTGCGGGATGCTTTTAATGAATGGGTCCTAGTTGGGAATTTAATTCAACAAACATCTATTAAGCACTGACTATATAAAAGGCACAGGGCTATGTGATAGGCATACAAAGACAATTTTAAAACTATAACCCCTGCCCTGAAGAAGCTTTATCATTCTGTGATTATTCTATCACAGGGATAGAACTTTTTGTTTTGTTTTTGTATAATTATTTTTAGTTTTCAATATTCACTTCCATAAGATTTTGAGTTTTAAATTTTTTCCCCCTCCCTCTCCCTTCCCTTCCCCAAGATGGCAGCAATCTGATTGGCTCTACTTATACATTCATATTAAACATATTTTCACAATCAGTCATGTTGTAAAGTAAAATTTGAGCCAATAGGAGAAACCATGAGAAAGAAGAGAGAGTAAATAGCTTTGATCTGAATTCAGATTCCACAGTTATTTTTCTGGATGTGGATACTATTTTCCATCATGAGTCTTTTGGAGTTGTCTTAGATCCTTGCATGACTGAAAAGAGCTAAGTCTATCAAAATTAGTCCTTGCACACTGTGGCTATTACTTGTACAATGTTCTCTTGGTGCTGGTCACTTCACTCAGCATCAGTTCATGTAAGTCTTTCATCAGGTTTTTCTGAAGTTCACTTGCTCATTATTTCTTATGGAACAATAGTATTCCATTTTATTCATATACCGCAACTTGTTTAGTCATTCCTCAATTGATGGGCATCCCCTCAATTTCCATTCTTGGCCACTACCAAAAGAGCTGTTATACATATTTTTGTACATGTGGGTCCTTTTACCTTTTTTATTATCTCTTTGTGATACGGACCTAAAAGTGGTAGTACTGGGTCCAAGAGTATGCAGAGTTTTATAATGCTTTGGACATATTTCCAAATTGCTCTCCAGAATGGTTGGGTCAATTCACAACTTCATCAATAATGCATTAGTCTTCCAATTTTCCTACATCTTTTCCAACATTGATCCTTCTCCTGTTTTGTCATCATGTTAGTCAATCTGATAGGGGTGATATGGTACCTCAGTCATTTTGATTTGCATTTCTCTAATCAATAGTGATTGAGAGCATTTTTTCTTATGACAAGATTTCTTCCTCTGAACACCACCTGTTCATATCCTTTGACCATTTATCATTTGGGGAATGACTTGCATTCTTATAAATTCTATTCAGTTCTCTATACATTTTAGAAATGAGGCCTTTATCATTGAAACTGGCTGTAAAATTGTTTCCCGGCTTTAATCTTTGTTTCATTGGCTTTGTTTTGTACAAAAACTTTTCAATTAAAATGTAATCAAAATCATCCATTTTGCATTTCATAATGTCTTCTATCTCTTGTTTGATCATAAATTCTTCCCTTCTCCAAAGTTTGCTTTTATAGTATAAGTCTTGCTCTCCAAGTTTGCTTATAGTATCAGTCTTCATATCTAAATAATGTACCCATTTTGACTTTCTCTTGGTATAGGGTGCAAGATGTTGGTTTGTGCCTAGTTACTGCTATACTGTTTTCCAAGCAATATTTGTTAAATAGTGAGTTCTTAAGGGAAAGAATTTTTTGCATAGTTAAGTGACAAGGTAATTTGAAGAAGAAGGAATTATTAACAATTGGGAGACTGGAGTGCAGTTTATTAGTAGGAAACAATTTGTGCAAATACATAGAGGTGATGAAGAACGGTGAATGCAGAGAGAACAGCAAATAGGTTTGTTTGATTGGCATGGAGTGTAATAAGGGAGGAAATATGAAATAAGGCTGGGGTGGTGAATTGGAGCCAGATTGTAGAGAGCTTTCGATGCCAGGTTGAGGAGTCTATACTTTATCCCAGAGAAAATAGGGGGCCCCTGAAGGCTTTGAAGCAGAGAAGTGACCTAATCACAAAGTCTTGGGAAGATTATTTTGGCAAATGTGTGGAAGATGAATCGCAGAGGGGAGAGAATGGAAGCAGGAGGACTAATTCAGAGACTATTCTAATAGTCCAGGCAAGACTTGTTGAGAGCTATAACAGATGTGGAGGTACTGTTGTAAGATAAGAATTGATAACTGATCTTCTGTGAGGGGAGAGGATCAGAGGGAGAAGGTAGAGTTAAGAATGAGGGGAAGGTTATGGATGTGGGTGAATGGATGATAGTATCCTCCACAAAGAGAGGGAAGTTTGAAGGAGGGGTTTGGGGAGGAGGAGAATGCAATTCACTTTGAACATGTTGAGTTTGTAATACTGAAGGGATATGATAGGTGTGTGCTTATCAGGCCACATTATGATCGTAACCAAATTCCATATGGAATCCAAAGGAAGGAAATTCTTTTGGAAATTTATACACACATCCAATCTATCTATCTAATCTATTGTCTATATTATATATCCCATATTTCCCAATATATGCCCTTCTGTCCTGGAGAATTATGTCATATAACAATCTTTTTAAAAGACATAATAGAGTAACTAAACCTGAAATTATATGTACTATTCTTACCCATAGTTCTCCACTTCTTCAAAGAGAGAGAGGACATACATATCTCTTCTATGGGACCTAGCGTGGTTATTATTACTTCTCAGCATTCAATTTCTTGTGCTTTATTGTTATAACTGTTTACTGATGTTATTTTTTGCTGTTATCTGTAGTGTTCCCTGTCCATAATCTTTAAGTCCTCTCTTCAAAGAAGCATGGTGGAGAGAGGTGTCTTCCCGTAACTCTTGGTTATTATCATTTCAAAGTATTCCATTTTGATTGTTTGATTCTTTTAATGCTTACGCTGGTGTAGTTCTTGTGTATATTTTTGTCAAAGGAAGGAAACATTGCTGAAAATGAAGTTATGCTTAATGAAGGCCTTTGTTGCTTATTAATTTACTCATTCATTTGGCCTCCAAAATTAAAACAACTAGCCTCAAGGTTTTTTCTCTTTTAATAAAAATCTTCAATTTGCTTGGGTCAAATACATAACCTTTTCTTTTCTTTTTTTTTTCCATTTTTGACTGTCATTTCCATTTTATTGCTTTCATGTAAGTGAAGTTTAGGCCAACAAGGGTAGAGCTTCTAAAAATGATTGTTCACTCTTCTATTTGTAAAAGTCTTTAGTTAGGACTCCTGGCCTTGGAGAAGGTTTTGGCCCTTTACCTCCTTAGCATTTTCTGAGCTGAAGAATGAGCTCTTTGCTTCGCGGGTTGTTCCCTTCTGTCTAATTTGGTGGTGATTGCTGCCTGCCTGTGTTCCTCCTAGTGTTCGGCCGTTGCCATGTGAACCCCTTTCTTGTTCAGGCCAGGAAACTCCACTGAACTGAGTTCTTACACGCAGGGTGCTGGCACTTGGCACTGAGCTCAGGAAAGCTCAGACGAGTATGGGATGAGAGAGGGAAATACCAGGGCAAGGAAAGGGATCTTGCAGAAGGAAGAGGCATGTTCTTAGGACAAAGAAAGGAATGACAATGACAGTGCAAATGTTAGGCCTTCTGGGGATTCTGGCAACCTCATGAGTGTCAAGTTGCTGAAAGCCATTTTGGCATAAACTTTCATGCTAAGAGTAGCGGGCACCCTCTTTTAGTAGAAAGTCCAGACTTTGCAAAAGGGTCTGGAATCCACTTGTTCACCTTGCAGGTACAAATTAGAGTTTGCTTTTAGAAAGCTCCCACTTCTCCATAGCACTCCCTTTTTAGGAGCCCTTTGAAGTAAGTGGTACAAGTATTATTATCCCCATTTTACAGATGACAAAACTTGGTCAAAGATGTGAATTCACTTGCCTGTACTCACAAGTGGCAGTAGCTGTTGACAGAATTGGGATTTGAACTCAAGTCTCCCATCAAACCATGCTACCTCTCAGAAACAATCTGAAGGATAGCACTAGAAGAGAACAAGGGGATTCTTCCTTAATTATCATCCTGTGTAGCTCCTTCAATTTGCTTCAGAGAGATTTGACTAAAAACTGTAAAAAAGTTGGGTCTCACCATGGAAAAGTCGAATGAACTTAGTATACATAGTGCAAGGGCTATGCAGTTAGATGAATAGGTTCAAATCCTTCCCAGTACTCTTTACTACCTACTCAAATGACTTAACTTCGCTGGGTCTCAGTTTGTTCAACTGTAAAATGAGGACATTGAACCAGGGATTCTTTGATCCTTTTGCATCCTGGATTTCCTTGGCAGTCTGGTAAAACTTATGGATGACAAATAATAATTTGTTGCTTACACTGGTAATCAGAGGAAATGCTAAATTTCAGTTAGAGAATAGTGAAAATAAAGGTGTGATTTTTCTCCTCCTTTATCCACATTCACAGACCTTCTGAAATCTCTCTTCAGTCCCCAGGCTAAGAATCCCTAGACTGGGAGGTCCCTTCCAGATCTAGGATCTATGATTCTATGACCTCTACAAGCCCTTCCAGATATAAATGGTCAGTCATCCTATGATCCCTAACTGAGCACTCTGGGCCCCATTTCATTTTGATCCTCAAGCAGCAGGGCTAAATGATTACAACTATTTCAATTGACAGGCAGGTGAAGGTATCATCTCTTTGCCTGTCTGAAGGCTTTCTAAGAAGAGGAGTCTGGTGCTGTCTCAGTACCTTCTCCATGTCTACTCTCAAAGTAAATACATGGGATTGCCCAGTAGGCTCACACTCTGCCCAACCCTTTTCAAAAAACCCTTTCCAAGGGCTCAGTGCAGCCTTTCAAATTTAGTAGGGCCTGGAGACATGTTAGGTGTCGGAATCCAGATCAAAGAGAGATAAAAGGAGGCTGTGAATTCACTGAAAAGTTACAAAACTGGACCTGAAAAAAAATAAATAAAAGCCACTTCTGAAAGAGTGGGTGTTAATAGAAAAGCCAGAAATGACCATAACTAAACTAATTATGTTCTTGGAGGAAGTTTTGAAGGAAAAAAACCCCATGGATATATTACATTTTGATGCACTACATACTTCATATGTGACGTATGTATATGAATATATAGCATATAATACATATATATCACACACATACAAAATCAAGAAAATTTGTGCAAGCCTTTATTTTTGGCCCAGTGGGTTGGGGTGGAGGTAGGGTGTCCGATAAAAAGACTGAAAGAGACTGAAACCAGTCACATTGCACTAGATGAATGGGGTGGCAAGTGTTGCTTCCTGGTTTTCCTAGACCCTCTGGGTGAGAAGTTGGTAGATGAATTGGGAAAGGTCAGGACTTCTCTCCTAGGCCTTGGGGCAGGGAAAGGGATGGGAGGAGTGCAGTGTGGGCACCAGCTCCTCCTAGAAGCTTTCTTCTGGTTTCTGTTCCCTCCAGGAATACCTGAAGGTACTTTGAAGGAGGGTATGCAAGTAGATATGAGCTAGCTGGGCTGCTCAGCTACCTCTCCTGTAGTCATATGTGTCTGCCTACCCACCCAACCTTGTATCTCTCCTAGCAATCATTTTTCCCAGCAGGCTTCTTCCTGAGACAGAGAGAAAAAGAAAATAAGAAGCTGGGCCTCATTTACTTTGAACTCACAGAGGCCAGGGTTTTCAGGCTGATGCTTAGGTTGCTCAATGGGAAATTCTGATAAAAAATATCCAGTTTTAGAGGGAAGATCTCCTTGGAGGCTGTGTCAGATGGGAGGTTCCTTGGGGGCTGCCTCTCCTCCCCCAAAAGGAGCTTAAATGTGGCCCCTCCTTGGAAAGGTAGCCTGTGTGCATATTGTCCTCTGTGAGAATGTGTGTGTGTGTCTGTGTGCCCAGAAGAAAGATGTACCCTTCTTCCCCCACCCCCACCCCCTAGGAAGCAGCTAGGTGGTGAAGTAGAAAGAATGTCTGGCCTGGAATCAGGAAGAAATGAGTTCAAATTCTGGCTCAGATACTTACCAGCTGTGTGACCCTGGTCAAGTTCCTTAACCTCTATATGTCTAGACTTTGTCAACTGTAAGATGGGAGTTACAACAGCTCCTACCTCCCAGGGTGGTTGTGAGGATAAAAATGAGATTTTTAAAGCACAGTGCCTGTGCTATATACATACAATCATTATTATACGTATTTTTGTTGTTTTGTCGGGGTACAGAAACATAGGAAGATAAGTGTGAGCTTATCACACACATACATAGAGACTCTGAAGAGTATGCATATGAATAAATGAAGGTGCTTGGTTAGTGGATGTTTTTCCACAGCCGTGGGTTCCCCCAGGTGTTTATGAACCTAAGCATGTGTGAATGCATATAGGGATAAGGAATAGAGAGTAGGCCTCTGATTTCATTCATTTCGTTCTTTGACAGAAATCTCTCAGAGCTGGAAGGAATCTTAGAACTCAACTAGTCCCACCTCTCATTTTGTAGACAAGGAAACAGGCTGACAGGTTGTGACTTTTCCAGGGTCACCTGAGCTAGTTTTTGAATAAGGGGTCCATTAATCCACTTAGCAGCAGAAGTCTGCCCCTCATGGTCCTAGTTATTTCAAGCACCAAGAGGTTAAGTGGCTTGCCCGATGATTAACAGCAGCCTGTAGCAGGAGGACTTGAACACTAAGAGCTTCCTAGCTCCTCTGAGGTGGCTCTCCATCCCCCTTCCCAAGAGCATATTTTGTATGCTAAACATGTGACAACTTAGAGACTTGATAATTGTGCAGTGTACTCAAATTTTTCAATAAGTCCCTTACAATTTACAAAGTGCTTTCCTCTACAACACTAAGAAGTAGATACTGAATTCTCATTTGGGGGATGATGAAACTTGAATACTAAAGAGATAAAGGACCTTAACTATGATCACTAAGCTTGTGTTTGGCCATCTTCTGACTTCAACTGTGTAGGCCCCAGTAGATGACACACATCTAATAGTGTAGTTGCAATTGTGTCTGACTCTCCATGACTCCATTTGTGGGTTTTCTTGGCAAAGATACTGGAATGGTTTGCCATTTACTACTTCCCATCATTTGCAGATAAGGAACTGAGGCAAACAGGGTTAAGTGACTTGCCCAGGGTCACACAGCTAGTATGTATCTGAGGCCTTGAACACAGGTCTTGACTCCAGGCTCAGCGCTCTAACTATCCTCAAAGCATACTTAGTGAACGGTGGTTGTGGTGTGTGTTTCTTGTGATTTAATGGGTCTGTCGATATTCTCAAGTAAATGTATGTACTTCATACTTGTGCATGTGGACAGACCCGCACGCACAGAGGGAGGTACCTGTGCATACCCAGTAGATGTAAATGTGAACCGGAATTTAGTACCTTAGACGAATTTAACCCGGGTAGGTGCAGGTGGGTCAGTGGGTTGGGTGTGGTTGGGTGTGCTTGTTGTTGTTCTTGGGGATGGTGGGAGATAGCGGTTGGGGGTGGGGAAGAGGCTCCATGCACGCATGCGCACCTGGAGGGCGGCCCTGGCTTCCAGGTGTGGGGTTCTGGCAGTGGCAGGTCGACCAGTTAAAGCGGCAGCTGCTGCAGGAGTTCGACTCCCCACTGGGAGGCTGAATGGCTCTGCTGGGGAGACTCGATTGGCAAGTATGTGTCTTTAACTGCTCACAGGGAGCGGCGCCGAATGTTCAAGCGCCGGAGGGCCTAGGCTGGGGCAGCGGCCCCGGGTTTCCCCCCTTACTGTCTTGGGAAAAGATTGGGAAGGAGAGTAGATTCCCAAGCAAAACGATCCACAGTCTAGACCAGCCTGGGCTGACTTCCCGGGGGACTGAGGAACAAGGGTGTCTTCCCTGGAGTCTTCCAACTTCAGTTATCTTGGATGTTTCTGTCCCAAAGTCTCTGTCCCTTGACTGTGCACACCTAGCCCGAGACGAATCGGTGGCCGATCAGGTGAAGGTGGTGAGACCCTGGTGCTGGCTCTTTCCACTCTGCCCTGGGGTCTCTGTAGGGTAAGGGACAGGCGAAAGAGGCCAGGAGAGCGGTTTGTAGTTTGGCTGCGCTTTTGGGCAGCCAGCAGCCAATTGCCCGGTGGGGAAAGGCCGTCGCCCCAGAGTCAGTCGGTCTGACTGCCCCGCCGCAGGGATAGGCGCGCTGGGGCCTCAGCCCGTTCGCCCCCTCGGGGCTCAGCGGGCCTGGGCTGGAGCGCACACCTGTTTGAAGGAAGTTTTCCCTCTAGCGCTTTGCTGTTTTTTTGTACCCCACCTGCTTCTTGCTCCTTTTCTTCCAAGACCCCTCCACCTGCTGCACGGATGGTGGTGAGAGGGAAGATTTCTTGCTACTGGAAGGAGCGGGTGATTCTGTGTTCGGTTGTTTTGTGTGTGGGTCAGGGATCAGGTTAAACTGGAAAGAAACTTTCCCCAAACCCAGGGGTGTGGCTGTTGCCTTGGCTCTCGGTGCGGCCGCCTGACTCCCCCGAAGGGGGTCCCAGTCGACGCCTCGAACCGGTCAGGGAGAAGCGGGATTCAATGTCTCTGGTTCGTGCCCGCCTCGGGTGCGAAGATCGCGAGGCGAGGATTATGCCCTGGATAAAAGAGACGAGCGCTCCCACGAGTTCTTCCTCAGCCTACCGAGCCCAAGCCTCCTTTCCGATTTTATTTCGAGGAAGTGAATACGAGGGCTTCTCCGAAGAAAACGTCCGTAGATCAGAGAAGCGCCATTTCGTACTTAAACCAAGGAAGGTTTTTAGGGCCGATAAACTGCAGGAGGTATAGGGCTCATGGAAGCCTTCTGCCGCCAGGGAGCAGCTAGCTAGCTCTCTGTGGTTGGGGGACGAAGCGTCGGTCAGCACTGCATCATTCCAAGCTTTGCTGTAAACTTGGCACGGAGACACTTTTCGAGACTTATAGGAAAGTACATATCGCAAAAGTTAGGCTTTTCCTCGCAAATATTAGAAATCAAGGCACCAAATACTAACCAGTTTCTCCTTGCTTATCAAGGAGGGAAGGAAAGCAATGACAGCGAATCCCTTCCTTGGGAGTTACTGGAAACTCTTTCGAATCAAAAAGCATTTATTTAGTATCCACTGTCTACTGGGCATTGTGTTTGTTCGTCTCTGGTCTAATCAGTGTACGACTTGGAATGTGAGATTATGGACGGAAAGTGCCTGGCTTTGGGAAAGGTGGATTAAGGCATTTTTCGGGGGGCGGGGTATATAGATTTGGGTGAAGGGGTGTTGTAGACATTTTGGTCCTCAACTACCTGCTGCCGATCTAAGTACTGAGCACCAGGGCAATTAATTGTCTTTGCGTTTTGGTGCAGTTAAATTCTGCACCTTTCCCAGTGCCAAGTACAGTAGGCACACAGCCCATGCTTGTTTTTTCAACAGTTGTCTTAAAAGGGGAAGGAACGGAGCTCGCCATGTCTCCTCTAATACTTCACAAGACGTTTTTTCTCCTTAGGGACCCCCAAGCGTCTAAAGTGCTTCCCCAAATCAATTTCTTTATGTCCCTTTTTCTCAGCCTAAAGGGATTTTTTAAGAGACTTCGGTGAAACCTGTGCTTATTAGGACTAGAATTTTCTGTAGGAACTATCTCCTTTCTCCTTGGATACCTTTGGCTCCCTTTGAAAAAACTTGGGAAGTTCCCTGGGAATGGGGGGGGGGGGGAACGACACAAAGAGTAATGTAAAAAAATGGAAACCTGTCTCCCTCTGATACAAAGGTCTGTTCCTAACCTCTTGTTCCCTTCACCACCATAGCCCTTACTAATCAATAGGTGTCTGGAATTCTGTGTTTTTGCAGTGGGGAAAGACATTTGTTTTTAAGTTAAAAATTATGTAATATGGAAAAATGACCGACTCTAGCAGACTGTACCCAAAATGGGAAAATTAGGTGGGATTCAGAGGTAGAGGTTCTTAGGTTCCTTTATAGTGGAGTAACTTCTATGGTTGAAAGCAGGGCCTCTGAACCCTTCCTTTCCGGCCACCAGTAGGGAATGGGGGGGGGGGGGGTGGAGGCGGAGAAACTGCATTGATGGGGTGGTCTGCTAGCCTAGAAAGGGGAGGGGGAGCCCATCTTCCATCAGAACCAGCTCTCAATCGGTTTGAGGCCTTCTACTGTTTCTCTGCTGTTCCCTGCTCCCATGTCGCATTTCAGAAGGGATTTCCCACCAAGGGCCCCAGTGGGTATTTTTAGGTGCCTGTGTTGGGAGAAGGAACAGTCATTTCTCAAATTTAACCTCCCGAGACTCTTACTCGTTGCACATTTTGTTCCAAGCTGTGAATTCGAATTTATCTTGGCGAGCGCTGGAATTCAGCATTTGAAAGGACTCCTGTCAAAGAAAGGCCACTCATCAATGTCTTTCAAAATACACTGAGGAAAAATGACAAAACAATTCTTTTTTTAAAGAATGGTTAAATGAAAATAGAAGTGATCTAATAGAGTTGCCTTTGTAGTTGTGTTTATAGACAGAGTCGTTACAATTATATCTCAAATTGTAGCCTGTAATGCAAAAATGGCTTCAAATATTCGATATGGTTCTGAACCATTCTCTTCTTGAAGCATTTAATAGCTCAGAAAAATCTTCTGGGGCATAGCTGAATTATGGCTTAAACTCTCCCAATGCAAGCAAAATAACAGACATGCAGTGTTGCACATTTTGCTATTCGACTCCCTCATTTGCAATTTCGATTAGAATGCTTATTTTAATTAACCTATTCCTCTTCCCCCAAACTGTTTAACCCCTAGAAGTGGAAGTCAAGGAAACTTGACTTACTTAACATTTATTAGGGTTCCCACATCCTCTCTCCCTTCCTTTCTGGAGCCACATTTCGATCGACTGTTCAAACTTCGTTTTTTGCCATTCCCATGGACAGAGGAGGCAGGTCCCTTGTACAGAAACTCCCCAATACAAGTATGGGAGCGCTGGAAGGGAGCAGGGGCTGGGGCAACTAAAGTGAACATGAACCAACGGACTCCTTTCGAAACCTGGAATAGGCAAAGTAATGTGGTATTCCTTGCATTGGAATTTAAGAAATAGTATCTTAAAATACTATATAAACGTGAATTGCTGTTACACAACTGGCAGTGATAATGGTGCATTAGAGCATCTGCCTACCGTTACTAGGCAAGCTTGGCCCCCTTCAAATCGGCTGGGCTGCCTAACTGTAAACACCAGTCCGCTCCCTATGAGCCCCTCTCGGACTGTGTTTTTCGGCCACTGCACTCTCTTAACAAGCTACCCTGCTTTTACTCTCGGTTTCTTCACCAAAACAACGACCCCACCCAAAAATCAATAAAGCATGCTTGGTTAGGAGCTGGGAGTGCTAAGAAAGGCGCGTTTCAGCCTTCGGCTTTCCTCTGGCAGTGCTGTTTGCGCACTCCATAGCGCTGGCTCCGCTCTTTACACCCCCTTCCCACCCTTCTATCTCCGTTCTGTGCGTGGGTCTTGGCTCGACGCCAGGCCGAAGCGCGCAGCGTTTGAGAAAAGAGAGCGGGGGAGGAGTTCTGGGTGGGGCCCGCCGGGTCGGGCCCCTGTGAGTGGCTGATTAGGCTAAGTGTCTTCGGAAAGTTGGGCCTTCAGTGTAGTCCCGGGGGAGGAGTTATGTTAATTTTCTTCCCATTAAGGCTGGCTGGGTGCGGGGGAAGTGCTGGAACAGGCAGAGATCCTTGACCATTCCAGAGAGAAAGAGAGAGAGAGAGAGAAAGGAAGGAAGAAAGAAAGACAGACAGAAATCGGTACCACCTCGAAGCAGCTTCCCATGCAGTCCCTCTGAAAGGGACGGAGTGCCCAGCCCAGTCAGTCTGGGGGGCGGGGAACCAGCGACCGTGACCCCAACTTTGGATTTACCACCTGGGGGGTGGGGGGATCCTGGATCTTGGCGATTATTTTGGGGTACACCGGACGCCATGTTGTGGAAATTAGCCGACAACGTCAAGTACGAAGAGGACTGCGAGGTGAGAAAGGCGCAGTCAGGGCGGGGATGGGGGAACCCGGCGCCCGCGGGCGGATTTTAAGTTAGGGTAAGAAGGTTCCAGGAGTTCGAGCCTCGCGCGCCTGGAGTATGAGAATGGGCTACTTGGTTGGTAGGAAAAGGGGCAGGAAATCAGGGGCTTTAGGGGAGAATGAATGTAGGGAATGGTGAACTAATTGCAACTAATGGTCCGCTGCCACACTTACAAGTCCCGGCGCTCGCGGTTTTTACCCGTATGCCTCAACGCGTCCCTGGCCATTCTTGCTTTTAACCCACTACCACCTAGGGATCAGAGAGGAGAAAGTGAGAGTGAAAATTCTCCTAAGTTTATGTGGGGTGGAAGGGGAAGGGGGAGAGAACCTTTTTTTTTTTAATGGCTATCTCAGACTGCAGCTTGGTATATAAAGTAGGGAGTCATAATAAAAGAAATTAAATAATGAAGGAAAGAGGGGTCGATGACACTTCCAATTCCCTTACTGTCACTTATAAGGGGCCCTCGCCTACACTTAATCCAGAATTTAGGAAAACATAAAAATATGAAGCTTTAAGGGGTTGGGGGGGGCGGGGAGGACAGATGAGGCCGTAAGCGTCCTAGAGTGAAAAAGCCTGTTTGACAGGTTGAACTAGGAGCTTCGCAGAGTGGGAGTGGGAGGGAGAGGGAGGAAGCCGGCGAGCGGGAAGAGGAAGACGACGCATAGAGGTAGGCGAGGTCTGCGCTGCGTGGAGCTTCAGGGAGAACCCTAAACCGGACCGAACGCCTTGTTAGTGCTGTGGGACAGGCAGCGGGGATCGGGGACAGCCAGTTGGGACAGTAACTGGACTTAACTGTCTTCTGCAGGACTTGTTTCCCTCCACTAGGGGGAGGATGCTTTTTCTCTAGGCTCCTCCTATGACCACCCATACCCCAAAGGTATCGGGGATAGTAGGTCCTCAGGAGAACCCAGTTCGGCAGCTACGTTTCGGGCTGGGGATACTGGGAGCGGATGGTGACCGTCTGAATCAGGGACGAAGTGCCCCAGTCCCTACCCCCAAACTCCCAGCTAAAAAATGTGATGCTTGCTCTACCTCCCGCCGTCTGAGAAAACAGCTTCTTGAGACGGCTGGAGGCTGCGCCAGCCCCAGATGCTTCGAGTCCCAACTGTTTACTTGCCAGGTCTTTGGGATAAAGACTTCCCTGGTCCAAGTATAGAGGAGCGAAAAGTTCACGTGTAGCTGAGCCTGGGCCTTTACCTTTTCTCATAGACTAGTTTTAAAGTATCCCAGGAAAATAAAAAAACAACTAAGTCTCTAGTCTCTGTCCCCCAACGAAAGGGGTTTATGCTCTTGGCTTTTTTTCCGCAGTCCCGCCTTGGTTGCGTTGCCTTCTCATTTCTACCTTGACCCTAAATAAATGCCTCTGCCTCGGCTCCGTGCTACCTACGGTGGTGGGCGGCACCTCCTTCTCCAGCCCCGGCTGCATCTGCGCGATGTGGCGAGTTTTTGCTGCCTGGGCTTGAGTAGGTGCATCAGCCGCGACCCTTTCTCCCACCCAAATGTCCCTCCACCCAGTTCGTCACCGCGAGGTGTCCTGGGGGGAGGAAAAAGCGCCTTCCCCGCCTTCCTGCGCGTTGCCGCCCGCTACTACCACGCGCTGCCTGCCTAACTTGCGATCCTGATCGCATGCGGTCGCGGAAGAACATGGAGAACCGCGCGGTGGGTCTTGCACCTTTGGACGCTTCTGCGGGCCTGGGAAAGAGGTGTTTGGGGTTCTTTTGGGGGGACTTATGTGTAGTCATTTAATTTGTAGCTGGGGATCAGAACTGAATTTATCTCCGTCCGGTATAGGCAGTGAGTTCAAAGCCGGGCGGAGAAGACGCGCCGCAAAAGTTAGGGGAAGGTTGAGAACCAGCGATTTAGAGAGGTTCTTAATTGCCTGGCTCTCCCCATGCCCAAAGCCCCGTGGTCTTTTCCTTGGGCAGCATTCGATTATTCCCCCTCCCCCCTTTTTCAGGGAATTTATTGGCTTCCTGGGATGCCAGTGCCCCTCGCCTTCGTTTTGATTGCTTTTGAATGGGGTGGGGTCTCTTGACTGTTACGATCCTAATCAGGGACAAGAAAGGGAGGGGGAGGGGGAAGCATGAGGTGGGACTGGAATTGGAGGGAGAGTATAGAATTGGGGCTGGAGGATCTTGCTCACTGGATTTTCGCAGAAGCGGGGTTTTCCTTCTTACCCTCCATTCTTTCTCACTTTTCTTCTAGGATAGGCACGATGGGAACAGCAATGGGAACCCCCGCCTCCCCCACCTCCCAGCAGTCAGCCAGCACCTCTACAGTCCCGCGGCCCCACCGCTTTCACATTCAGGGGCTTCTGACTTCCAGCCGCCTTATTTCCCACCGCCCTACCAACCCTTACCCTATTCTCAATCTGCGGACCCATACTCCCACCTGAGCGACCCGTTCGCCATCAACCCCCTGCACCAGCCTGCGCCGGCGACCAGCCAACAACAGGCCTGGCCCAGTCGGCAAAACCAGGAGCCAGCTGGCCTGAGCCATCACACGAGGCCGGGCCTTGTCCCTCACCTCTCGGGACTGGACGCCGGTGCCCCAGGGACAAGGAGGGAGACTTACAGACGTTCTGAGCTGCTCCTGCAGCCCCACAGCCACGGGTTAGATGCAGCCCTGGTGGAAAACCTGGGCTTACACGACATGGCCCATCAAATGGAAGATGTCCAGGTGAGAGCAGTCTGGGACAGCTGTAAGAGGGAAACTGGGGAAGCAGGTTTGGATTTTTTTAGGCCGAGTCAGGATTGCCACTACTGTCCTTTCTAAAGTTTCTCAGACTGGTTCTGTTTACCATTCTAAATAGAAACTGTCTCCTCTTTCCCCTAGAATGTGGAAGACCAACATTTGCTGTTGCATGATCAGACAGTCATCAGGAAAGGTGCGTTAATTATAATAAGCCTTCCCTTCCCTACCTTTCTCTTAGCTATCCCTTCAGACTTAGAAGGGTGAAAAAGTCTTTGGGTCTTAATGTCCTCTACATCTATTCATATCAGGCATTCAAAGTTGTTTTGTTGGAAACAGACCAATGTATTTAAATGCAGAAGCCCCAAGAAGTAGACAGATTTTAGTGGAAAAAGTCAGGTTTTAGACGATGCCTATAAGTTTTAAGTGAAATTCTCAATTTTTACTTTATTTGATGAACGAGTGTTCATCACTCAGAATCCGGTAATGCGGCCTGCTTTTTTCCCTCTAGCAAATGCTGTGTCTGGAAGGAACTAGAGAGAGGAATTTTAGTGGAATGCTACATAAGAAAATAGGCTGTGGGTGATTTGTACAATAATGTGGCAGAAATTGGATTGCTTGGCTGGCTATTTCTAAGATCTGTCTCAGTGTTACTAGTAGTCTGGCAAACCTATAGAGGAGAGTGAGTTACATTCAATTCTCCTGTCTCTCTGCATCAGAAACTTACACTATGACTCTGTCCAGATTCTAAAATGTTGCTGGTTAATTTGAGTGCAAATGATTTATTACCATTTTAGTTTTAAGAATACCAAGGTCACTTTCAATTCATTTTGCTAAGATTTGAGATTTCCAAGTGGAAAAAACTTGTTCCCTGGATTGTTTAAAATTTTAAACCTGCTGGGTGAAAGTTTTACAATTTGACTTTTTTGTGGTAGATCAAATTTTTATTTCTTTTAGTACCTAGCTTTTCATCTTACCTTCCTACTTTTAGGAATCAATTTGAAAAATGTTAAGTATGGAAATTAGCTGCATTTGGATAGAAGTGACAAGCTGTTTGGGAAAAAAAAAGATTTAGTTTGCTGATAATCAGGGTGCCTACAGATCCTGAATATTGCTAGAGAATTCTTGCCAACTATATGCAATTTGAATGTGTCTGTTTTGTTTACTGGTGTTTACTTAGATTCAAAGACTAATAATCTTGAAACAGGAATTTTCCAAGTCATCTGTTAATAACTTTCGCATCTTATTGACGAATGCATTTATTAAACTCCTTAGATAACTATGTGCCTGATACAGCACCACTAGGTTCTAGAGATACAATTAAGATCCAGAATGGTGAAAATAATCTGATTGACAAAGGTTACCCAGCTCATTGGTAGTAGAACAAGTATTAGAAATTGAGACACCTTGGTTTCCTTGGCCATAGCTTCCCCTTACCCCTCCAACACACACTTTGTTTAGTAACCCAATAGTGACTTAAAATGAAGGTAGTAGAATCACAATCACCTGTCATCTCCAGCATTTATTAAGTACATACTATGTTCCAGGCATTAGGCATGAAGACACTCACTATCTTGCTTTCATACCTTCTGACCTTTTTTGACAATTGTTGTTTGTTCTTAACAGGTCCTATTTCAATGACCAAAAGCAACTCCTTGGGTCTTCCCTGTCAGAAGGATGGGATGCTAGGAGCAGTGGTTAATCATAATGAAGTATTTTGCTCTGTCCCTGGAAGACTTTCTCTCCTCAGCTCCACATCCAAATATAAAGTGACTGTAGCTGAGGTTCAGCGAAGACTTTCCTCTCCTGAATGCTTAAATGCCTCCCTATTGGGTGGCGTTTTGAGAAGGTGAGGGGAAACCTTCTTTGGGTAGTATTCATCCTGGACATCCAACTGTGGTAGGGTGTTGTATAAAAGGTCTGGGAAAGTATTTTTAACATTTATGTAACTTTGAATCTAACACTGAATTCTAATAGACTCAGTGAGTTTTAAACATACATTTCCCTTTCGAAAAGTGTTAAATGTAGAAGAAAGTGCTAAAATGTATCTAAAAGCAAGTTATTATTTAGTTAAAATCTGACTCCTATACTATATGGGAACCATTCTTAAGATGTTCTCATAGTTACTGTCTAAATGGTTAGCTTCCATTGGCTCTTTTCTTTGTGCATTGTCATTCATATGTTTTTCTCTCGATTTTGTGTTCCATAACTGTTAGCTTTAAGAATGAATATACATGTTGGCTTCTGCTAAGTTTTGGTTTTGTAATGTATAGAAGTGATGCAGTTACAGAAAGGAGGTCATTTGGAAGCAGACCCAAATTGATATTTATGGTAATCTACGTCATTAAGTGAAATTTAATTGTCATTTTACTTTTGTTACTTGATACCTCAATGCTGGTCACACTTTCCATTCATAGAGCCAAATCCAAGAATGGGGGCCGATCTTTGCGAGAAAAGTTGGATAAAATTGGTTTAAATCTTCCAGCTGGAAGACGAAAAGCTGCTAATGTGACGCTATTAACTTCTTTGGTAGAAGGTCAGTATGCTGGATTAATGATTTTATTCCTCAGATAAGTTGCTCCATAGTTGCGAGGGTTAGGTGGGGAAAAAATAGAAGCATCTTTGGAAAATGAGGTGCGTGTGACTTCTAAATTGTAAAGTATATAAAATTACCAGTTGGTAATCTTCCTAAAGCAGTTCCTTGAATGTCTAAAATAGGCTGTATTCTAATTGTTTTAACCAGATATTAGTATCTTACCTATATTGATTAATAATATTTGCCTGGCTGACCGCTGAAACTTCAATGACTTAGCATTTTCCATTCTTTCTCACATGTGTTGAACTGAGTACTTAGTTGTGATGGTAGGAGTAGTTAGAGGGGGAAATCATTTTGAGGTTATCTTTTTTTCATTCCTTAGAAAGTACTGCAGGTGTTCTGTATGGTCCATAAGGTGGTATCAAGGTGGGGGAGGAATTCAAAAATATGGAAGGGGGAAGATTTTTAATGATGTGAGGGAGGGGTCTAGTAGCATTTATATAGCATTTTAAAAATTGCAAAGCTGCCAACATGGGAATCCTTAGAATTCATTTTTCCAATATGACCCCTCTATCTCAGAACTGGAAACAAACCACCTTTCCCCCTCCAAGTGTTTCTGAGCCTGTAGCACTTGTTTTCTGGCATATAAAGCTGGGAACAGGCCTTGGGCCTCTCTTAGTGGAAGACCCCTGGAAAGTTTCCAAGAACACAAACAAATACAACTTTTAAAAAAGAAGAAAAACTTCAACTCAAGCATATTGTATTCAGGAAGAAAATGGTCTGGAACACTGAGAGGATTGTAGTATACAGATTGAGCAAACACTTCAGTCTCAGCCCAATCATCAGTGTAGTTCAGGCTCCCCGTGTGGCCTAAGGGAAGTCAGTGAGGAGTCCGACCTGGGGAGTGAGATGCATTCTGGACAGGATAGGACTCTTGTCTGGAACATTCTTGGGCCTGATGGGATAAAGAACCATTCAGGCTGTCCCTCTTCAGTTCAGTACTTCTTGTGTCAGAGGAGAGCTGGCTGTGAATTCAATTGCTTCAGTCTAGTTTTGTCCCGATTCTGGAGTGTTTGTGATTTTAGCTATAGGTGTGAGCATATAGTATGAAGAGAAGTGACAGATGCTTTTCTTAGCCTTTATTTATCTTCTTCCATTCTATTTTCCTCCCCCCAATCAATAATTTCCCCCCTCCTTCATAAGGGGGCAATAACACATAAATACAGTTGGATAGAAAGGTCGTCTTTGGTAGTGGAAGAAAGCAATGTGTTGGATATACTGGAAATTTTGAGAGTCTTCAACTGGGTTAACTTAAATTGGATCATCTGGAAAGCTCTGCCAGTAAAAAATGCATGTTAAAGTGAGAGTTGGAGAAAAAAGTGATATGCTTTGTAGTCTCTTTGCCAGCTAGATATATCTGTTAATAAAGACTTGGTTTTTTCCCTCTCTTTGTTAGTATAGGGATCTATTTTTTACCAATAAAATACAGCTTACCTACTGTGCAGCTTGTCTTGGGTGTTGTCAAGGTCACTGTGATTATAGATGACATGCTTAGCAGGACCAATATATGTCAAAGGTGGAGCTGAACCTACCTTTTCCTGACTTCAGGAGGCCCGTAATCATCTACTACCTACTCCAGTGGCCTTTCAAAGACTGCATTTAAGAAATGACGTTAGTTCAAAGTCATCTGACTTAAGCCAGAGTGTGTTCCATGATTAATTTTATAAAGTAAAAAATTGTATTATGAAATGAAATAGAATTATAATTGACTAGGTTTTGTGGAAGTCCCATAGGTTGGGGTTTAGGTTGTATCTGATCTATATTGAATGTTGTTGGCACTACACACCAAATTGCATCCTGAATCTTTGAACTTTTACTGCTGATTATTAATTTATTGACATTCTTGCATTTTCCGAATGCAAATTTGTTAGGATAGAAATAAATAAGGACAAGATAGCACTTTTTTGTCTCTTCTAGCTGTAGTAACACCCTGGTAGTTGTTCTGCTTTGGGCTCGGGTTTGACTGGAATTGTTCCACTATTATAGGTGAAGCTGTGCATCTGGCCCGAGATTTTGGTTATGTCTGTGAAACTGAGTTTCCTTCTAAAGCAGTAGCTGACTATTTAACTAGACCACATTTAGGACGGAACGAAATCGGTACCAGAAAGAACATGCTGCTTGCTGCTAAGTGAGTATTGTGGCAGGTTGCTTATAACCAACCAAAGTTTTTTGAGTTCTTGAAGCACGTTGAGACAAAAAAGTTGATATTTAGAAGCAGAAGAAATGAGAAGGTACATTTTACAACAAAGCCTTGCCTTTCAGTAATTACAAAAGGAATATTTTAAACTGGAAGACACACTGTCATGGCTCTCCTTCCAAAAAGACATCTTTGAAATAATTTTTTTTTAAATCCTTGTATTTCTTCAGATGTATTTTTTTAACATGTGACTTGACTTGACAAGTTTAAAGAGACATTGTACACCTTATATCTGGGTAACAGGTTTCAGATGTTGCAATGATGAGGCTCAATGTATATGTGACATGTGGCTAAATGAGATGTCCCCCATTCAGCTGCTGCTTATCCATTGCAAATCAGTTACTGCAGCTGAAGAGATTCTCACCCAAACTAGCACTAAAGTGATTTTAAAATTATGGTGAATGAAGCAGAACTAGTAGAAATTCAGGGCTCCTGCCTGAAGAACATGCTGGCAAAAACAAAACTGAATAACAACCAAAACATTGGTTCCATGAAAATAGCTGACTTTTGAAAGATGAAATTGCTTTGAAGTGATATGGGAGGCTTGGCAAAGACCCCCAGGTAGTTAGTTCTCCATGAGAACTTGCAGGGTTTCCTTGAGAACACAGAACAGTTCAGCTCCACCCCCCCCCACCCCCCCCCAAAAAAAAACTTCGATGATATGTTCATTGACATGTTTGTCTTCCTTTGTACCTTGAAACTGCTTGTTCATGGAGATTTCTGTTCTCTGTCTCTTAGACAAATCTGTAAGGAATTCACAGATCTTCTCACTCAGGACCGGACGCCTCTTGGAAATGCTAGACCCAGCCCAGTTCTGGATCCTGCCATTCAAGGCTGCCTGACTCATTTCAGTCTAATAACGCATGGCTTTGGGAGTGCGGCCATATGTGCAGCCATGACATCTGTCCAGAACTACCTAAATGAGGCATTAAAAATAGCAGACAAAACCTACATGAACACTGGCGACCAAAGCCCCGCTGAGTCCAACAAAACTATTGAGAAAATGGATAAGCACCGGAAATAGAAGGGGGAGGAGGGGAGTACAGCCTGGGGAAAAGTTCAAAAGGACTGAAGCTATTCTCCATATGACAGACTATGGGATTGTCTTCTTGCCTAGGGGACAATATAGAAAAATTTGTTACTTTATTAAACATCATCTTATTCAGGATCCTCATGATTTATACACCCTCTCATTCTGGAGTCTTATGTTTCTAAAGCTGCAGTATCTCCAAACATTGTGGACGAGTTATCAGAAGACTACAAGCTTGGGTACTTGTTGGGTACTTGCTCCTTAAACCTTTTATCCCTTTTCACCCTTTCCCCCTTGCTCTAAAAGTGGTGCTAAAAATGTTTTTGAACCTCTAAAATTCCCAGTGCTGATAGCCAAGGGTGTAGAGTATTTTGGATGCTATTAATTAAGAATTATTCCTTTTAAAGTCAAATTTTCATGGATTTTCAATGCCAACAATAACCATTTTGCAGTATTAGACTATGTTTAGATCTAGCTTCATTCGATGTTTATCTAGCTTCCTAGATCATACAAGTCTTACCCTATGAAGGAAAAAAAATTCTATTTGACCTTGTTACTGGATGACATTTGACACACTTCCAAAGGAGATAATTCAGGTTTTTGCAAAAGTTTAGTCAAAGTCTGTTGTAGGTGTTTTTTGTGTTAAAGAATATTGAATTAGTGCTTAAAACTGAAATGTCTTGAAAAACTTTTTCTCAAGGTGTTATCAGCTTTATTTGCATATTTATATTGGGTCTGTTTTTAAAAAACAAAAAACTTGAAAATACTAGGCACATAACATTTTATTAACTTTTTTCTTATTTTTTTTTTTTTTTGCCTTAATAGGCAAAAAAGAAATACTACCAGGGAGGCTCTCTGTGTATTAAGAGAAAGAGTGTGCTGAATGTACATATTTATTTATGTGTAATTTAATGGGATGTGTAAATACTGGTGAACTTAATTTTTTAAATGGGGTTCAAATTTAATTTTGGTAACTTTTAAAAGGGAATGGGGTGAGCTAAACACGTCTTTTAGGTTTAAGCACAACAAGTACATATACTATACAGGGTATTTAAAATGTTTGGACTTTTAGAGAGAAAATTCCAATTTTCAATTCTTGCCACTGAAGTTACCTAATCAAAGCTCTGCTTGTTCACAAGGCAATAATTGTAACATCTCCCTGATGACTTGCTCCTGCAAAAATGAGCGAGGGTTCAGTGTGTGCAAGTGACAGGTTTTAAATAACCACCTATTTGTAAATGTTCCCAATATAATTCTGTTGTGTATATGATAACTATAATAATAAAAGTATTCTCAATAGAAGCAAAGCAGTGGATGTTTGGTTGAATGAAAGTTGTTTTTCCTTTTTAAAATTCATAACTGAAGGAATTGTGGCAGTTTGTGTATATATATATATATTCTAAATTGTGAGTCTAGTTAACATGATGGGCAAAAGAGATACCAGGAGAAATCAGTCTTTTTCATTAAAGCAATCTTCTGAGTCTTATTTTCCAGGAGAGTCCTCAGGGACAAGGACGGTAAGACATTCCCTGACAAGGGACATGACTTTAGCATAATGCAAGCAGCCTACTACAAGATAGTAATGTTTTCAGTTAACTTTAATTATGTATCTCCTGTAAAAATTTAACTATCATATTCAAGGTATTTTAATCATCTCTGCTGCCTCTGCAAACTAGTGAATGGGGGCCCTTTTGAGGAGTTTTCTGTAGCAGAAAGAAAAGGCTGGCAAGGAAGAGTGTTTGCAGAGATCTTGGACACATACCGCCAATATTTGATTTCAAGTTTTAAGTACTCTGGCATATCTTCCAGGAAATGACATGTTTATAGTTTGACTAGTGTAGCTTTGTTTTTGAAAGGAAACAGGGAGTATAGGCTTTTCTACATTGGATAAAATCATTGATCCATCAACCCTGGTTTCTTAAGTCCTTAATTCACAGTTCTTCCCAAGTCCTTTTGTGAGTATCTCTTAAAGCTAGCTTCTACTTTCTTTTCTAGTCTAATATTTTGTGCCTTGGCAGTGATTAAATCTGGGCCACTGAATGTTTGTAGGCTGATTTATCTGGTTGGTCTCTTCTATACATGCCAGTTGGTTTGCTGAAGCAACCACTGAAGAGAAGTGGACTTTTTGGTGGTGGGAGAAATTGGTTCGATAGTTTTCCTTATGGAGAATCCTTGCTTTGGAACATGACAGTTTTGGGAAAGTGCTTCTATTCATCTCAACATCTTGCTGGCTTAGAGAGCTGTGCCTAATTGCAACTTTAGACTATTTACTGGAAATGCCCCAAAGACAATTGAGGAGAAAGAATGTGGATAGGGATGACTCAACAGAGACTTAGAGTAGTTTCTTAGGGCCCTGAGTGTGTGCTGGTTGTTTCTCATTCATATTGTGAGCTTCCTAGACAGTGAACCATCAAGTTCTATGGCGTCTATCTAGTATATTTATTCCTGGCAACAATGGACTGACTTTGTTTTCTTGAAATGCCACCGACCTGGTGCCAGGGAAAATACCTAATTCTCCAGAAGATCCATAAACATGACTCCCTAATTAAACAGTGCCTACCTCTTAGCACTTCCATAAAATTAAACTATATAGCTCTCTGTTCCTGCACGGTGTTTTTTAAAACAACTTAACTCTGCTTATTTGCTCATTTGAATCTATCCAGGCCTCCTCCTGCCTCACATCAGGCTAGAGCAACGAGTGGTTGGAACAATGCATTGCTCATGGCCTGTTCTTTAGACCACCTGTATCTTTCGTTCAAAGTACCCCTTCCTTGCATGACAACACATTTCAATCAGTATATCACATTAGGCTGTTGTAGATGAGCTATTAAAATGTGAGCTTTTTATTAGTGGATGTAACTGGGCTCAGAAGTAGTTGATTGCCCTCTGGGAGAGGAAATAAGGATACTTAAGTTTTACTCCTTGTTGCTTTGAAACGAAACCAATGGCCTGGTGGCACTGACTCACCTTGCATTTATTTAAGAATATCTAGATGAACTATGCATTGATCCTTGGGTCAATATGATAACCAGTTTGGGTAGTTAAATCTTAGAATGATGTCCCAGAAGACAATGCCTTGAACTTCCCTGGAAGGTCTTAATATCAGAACAAGGTGTTTTTCAAGAAAACACTTCATAGATTGTCTTATAAATTTTGGTGGTGGTTGAGGGTGGATTATGTGGGAGGGAAAGGTATAGAGACTGGTCTGCTTCTCATTTGAAATGATTACTCTGAAATGAATCATTCTCTTTTTGTCCTGTCAAAATAAGGGGCAGGGTTAGTTTTGTTCCTTATATGAGGACAGTTGTAATGTTAGGCTGCCAAAAAGAATTCTGACTTCTGAAATACTCCTGCTGTAAAAGAAAAAAAAAGTTAGGTTCATGTTCAAGTGAGATGAGAACCCAAAGAGCCTGTAGTAGCCTTTACAACAGACCTGTGGGGGAAGTCTTATTTAACTGATAAGTAAACCAGCTTACTTACTAGCTCACATAGTTAGTCTGTCAGATGTGAGATCAGAGTTTGCTTTGTGCTATGCTGCTCAGGCACTAAACTGGAATCATTCACACCAGGTAGACCTAACCCAACACTTGGGAAGCATCAGATCCTTTGTGACTGGATGGGGCTTTGGAGTGGGTCCAGTTTTCAAGTGCTGCTTTTTTTTCCCCTTTTAGACAGGACTGCTTTTTCCTATAGAAGGTTAGCCAACTTCTGCTATGAGTAACCACCATGGGCTTGAGAAGGAAATGGCCCACGATTTTGAACAAGTGATGGATGGAGACAGCTTTGTCTCAATATGAGACCCTTCCATTGCCTTGAGTGTGGTTATGGACCCTTATCAAGTCTCTACTCTGCTTTCTGTTGGCTGCCTCTGATTTTTCTTTTTGATGATTGCCATGTGGAAGATAAGTGTGCTTTGTTTTCACAGTTCAGATTCTGGGATGAATGAAGATTTATCTGGATAGGAATAAATCTTTTTTCCTTTCAAGCTTTACTTACGTCAGCCTGTAACCAATAACTTGTAGTTTCTCTTTTTTTAGGTCCTGTCCCAACATTCCAGCTCTTTTCCAGTGAATCAACTGCTTCTATCGAAATCTGTAAGCCAGCCTTACTGGCAGACCAGCTTTCCATGTGACATTTCCAGTGATTCAGCAGAACCGGAACCCTTCCTTATTTTGCCAATCCAAGCTTTCATTATGCCCACACTCCACAAAGCATATAAAGAAACTTGTGAGCTTTTGTCCGCAAGTAACATGGAACATGATCTTCTGCAGAAACAACCTGACCTTGTGATTTTTTTTTTATTTGTTATGTTAGAGCCCATATTTTCATGGAGTGCTCAATTATTTTTTGGCAATATTATAAACATTGCTATTTTCCTGCTTTTAATGGATAACATCTTGTTGGGGGGAGATGAATGGGGAGAGTGGAAATTGAGGACAGTCAAAACACGTAATGTTAGTCCTGAGACAGGTTTCCATGATAGAATTGTTGAAAACATTCAGATTTTAGCCCAGTGTTAAAATCTGAAAAGTTTTGTGATAGTCTACAATGTTTAATGTGATCTGTTTCCTAGGTGAGAATCTATAAATCTACCATTCCTTCTATAGGGGAATTTTGTAAAGATGCCATTTCACCTAGACTGAAGCTAATGGTAGAGGTCAGCTTTGAGAACTTAACCTGGTGAGTGAGCGTGCCTTTTCTCTTTTCTCTTTCAGGTGTGTTACCACAGTGCCTTTTCCCCAAAACGATACAGATGAGAGACTCCCAAATTCTCATGGGCTCAAACATAGGGCAAAGATCTAACACTACCTTTATCTTTGAAACTTTTCACCCTGAGCATCAGGGAGGTTAATTCAATCAGTGATTCTTGTGGATTTGTGAACCCAACTCAACTGGAGGACTGTGTTTCAGTCTCAAACATCTTAGATTTTTTTAGCCAAAAGGAAGTTGCTAGGAGGCATGTTTCCTTGGGGCCTCATCTTCTCCCAGGCCATGCTTCTCCCCTGCATGTAGCTTCCAAAACCCAACCTGACCCCTCAGTAGGAGTTCCCTAAGGGCAATTCCACAGTTTTACTTTTGTAGAATTCATTTGACCCTAGTCTCTTGCAACACCATTAAAATTTTTTGAGCCCAAAAGGGTCTAGAGGTTTCTTCTCGTCCAACTCTTTTGTTTTAGAGGTAAGGAAACTTAATCCCTTGAAGTGACTTTCCTGGGGTCATTGATCAATAAACATCAAGACCTACTAGGTGCCAGATACTTTGTTAAGTGCTGGCAAAAAGATACAAAAGACATTCCCCATCCTCAAACTCGAGATCTAGTGGGGGAGACGAAAAGCAGACCATTATGTACACACAAGTTATGTACAGGTTAAACAGACATTGAAAGAGGAAATGCACTAGAGTTCATATGGGTTGGGAAAGGCTTCCTATAAAAGGCAGAATTTTCATTGGCACTTAAAGGAAACCAGGGAAGAGCAGAGCTGAGAAGGGAGGACATTCCAGGCAGAGGGGACAGCCAGAGACAATGCCCAGGGCTGAGAGATGGAGTGTCTTGTTAAGAACAGCAAGTACCGGATCAGAGATCAAGGACTGGAGCGGGAGGGAGGGGTCTTGTATATAAGGGAGTATGTGGGGTGTAGGTAAGGTGTAAGAAGACTAGAAAGGTAAGAGGTTACAAAGGTCTTTGAATACCAAACTGAGTATTTTGTGCTTGATCCTTGTGAGACTATGGGGAACAGATGGAGTTTATTGAGGTTGGGAGTGGGGCCAACATGGTCAGACCCTTCTCCAAAGTAAGTCATTTGGCAAAGCTAAGATTAGAACCCAAGTCTCCTGAGCCTTCAGGATTTGCTTTGCTATTGATTAATTGCTAATTGGAAAAAGGAGATCTTTCAGAACAGTGGAACATGATTCAATCCAGGAACATGAGGAAGTCCTCCCACTATGGGAGGTAAAAGTGCAAACTACTGCTACTTGGTGGGAATTGGCAGTGGGTGGGACGAATGAAATGTCTACCTGGGATGTATCTACCTACCTATTCTACACAGTTGTGCGTGTACTTGCAGGATAAGGACCTGAAGGTGAGTCAGGGAGGTGAGGGAGGGTGGTTGGGTGCTGACTCCAGGGCTCCGTGTCTTCAGGGAACACCCTTCCTCCCTCCTTTCCTCAGCCCTGACTGAGAAGGGTAGAAGGAGGAGCTGAGCTCAGGGGTGTGTATCCAGACCCATCCTGAGTATCCTTCCCTCTTCCTCTGCTTTCTTCCCCACCCATTCCCCTTGAGGGCCTAGCCCTTCCTTCTACCTTTTTCCCAAACCTGCACTTGTCCCCCACCCTCCTCTCCCCAACTCTTATCTCTAGGTCCCACAAATGAAAGGCAGTGGGGAAACTAAGGCTACAGGGCTGACTTGATATGTATTTCAAGCCCTTCATTTTATAGGTGGGGAAATAAAACAATACGACATGTCCATGACCACTTGGACAAGAAGTATGAGAAAAGGAAATCTGCTGAGGAAGCCTGACGCCCAGGACAGCTTTGTCCATTTATGTTTTTTAGTGGATTTTACCTGCCTCCTCAGGAGGGGAGGGAGGATTTCATCACCTAAGTCTTTTAAGTGGAGTTGGATCACCACTTGGAGACACCTATATGGGGTTCCTAAAAGGGGAACGGGCTGGATTGGATGCACTGACTCTATCCCCCTGAATTTGATACTCTAAACTTCTCCTTTCTCTGAAGATATAATAATGAATGAGGCATTATGCTAATTACTAAGAGACCTGGTCTAGCCCTGGTGTCCAGGCTGCACCCCTTTAACTTGTTTCCCATCTATCTCATATGTAACTTGTCTGCAGATAGTTACTTCCATGTCATCTGCCTCATCAAATTGTTACCTCCAGAGTGTATCTTTTTTTAAAAAATACACTTCTTTGTTTTTCTGATGCTTAGCACAGTCTGAGCCTGGCAGGTAGTAGACACTTACAATATGTTTATTGACTGACTATGTGACCCTGAAGTGGAAGAGCCTTGCTTCTTTTTTAAATTGAATTATTTTATTTTTTTTCATATAGTCACTTCCATATATCTTAGATTTTTTTCCACTTCCTCTCCCTCATTGCCCCCTCCCTCGCCACTCCCTCCCTGAGATGGCATATAATCTTATATAGGTTCTACATGTATATTCCTATTAAATGAATGTTGCATGGAAGAATTAAAAAGAATGGGAGAAACCATAAAACAAAACAAAACGTAATGGTCTGTTTGTATCTGCAATCTAATTCCAAAGTTTTTTCTCTGGATGTGGAAGGTGTTTTGTCTCGAGTCCACTGGAAATTTTTTAAGTCGTTGCATTTCAATGAAGTACTAAGTCTACCAGAAAAATTCCTTGCACACTGTGGTTGTTGCTGTGTACAAAGTTCTGGTTCTGTTCCTTTCACTTAGAATCAGTTCATATAAGTCTTTCCATGCTTCTCTGAAGTCTTCCTGTTCATCATTTCTCATAGCACAATAATATTCCATTACATTCATATACCACAATTTGTTCAGCCATTCCCCAATTGATGGGCATCCCCTTGATTTCCAGTTTTTGGCCACCACAAAGAGAGCTGCTATAATATTTTTGTACATGTGGGACCCTTTCCCATTTCTATAATCTCTGGGATAGAGTTCCAGAAGTGATATTGCTGGGTTAGTATTGCACATTTTTGTAGCCCTTTGGGGCATAGTTCCAAAGTAAAAGCTATGTGCTCTACTGTAGTCTATTAAGTGTGCAATAGTATTATGTCTAAAAAGTCAATGTACGTACCTTAAGTAAAAATACTTTATTGTTAAAAATACTAATCATCCTCTGAGCCTTTAGCAAGTCATGATCTTTCCTGGTGGAGGGTCTTGCCTCGATGTTGATGGCTGCTAATTGATCAGGGTGCTTGGTTGCTGAAGGCATGAGTCTCTGTGGCAATTTCTTAAAATAAGACAGTAATGAAATTTGCTACGCTGACTCTTCTTTTCTTTCACTGGAACACTTAGAGACCATTGCAGAGTTATTAATGAGCCTAATTTCAACATTGTGTTTCAGGGAACAAGGAGGCAGGAGGAGAAAGAGAGAAGGGAGAGAGGTGGAACTGCAGGTCAGTGGAACAGTCAGGACACAGACAACATTTATGGATTAAGTTCACAGTGATGTGGGTGCGGTTCATGGCACCCTGAAACAAGGTAGTAACCTCAAAAATCACATCACTGGAACAGATATGATAATGAAAAAGGGTGAAATACTGTGAGAATTACCAAAATGTGCCACAGAGAAACGATGTGAGCACATGCTGTTGTAAAAATGGCAGCCAAAGATTGGCTGGATGTAGGGTTGCCACAAACTTTCAGTTTGTATAAAATTGCAAAGGCTAACAGAAAATGAGGTATGCCTGTACCAGCAAGTTGCTGAGTAGTTACTTCCTTCCTGGGAGTTCTCTTAAGTCAGTGGTGTCAAACTCCAATAAAAATGGGGACCCCAAACCCTTCCTTAAAGATCCTGTCAGACCATCTACTGACTTAGGAAACTATACATTAGCATTATCTATGTTCTATTGTATTTTTGTTTATTTTATTAAGTACTTCCCAATTGCATTTAATCTGATTTAGCGGTAGGTAGGGAGTGTTGTAACCAGCAGTCATTGGGGTTAACACCTGCTCTTAAGGTATAAACCCTCTAGTTTCCTCCTGTCCCCCGCCAAGTTAATGAATATCCATAATACAAGATATCCCAAAAGTCTTAGTTCAGATACTTTTAAGATACCACATATATATATTCAAGAAGTATGTACATATTCATGGTTGAATATTTTAAGTCCTTGTGATTTCATTAGTACCTGCTATGCCATGTGAATATTCCTCCCACTGATGTAGACTGCAACCCTTCCAAGCAATGGGAAATAGATTTTGGTTACCAGAGCACCCCAAATTTATCACTCTGGTCATTCTGGTCACATACGCTGGCCTTCAGACAAGAGACATACAAGCCAGTCAACAGATCCATGTTGTTGAGTCATTTCAGACTCTCCATGTCCCCATTTGGAGTTTTCTTGGCAAAGATACTGGGGTGATTTGCCATTTCCCTCCCCAGACAAACAGAGTTAGGTGACTTGTCCAGGGTGACACAGCTACTAAGAGACTGAGTCCAGATTTGAACTCAGTCCTCTTGATTCCAGGGTCTGCCTAACCACTTTGCCACCTAGCTACTCCAACTATAACTCATTTTTTTGTGATACTCTTGGAGAGCCATAGGTCCCCTCGACACTACATCTTGATGTGGTATTAGAATACGATTTAGTAGAGAAGACAAGTAAGATGTATCTGAGCCTCACAAAAGGGGGCACCCTAACCCATAGGTCTCTCAGCTATGCCAGTCCTCTTTCTGAGATCTTCAGGGATCTGGGAAGCTGTGGGTACCCTGAGGTTATGTAACAACTCTGAATAACAACTAGTCATTTATTAAACCAAATTATAATAGCCTCGAAGATTAATTCTTTGGATGTTGGTGTTGCGGAACTAAATGTACCATGTACAAGTTTATTTTTTTGGCTTAAAAAAATAAAGATTATGAAGGAGGAGGAGGAAGGAGAAAACATTCCAAATGAATAGTTTGCCCTGTCTCGTGATGCCTCTCTGCCCCTTGTGGATTCCACTGTTGTCTCTAACATCCTCCAGTGGGTTGATTAGGACTTAGAAGTCTCTCTTGTCCAAAGGCCAGATTTTGCCCTCAAATATGTATGCTTGATGTTAATTGATGTCATGGGTACATTAGACACGGTGCTTAATTAGGTCATGCAGTAAATGGACTCTCAGGTTTCAGAGTTTCCTTTGGGTCACACTGTCTCCTTGACTCCCTGGTGCCTCCTCCCTGTACCCCAGCTGAGGCAGGGGCTTTTCCTGATTCTGATCTGATTAACAAAAACTTTTCTTTCTGCTTTGCTTTTTTCCAAGTATGGCATTAAATATTCACAGAATTGAGTTTCTGTGCCTACTATGTGCTGAATGCTTTTCTAGATTGTTCTTTAATTTAAAATATTTTAATTTTTGTCACTTTAATTTCCAAACATATCCCTCCCCTCTCTTCTATCCATTGAACCATTGTTTGTAATAAAGAAAGGAAAACCAAGTTAAATTGGTCAGCAGAGCCAACCAATATGTCATTTCATGTCTGGAATACACTGTTCCATACCCATCATCTTATACCTCTACAAAGATGCAGAGGGAAGAACTTTTTTGGTATTAACTCTTCTCTGGAGCCAAACGAGATCATTCTGCTTACATAGCAGTCCAGCTTTGTGGTTCTTGTAGCATTAATTTGCTGTTATTTCTGTTGACATTGTTTTTCTGGTTCTGCTTACTTTCTTCTGGATTAGTTCACATAATTCTTCATGGAGATGACATTTTTTTTTTGTTTTATTAATTTATTTTTGATTTCAACATTCAACACAAAATTTTGAGTTCAAAATTTTTTCTCGTGTCTCCCTTACCCCTATCCCAAGAGAGCATGTATTCTGATTACCCTTCTCCTAATCTGCCCTCCCTTCCGTCATACCCCTCCCCTCTTCTCTTATTCCCTTCCCCTCTATTTTCTTGTAAGGCTCTAAGATTTCTATACCAAGGGAATTTTAATTTTGTGTTTGTGTTCCCAATGTATAACCCTGCTTCACAAGGAGGTGGGGGTGGGACCTAGGGGCGAGGAATGTCTTTTAGGTAATCGAATTGGCTTTACCTATGTGATTGATTGGTGAGATCACCAATGAAACAAATCACATAAAATTCACCTAAATGATGCCATCAGTTGAAGTTTGCCAGTGGGATCTCAGGAGAGAAAGGAATGTTCTTTACTAGTTAGTTCAATTTCTTCTTCCTAGCTTTCAATGCTCCTCGTCACCTGGCTCTCTCTACCAACGTAGCCTCTATTTACTTCTTAGATGATAATAATGCTTTCTGTGCCACATCATTATCTCTTCTGCTTCCTCATTCCAATCATACTGTACAGGCAGGATCTTCTTGGTCTCAAATTGATGTATAAGACTTTTGGAGCAGGAATGGGTCATAGTTAACACCTGCTTCATTTTAAATGTAGAATGAGGACCCTATAAGCAAAGTAACTTTTTCATGGTCATACAATTTTAAAGCCATAGTGTTCAAGTTGAACCCAGGTCACTTTACTCCAAATCCATTGTTTTTTACCCTAAACACTGAATTTATCCATCTGGAAGTCACAGTTTATTCAGGGAGGCATGGTCACACTTATTTTGCAAGTCCTAAATGAGCTGAGCTCATATTTGTCCATCCTAATCGATGAATGTGGTTGGGGTCTAACATGCTGGAAGAGATCCACTGGGCTTCCTGTGTGTCTCAAAGTAGTTTTGCAAATGACTATGGTACACATGTATCCAGAGCAAATAATGATCTAGGATGGGCAAACAAGAAACAATGTTGATCTTTCATTGCCATTGAAAGTTTCCTTGGGAGCTGAGCTGCCTGTGGTCAGTCAGTCAGTCAATGAACATTTATTATGTGCCAGGTACTAAGTTAAGTGCTGAAGATACAAAAAAAGGCAAGACAGTCCCTGCCCTTAAGGACTTCCAATCTAATATGGAGACAACATACAAACAAGTACAAACAAGATTTCTATAAGATAGACAGGAGATTGTTAATGGAAGGAAGGCACTGGAATGAAGAGTAGATGGGAAAGGCTTCCTGTAGAGTGGAATTTTTCTTGGGACTTTGAGGAAGCCAGAGAAGCCAGAAGATAGGAGGGAAGAGCATTCTAGGGATGAGGGATAAGTAGAGAAAATGTCCAGAGCCAAGAGATAAAGAGTGTCTTCTTCTTCTTGAGGCAGTCAGGCTTAAATGTCTTGCCCAGGGTCACACAGCTAGTAAGTGAGACTGAATTTGAACTCCAGTCCTCCTGGCTCCAGGGCTGGTGCTCTATCTATCTACTTCGACACCTAGGGAAGTGAGTAGTATCTCATTCTTAACAGCCTGGAGGCCAGTGTACCAGATCAGAGTGTGGAGGTGGGTGGGGTGGGGGTACAAAGTGTGAGAAAACTGGAAAGGTAGGTTATGAAGGACTTTGAATGCAAAATAAAAGACTTTGGGTTAGATCCTGGAGGTGATAAGGAGCCACTGCAGTTTAAAGAGATGACAGGCATGTCCAGATAGTAAGGCTCCTTCCACTTGTTAACAAGTCCTACTCTGAGGGGTATTCCAGTGGGTGAAAAGATGCCCTCCTTTTCCCTCACAGCCATTTGACAATTTGCTTTGTACTGAAATAAGGGTGTTGAGATTGATCTTTTAAGAACACTTTTCTTTCTCATGTGTTTTCCCTTTTGTTCCAATTCTTCTTTCATAACATGACTAATGTAAAAATATGTTTAATATGATTATACATGTATAGCCTATGTCAGATTGCACACCATCTTGGGGAGGCAGGATGAGAGGAAATTTAGAACTAAATGTCTTATAAAAGTGATTGTTGAAAACTAAAAATAAATGAGTTTTAAAAAATAACACTTCAAACTCTTCAATAATGGTCCCAGTAGCTTGCATTTCTCTATCATCTTCCAGTTTACAAAATACATTCTGCAAAACCAAACCTGATATGGATAGTACAATAACGGGGACCACAAAGTCCAGGCAACTTTCATGAGGGGAAGCAGCATAGCAGAGAGAGTATTGGACTCAAAGCCAGGAAGACCTAGCTTTGGATTTTCACTGTGATGCTAGCTGTGTATAGAGGAGGAAATAGACGCAGGGAGACTGAGTAACTTGCTCAGGATTGCACATCTAGAGGTTGGTAAAGATTAGATTGAAAAACCTGGGTTCCCTGATTCTAAATGCAATGCCCCTTTCGTGATACCAAATAGCATCTCTGCTTTATCCACTTCAGGCACTGAGCCTGATGCAGCATTGAGTATCCAATAACACCAGGGTCACTTTCTGGGTAATGCTGGAAAGGTGAGAATCTGAGCCTAATATAACCAAAGAGTTTTCCGTGCCCTGAGCATGGTGCGCCTCCCTCCTTCCCCCCCCTCCCCCCCCAATTTCCCTTTGCCTCCCTGGTACAGATGAAGTGGATGGTGATAGGTCACAGACTGAGGCATATAGGGTCAATAGATTCCATTGTAGTAGACTTGGCAGAGAGGGAACTGAGAGATCATTTAATCCAGTCCAGTTTTACAAAGAAGGAATTCGAGGTTTTCAGGAGAAAGTGCCTTGGTTGCACAGGTAGTAAAGTAGCAGTGGGAATCCAAAGTCAGGTCCTCCAAGGCTCTTTCCACTCCTTGACTGTCTCTCAATCCCCCCCCCCCCCCCCCCCCCCCCCCGCCATCCTGTAGCACCTACTTTCCTTAGAGGAATGCACCCTTCTTGCTTCGCTCTCAAGTTCCTGACTTTCTCCCTCCCTTCCCTTTCTTCCTTCTCTCCCTGATTGTTCCACAAATAAGACACTCCATTGTCACTCAGTTCCAGGCATTTTCTCTGGCTCTTCCTCGTGCCTGGAATGCTTGCTCTCCTCTGCTCCAACTACTGACCTCCCTACTTTCCTTTAAGTCCCAGCTAAAATCCCACTTCCTATAGGAAACCTTTCTCAACTCTTCTTAATTCCAGTGCATTTATCCTGTATAATGTGGCTTGCTTCATATATATTTGTTTGTATGCTGTTCCCCCTCACCCCCAATCTCCCAAAGGGCAGGGACAGTATCTGCCTCTTTTTGTATCTCCACTGCTTAGCACAGAATAGGGACTTAATAAATGTTTATTGAATTAAATTCTCCCCTTCCTCTCTCCCTTTCTCCCTCTTTTCTGAGATTTGACAAACACTACATCTGAGTTGATATGACTAGAAGCCATTGTCTTACATAAAACCCTAAAATTTGCATAATCTTTTAGAAGGCCAAAAGTGATGCACAGTTTGGTACGGTACACCTTCCTAAAATGACTTTGATTTAAAACCTTGGTTTATGATTTAACATCTTTTTGACAGTGCTCAGTTTTCTCGGGATGATTGTGGCAGAAAAACAATATATATATATTTTTAATAACTAGTAAGGCAAAGAATCATGGGATTAAGAACTGAAAGTGTCTTTTAGAGACCCTCAGTCCAACCCTTCCATTTTATGGAAGTGAAAACTGAGGCCTGAATCACTTGTTGTCCTTGATGGATTATCCACCTCCTATCTAGGGTACTGCCTAAGCCTCTCTCCTAGGCCCTCTACTCTTCTTATAGGATTGGTGAGTCTAGCCCTTTGATGTTATAGATGAGGAAATGAGGTCCAGGGATTTGGTTTGCCCACAGTCACTCAGTAGTCTATGACTGAAATAGGATGTGAACCTAGGTGTTCCTGATTCTACACCCAGCATTCTCTTCACTCCACCATGCTTCCTCTCCACAGTCTTTTGACAAACTAATTTTCATTGGACCACTTATTATGATGAAGGTGATATCTAGAGATTTGGAAGTCATAATATCTTTATTATTCTAGTTCTTCACCAGTTGCCTGTAACGTCTTCAAGGGGGTGCATCCCTGGTATCTTGAACTCAACCTATCTAAAGCACAACTCATTCAGTCTTTCACACCTAACCTTTCTTCAGACCTCTATTTCAACAGAGGGCTTGAGCTATTCCTAATTCTTCCTTCTCTCTTACACCTTCTATTTAATCAGTTATCAATAATATCTTTCTTATCTTATCAATAATATCTTTCACAAGCAGGCTATTTTTGGTATCATTTTCCCATTCATTATAATTCTTCTATGCAACATGACTAATGTGAAAATGTGTTTAATAGGGATGTATGTGTAGAGCCTATATCAGACTGCATGCCATCTTGGGAGGGACCGAGTAGGGAGGGGGAGAAACTTTATAACACTTATGGAAGTTAATGTTGAAAACTAAAAACAAATAATTAGTAAATTGAAAAAAAATTCTTGAGGAAAAAGATGTCTTTCATATTCACCCCCTTTTCTTTCACATTCACAAGACACTGTGGTAGTTCAGGTCTCCTTCCCCCATTCCCCTCTCTTTTCCTGTACTATCACAATAACCTCACTACTTTCTAGTCTCTTCTCTCATTTAGGGCAGAAATCTGATCATGTCATTTCCCTGCCTCAAAAATCTTTCCTTGGTCGCTGTTGCCCCTAAGATAAAGTAGAAATTCTTTCACCTAGCATTCCAGCTCTCAGCTTCCTTTCAGGCTTATTTCATGTCCTTCCCCTTCATACATTCTTAAGTTCCAGCTAAGGTGACCTATTTCCTGAACTCGACAAACCCATCTCTAGCCTCTGGACCTTTGCACAGGGTGCTCCCCCCCCCCCCCCCCCATGTTTGGAATTCACTTTTTCTCATCACCTTTGATTTCTTTCAGTTCTCAACTCAGGGACAACTTTTAAGTGAAGCCTCTTCTGTTCCCTCCTCCCCACATTTTTAGAGAGTTTCTCTCCCCTCTCTCCTTCATTACCTTGTATTTACTTATCCGTGTACATGTCAAATCCTCCAAATAGAATGTAAGTTCTTGAGGACAGGTCTTTGATTTTTTTTGTCTCTGTACCCCAGCACCTAGCATAGTACTTGGCACATAGTAGGTACCGAATAAGCCTTTCTTGGGTTCGGTTTAATTGCCTAAAGTCACACAGGCAGCAAATAGCACAAGTGGGGTTGTACTGTGTGAGTTTAAAATATAAGAAGATCAACCAACAGAGGACCCAGATAGAAATAGCCTTAGTACAGAATTCAAAGGATGGATTTCTTTTAAGATGTTATTTGGTGATGAAGGTGGTGATAAAGACCAAATGTCTGTCATTTTTTATATTCCTCATCTTTTCTTTAGTAGGCAGGAAAGGAGTGTTTGGCAGAAGTGGTTTCAGTTCAATGACCACAAAGAATTAAGCATAAACTTAGCCCCAGGGAAGCACTCTGGATTCCTTCCGGACTGTGAATGGACCTTTTTGCATTGTCCAGCACAGGAGCTGGTCCTGTGGGTGAGGGGTGGAGAGAGGATACAAAATCCCTGCTTGCAGAGTTTTGGTTACTGGGGGTTGTCAGGAAAGTGGCCTAGTCCTGAGATTTTAAGCCTGGCATGAGCACATCAATTGGGCTGTGCAAAGAAGGAAAACTCCAAAGAACCCATAGGTGAAGGGTGAGGCAAAATCTACCATCATATTTTCTGCAGTGCTTTTCTCATAACCTTACTGTGAGATAAATAGTACATGTATCATTATCTCCATTTTACGGTTGAGGAAACTAAGGACAATCTTGCCCATGGTTACGTAGTGAAATAGTGTTGGAACTAAGATTTGGACGTAGGCATCCTGATCCTAGATTCAACACTCTTTCCTCACCACCAGATTGCCCCCTGTGCTCTGGCTAATGATAGAACATATCATGGCTTTCCATGCCTGAACTTACACAATTTTTCACCTTTTTTAGTCCCACCCACCCCAAAATGATTTTCCTTCTCTTTTTGGAAATATTAACCATTCTTTAGGGCCCGTTTAAGGACTCATTTTAGCGAAATCTTCCTTTGGCTTCCTTGGCCCACACCAGTATCTTCCTCTGAATAATCTAACAGTATGCTTAGGAAGACAAGATTAACACATGGGAAATAGAGAACAATTAAGTGCTATACTATTAGGTTTTGGGAGAATAGACTATCCTCAATAAGTTTTTACTGCATAACATTGGACTAGATACATAGCTGGCTCACAATACATGCTTTTAAATGGATGTATCAATTCCTACTCTGCTCCCAGGATCCAGAAAATGGAGGGAAGAAAGTGCAAAACATGTCAGTGTGAGGAGAAGACTGAGGGTAAAAAACTACAGGTGAAGGGTGAGTTTATTGAACTCTGGGACTGAGAACTAGAGGGGTCCTTAAGATATCTGATGTCTTACTATCCTTTTCCAGAGGAGAAAACTGATTCCCAAAGAACTGACTGACTTGTCCAAAGTCTCATCACCTACAATGTATTCAGTAACAGAAGCAGCATTTGAACCCATGTCTATTGCCCCCAGAACTGTTGGTTACATATTCCATTAAACTCCATGCCATGCCACCGATCTGATACCTTCCCCTTGGCAGTTAAAGGGAGAGGTGGGAGAGCTTAATGACTTCACAGGCTTGCTACTTGTAGCTGAGAAAGGTGTATAATGAGTACTTTAGTTGTTCTTCCATGAAATTATTTTGGAGGGAAGGTCATTGACCAGTTAAGGAGGTAATTTGAATGGAATTAGGGCATGATTTGTTGGGATTGAGAGATAGGGAGGCTTCCTCTGATTGTAATGAATCATCCTCCTTCTCTGGGCCTCACTTTTTCCTGTTATAAAATGAGATGATCTAGCATTCATATTTTAATGGTCCTTGTAGCCTTAAACAGGGTAGCTAGATAGTGCAGTGGATAGAATTCCTGGCCTAGAGTCAGCAAGACCTGAATTCAAATCAGGTCTCAGACACTTCTAGCTGTGTGACTCTGGATAAGTCACTGAAGTCATTTGCCTCAGTTTCCTCACCTGAAAAATGAGCTGGAGAAGGAATTGGCAAACCAGTCCAGTATCTTTACCAAGAAAACCCCAAATGAGATCATAAAGAGTCAGGAATGACTGAAACAACTGACCAACAAAAGCTTTAAATACTCTGTGGAGTAATAGTAGGTGCTTCTTCATTTTATGACTGTTATGTCTATAATGTACATAGCAGAATTTCAAGAAATTGTATTTGAGTTCCTACAATGGACCAGAGAGAGAGAAAGAGAAGAAAATATGGAGCCTGGAAACTGTCTGACCCTTTGGCCTGGTTCTTGACCTATTAATCCTATGCACCTTAATGTATTATCTTTGGTTTCCTAGGACTGCAAGACTAGTATTTCAGCTCCTACATTCTGTGTTCTAGGATACTTTCTGTCTCTTAACATTTAATACCATGAAGTTCCTTCTAGTTCTAGTGCTTTGTTTGAAAGGTAAAGTCTAGTCAAGCCAACAAGCATTTATATATACATATACATATACACATACATATATACATATATACATATATATACATGTATATATATCCACCTACTATGTGCCAAACATTGTGCTAAACCTTGCTTATACAAAGAGAGGCAGAAGACAAGCTCTGTCTTCTGCTCATGGTCTAATGGGACAAACAGTATGTAAGAATGAGATACCTACAGGATAAATTAGAGCCAAGCAAGGCAAAGAGGCCCTAGCAATCAAAGGAGACCAGGAAAGTCTTTTTCTAGAAGGTAGGATTTTAGTGGAGACTGGAAGGAAGCAGTGGAAGAGAGAGAGTGAAGATGAGGTAGGAAAGAATTCCTGTCGGGAGGGAAAACCGGTAAAACTGCTTTCTCATCAAGAGATGGGGTGTCTTGTGAAAAGGGCAGCAAGGAGTCCAGTGTCACTGGATCCAGGTTCTAAAGGACTTTAAAAACCAATCAGAGGCTTTATAGTTTATCCTGAAAGTGATAGAGAGTCACTGGAATTTATTGAATAGGTAGATGATATGGTGAGACCTGTAATTTAGGAAAATCAATTTGAGGACTGAGAAGAAGATGGACTGGAATGGGGAGAGACTTCAATCAGGGGATGAGGTCTTGCAGCAGGGTAGTAACAGTGTCAAAGGAGAGAAGGGGGGATTTTTGAGAGATGTTATGAAGGTAAAGAGAATTGCCAGCATTTGTCCTTCTAAGCTCTGACTATGGTTTCATGTCCTTCAAAGCTGTGTTCTATGTTGTAGGGTCTCTCCTAGCTCTAATATTTATATTCCAAATTCCCTAACAGTGCCATTTGAAAGGTACATCTAGAGTTGACATTTTGTT
Source organism: Notamacropus eugenii (assembly GCF_028372415.1). Taxonomy (NCBI): domain Eukaryota; kingdom Metazoa; phylum Chordata; class Mammalia; order Diprotodontia; family Macropodidae; genus Notamacropus; species Notamacropus eugenii. The sequence continues at coordinate 509,534,880 of NC_092872.1, read as the reverse complement.
GTAAGGTCCCCTCTCACCTCAGATTATATGTTATGTCTTACTTCTAGTGTCTATTTTAGCTCTAACATTTTATATTCCAAGGACCCTTCTTCTAGTGCTTACACTCTGATTTTATGACTGTTTATGTCTGTAATGTACATAGCAGAATTTCAAGAAATTGTACTTGAGTCCCTGCAATGGATGAGAGAGAGAGAAAGAGAGAAAGAGAGAGAGAGAAGAAAATATGGAAGCATTAATTGTAAGCACCTTGTGGGCAGGGTCAAAAATCCAGTTCCTCTTTCGGTCACTACTGCTGCAGAGCATAGTGGACTAGTATCACTCTTTTCAATAGGATAGGCAAGTTAGTTTGTTGTGTTAGCTGGGTTAGTTAGGGCAGGCCAGGGTGTGAAGACTGAGCCTGGACTAGTCCAGATCTGATAAGCTGGTAGAATATAGTTCGGTGTGCTAGTCAGATTTCTCTTTTGTAAATGCTAAGGAGGGGAAGGTCCAGGAGAGCCAAGTCTGGAGGGTGTAGTCTGGAAAATCCACCCATTTTCTGGCAATGCTACAGAGACAGAAAATAATTCCTGTCCTTGCATCTTGGCTTTATATGTGAAAGAGGAGAATAGGAAAGAGGGGGGGCTCTGCAGGGCCCTGAAACATGTCTTTTATTTTTTAAAACTAGATTTTATTTTTTTAATTACATGTAAATTTTTAATTTAATATTCATTTTGAAACATGTTTTAAAAAATTAAGAACAGAAAAAGAATGATTGTACATGAAGCTGCAAATTTCTGTTATGTATAATTTTTTTTCTTTTAAAAAATTTAATAAATTTAACATGTAACTTTCAGATCTGTCCAGCCTGTCTGTGCTTCCTTCTTGCCTTCCTTCTGTTCTCTTTTGTGCATTTGAAAAAAAAACTTCAATGGTTCTCTTTTCTTTTTTGTCTTTTTTCCCCCCAAACCAATAGACTCTCCTCCTCTCCTTCTTCTGTGACCTTTCCCCTACATTTAATAAGAAAAAGAAAACTCTTTTTTGAACAGATAAGCATAGTCAAGCAAAACAAATTCCCACCTTGATGATGTCCAGAAATGTCTGTTTTATTCTGCATTTTCAATCTATTGAACTTCACTGCCCTGAAACTGATGGTGAGTCATTGTATTGATCAAGAATTCTTCAGTCTTTCAAAGTTATTTTCCTTTACAATGCTGCTGGCAAAAAACCCCCCAAAAACAAAACACATGCTCAATTCTTACCCCCCTTGCTGTACTTTGGGGAGCCTGGAAGCCGTCTGACCCTTAGATATAGTTCTTGACCTATTAATCCTATGCACCTTAATGTATTATCTTTGGTTTCCTAGGACTGCTATTTGAATAAATGTATCCGTATCTATTCTTCCCAATTAAATTGTAAACTCCTTGAAGCAGGCAAGAATAGTATTTCTGTATATCCTCTGGATCCCAGGGTCACAACAAATATTTATTAAATAATTAGTATGTGCCTGGTACTATGCTTAGCACTGGAAATATAAATACAAAAAAGAAAAGAAAAGAAAGATAGCCCCTGCACTCAAGGAACTTACTCTATAAGGGGTAACTGAAAAGTGAGAGGGGGAAGGTATTCCTTTAGGGATATGGTGGCAAAGTCTGAAAAGTCAGTGGTTATCAGTTTGAAAACTCAGAAGCAAAGTGGGGAGGGAGATGAAGGAATGCTAATGTGGGCTTTCCTGAAAACAAAGACCCCAGGAGGAACTCATCTATGGGAAAAGGGAGCTGGCACAGAGGACAAAAATTCTTGGGTGGGAGGGTTTCAGGGGCTGAATGAATATTCCTGGATGGGAAAGGCCCTGGAGCTGTTGCAGTAAAAATATGGCGTCCAAGTCTCTAAGGTCCGAAAGCAAAGCAGGAAGGAGAGAGTTGATGCATTGTACATAAATTAAGAGAGGGAGCCCAATATGAGAACATCTGCAGGTTCCTACAGGGCGTTTTCTATTTCTAGGGTCTTTTTTTACCTCGAGCATTTTACATCTAAGGCTCCTTCCTGCTCTTACATTCTGTGATTTTGACTGTATATGTATAATGTGAGTAGCACAATTTCAAGAAATTGTACTTGAATCCCTACTATGGACCAATGAGAGAGAAGAGAAAAACTGGTAAAATTTGAGAACTAAAAAGGAAGAGATCAGCTGTATATGAAGAACCAACCAGAACACACTGCCTGACAGCTCTTTTTCTAAAGACCACAGAGCAGACTTGAAGCACATTAATAATGTTTCCTGAGTGCCCACTGTGTGGGTGTCCTGGTCTCCTGGGATTGTATACCAACTCATCTCTCTTTTCTGAGCCTTAAGTTTTCTTCCTCTAAAATGGTCATAATCATATTTGCATTACCTTCCTCTTGCTATTGCTATGAAGAAAGTGCTTTGTTAATTGTAACGTACTAGAATTAAGATGGCTGTGTTCTCTGGGATGACCTGGTACTGTGAAAAACACTGCCTGAGGTTGCTCTTACACCCTCTCATTGCTCCTAGTCCTCTGCTTGGTACATAAGAGGTTGTGGTAGGAGTAATATGTACCAGGATCTCTGCCATGTAGGTTAAGCTAATTTTTTTTCCCTACAAGTCAAGTAAGACTTGCCCCAAGACTTGATTGGTCCAGGAGTCGATGGGTTGGTCAGCTATTGTCCTAGCTTCTGGGTCACTTGAGGGCATAAAACAGGCCAGTACATGTAAAGTAAGTGCCCCTCAGCCTGGACACCCTGGGGAATCATGATTTTCAGCTGAATCCTTCTATATACCTTGTCTCTCCCATTAATGAATATGAGCTCCTTGAGACCAACTGTCTCCATTTTCTGTTCTATCCTCATTACTCAACACATAGTCATCAATAAATAAAAGCTTTACAAATTCATTCATTCGTTTATTGGCAGTTGTCTCACTACACTGAGAGCCCCTTCACCCCTGCAGATTAGACTCGTTTTCATGGAGGCAAGAGAGACTGTGTCTGTCAGAAGCAGTGCATACTAGATGAGTGTCTTTTCCATGTTATGACTAAGTAGTAAACATCTTATGGTCAACTGTTAGTCTACAAGTGTCTCATTTCTTTCCAGTCTCAAACCTAAACTACCACACTAGCCTGAGTCGGGCCTGGACTACAAAAGAAATGATTAATCAGCATTTGTTGAAATGAATTGAAATGAGCAAAGGCAGAGAAAAATCTGATGTTAAAATGAAATGACTTTAAGAAGCATCATGAAATCCCTCCTCTTTTGGATATCTTATGCATGGAGGTGACCCTGAGTTCTTTTTAAAATTTAATTTAAAAAATCAGTCCTAGCCAAAACCAAACAAAATGAGCATTTCCATACAGAGCAGAACAGAAAGAGAAGATTGTGCACAAAACAGTGACTTTCTGTGACCTCTCTGTCAGGATGTGGGTAACATGCTTTGCCATGGGTTGGGTTATAGGGTTGCCAAAAGAAAAAAGGAAAAGGTATGAGATTGCTAAAGGAAGGGGGAACCAGCCAAGGTTGAAAATAGAGCAGGTCAAAGTTCCTGTGCGAGCCCCAGAGGGACCGGGACTATATGTAATTCCCGTATTTACCATGTAGGTGAGACAGAGAGACCCTGTCTTTAAAAAGAAAAGTTCCCTCAAGCTCTAATTCCCATGAGCTTATTTTTACAGTAATGTGCTTTGAGACTTTAATCCTATCATTACAGTGAGATTCTCAGTACTGTGGGTAACACAGCCCTGCAGGGGCAGCAGTATTGAGGCTTAATTGGACTTTCTCTGATTTTCCTCCCTGAATCCAATGGGTCAGGCATTAGATTTAAGGTGTCATCTCTTAGGAATGTGCTATCCTTTGTATAGGAAGATGACACTCCTGACTCACCCTTGGTTGGACAAGCCTGAGTCGTTTTTCCAGTCACGGAGATGGATCTAAGCTGGTCCATCCACACAACCTGGCTCAGTTCCCCCTTGTGACAGAGAGCACACATGTCTGAGATGGTTGCTGGGAAATAAGGTATCATCTGTGTCTATGCAAAAGAGAAAAGCTCACTGGGAAATTGATGGAAAATAGAGTGGTGGAGTAGAAAATGAGCCCACAATGTTGATCTCAGCAGCACTGTGTTCCATAGAATAATAGCCTTCTACTACTGAGATTTAGATTCTCCCCAAATTCATCCCTATACCAAATTTCCATATTTCTGATGAAGGCACCACTATTCCACTATTGTTTTTCTTTTAAAGTTTTTTAACCTTAGAATTATCTTTGACTTCTCATTCTCCCTCACCCCAAATCTAATCAGTCATCAAATCTATGACCTGACAGAGAAAGTCTAGAGAGTCAATGTGCTGTTGAGTGGAAAAAGTTGAATCTAGGTGAATCTTCTATCACCCATCTATTGAACATTTCATGCTGGATGAGAGATCCCAGACTCAAGATGTCCAAAACTGAACTCATTATCTTTTCTCTCTTAACCCTCCCTACATTTTTCCAGTCTCTTAGATTGATAATCTAATTACTATTCTCAACTCATCATTCTCCCTCACCCCATATACCCAATAAGTTGATAAATCTTGCAATGTCTACATCTCTCTTATCCATCCCCTCTTTCCTAAGTTATTGCAATAGCCTCTTAACAGTGTCTCCTCTCTCCAGTCCATCTTATGTTGTGCAACCAAAGTCATTTTCTTTAAATTCAGATCTGAACACGTGATGCCCCCTACTTAATCAACTCTAGTGGTTTTCTATTGCCTTTAGAATATAACACAAAGTCCTCTTCTTAACTTTTAAAGACCTATCTTTCCAACCAGATTGGACATTACTCCTTATCTCTCACTTTATGGTCTGGCTCAACTGATCTTCTCCCTGTTCAAATGAAGTCAATAGATTATTATTTTCCATGTGCCAAGCACTGTGCTACAGATACAAAGAAAGATTAAAACAGTACCTACCCTTAATGAACTCACTTTCTAAATGGGGAAACTATATGTCCATGCAAGATATGTAAATAGAAAGACTATGTGTCCATGCAAGACATATAAATGGAAATAAGTCTCAGAGGAAGGAACATTGAGGAGAACTGAGAAAGGACTCTTGCAGAAGGTAGAATTTGAGCAGAGACTTGCAGGAAGCCAGAGGAGTGAGGGGATGGTGAAAGAGCATTCCACACATGAGGTACAGCCAGTGAAAAAGCATGCAGTCTATGAGCAATACCACCACCAGGGTCATACCCCAAGGAGATCAAAGAAAGAGGAAAAGGATCCATATGTGCAAAAAGATTTATGACAGCTTTATTTGTGGTGTCAAAGAATCCGAAACTGAGGAGATGCCTATCGATTGAACAAATTGTGGCATGAATGTGATGAAATGCTGTTGTGCTGTATAAAGGGGATGGTTTCAGAAAAACCTAGGAAGATCTATACAAACAGATGCAAAATAAAGCAAGCAGAACTAGGAAAACAGTCTACTTGATAACAGCAATATTGTTAAGATAATCAATTTCAAAAAGCTTAGTATCTCTTATTGACACAATGACCAACTGCAATTTTTGTCCATCGTCAAATAGAGAAGTAATGGTCTCAGAATGCAGATTAAAGCATATTTTAAAATAATTTTTCTTTCCTTCCTTCCTATTTTTTACTTTTTATTTTTCATATTTTATGTATAATTTTACTTTTAATTTATTATTTATATTTAATAATTTAAGTATCTTATTTTTCTCAATTATACGTCAAGACAATTTTTAGCATTCATTTTCACAAGATTTTGAGTTCCAGATTTTTCTCCCTCTCTTTCCTCTTCTCCTATCTTCCTAAAATGGTATGTAATTTGATATAGGTTATATATGTGCAATTATGTAAACCATTTTCCATATTAGTCATAGTTGTGAAAGAAGGAACAGATGAAAAGGGAAAAAGTTGTGGAAAAATGAAGTGAAAAAAATATGCTTCAATCTGCATTCAGAGTCCATCAGGTCTTTATCTGGATGTGGGTAGTATTTTCCATCATGGGTCCTTTGTACTTGTCTGGGGTCATTGTATTGATGACGAGTTAAATCATTCACATCTGATCATCATACAGTTTTACTGATACTGTGTACAGTGTTTTCTGGTTCTACATCGGTTCATACATCTTCCCAGGTTTTACTAAAATCTACCTGCTCATCATTTCTTATTGCACAGTAGTATTTCATTACATTCATATACCACAACTTGTTCAGCCATTCCCCAATTGATAAATATTCCCTCAGTTTCCAATATTTGGCCACCATGAAAAGGGCTGCTATAAATATTTTTGTCCATGCAGGTCCTTTCCCCTTTTTCATGATTTGTTTGGAATATAGACTTAGTAGTGGTATTGCTGGATCAAAGGGTAAGCACAGTTTGGTTGCCCTTTGGGCATAGTTCCAAATTGCTCTCCAGAATGGTTAGATCAGTTCACAACTCCACCAACAGTGCATTAGTGTCCCAATTTTCCCACATTCTCTCCATCTATCATTTTTCTTTTTTTGTCCTATTATCCAATCTAAGAGGTGTGAGGTGGTACCTCTGAGTTGTTTTAATTTGTATTTCTCGAATCAAGAGCAATTTAGAACACTTCTTCATATGAGTGTAGATAACTTTGATTTCTTCCTCTGAAAACTGCCTATTTATATCCTTTGACCCTTTATCAAATGGGAATGGCTTGTATTCTTATAAATTTGACTATATATTTGAGAAATGAGGCCTTTATCAGAGCCACTTGCTGTAAAGATTGTTTCTCACCTTCCTTCCTCCCTTCCTTCTTTCTTTGACCATGACTAATGAGGAAATTTCTTTTTAAAATTATTTTTCATATTTGTAATAATTTTATTTTTCTAGTCCTCTCATTGAGTAGGGGTGGGGGAAAGGGAGAGAATAAAAAGTCTCTGTGCTTGAAAAAAAAAGACATGGAGTGTCTTATGTAAGGAACAGTGAGGAGACAAGTGTCATAAGAGTCAATGGAGGAGAGTAAAGTATAAGAAAATTAAAAGGTAAAAAATGTCGGGTTATGGAAGGCTTTAAAAGACAGAATATTTTATATTTGATCCTGGAGGTAATAGGGACCCCTGGAGTTTATTGAATATGGGGCAAGGAGGTGACGTGGTCAGATTTTGGCAGGTTAAGAGGAGGGTGGGCTATAATGGGGAGAGACTTGAGGCAGGGAGACCATCCAGAAAGTTACTGTAATAGTCTAAGCATGAGGGGAACTAGGTGGTACAGTGAATAATAGATCACAGGCCTTGGAGTCAGGAAGACTTCAGTTCAAATCTACTAGCTGTGTAACCCTGGGCAAGTCACTTAACCCTGTTTGCCTCAGTTTCCTTATCTGTAAAATGGGCTGGAGAAGTAAATGGAAAATACCTTTGCCAAGAAAACCCCAAATTGAGTCATGGAGAGGTGAACGTGACTAAAACTATTCAACAACAAAAAGCATGAGGGGATGATATCTTCACGGGAGACTATCTTTATGCCCTTGCACTGGCTGTCCCACAAGCCTGGAATTCACTCCCTCCTTTTATCAATCTCATAGAAGCCCTCTCTTTCTTAAAGACTCAGGTTAGGCAGTCTTCTGTACTGTAGCCTTTCCTGATTCCCCATAATTGCTATTGTCCTTCCTTCCAAACTACCTTGGAGTTAACTACTTTGAATATATTTATGTTGATTCACTTTAAGTTTATGCTATGTAAAATATATTTTTATTGTATATCCCTTATTAGATTGCAAAATAGGAATATATGAATAGGGGTTGTTTTCACTCTTTGTACTTGCCCCTTGCATCTAGCCCAGTTTCTGGCATATAACAGATGCTAATAAATGCTTGTGGATTGATTGATTAGGTTTTTGTTTTTTTATGGTTTCCAAAGTGTTTTCATACCAGTGATCTCATTCAAGCGCTCATTATACTCTCAGGAGGTACTGTTGGTAGCGATGGCACAGATTAAACCAACTTCTGGACTCTTGGTGTGGAAGAGGGGATGATGACATTCTTATTGATTTACCCAGGTAAATAACAACCATATCCCATAGACTCCTGGGAATCTTCTCCTTTCATGGATCCAAGGTTTTTGTTTGTTGTTTTATACTTCTTGTAGGTTAGTCCAAAGACTACTGGTTGGATTGTGACATTTTGTGACCCCTTCCAGGCTGTCTGGCTTTATCTCATACTTTCTGAAACCTTATCATTTTCATCTTTAGGGCACAGCTGCCTTCACATGTAGCGTTGGAATCTGCAAAGCAATAGGGAGGAACCTAGTTCTCTTCTGAGCTCTGCCAATGCTTCTTAGAAGGCGTAGGCAGAAGTCTTTCACAATTCAAGAGTAAGCACCTGTGTCTACCTCTCCCCCACTCCTCTTCACCTTTGCCCATCTTCCTTTCTCTCCTACTTTTCCATTTTCTAGCTCTCTTTTATTGTTGTTGGCTTTTGGTTTTATATCACATTTGTTTCCAAATATGCCCTTTCCCACCCTCACCCCCTTCCCTCCACAATGAGTCTTCCCTTGTGAAAGATAAAGAAAGAGAGAAAAAGAGTTCAGTAAAACTAACCAATATATTAAATGCATCACATGATAAAGTCAACATCTCACACCCTTAGTCCTCCACTTCTCTGATGAAGGGGTTGAAATAGATTTTCACACATCTTCTAGGAAGCAAGTTTGTGGATATCTGTGCTCGAGGAGGGGAGGCCTCATGTGAAAGGAAGAACACTGGTTTTGGCATCAGAGAACTTAAACTCAAATGAGGGCGTTGATGTTTGTTAGCTTTGTGACATTCAATGTGTCATTCCCTCTCTCTGGTGCCCAGTTTCTTCTCCTGTAAAATGAAGGGTTGAATCACTAAGGTCCTTTCATGTTCTTATTCTCTGGCCCTTTGGTCTTCTTTTCCCATTTTGTGTCTTTCTCTCTCCTCTCTCAAGAATGCTGGGGCTGCAGAAAGTTATCTGCTAGTTTGTTTTTAAAAGTCTTAGTATGGTCAGAATTTAAAATAAAGGTGTTTGAATTCCCAAAAAAAAAAAAAAAAAAAAAAGAATGCTGGGGCTGTGCCTTTGCTATCTTTCTGATCAGATTGCTATCTCTTGAGTTACAGAAGGTCACAGAGTCACCTTTTGTTTATAATGATGCACAATAGTCTCCTCTAAAATGCTCCCCAAGGACAAATGAAGACACTTGAATTGGGAGTTCCACAAACGTGTGATATTTGCATATAGAGACAGATGTGGAGACTGTAGATATGTATCTCTATGCTATATATACAAAGGTTACTGAGAAGTTGAATGTAAAGAGAGTACTATTTTAACTGGTTCAAGGAGACTATTTAAAGACTTTCTTTTGTAAAGAGGAGAATCCTTTTGGAAAGTCAAGGAATGGTTCCTGACTCATTTGCTTTGATTTTTTTTTTCAGTAGATTTGCTTAAAGTGGAGGCAATACGGAAGCAACATAGAGAGTTGGCCCTGAAGTCAGAGAAAGCAGGCTTATGTTCTACCTCTGATATATAATGTTGTATGGCAAGTCACTTTAATCTCTCCATGTTCTATGCAAGACCATAAGAAAGGCGTCAGCCCACATTGGCAGGGCAAGTTTTCTCAGTTGGGAGTTCTCTGTACCAATGAAATTGGTAGATTTAGTCCCTATTCCTATCCTTACCTCTATGCCTATCCTTTGCTTAGAACAAGGCATCCTTTTACTCTCATGCAATTTTCAGGGTGGTTCTTTACCTTGCTTCCCCTATAAAGGTGCTGTTACTTGAATTTTTTTTCTCCCCCTAGATCACCATCCCTAGTGTGACATACCCATGACATTTCTGAGAGAGTAAGGGGGCACCTAAGCAGACACAGACAAGGGGAGATAGGGAACAGCAATGATCTGAGTTATGGCCTGAACATAATTTGGGAGAGAGAAGTGCATTCTAACTCACATTTATAAAATTTATATGTATTTATGTAATATATTTATATTTTGTAATGGGGACTGACCCAGCCCAGTACTTAGAAGTATGTGAAGCAGTAGATGCAGTTTCAGGTGGATTTGGAGCCAGAGTAGATATTCTATAATTGGGTCCAGGTCTACTAACCACAGAGTGAAGAGACAGATTTTTGATTTGCTGCAGAGATACAGTTGGGGGTGTATTCAAAAAGCACTAAATGCTCAAAATAAGTGTCTTACTCTTTGCTGCCTGGAGACTGTTTGGGTGAGAGAAATGTCCTGTAAGTAAGCCTTTGGATGGACCTAACTCTTTTCTGGGCTTTCCCTTTTTAATCTTCCTGCTTTTAAGTGATGGAATATTGGATGCAGTTATGACCTTGTGTACTTCTAAAGGTTAGAATGGAGAGCCACCAGAACTCTGGGAGCCAGAGTCTGTGCCAGATTTTGTGGCTAACAATGAAGGAAGTCCTGAGCTACCTGTCTGACCCAAAATGAGAAATAACCAAGAGGGAAGTATAGTAATCTGTTCTTCAGTTGTGCCAAATTTGGAAGTCAATTGGTGGAGTAAATATATGTAGTGGCCTCATTAAATTTGAATCTCAGGTTCCTTTAGGGACTAAGATAGTATAGGATAGAGTGTAACCCTGTGTATGGGGGAAAAATATTTGTAACTTCTGTCCTTGGCAAGCTCATGAATTTCTCTCTTGCCCAAATAGTAAAATGAGGATAATGATATCAGTGGTACCTCCCACTTCCCAAAGATGCGAGGGCCAAATGAGATGATCTGTTTATTCTATTCTGAACCTAACAAACACCAAATAAGATTAGAATTTCCATATACAAAGCAGAACAGAAAAATAGGATTGATTAGACATGCAGCCATAAATTTGTGCCACATAAAGCTTGCTTCTACTTAGAAATATAAAACTAATTCAACATGTTATTTTTCAAAGTTGTGCTGTGTGTCTGTTTTCCTATGACCTTAGCTCTGTTCTCATCTGTAATTAAAAAAAAATGTTTCAGTGACCCTCTTTTCTTCTTCTTTGTTTTCATTTTGGTAACCTTATCCATACACCTCCCCCAAACTCTTCCCTCCACCATTGAAAGAAAGGAAAATAAGCCCTTAATTCAGATAGGCACAGTTAGACCAAACAAATCTCCACATTGGCTGTGTCCAAAGATGTGTCTTACTCTACATTCTGGGTCCATCATCTCTGTGTCAGGAGGTGGATTGCATACATTCTCTTGCCTACCTTCCTCCATCCTCTTGAACCATGGTTAATCATTGCATCCATCAGAGATCTGAATTGTTCTCATTTCTTATAGTACAAAAATATTCTACACCATTTATTGAGTATTTTAGTAATTTCCCAATTAAGGGGATGCTCCTTTGGTTTTCAATTCTTGGACATGGGGGAAAAACAGGGTATTATAGATAGTTTTGTAGATATGGGTGTTTTTCTTCTTTGATCTCTTTGGCTATTGACTTAAGAGATAATATATATTTAAAGTGTTGCTCTTATAAACCTTCAACATTCTTATCCCAACTTACACTCACACTGATGAATCAGGTCCTTAAGCAAGGTTATATGGACCCTCACCCTCAGGGTTCTATGGGAACCTATGGGATAAGGGTATCTCACTATGGCTTGAGCCCCCATTCTGTTGTTTTCCCCAGTGTTAATAACCAGTGAGTATTATTCTAATTTCATTTAGCCAATTAATATTAACTAGTTTTTACAAAGGAATATTACTTTGACACGGACTCTTAAGGCTCTTCATTCTGATCTTTTGAAGTTCTCAGAGATCTTTTCAGGAGTTTTTTGAGGTCAAAACAATTTTTATAATAATATTGATATTTGTGTATTAAAATACTATTTCCTTTTCCAACTACATATATGTGTGAGGCCAGAATTTCTTCATATAATTTAATCAAAATAACATATTGAAATGGATCAAATGGAGAAGATATGAAAATTCAGTTACCTGTCTTCTATTAAGCCAGACATTAAAGAAATATTAAAACAAGGCTAATTTTCTCACTTTTTGGGTTTGTTTTTTTTTAAATACAGCTATTTTTTTCATTTAAAATTATTGTTGTGTTAAAATGTAGTGGGTTTATTATTATTTAAAAATAAGTAAATATTTTTAAAATTATGTTTTAAATTCTAGTATAAGCATTGATAGACACAAACCACATGAACAAAAGCTTTTTGGAATCCTCAGTATTTTTTAAGAGCATTAAGGAACCCTGAAACCAAATATTTTGATAATCACTGGTATAGTCCAACAGATACTCATGTTTACAGATGACATTATGTTGATTGTATAAAGACCTAGAATACTGCCGAGTTTCTTGGAAGAGATCTCAAAGCACTGAATAGAGTTTACCATACACAAAAGAAAGGACATTTGGATGAAGAATGTTTATCGTCCACATTATGCTATGTATATTGGATAGATAGACTTTAGAGGAACATAGAGTCATATGGAGCAGGTTATAAAAAATAGATAAATGAATTGGCTCCAAATTAAACTGGAGGAAGAGAACAGACAAATTGCCAAACTACTTTGGCGACCCCAAACTGGAAATAAAGACCCATCTTGCTTTTTTTCTTTTTTTTTCTGGGTTTGTTTGTAATTCATTACCTCATCTCTATCTACAGAAAGAATGCAATTATGCAATTAATTTGTCTTATATAACCCCTAATCTCTTAATTGAAAAAGTACATTCTATCTTAAATTATTTCTACAAATGCTGGGCTCTTAATTCATCCTTCTTACATGAGTATATTTCAAAGCTCTTTTAAAATTTTTAAAAATTAATTTATTTTAAATTTTCAACATTTTTTTCAATAAATTTTTATTGATATCTTTGTTTTTCCATTTTCCTATTTATCTCTTCCCATCCTCCCCTCCCAGAGATCTATCCTTAAAAACAAAGAATAAAAAAAGGGACAAAAAAACCTAGATCAACAAACTAACTGATACATCAAAAAACTCTGATACTATCTGCAGTGTTCCAAACCCATAGTCCTCCACCCTGCAGAGTAGGGAGGTGCCTTCTTCTATTTCTTCTTTGAGACCAAGATTGGTCATTGTAATTTCAAAGCATTCAGTTTCAACTCTTTTGTTGTGTTTGTTTTTTCTATTTACACTGTTATAGTCTTTGAGTTCACTGTTCTCCTGGTTCTGCTCACTTCACCTTGTGACAACTCTTACTGTCCATTCCTTTGTCATTTCTTGTGGTGCAAAACAAAGTCCATCTTTTTAATACCAACATTCTATAGTGGCAGTTTGGCTGAAAATAACAGCATATAGCCATCTCTGAAGAACTGAAATGTGCAGTGGATAGGTACAAGGTAGTAGTGAGCTGGCTACAATATTTAACCCATGGAAATCTTTGAAGAAAAATCAGAATAAAATATATCATTAGGGAAATAAATGTATAATAGGAAAAGAAAGGCAGGGATTGTTAGATATTTATCCTGATTGATTTACTGGTATTCTTGACATGTCGGGAGAAATTGAGGAAGGCCTTGGCATGTTGGGTAGAACCTCTGGGGCTCTCTTATGGGAGGACATGGACAAGAACTCCATAGGATTCCCATGTGTAGGGGTGTGAATATGTATGTATGTTTGTGAAATGATGCTACTGCAGATCTATTGGGATATGTGAGTATTTTAATACAAGCTTGTTGCTTATTTGAAATAGATACTTAAAAAGATTTGTTGACTGCTTATCACATACTGTGCTGCTCCTTCTCTCTTTTCCTTCCTTCCTCCCTCTTGCCTTCCTTTCTTCTTCCCTCTCTTCCTTCCCTCCCTCCTTCCCTTCCTTTCCTTCCTTCCTTCCTTCCTTCCTTCCTTCCTTCCTTCCTTCCTTCCTTCCTTCCTTCCTTCTTCCTTCCTTCTTTTCATCCATAATTCTTTCCTTCCCTCCTTCCTTGGAGGAATACATGTTAAAGAGGGAACTTTGCAAGATTAAACATAATCTGCAGAGCTTTGGCAATGGACTGTAGGTTACATATACTTTAATATTTGATAATTACAATATAATAGTAGACATAAGAAAGACAACAAAAGTGGTTGGAATATATGGCCCAGGATCAAGAAGTGACAACAAAATCATGTGTTTCTTAGATTACATAGAAACCTTATACCTAAATACTATATAATGGATATTTTCTTTAAGAGAAGAGTCAGGAGGTGTTAGACAAGCAGAGCACCAAAGACACCACAAAAGTCACCCCCTCATTTCTTGCCTGGCTGTACTACACCCTGAGCTATCTTTGACTTCTCCCCAGTGCCCCAGGAAGCTCATTGTTGGGAAAGTCTCATCATCCTGCGAGATCCCATCAGTCTTGCTGCTCCACCTGATTATGACTGACTGGAGGGTGGGGAGCCAGGAACTCCAAACCTTCATTTAAGGAAAGAGCTCAGCTCTGAAATTTCTTTGGTATTAGAAAGGGACTATCTTTTTTCATATCTGTATCCAAAACCCTTAGTAGAATACTTATTACATAGTAGGTGCTTAATAAATGTCTATTGACATTTACAAAAGATGAAACTGACTATATCTTAACAGACAAGGGGAAAAAGACTGCTGACAGATATGGATGTAATTTTGAATCATCCAGTGGCATAAGATCATAGATTTAAAGCTGAAAGGGACCTTAGTGGTTATCTAGTAAATCACTCTACTTTACAGATGTGGAAACTGAGGCTCAGGGAATTTAAATGACTTGCCCAAGGTATAAAAGTAAGGGAAGGATTTGAACCTAGGTATCCTGACTCTATTTACTGTGGCTGTTTAGCTGTTTTCAGTTGTGTCCAACTCTTTATAACCCTTTCTGGGGTTTTCTTGGCAAAGATACTGGAGTGGTTTGCCATTTCCTTTTCCAGCTTCTTTTACTGCCCAGGGTCACACAGATAGTAAGTGTCTGAAGCTGGATTTGAACTCATGAAGAAGAGTCTTCCTGATTCCAGATCTGGCCCTCTATCCAATATGCCACCTAGCTGCCTTATAACACCACCACTGCCGCCACCACCCTGACTCTAAGGTCATACTTCATAAAAAAGCAGTGGAGAGAAAAATTGCAGAAATTGTAATATAGAAAGCCTAACAGAAAGCCAATAAAGCCAGGTCATCCCAATAGGAAGGAGCTGCAAAAAGGGCAACAGAAGAAAAATGGAAGAGAAGTGTCTAGAGTTTCATCTTCTTGGCTGTCTCCCCATCATGGCCCTACTTTTCTTTCACCTCCTTCCCACTAGAAATTTGGATTCTGTCTTGTATTCTTCTAGCTCTGATAGGCGATTTATTTTATCAGGGCTGGGATTGTAGATCACTTCTTGGTCATCTCTTCACCATGGCCCTGTGTGAAATTTCTCCCCTTCTCCATGCCAGCATCCCTTTATGAATTATCTTCCCCCATTAGAATGTATGTTCTTTAAAGTCAAGGGACTGTCTTGCTTACTTGGAGACAGAGCATTTATTAAATGCTTATTATGTTCCAGGCACTGTCCTCACTGTTAAGAATACAAATACAGGCAAATGTACATGGAGTCAGCTGGTACTATCTTAATATAATTTTAAGGGCAATGAAGGATCAGTTCTTTAGATATTTGAAATAAGGGAAGATGTCACATGCTTGGAAAAATCTTGCATCTTATTGAAAAGCAATTGAGATAAATAAGTAAAGATCCACTTATTTTCCCATCTTCATAAAATCTTTATGAAAATATTCTACACAAGTATTGTTAGTCAGTTATTTAATGGCATTCATTAAGCATTTGTGATATGCCAGGCACTGTCCTAAGCACAGTGATCTAAAGAAAGAGAAAACAACATAGTCCCTTACTTTATTTAGGAGTTCACATTCTAATAAGAAAGACAATAGAAAAATAATTATGTGTAAATAAGGTAGGAATAAAACAAAAAGAAATATTCTAGCCGAAGACACAGTTGCTTCTATCATATGTATCTTTTGTTTTCATATCACCTTCATTTCCCAATATCCCTCCTCCAACCCCATTCAGGGAGTTTTTTCTTATAATACATATAAGGGGAGTTGACTGGGTTAATCTATCCTTCTATCCCTCTTGAAGTAAGTGATAAGATGCTTTCATACCTGAATGTGGTAAGAACAAGTCTCAATCATTGGATCAATCATAGATTTTGTACTAAATGGAAAAGTCCCTGGAACTGGAGAAGACGTGTGCTGGCAAATGTTTAACAACTAGCTCCCCTAAAAATTGTGGGTACCATACACTTTGAAGTTTAATAGGCATTATTAACATTTTTTTCCATCATTAGACAATTAACAAAACAGGAAACCAAACTCTGTTATGCAGAGTTTGCTGATTTCTGAGATGTAAAGACCCATATTAAAATTTAAAATTTAGCTCCAGTGAACCAATATGAATTAATTCCAGCATACCACTGGTGGAGTGACATTGCCTGGAAATTGTGTTTGCATAGGTTGAAGAAATTTGGTCATGTTTTGGGAATCATCTAAAAACATTAAATTATTTGAGAACTGGAGTTATTCCAGAGATTGAAGAGAGTGTGGTGTTCCAAAAACCTCCTGAAGAGGAACCACTTAGAAGGAAAGGGAAGTCTTTGGTTTTGGCCTTGAACTTTATTTCCCTATGCCCCCACCCACTTTGGCTAGAGGAGGACTTTATGAACTTCAAAGGTCCAGAGAATTTTGGATTTCCCATCTTCCTATTGGCATCCTACTGGGATGGGGTCAACTGATGGCAAGGTCTGCATTTGAATCCTGGGAAAGACAAGATGAAGTTTCACAGCTCCACAAGGAACCCAGCCAAGAAGTTACACCATGCTTATGGGGAGCTACTTGTACTTTCACAAAGGGGAGAAAAGAACTCCCAGTCACCAAGAGCTGTGAGTTATGTCTTTACCAGATTACTCTCTAAACTTGAGCCCATTTTCCTCTGCACTCTTTATGTACTGGTGGGAGAGTGTTTCATAGGTGTTTTTGAAGAAAAAGAAAAGGTTTAACACAAATTATTCTTAAGGTACTGCTTTCATAAATTCCTCTTTCTAAAAGCAACTTAAAGCAGACTAAAATAAATATCAGTTAATAATATTGGGGAGAATATACCATATTGTGGGTTCAAGCTGATAACATAAGGATAATCCTTAGCTTCTGGGGGTAACTCTAGAGCCCGGAAGTGGCCATGCTTTTAACTTGTCAATGAAAGCAAATGCTACACTAAAAATTTTTTTAAAAGAGAGAGACAAAAAAGTCAGTTAAAGAATGACTTGTATTCTTGTACATTTGACTCAGTTCTCTATATATTTTTAGAAATGAGGCCTTTATCACAGACACTAATTGCAAAAATTCTTTCCCAGTTTTCTACTTCCCTCCTAATCTTGGTTGCATTGGGTTTGGTTTTTCAAAAAAAATTTTCAATTTAATGTAATCAAAATTATCCATTTAGAGCTTCATAATGTTCTCTGTCTCTTGTTTGGTCAAAAATTTCTCCATTCTCCATAACTCTGACAAATACACTATTCCTTGAGGATGCCCATCAATTGGGGAATGGCTGAACAAGTTGTGGTATATGAATGTAATGGAATACTATTGTACTATAAGAAATGATGAGGAGGAAGATTTCAGAGAGGCCTGGAAAGATTTATATGAACTGATAACGAGTGAAAGGAACAGAACCAGGAGAACTTTGTACACAACAACAACCACAGTGTGGGAGGAATTTTTCTGGTAAACTTAGCCCTTCACAGCAATGCAAGGATCTAAAAAATTCCCAGTGGACTCTTGAGGCAAAATGCCTTCCACATTCAGAGAAAGAACTATGGAACTGGATTGCAAAATTAAACAGGCTATTTTCTCTTGTATTATATTTTGTTTTGGTTTGTTTGTTTTTTTCATGGTTTCTCCCATTCATTTTAATTTTTCTATGCAACATGACTAAGGAGAAAATATATTTAATAAGAATGTATGTGTAGAACCTATATAAGATTGTGCATCATCTCGGGGAAGAAGTGGGAGAAAATCTAAGATATATGGAAGTGATTGTAGAAAACTGAAAACAAATAAATCATATATAAATATAAATATATAAAATATATAATAAATAATATATAAATAATTATATAAAATATGAATAAATTAATTTTTTAAAAATTAGTTAAGTAAACTAACCAACCATATCAACCAAGTTTAACATTATGTGCAATGTTCCACATCTGTTCATAATCTTTCTACTTGTAAAGGGAGTCCCAAAAATCTTAGGGATATTTAAGAATGACATATTCTCATATCGCTTTTTCCAGGTCAGAACGGATGATGATAATTACCTAACATTCAAGGTTTGCTAGTTTTTTATTCTATTGATGCTCTTGTAGTTATCATGTGTATCATTTGTATGCATCTGCTTACTTCAGTTGCGTTGATTCATATAGGTCTGTTCGTGCTTCTTTGGATCGTTTATATTCATTGTTTCTTATAGCATAGTGACATTTAGTGACATTTATGTATCACAATTTGTTTAGCTATATTCCTCCTAAGATGGGTATCTATTTAGCTTCCGGTTCCTTGCTACTCCAAAAAGATTATCTTGTTTTCAATAAAGTTCTACTGGTGATGTTTGTTTCTGTCAGTTATTTCCCT
Organism: Notamacropus eugenii; assembly: GCF_028372415.1. Lineage (NCBI taxonomy): Eukaryota > Metazoa > Chordata > Mammalia > Diprotodontia > Macropodidae > Notamacropus > Notamacropus eugenii. Next base: position 509,516,294 of record NC_092872.1, on the reverse strand, counting down.
ATATATCCCTCCTCTAGCCCTGCCTTCCTCTCAAATACATCTTAGATCCTCCCTTATTACCAAGAAAAACAGTTAAGTAAAGTAGGTGTATAAAATTTTAGCTTCTGACAGAAAAAAGTTCCAATTGATTGATCTCTAGCTGTAGTTTCCTCTTTTTTCTAACAACAGAGGGAAGTATATTGGATCATATGGTTTCTAGGACCCTGATTGGTTAAGCATCATGCTTTTTAATGTTAGTTTCACCTATATTATTGTAGTCATTGTGTGTGTGTGTGTATATATATATATATATATATATATATATATATATATATATATATATATATATATATACATATATATATATTTCCAGGTTCTACTTGTTTCTGCATTACTTCCCAAATTTCTCTGAATATCTGATATTTATCATTTTTGTTACATCATATTCAGTTATATTTATATATCACAATTTATTTAGCCTAGTTTTTTGTTACACAGTAAGTACCGTTACCGATATTTTGGAATCTATAGAAACTTCTTTGTCTTCAGCCTCCTTAGGATGGATGTCCAGTTTGGGAGAAGGTATGGATGGTTCACCATTAATTAAGAGACTGATTTATCATTAAATTAAGAGACTTAGGAAAAAAGTCTAAGTTCATTAAATAGATCTCTCTTCAGTCCTCTTCACCTCAGTCATACACAAACCCTGAAGAATTCATAGAAGGACACGTTCAAAACTGGAAGAAGTACCCACATTGATTAGATCATAGATCACTCTAAGTATGTTTATAGTCACAAGACCCTTTTGTGTATACTCATTTGATCTGAGCAATATTCCTGGGAGGTAGGTCATATAAAGTTAATGGGCCTCAGTTTCCTTATTTTAAAATTGAGAACAAATCAATTTGGTCCTACTTGCTCTGTTGATAAGTGGTGAAGGTAGAGGACCTGGGTTCAAATCCAATGCTCTTTCTATAATATGAGTAGCCTCACTGAATTTAGTGGTTGTATATAACTTCTTCCTATCAAATAACCCACATCAGCCACTGTGGACTGGTTACATTTGAATTCAAGTCAAGGGAAAAGGAGCTGGCAAGCTAGTGGGAAGGGCAGCATCCTTATGATTAAGAGGGACATTTTCCTTGTAACATGTAAAGGGTTTTATGAGGTTCCCATGGTTTTTAGCTTCTTAAGGGACGTTCAGAATGAAAGTTCAATGACTATTTTTTAAAAACAAACATTTCTGGGCAAGTTAAGGGGTTTTGCTAATCTCTGCCAATGACATGTTGGGATTTTACCACTAGTGTATTCCCAGTCCAACAGGAGGGCCCAGCCTGGAGTAAAAGGGACTATAATATTTTTTCTTACAGTAGAAATTCAGGGCTGATCCCCTCTGTGCTTTCCACTGAAGCCTCCATTACCTGATCCAGTGTGGGCTCCCTAAAGGACATAATCACATTGGGCTTAGAACACAATTGTGGGCTTATTGGCTTTGTGATTTGTGGTTAGCTTGTTGGATGATGTGTGTTTACTGATGAAAGGAAATTACTTAAGAGAGCCAGGCATTTACATTAATTGTGCCTTTCAGGATAGAGGCCTAAGAGAATGAAAAAGCCCCTAATTATGTGTCTGCCTCCCAATTAGAGTGAAATACTGAGTTTATAAAACAAAAATAGAACTTGACCAGATTTCTACCCGCCACTTGGCTCTTAGTTTCCATAATGTATAAAACATAACTTGCTTTCCAGTATTTTATAACTATGATTGATACTTTTTAAGTTTCCCGGTGTCTCTGAAATTTTGCAGGGGAGAGTTTACAAAGTGATTTTTAAAACCATCTAAACATCTGATAAAATAATAACCCTATGTAAAGCACTCTCTTTATCCCCTTCCTCCCCAGCCCCACATTTAAACTCTGTGGGTTTAAATAGAAAGAGCACTAGGTTGTGGATCAGAAGAGCTGAGCTCAGTGTCTGGTTCTACTGCTAAATATTTCCTTGATCTCTGTAGGCCTCAGTTTCCTCATTTGTAAAATGACCATGTTGGACCAGCTGACTGGTGAGATCCCTTTCATCTTAGAACCTATGATCCTATGACTTAGTAATCTCTAAATCCCTTCTAGTTTGAAATCTATAATCCTATAAGCTGGTAGTGTTCTCCATTTTACAGGTGAGCAAACTGAGGAAAAGCAAATGTGAATGTAAGCTATCTGAAGCAAGGGATTATTTTGTTTTTATGTTTGTGTCTCCAGCACCTATGCCTTGAATGTCACTGAAAAATGCTTGTTGAATTGAATTGACCTATCTAGGATTTCATCTTCCCAAGCCCTATTAGTTTGATGAATTTACCTCCTTCCCTGTAGAGCATAGGCTCATTGATACCTTGAAAGGGGACAAAAGGCAGCCTTTGATCATGACTCAGTGAAGGTGATGTTCCAAGATGAATTTTCTGATTTAGAGCTTGCTCTTGACACCACTTAGAAAATGGGTTGTAGTAACTTGACTGTTCCCAAGATGACTTGGTTGGCTATGACTCTGGGGAGCATGGACCCTGATGGGAAGAACCCTTTGCAATGACTTAGGAGGGTGAGCCAACAGAATATTTTTCAGTGTTGCCCTTCTTTGCTTTTCCCCTTGAGTTTTTCTTTTTGGATTGCAATAGAAGCAATGAAGGATTTTTTTCTTCCTTCTTCCCTGTGCCATGTGGTACTTTGGAGCAGAAGCATATGCAAATACTTGAGTCCACACGACCCCTCTGACTTAAGAACAGCGGTGAGATCCTGGATACTAGGGACTGACATAGAGGCCATACCTGTCTGAGCCTGGAGACAATAACACATAGGGCAGTGGTAGATTATATCAGAATTCTCACAGAAATACATGGCTGAAGCAGATATGCTTACCCACATGCCTTAATGTTGTTGTTCAGGACTTCAGTTTTGTCCAACTCTTTGTGATCCCATGACTGTAGTATGCCAGACCCTTTTATCTCTCTTCCACTATCTCTGGAAGCATGTCCAAGCTTGTGTTCATTGTTTCCATAACACTACCTATCTAGCTCAGTCTCTGCTGTCCCCTTTTCTTTTTGCCTTCAGTCTATGCCAACAGCATAATCTTTTCCAAGGAGTTCCATCTTCTCATCATGTGGCCAAAGTATTTGATCTGAATTAATTTCTTTAAGTATTGATGAATTTGTCCTCCACATGGCCTGGTACATGAGAAATGTCTTGACTCCCAAACTCCTGTAAAGAATAGGGGGAGTTTGTTTTTAAATTTGCTAGGCAATGTGATCCCATAATCTAGCATTCTAGTCAGAAATGAAAGATTTTGTGTGTAGTAGAATGGGGCTTGGAGGTTGCCTGAGGAGAAATGGACTGCCCGTGTAGTAGCCTCAAAGTCCACCCTCTACTCTGCTGTCAAATTAATCTTCCTAAGGCCCAGGTCTGACTATGGCAACCCCCTCTTCAAGAAACTCTGCTGGCTCCTTACCTTCAGGATCAAATATAAAATCATCTAGTTGATTTCTAAAGCCCTTCATAACCTGGTCTTTTCCTCCTTTTGCAGTTTTCTTACTCCCTTACTCCTCTCCACACATTCTGTAATCTAGTGACACTGGCCTCCTTGTTCCACACACACAACATACCTTCTTCTGACTCCTGCCATTTTCCCTGGCTATCTTCCTTACCTGAAACTTCCTCTCACCTCATCCCTGGTTTCTCATCCCTAGTTTCAGCTAAATTCTCACCTTCTACAAGACTTTCAGAGTCTTCCTTAATTTTAATGCCTTCCCTCTGTTATAAAATACTGGAAAGCAAGTTATACCAATTTATCTGGTATCTAGTTTGTACAAAGTTGTTTGCCTGTTGTATTCTGCCACTTCCACCTCTCTTATGAGACTGCAAGCTCCTTGAAAGCAAGGGTTTGGTTTTTGTTGTTGTTTTTTTTTGGTTGTCCTTGTAAGTCCAATGCTTAGCACAGTGCCTGGCACATAGTAGGCAGTTTATAAATGTAATTGACTTGATTTGATTTGATTTGTCTTCTGGACTAAACTATCAGGAAACTTGCAAGCCAGGGAAGGGATTGTGTAGGACCCTTTGGAAGACAGCAATTTCATTGAAATGTGTTGCTTCGGTACTGGTAAATCCCAAGTTCAGTTCTCTTATGAAAGCATCTTAGTTACTCCTATGAGTGCTTTCCTTATCTATTTATGGCAGTAGTCCTCAACTTGGGGGGAGTCTGTGGACACCTAAGGTATCCAGGGATAGACTTCAGGAAGCCTGTGAACTTTGATGATAAAAAACGGTGACTTTATTTTCACTAGCATGTAACTCCAATTGATAATTTCCTTCAGTTATGCATGTAGGCAAACAAACATTATTCTGACGAAGGATCCATAAAAGGAACTGCCAAAGGAGTCCATGATTTAAAAAAAAAAAGGTTGTCACACATTAGATTTTTAATAAATGCTTGTGGATTAACTGATGTGAATTTTTTGTAGGGTGAAATGAAGGCTGTCATATTCTATATTAGTTTGCTACCTTGTGTGCAAAGGATATAGGGAACCTATTACCCACATTTGTGGAAATCCAGACATGAAAATTTTGAGAAATTCCCCAGAGTAAACTCTGGTAGAGACATATTGAGTGAAAGAGAATAATAACTTTGGCCAACCCCCAAAATTGAACCTGATAGAAGTAAACTCAAAGGGTTATGGAGTTCTAGGCCACATGTTATTTTTGGAGAAAATTTCAGATTCTTAGAAGTTGATGCAGAAGTCCATAAAACTGATGCTAGCATTATCCTGATGAGATTGTTTGCTACATGTTAAATGGACATTATCTTAGAACTTCATAATTTTAGAAGACTCAAAGTTATCTGTAACATAGAGGGTGATGGAAAGGGTTATGGTGGACAGAAGCAGGCTACCCCACCAACTCTAAATTTATGATCCCATGATCCTGTGATACTATTTTATCCAATGATCACTCAATTGCAATGTGTTATGAAAGCCATGGTCAAGTACCTATAGATTGAAACAAACAAAGAGCTATCCCATGTTTGAGAATGAGAGACAATAATAGATGAACTGCTCAAGGAATATACTGTTCCCCCTCTAGATACTAGAAAAACAGGAGGAGAATCTCAATGATTTAGGTGTACCCTCTACATAGATTTAGAGAAAAACATGGATAACAATTGCACAGTATGGTAAAGTGTGATGGGATTGCAACCTATACCAGAAGAGGAAGCTCTCATATTATCATAATCAGAGGACTCTCAAGGTATAATTTCAAGTTTGAATTAGTAGCAGTTGTCTCCAAACATCTCCCTTTTGCAATAACTGATCTAGTATTGAAACAGAGGTCTCCCTGCCCTCATGGGAAAAGGTTGCTCACTTCAAGTTTTTACCCTCTGTTTGATATTTAGACCTCTTCCTCAAACTGGCTTTATCCTATCTTTCTCAACTTATTTCATATTGCTCCTCCTTACACAGTCTATATTTGAACCAAATTGGCCCACACTGTTCCCCATATATCCTCCCACCTTTGATATTTACACTTTTGTGGAGGCTGTTCTCCTATGCAGGGAATGCTCTCTCTCTCCTCATATCTAGGGACCCCTATCTCTCTTCAAGGCTGAGCTCCAATGCCACCTCTCAAAAGAGGTCTTTTCTGATTTCTCTAGTTATTAGCTTCCTTCTCCTGAAAATTACTTTGTATTTGCCTTTAATATATTTTGTATTGAGTTATTGGCTTCTGTTATTATTTTTGCCCAGTAGAATGTAAGCTATTTGAGGGCAGGGGCTCTATGTTTTGGAGAACCTACTATGCTGCTTGATGCATAGTAGGTATTTACTGAAGGACTGTATTGTTGCAGTTTTCAGAGGTGATATCCCTAAATCCTTTGCACTTTGATCAGCTTCCTGAACCTCTTTCTGAGCTGTTGAAATGTGTGTTGTTCAGTCACTTCAGTCCCTGTTCTGCTCTTCATGATCCCATTTTTTTTTTTTTTGGCAAAGATACTGGAGTGATTTGCAATTTCCTTCTCCAGCTCATTTTACAGATGAAGAAACTGAGACAAACAGGATTAAGTAACTTGCCTAGGGTCATACAACTGGGAAATGTCTGAGGCTGGATTTGAATTCGGGTCTTCCTGATTCCAGATCCCAGTTCTTTACCCACTGTGCCATTGAGATGCCACCGAAATGTGTACTGGAAGATAAAAGGCAATTTAAAAGTTACAGTTGATCTTATTTTCTCCTGCGGATCTTACTTTCTCCCAGAAACATATTCTATCTCCAGGCAAGTTCTCATCTCCTTTCTCACTGTGAAGTCTCAGGATTTCTCACGTTGCAAACCAACCTAAGACCAGTAAATATGAGTATGGCTGTCCCATGACTATAGTACGCTGTGGATGCTGGTAAGGAACATGATTAGATAGAGCTACCTAGTCAGACCTTTCTCTTGGCAGCGTATAGAAAATGCTCCCAGCTCTTTGTGTATCAGCAAACTACTCTCCTGTTCCCCACCTCTACCTGATTTTACTTCGTATCCTTCTCCTCCTCCACCTCCTCCTTCTTTTTTTTCTTAATCTGAGTTAAGGAACTTGCCCAGGATCACATGACAAGTAAGCATCTGAGTCTGAATTTGAACTCAGGTCCTTCTAATTTTCGGACTAGTGCTCCATCGACTGTGCCACCTAGCTGCCTCTACATGTACTTCTTAAGGGCCCATGTGCCAGGACTTGTGGTAGTTGCTGGGGATACAAGGTACACAAACAAAAATGAAAGTTAAAGAAGTTTATGTACTACATCATGAGGGTTAGCATAGAAGCTTTCAGGAAATACCTTTGATTCATTTATTGGTCAAGTTAGACCACACACCAGAGAGTAAATTGGTATTAACCTGGTGGTGTGTGTACTGACCTGTTTTTTTCTATCTTCCTGGGAGGAGATTGGATCCTGATCTCTTGGACATTCTTCTGGTTGGCCAAGCATCCTGGGAATTTGCCTTGGATGGTTTAAGGAAGTTGTCACACTCAGGAAATGACTTTTTTACCCCTATCAGGGTAAAAATCTAGCTTCTGACTTTTGCATTTGTATGGCCTTGGGCAAGTCATTGAAATTCCTGAGCCTCAGTTTCCTCACCTGTGAAATGGCGATGATTATCATTCTCCTCCTCTTGTTAGTATTTTCTTTCTCCAGGCTCCAGAAACTACTCTGTATTTACTTTATATATATCTATATCTATATTTATAGATATAGATATAGATAGATAGATAGATATAGATATACACACGTTGAATATACATGTTGTTTCCTATCCCCCACCCCCAAGAATATAAGCTCTTGGAGGGCAAGGGCTCTTGGTTTTGTCTTTGTATTTCTAGCTCCTAGCACAGTGCCTCCATGCAATAGAAATTAAAACAAACAAACAAACTTGTTGTATTGAATGAAATAATCTTTGTACTACTTACCTCACAGGTTGTTGAGAAGAAAGTGTCTTTTAAGCCTTAAAGAGCTCTATGAATTATTATTAGTCACACAAATACCTAACTAGAGGATAGAGTGGTGCCTATTATATAATAGAGGGTGTGGTTTGCTTTAGGTTTTCTGTTACATAGAACTAATCCTGACTGCAATTACTTTTGTCCAACTCTAGGACCAGTTTCTGCTCCCTGAAGCTTCTTCGAATCTTTACACATGTTTGTGCAGGACCTGAACCTTCCTGGTGAAAGAATGAGCTTAGTGGACAGTTCCTTGTGTGCAAAAATATCAGTATTGAAGTGAGCAGCCTTGAAGATGGCCAAGGGGGGCCACCCACTGGCAGATCTAACTCATTGAATGAATTAACGAATGCATGAAGGAAAAAAAAAACATTAATCAGGCACTTTATATGGGCCAAGCACTAGGGACACAGATAAAAAACTGAGACAGTTCCTGCCTTCAAGGAGCTTCTATTAAAATAAGGGAGCTAGAGTTGAAAATCTAGGGGAGAAAATCTGGGAGGGAAGGCTGAGGGTACTAAGTCAATGGCCTGTTTTGGAGATGACTAGGAAGTGCTATTGTGTCCTGGCTCCAGGCAAAATAAGGTAAAAAGTCACTTATCAGAGCCTAGGGGCCCAGGGCAGGAGTGACAGGAGAGATGAAAGAAAGAGAGTCAGATGAAAAAGTGCCTTTGCTCATATATCCATAGCACTGAGCACATGAAACGAAACATTCTAAGAGCATAAGGACTGTTTGTTTCAATGTCTCACACTCCTTGCTCTCATAGAATGTTTTTCGAATAATAAAAAAAGATTACTGTAATACATAATATAATTTGTGATAAATATGAAGGTATGCTAACCAAAGGGTAATATTCATGGAGAAGTCATTACAGAAGACGTCACAGAGGGGCATAGGATGATGGAAAGGCAATACTGGAACTGAGCGTAAGGACACAAGGAAGTAAGCATTCAATAGGTAGAGATGGGGTGGAAGGACCTTTTAGGCATAGGGAATAGCTTGAGGGAGGGTAATAAGGCAGAAAAGCAAAGGGGGTGTTTGGGTGACAGAGAGCAGTCCTGTGTGGCTGGAGTCACATGAAGGGTTCATGAGTCAAGAGCAGAGAACACATGAGAAAGGACTGGTAAGAGTGATGGACTGGTGCCAGTTTGTGGAAGGCTTTTAATACCAGGCAAAGAATTCTAAACCTTAGTCTCTTAAGAAAGCCAAGGAATGTACTCCTCACCACCCACTATACAAGATATCAGATGAGAACTTGTGAAGGCTGAGCATTTAAGAAAAAGCATGATGTGTTAGCCCTTGAGTCAGGATAGACCTAAGAGGTGAGTTCAAATCCAGCCTCAGATGCTCACTACTGATATGAAGATGGGCAAGGCACTTTGAATACTTTAAACTTCTTTCTATTCTTCAAAACACATCAGAGTTCCTTCCTCTCCCATCCTTTGATCCACTCTCATTGTCCTCCTTGGACAATACTTATCCGTCTCTTTTTGCCCTTGATCTCATCCTCTCTAGACTCCTTCTAGAGGAAATTCCCTTTTTTCCTTCCCCCTTTTTATAATGGAGGAAAGCATGCTTTATTGCAAATTCTCTGTCTCTTGTATCACAACCAATATAAATACTTTTTAAAATAGTACTTGATTGTAGTATTTTAATGTGGAAAGAGAAAAAAACTCAAGAGGTTAGGGCATTATGATATCTCTTCCTAATTTTCATTTTCTCTTTATGGACTGCCTCTTCCCTGATGCCCACAAATATACCCAGATTTTTCCATCCTTGACAAAATTTCACTTGGTCCTATCATGCCCTTAAGGTATCATCCCATTTCTATTTTCAACCTTTTTCACAGTCATGCTACTAGAAAAAGTAGTCTACCTTTCTTTCCTCTGCTTTCTAACCTCTAATTCATTTCTTAGCTCCTTATCATCTGGTTTCTCTCTTATCTGAAAGTGGTTGCTCCAGGGACTCCAAGGATCTCCATTGTTAAATCCAATGGATTCTCCTCCATGTGAATCCTTCTTGAACCTTTGTAGCCTTTTTGTTGTTGTTGCTGTCCAATCTCTTCTGGACATTTTGGATTCCCTGAGTTTTCATCACGCAGTTTTGTCATGATTCTCATCCCTTCTCCCAGGATCCTTTTCAGGTCCATCATTGTCCAATTCCTTGTGGGCTGGCATATTGACCAAGGGTTTTGTCTTATGCCCTCTTCTCTTTCAAATTCTCTTAGTGATCTCATCAGTTCCCATGGCTTTAATTATCATCGTTATGTGGACAACTCTCAAGTGGAGAAATCCCAAGCCAAACTCATTGTCTTTTCCCGTAACTCTACCCCTCTTCCCAAATTCTACTGTTATTCCAGTAGTGCAGGACCTGAATAACAAACTAGGAGTCATCCTTAACTCTTCACGCTCATTTACATTGGTCCCTCCGTCTAATAAGTTTCTAAATATTACTAATTCTACCTCTGTAGCATCTCCCTTATCTATTCCCTTCCCTCATCATAACCACCATAGTGCAGGCCTTCATCATCTATTACCTAAACTAATAAATCTCATAATTGATCTCCACACATCCATGATCTCCAATATACTTTCCACGTAACTGCCAAATTGATATTTATAAAGTACATTCTTATCCCAATATCATGCTCAAGAAGCTTTACCAGCTGGCTTCTCACTGCCTCTAGGATAAATTATAAAATATTCTAGAATTTAAAGCCTTTCACAATCTGATTCTAGCCTCTTTTTCCAATTTGATTATCAAACAAGTTGAGTAGGGATTAAATTTGAGAAACCGACATGAGCAAGAAGTTCTAGATGAACCCTCTGACAAGAAAGTCCCTGGGGGAAGGTGGTGTGGGAAGACTAGCGCTCAGCTTCAGTCTCAGCCTCAGCCAGGTTCCTTCTCCTAATCTATAAAAAGAAAAATTTTGCTAGCTTTGAAGCATCCAGAGGATTTTGGACCTCTATATTTCCCCATCAGCCTTCTAGCCTCATATCACTTGAATAGTAGTGACTTCCACCTTCTCATCAGTTACCAAGTAGCATCATCAGATCAACTAGTGGCCATATATCTTCACTGAGATCCAAGGATAGGTGAATGCAGATTCACTATGCTTAAGTGGAACTTCCTGGGCACCCCACAAATGGGAGAAAAGGATTTATAGCCACCCAAAGTTGTGTTAGCTACCCCTTTGCCACAGGCTTGTACTCTCTAAGTTTGAGTCCACTCTCCCTGGGACTCTGTGCGTACTTGAAAGGGATCGTGCTACCTTAGGAAATGCCTCTCCTTATTTATTTTTTGGCTCGAGTCTTTTAGATTAATTTTTTAATCAACGAAAATTTGCCTTCTCTTTCTCCCACCATCGCCAGTTGAGTAAGAAAGAAGATCCCTGTTACAAATATGTATTATCAAGCAAAATAAATTCCCCCATTGGATGTGAAAGCCTCAATCTCCTTGCTGAGTCTATTATCTCATTGTTAAGAGGTGGGTAGCGGGAAGTAGTTTCATAATAATTCCTCTGGAATCATGGTTGGCCATTGCAACTCTTTCAAAGTTGTTTGTCTTTGTGATATTGTTATTATTATATAAATTGTTCTACTCATGATGGAACATGCTGCTTACGTCCAGATAGAGAGATGATGGACATGTGTGTGTGTGTGTGTGTGTGTGTGTGTGTGTGTGTGTGTGTATAGGGGAACATTACCAACATGGAAATTTGTTTTACTTAATAACAGGTTTTGATTTTCTTGCTTTCTTGTGGGAGGAAAGAGTAGGAGGGAGATAATTTGGACCTGAAAATAAAATAAAAGTGAATCTTTAAAAGTTGTTCTCCCAGCTCTGGTTAGTTTATTCCGCAAAAGTTCACACAGGTTTTCTGAAACTACATCCTTGATTATTTCTTAGAGTGCATTGTTACATTCATATACCATTGCTTGTTCTACCATTCTTCAGTAGAAGGATACCCCTTCAGTTTCTAATTATTTGCTACCACAAAAAAGAATTCTATAGATATTTTTATATTTACGAGTTCTTTTCCTTTTTGATCTCTTTGGGGGTTTAGAACTAGTAGTAATGTCACTTGGTCAAAAGGTATGGAAAGTGTAATAATTTTAGTCCGACTGGTAGTCTTTGAGGAAAGCACATTGGTGGGGGCTCAAGACAATGGTGTTACAGGACTGTCCTTGAGCCCTAGGGGCACCCCTAGATGTAGCCAAGCTCTGGGGACCCTACTCAACAGTGGGAGTAGGGATTAAGATAAAGATGCTCCAAGGCTTACACTGACTACATAAATATAAGCCATTATTATATTTGTTATTTGTAAAACTTCTGCCTTAGGCAGCAGAGTGGTAAAGTGATAGACTTGAAATCAGGAATGCTTGAATTCAAATGTGACTTCTGACACTTTCTGAGCGAGGTTGGGCAAGTCATAACCACAGCCTACTTCAGTATCTTCATCTGTAAAATGGGGATAACGATAGCACCTACCTCCCAGGGTTGTTGTGAGTATAACAGTAGTATCTGTAAAGTACTTTGCAAAAATAAAAAGCCATATAAATTATTACTATGTTTATGGAGCCCTGGACCACCATGGGATGTTCATCACAGAAATCAAGCTCTTCTATCAATTCCTAATTTGTCATTACCAAATTTCTCCAATAGCCATTAGGGAGATGGAATTGGGAGAAGTGAGGAGAATAATTAAGGGAACATTTCTCACATCAATATTATGAGGTTGTTCTGTTTCCGGACAGTGACGATGCAGTAAGAAGAGAAGGCTAACGTGGACTTTTAAGTGACTCAGACCTGGCAGGTGACCAGTGGGGAGATGGATTTGCGGTGGGCCTTAAGAATGTCCATTGAACGACTTATCTGCTTTTTAAAATAGATTTTCCTTTACTCTAACCCCAAATGGAATGTGATACAAAGAGCCTTGTTTTCAAGTTTTGTTACCTAGGGGCAATTTGAGAGAAGACTGGAAAGATGGGGCAGTCTAGTTCCAGTTACTATTGTATTTGGTACCTGTGTGACCTTGGATAAATCACTTTCTCTCTGGGCTCAGTTTCACCATCTGTAACATGAGGGAATTGTACTATAGGATCTCTAAGATCTGTTTCAGCTCAAACTCTGGATAAGGTAGAAAAATGTTTCTTTGTCTAGAAAGGTGAAGTAGAAAAGCAGTGGTTGAAGTGTCCTTTGTCTTCCCATAGGAGTTTCTGTTTCCTTTGTCCTGGGAGAAATTTATTTTCTTTACCTTATTGCTTCAACATAAGTTCAGCTGGAAGGCTACTCTGACTTGTCACCTTGCCATTTTTACCTTTTCCTTGTACTAGCACTTTCTCTGACATGCTAAGCTACTTGGTGATTGGGCAAAAAAAAGATACTGGTCTCTCACTGTGACTGAGAATGGTATTTGGTGTATCACTGGGTTGATGTTTATAAAATTCAGATTGAGATCTGGGAATTGTTTGTGGAAAAACCTTGTGGGTGAGTATGACCCTGAACCTTGATTTTCTGATTCTTTGATTCTGAGTGGGAAAAGACTTCTAGGCATTGAGGCTAATCCTTTTTCATTTTATCATGTGAAGAAACTAAGGTTCAAAGACAAGTGACTTTAACAAGGACTGATTTTATTCAACTCGATTTATAAAGTACACATATATTCATTCAACAAACATAAGTGCCTACTGTGTGCACAACATATGTACTGAGGTAGATTTAAAGTCTAGAGAAAACAAAGTCCCTGTTGTTATTGAAATAAAATATTGTATAAAAATACATAAATGGAATAAAGTAGAAAGTTAAATATAACACACAGTTATATAAGTGAATTTGAGTGAGCTCTGAGGAGGAGAAGTGATTGGCATGGATGTAAATGTGTATAGGAATCAGGGAAGGTTTCCTAGAGGAGGGAACAATGAAGTTTCAATTACAGGACTGATGGCAACCTGATATGCAGAAGTGTAGAGAGAATATTCAAAGCATAGGGAACACTGAGCAACCAGTGTGGAGGTAGGGAAGTGTAGGGTCTATCTGGGGGACAGGGAGTCTATATGTAAAGTTCATAGAGGGGAGTAATATAAAATAAAGTTGGCTCAATGTTCAAATCTTAATCTCATGGATCATGGTTCTAGAGCTAAACTGAATGAGAATGGAAGAAAGAAAAAACATTTATAGAGTGCTTACTATGTGCAAAGAACTGTGCCAAGCACTCGATATACAAATGGAAAGGTAAGACAATCCCTGCCTCAAGGAGCTCACATTCTAATAGGGGGACACAAAGCATATAGGTTTCAGCTGCAAGTCAGATGGGAAATTCCCATAGTGCTAATGGTGAAGCGGCAAAAGAGGTGGTAATGGATGTTCTTTAATGTTATTTCCACAGATAAGATCATATCCATTTCTAACATTGAATCATTTGGCAGTGCACATCACTTTGACGGTGAGAATTTTCTTTTACAGGGCTTCAGTAACTAAGGCTGCTGAGGGGGCAAGTGTCAGGTTGCATCTCCATGGAAGTTTATGATAGTCAAGGTAGTGGCAGTAGTTTAACTTGCCTGACAGAGTACCTTTTCGCTTCAGCTAGGCTGGCTTGCCTGGCTCATGAGAAGACCTTAGAGATCATCTATGCTAACAATCTTGATTTACAGATGAGGAAACTGAGTACTAAGAAGGTTAAGCCCAAGGTCATACAGGTATTAAGAATCAGGTAGGATATGATCAAAGGTCCTTTGATACTAAAGTTAGTACTCTTTCTATTGTACCATTTAATAGGAAATGACCCTAGGTTCTTAAAGGCTATTGGAACATATGGTGTTGGAACACAAACAACCGGTAGGCTCCTTCAAGTTGGAAAAATTTTCAGTATGGGTCAAGGATGGACTGTATCTGTTCTCAGACAGCATCTGTTGTCCGTGGGCAAGAAGGAAATATCTTATTAGTAACAGTATCCTCTGTCTCTGCCTTTGTCTGGATTTCTAAGAGCTTTTCAAGAGTTATATTTTTTAAAAAAGTTCTTATATTCATCTCAGTTGCACACCCACTGACAGTGTGCCTCCCAGGATGGAATAGCCCAGACCATGCTCCATGAGCCCTCCAGTAGCTTAGCTAAGTGAGCAGAGACTCATCACTGATGGGTGGCTAACAGGTGGCTAATTATTTTCAGATATTGGCAAGCCACGAAATGGTCTACACTCAGCATTATCAAAGCGCCACTCATTAATTCAGTCACTCAGTCATTTGACACACATTTATTATGTGTTTATTTATTTTTGCCTGTTTTTATGTGCAGACATGAGCTTTCTTTCAACCAAGTATAAGCTCTTTGAAAGTAGAGAACTGTTTAATTTTTTTTCATTTCCAGTGCTTCGAACAATGCCTTGTACATATCAGAAGCTTAAGAAATGTTTATTGATTGATTGATGGTATATAGAACAGTGTGCTAGACTCTAGGGGATATGAAAGTTTTCAAAAAGTTTTGTCACAGTCTGCTCCCTCATGTAATCTCCAGATTACAGTCTAATGAAGGGACAAGAATAATATATAGTATAGTAGGATATGGGGCAGGTAGGCAGAACAGTGGATAGAGTGGTGGGCTTGAAATCAGGACGATTCAACTTTCTAAGTTCAGATCTGGCCTCAGGCACTAGCTGTATGATCCTGGATAAGTCACTTAGCCCTGGTTGTCTCAGTTTCCTTATCTGTAAAATGAGCTGGAGAAGGAAATGGCAAACCATTTCAGTATCTCCACCAAAAAAACCCCAAATAAGAGTCAGATACTACTAAAATGACTCAACCTCAACAACATAGTGGAACATGCACTTGATCTGGAGTTAGACAACCTGGGTTCAAAACCTAGATCTTCTGTGTAACTTTGGGCAAGTCATCCCCCTTTTCTGAACTTCGATTTTCTTCTCTGCAAAATAAGGAGGTTGGACTGAATGTCCTCCATTTTAGTTCTAAATCTTTTAAGACATGAATAGCTATGATAGATAATGTATGTCTATGAAAGTAGAAGGAAGTTTCCTCCCTAAGGTGGTACTCTGCCATGGACCAAAGGTCCATGCCATAGGGAGGACCTAACGATTTCATAGATGGGCATTTGGTCCTATTCTACAGAATTCATTAATGTAGGAGAATGCTAAATATGTTCAAATATGAAATACCTAAGCTGCTTTTTTTTCTGGGCCTTCAAGTCAGAAACCTTAAAGTATTTGCTTCATGTGTTTGAAATGTGAATTGGTTTAGATAGTACAACTCCGTTTTTAATTGGCTTACACAACTTAAAAATCACTGTGAGCAGGCTCTCAGCTGCTCCATCCTGGGAGGCGCACTGCCAATGAGTATACAGACTGAAATGAATATGGTAACTCTTGAAAAGCTCTTAGAAAACCCCCTATAAAGGCAGAGACAGAGGATACTGTTACTAATAAGACACTTCCTTCTTGCCCGCTGACATTTCCTCTTTAACCACTGCTTTGCCTCTCTAAATCCCAGAGTTTAAACTTGACTGTAAAAGACCTGTTCTGGGCTTTCATAAGCACTACAAACACTTGCACATTGAGATTGAAACCAGAACTCGGACAAAGTGACTTTCTCTGTCAATCATAAAAAAAATCTAGGGCAGCTGGTCTTACTTCCATGGCCACCTCTTCCAGGAGCAAAACCTGGAGCAAGGGAAAAAGAAACTCACCCCAAACTCGTTTTTTAAAGGGATATAGGTGCCAAACTTCTTGGGCTAGTTTCCAGGTCATACTCAGTCTGGACTCAATCTCCCTGTCCTGCCTTATTCCTCATTACTCACCAAAATGTACCCTTCATTCCAGTTTTGACCTTTTCACCTTTTTCTGCAAGGCCTCTTTCCTGCCTGCTTCTTGGCTTATGCTGTTCTGCTCTGGAGTGCCTTTACTTCTCCCTCTGCCTACCCAGTTCTTTACCAATTCAATAGCAGATGCCTTCAAGCCCTTTCAGAAGAATCTGTTATCCCTTTATTCTCAGGAGGGAAAGATGTGACCCTGAGAAGAACCTTGGTTCTGTTGGTAAAGTCTGTAGGGTTGGATCAGACTCATTGAGCAAAGGTGTCAACCTAGATTCCTGAGCTTGACTGTAGAAAGAACCTGAGGGCTCATTTCAAGTCCCCACCTTCTCCAGGAAGCCTTCTGTGTCTATTCTAGTTTATGCTCAAACCTCCCTTCTTAGAGTTCCTATTGTACATCATGTCAAAGCTGTTTGGATTGGCCCGTGACACAATTCAAAAGCAACTGAATCTCCCTACAGCATCCATGAAGAACCCTGAGTTTGGAGGCTTTAGGTTCCCATTCCCACTGTTTACTTGCTGCCTCTGTGGGTATGTATGAATCTCTTTATCACTTGACCCCAAGTGGGGGGCATGAGACTCTATGCCCTAGATTATATGCTCTTTCTGTTATACTTTTTACATATTTCTCCCGTATCCTACACAGGCCCCAGCACAGTGTTGGGTAGATAGGATACACTCAGCAAATTGGTTTTAAAAAACAAGTTTTATTGCTATCTTTTATTCACATATTGTGCTTATTTTTTTTTGACACATTTTCCCTTCTCTACGGAAATGAACATACTCTTGTATAAAAGAAAAACAACTAAGTAGAAACAATTGACAAAATAATTGCCTCAGACAGTGTATACAACATTCCGTTCTCATAGTCTCTCATCTCACCGCATGGGTTTTCAGGGAATTCTGATCATCAGATTCCCATCTAACTCATGGAACTGATGATAGTAAACCCAATCTAATGTTGAAGATGTCTCATTTCAGGTTTTATGTCTAACTGGGACCTACTAGTATGTGAGGTACCTTGAGGGAGAGAGAGAGAAGCAAAACTTCCTTTGTGTCAGTCAGAGAAGGAAATTTGGAGGTAGAAATTAAAAGCGTATGACCATAGTCCATATACTCTGAGGGATTAGTAGCATAAATGGTGGTCAGATTTGGGAATTATTAAGGTTTCTTTCTTGCAGAGGCTTAAAATTTCATCAGCATGGGTCTGGTTCCGGGGACCATGTAGAACCCACGTTGAGGAGAAAAGGAATGAGATGGGATTTTTCTTTTTTAGAAAATTAATACCTTGAGGATTTATCTCAACTGTATTTGGAATAATTCCATATGTATTCAATATGGAAGAGGATTTGTAACTTGAGAGTCAAGGGGGCTCCCAGATCCCTTTCCTTTCGGTAGTTGTACTTGGTTCAGTCTTAGGGAACTTTTCTGTATTAAATATAAACCTGTGTTTGCCCCAATTCAGAAATCTGTCTCTGGGATCACTTGAATTTGTTTCCTTTTCAACATATTTAGTTCACTGGCAAGCAACTAATGCTCCCGATAAACACAAACATTAAGTACATTTATTACAATGCCTAGAAGGACAGAAATAGGGTTTTTCTCCAAACCTTAGTTAGCTATAAAATAGGGCCATTTCCCTCCTCCCTTACTGGAAGAGTTAGTCTCTGTCTCTCAATAAACAAAATAACAATATAAATAGAGGCTTGGTGTATGATTAAAGGTCGAATTTAGGTAATCTGCCTCAGTTCCAGGTCTATAAGCCCTATATACATATACAATAGAGTTTGGCACCATCTGGATAGGCTGTCCTAACACGTCAATGTTCTGTTTGGTTCAGGAAATTTTTAGCATTAGCCTCATAATCAATGCTGTCTCCACTGCTTCCAAGGCTATCCTCTTCAAGATAGGTGCTATGACTCCTGGACACCCTCTGCCATTTTCATGGCTTGCCTCCATTCTTGCAGCAGCTTCTGATCTCTTCTCTTCAGTAGCTGTACCATGGCACCATGGCTTTATGGGAAAGTGAGTCCTTTCTTCACAGTTAGCTATCAGCTCCTGCACTTAGGGTTCAAAGTATCATGGGAGAATGAGTACTTTCTTATTAGATATGCCCTTTACATCTGAAAATATTTATTTTCATAAAATCATGTGAACTTGGTCTTCCAAAAAATAATCCCAATTTTAGGCTCAGTGCTAGAGTACGTCTAGACCTCCAAATTTCTTCCCTGCATCCTTCTTAAGCTGGGTGGAAGTTGGGTCCCAGTCTGGACTTCTCTTCACATAATGCCTAATGGTTCTTTTTCTACTTCCTCACTAGTGAGGGTATGGGGGTCTTCTGGTGTACTGCTGGTTCCTTATTTCTTCCACTGTGGAGAACATAAGAACCATTTAACAAATGTTGCTGCCACCATGGAGCTTATATCAAGTACTATACATTTTAACTTTTAATTGTTAACTAATGTCTTATGCTTGGAAGACGAATCTCCCCATCTAGACTTTCTGAGACTCAGATGCCTGGAGTATAGGACAGAGTATTCAAGGAAGGCTTCCAAGACAAGTAGGATTTAGTCTAGGAGTAGGAAGATGTATAGTTTGTTCTAGGGAGTGGGAAGGGCATCATTTAAAGCTTCCTTTGTATTCCTTTTCCTAATGTCATGGGAGGAAAGAAAGGGGGAGGGGAAGAGGAAATAAATACTTATTAAGTAGCTACTATATGCCCTGCACTGTGCTAAGTGTTCTGCAGATATCTGATGTGATGCTTCCCACAACCTTGGGAGACAGACGCTGCTATTTCCTACATTTTACAGTTGAGGAAAGATAAAGATTAAATAACTTGCCTAGGGTCACTCTGCTAGTAAATGCTTGAGGGTGGTTTTCCTAACATTCAGTCAATGGACTTTTCATATAATTCTTGATGACTGGCTCCCACATATAGTGCAAACTCTGCCTGTTTACCCACTTTTCTTTTTCAGGAGGTTGGTCGCTCCATTTGTCAAGCTGCTCAGCTCCACAGCTGGCACTGACCCCAGGGCCTTCTGCCAAATGACCTATGACCTTGGCATCAGCTTCCTCCTGATGCCCCAGAGCCCAATGTATCTTTCCAAGTGGCTTCATCTGACACCCTGACCTATGTTCTGACAGAACTCTGGGCTGACTCTGGCCCAGCCAGTTGGGTCTGAGTGGTCCAGCAGTCACTTAGTCTTGTTTTCTATTTGCTTCATTGACTTGGGGTGAATTCATATCCCTTTACATTGTCTCCATCCTTATCACAAAAACACATTTGGGACACTTGAGCTAGAAAAGATACTTCACAAAATTAAACTGAGCAGAACACGTTGACCCAGACTAGCATAGAAGAAAACATCTACAAGCTCCTGGAACATTACAGAATGGACCAATCAACATAGGAAATTTTTAATTACCCAGAAGCCCAACTCGCTTGAGGTGAGAAAGCTGGAGAATACAGTATATAGAATAAGAGACTTGGTGTTCTGAAGACTTGAGTTTTAATCTCCAGCTTAGCACAGAGCCTGGAACATAGTCTGCAATAAACACATGTTTATTGACTGACTGAAGCACCTCCGACATTTACCAGCTGTGTGACTTTGCGCAAATCACTCAACTGCTTTCAGCCTCAGTTTCTTCATCTGTAAAATGAGGCTAATACCACTTCACAAGGTTGTTGTGCGGTGAAATGAGAGACTACTTGTTAGATGCTTTGAACTTCTCAATGTGCTAAATAAACATTAGCTAATATTAAGTGCCTAGAATGGAATGTGCTAATTTAATGTGTATTGGTTTGCACTAGCCATGGGGACTGAGGATGGTCATTGTCCTGCAGTCTATGCTTGGCGACCCATGATTCCATGACTTTGAGACTATTTCTCAGGTTTCTGAGAGGCACAGGAGAGCATCATGAAGTCAGTTTTCCCTTTAAATCTAATTGAAATTGTCAAATTGTATTTACAGTGAAGTCATATTAATTTCATGCTGACAATTGTCGGAGAAGTCTCTGACAAAATATCAGAGAAGTTTGCTCACAAGAGATACTGTGGGTGATATAAACGAAGGCTGAGAATTGTTCGGAGTGGAAGTTCTTAGAATCCAGCCAAATGAGTCGTTTCATCCATGGCGATGTCTGAGAAAGACCTTAACTTAAAAAGGCAAAGGTCTCTCACCACTTCCGGGGCCATCTCCACTCATCCTGAGCTACATCTTGCCACTGGACCCAGAGGAGAGTGAGGCTGGTGACTTTGCACAGTCCTGCCTCACTTAAATCCAGTTCACTTGCAAGTCACCTAACTGAGGCCATGGTCCTCTTCAAGAACAAAGGATAAATAACAACATATGTGACCTCTGTGATCCATGACCCTCATGGTCTCCACTTTAGAGTCTCCCAAGACCATTCTTTCTGCTTTTTTCTACCAAGAATATATTTGCTCTGATAAAGGAAATGACTGTCTCATTTGGTGGAAATCATAATACCTAAGGTAAAATTAAGATTTCATCACAAACCACTTGTGTAACCTTAGACAATCTTTTGGCGTCCTTTCTCTGTCTGACAGAAAGAAATAATAACACCTTTCTTTCTGCCCCACAGAGATATGAGGGTCAAGAGCTGTTCAGGAGGGGTGATGGGGTATAGTGGTAAAAGCATTGGACTCAGTAGCCGGAATAATCTTATTCCCATCTGGCTTCTGTCATTCACTATCTGTGTACCTTAGGACATGTCACTCAGCTGTGATGAGCCTCATTATTCTCACCTATGAAATGGGGATAGAGATAACGGTATCTACCTCACAGGGCTGCTATTTGGCTTGGATGAGTCAATGTGGGAAAAGTACTTCCCAAACCCTAGGATGCTTTATAAATGTCAGCTAGTATTTATTAAATGAGAGAGTAGGCATGAACGCTTCGAAAGCAGAAAAACACACACTGGCCGATATTTCTGCTATTATGTTCATCACCAGGACCTCTCTCACCCCTTCTGAAGATGAACACGCAGCAGAGCTGGGCACAGCTATCCATCTGGATTCTGTGACAGATTGTTTGGTTCCCACATAACCTCTTTGGATGACAGTCCCTCAGCACATGCATGCTCACACATGCTTATGCACACACATGCAGGGATTACTGTGGCCTATTTAGCAAATCAAATATCCAGCAGATAGAGGAGGCTCTGAGTGAGGCTATCTCTGAGTGAGCTATGATGGTATTCTTTTCCATCCTCATTTGTACTTAGTTAATTCAGTTCAATTTGTCACCAAAACTCTCCTCCTTTTCCTCAGGGAGCTGGAAAATTGGGTTCCCATCACCCTTTCTAGTGGGCTTCTTTTCAAAAAAGTTGAACTGTGTTTATTTTGGTCTTTGTGGAGTAAAGCCCTGCTCATTTGTGGGGTGGACAGACTGCTAAGCCCTCTTTTGTTGTAGTTTACAGTAGAAAACAGAACTAGAGTGGGCCAACTGGGGCTATGTCCCAGGGCACTGACATCCAGGAGGGCAACTTTTCTTCCTGTGGTGAGTGAAGACCTCAAACCTTGTATCATGGTCCTCTGCTCCAAATTTGCTGGAGGATTGATTACTGTCTTTTCAAGTCACAACTTGCATCTATATTTAAGCTTTTTCTGTATGGATCATCCTCCTTCCCATTCACCAGTTTCCCTGTCCCCCACACAGCTTGTCCTTTCTGTCACCACCTTACCTTTCTTCTCCAAGTTTTTTTTGCTCCACATAAAAAACAAACAAACAATTAATTATGGCTCTGGTTACCTAACTAGGCAAAGGGAAAGAGCTGGTGTGTGTGTGTAAATTTATATTTTCAGGGAAGATCCTAAGCCAATCAACAGTTTGAGTTCTATTCTGTTTCCATTGCTGCCATCTACTCTTTCTTTCTGAAATTATTGTGATAAATAGAATTCTGATTTTCCTCCAAAGGGATTGAGCAGATGTTGGGGAGCCATTTGGGGATATTGCAAAACAGGTTCATGTTTTGACTCAGGGTTCCTGTAGCTATAAAGCTGGAACTGGAAGGGACCTTAAAGATCATCTAGGGCCAGGCCAACCTTTTCCTTTCATTGATTTATTTTAAAATACGAAATTGATTTCTTTCCTTTAAACATCCTACTCATTTCTGGGTATACCACTATCTTCACCCTCCTTAAGTGAGCCTTCCTTTGTAGCAAAGAACCAGCCTTTGTAGGCAAAACCAGCCAACCAAATGACATCATCTGGTAGCAGATGCTATCGACCCTCTAGTTTTCCTTCTCTCCAAATAAAGGAGTTTTGCACATCTTTTTCTCTTCTGTGAGGCGAAGGATCCACCCCTTAATTTTATAAGGAAGGAAGGCAAGGCTCAGACAGCTTAAATAACTTTCCCTAAGGTAGGCAGTAAATGATAGTGCTAGGATTAGTCCCTTGACTTTGTATCGTACATTTTCTTCATTTCCCAACTTTCTCTAAATATCTGATTGCTCCATCATGCCCCAGGAACCTCTTTGTCCTGCAAGATCACATTGGCCCTGGAACTGACATGCCTTCAGTATCCTCTGCCTCTGGGGCCCTTCCAATTGAGGGGCAGCAGCTCTTCCCAGAACTTCTACTTAAGGAGGGCACCAGGTCGGCCATCGCTTCATTTCCCACCAGGCTGCACTCTTTTGGACTTCTCTGTCTCGTGACTACCTTCCCCGTCTCTTTTCAGTCTTTTTGTGTGTTATCTCACACGATTAGATGATAAGGTCTTTGAGGGAAGGAGTATCCTTTTCCTATTTATGTCTCTAGTGCTTAGCATAATGCCTGGCACTTAGTAGGTGCTTAATAAATGTTTATTGACTGACTTTTCTTATGATCCAATTTTAAGATTTCATGCCTTAAGGTGGAGCCAATTCCCCTTTTCTCCCAAGATTATCTCCACTTAATATATACCTTTACTCTAGACAGGCTGGTCTCTTCCATGTCCTCTGGGCCATGACTTTTCTTGCCTTCCTGTTTTTACTCATGCTGGCTCCCCTTCACTATGATGCCCTTCCTATCTTTATCTAAAAAAATCCTTAAAAACGCTTCGAGTCTCACCAGCTTCATAGAGCTGTCCTTGACTATTCCAATGCACATTAATCTCTCCTTCTGATAAACTAGAGCAGTTATTGTCCATATCCTAGCAAAAACTTCCACTATGTTTACTGCTGAAGAGAGAGAGGAGAGCTGGTTCAAAATGTGAATGAATTCACTTAGACCTTCTCTGTAGCCACTGGGAGCTTTGTTGATACAAAAGCAGCAGACCTGAGATTTAGCAAGGAGCTAAACAAAGGCAATGATATAGGAAAAGGACCAAGCTTATATAGGGCGATTTTAGGGTTTCCTTATGGGAGTTGGAGATCTAGGGTAAATCTTGCAAGATAAAGGCACAGCGTGAGGACTATGAATGACCCAAGATAAGGAAATTCCATTCCCCAGGATGAGGGGTGGGACAGGGAATTTTATGTTCCCCCCAGGATGAGGAGTGGTGACAAGGAATTATATGGTCCAGGATAAGGGGAGGTGGTGGTAAGGGGAGACTTTAGGGCACCCAGGGCTTCACAAAGGCAATCAATATTATTTTAACTCTTAGGGCACTGTTCTTATCCACATCATTTACCGTAACCCATTGTGGTAGGTAGTACAAGTACTATTATTCCCATTTTACAGATGACGAAAAGGAGGTTCTGAGAGGGAAGTGAATTGTCCAAAGTTACATAGCAAATAAGGATATGGCCTGGGCTGCTAAAGCCCAGAGTTCTTTCCATGCTACTTCTTATATATTTAGACATTAAGTCATATAATCTTCTTGGGAAGGCAAGACAAGCAGCCCTATCTGTGCTGTCTGGGTCACCTTCCTTCACATTTGGGGACTCTGAAATAGCCACCCTATGTTCATAGAGCCCAGTACATTTTCTCAAAATGATAGCTCATGAACCCCCACAGATGTGTTTCCATTAGTTAGCTAGAGGGAGCAATTAGTTTACAGCAAGGACATTTACTAAAGTAGCATATTAGCTAATTCCAAAATTTTGAGAAAAGGACCTCAGCCCAGCCATCCCTGATTCTCTTGACTTAGCTACCGTGCCTCAGCTGCTTCCCGACTTTGCTGCGATGGACCTTCCTCCCACTGCTGGCTTTTTTCCAGACTCTCTATTTTGGAAAAGAGCTCCAGACTAGCCATCCCTGATTCTCCAGATTTAGACACCGTGCCTCATCTGCCTCATAACACCATGCCTCCCTTCACCCCTTTTCAGTTGGGTTGTCTTTTCCCATTAAAATGTAAGCTGCTTAAAGGCAGGGACTGTTATTATTTTCCTTATATTTATATCCCCCATGCTAAGCACAGTGTCTGGCACATAGTAAACTCTTAATAAATAAATGCTTGTTGGCTTGACTTGAAATAGAACTTTTCCCCTCATAAACTTAGGACACAATATGTACCTTTAGTGAGGAGAGTGGGAGTGCATAGGGATCATGCATGAGTGGCACACACATGGGGAATGTGTGTAGAGGAGCAACTCAGATCTCCAGTGCTTGAGGATTGTTAATGGTTTCTGGTGATGTGATCATGCTGCTTGTTGAGCATACTCCCCTACTGGTCTAAGCTGAGTACTGTTTTTGTAGCTACTGGGTTCATAGTCTCCGCTGTAGATTGCTTCATGCTAGTACTATCTTCTGGGTTCCTCACTTAAAGGCCACCCAAGTCATCTCTGTTCCAGTTTTCCAAGGTATAGTGACTAATAATATCTCCCTGTTACGGACAGGATACCAGCTCTTTAGTCATAGCCACCACACCCAGCTGACAAAAGCCAAGCAGATTATCCACCGATTAAGATTTGGTCTTTTCAACTCTTATTCCTGGGCAGAAGATCAAAGTCCTCTGTTGCATATAACTTTCTAACAGGGTTAAATTCTCCCAAGATCCTCTCTGGTTAGGTATTTATGAATTTGAATCAGAACAAAATATAAACCAAGGAGGCAAGGTCATGACTTTCTACTAACCTAGCCCATATTCCTGTCTTTATTATGTAGCAAAAGCTCATTGCTTTGGTGACGTGTTTTAGGTAGCAAAAAACCCATCTCTCCAAAAATGAAACAGTATAAACTATTTGTAAACTAGGACCATTTCACATTTCTTCTCTATTCTTCACAGTGCTTAATAGGACTGGACTCATGCTGGGTATTCAATATATAATCAAATTGAATTTAATTGTTTCAGCAACTTGACTTCCATCTCCCAACACTAGTATTTCCCCTTCACACATTAGGTCCACATAAGGATAGAAGTCTATCCCCACCCTTAGCTTTTCCTCTCTTAAGAAGATTTTGGTTGGACAACTGGAATCATGGAATCAGATAAACATAAAATTTAGAACTCATCTTTACCACTCTTTCATTTTACAGTGGCAGAAACTGAGGCCCAGGGGAAGGAAGTGACTTGCCCAAGCTCCAAAGAATATTAGACAAAGTGCTGCACCTGGTCAGGAACGAAGAACTTCAGATCCCACCTTCTGTATTTACCAGCTGAGAGAGCTTTCGTAATTCACTTAACCTTTCTGAACCTCAGTTTCCTCAGTTATAAAATAGGAATAATGATCATACCTCTAGGGCTGATCTTATAAAGCTCAAGTGAGAGATAATGAGTTTAAAGTGCTACATACGTGTCAATTAAAAAAGAAAAGGAGCAAAGCCAAGATTTCAACAATGGCGGCCCTCTGACTCCCAAATCAGGGCTCTCAACCCTCTCCCATATTTAGTTTGGCCCAGGGTATTGGGTAAAGGCTACACTTAGCCTTGGGACCAATATTTCTTCCTCAGCAAATGTAAGAAAGAAGCCTGGGGACAGGGCCTTCAGGGCTTAAAAGAAAAATTCTTTCTTGGAGAAGCCTGGGCCCCTCCCTTGGTGGCATTGTGTGATTTTTTTCTACAGTGACTGAAGAAAATGTGGTCTTAATACAGTGTACTTTACAAAGCAGGGAGGATTAAAGAGGAATCCTAATTGACCCAAGGGGTGGTTTTCAACCTGTTTAATATCCAGAATAATTCCAAGAGTCAGCCTTGATTGCCTATGTCATCTTCATATCATTTGAGAGGGAAAAATAAGATGTCTAAACAATTTGTGACTGGGAGGGGTGAGGCTCAGCAGGAACCAGCCCTCATGGTTTTGTTGGAAAGATGGAAGCATTATTTCTCAGATCCTTCATGGCACAGGGCTTGGTATATATAGAGGTTTCATCAGATGCTTGGTCCTAAGGCCTGGGGCAATCTCTAAGGTGGTTTTTTCTTTGGCCAAGGGGAACATATTCCTTTGAGAATCTTTCATTTGGCTGTAGTTAATTCATATTACATTTTGCCCTCTTCTGTAGCTGAGAAGAAGTGTGGACTGCTGGCTGGAGAGCTTCCTTTGGAGTGAGGGAGCCCAGAGTTCAAGTTCCCTCTCTGACATATATTGGCTGTGTGACCTTGGGCAGCTCCCTTGACCTCTCTGTTCTAGGCCAGAGTTTGGCACACCTTTTCTGTAAAGGGCCAGGTAGAAAAGATTTTGGACTTTGTGGGCCAAGATGTAAAACTGAGGATATTATGTAGATATTTATTTAATGAGAGAGAAAACATTTCCCCAAATTTTTATTGAGAAAATTAAAAAAAACAACCGCAATAAAAATAGAGTACGTTAAAAATAATACAGGCCCACTAATGAGAAGAATAGCATTCTTTTCCTTTTTAACACGCATTTCAGTTAATTAGATTCAAAGTTAGTTTTCCCTGTCTTCAAAATCTATTGTGGGCACAGCCAAGATGGCAGAAAAAAGGCTATTAATAACTCACCTGAGCTCTCTCCCTGGAACCTCCAGAAACCTTTACTTAATGCCGTAAAATAATTTCTGGAGCAGCAGAACCCACAAAAAGATGGGGTGAAGTAATTTTCCAGCCAAAGACAACTTAGAAAGTCAGCAGGAAAAGTCTGTTGTACCAGGTTGAGCATAATCCAGTGCAGACCAGGTCCCAGCAAACCAGGAGTAGGCCTTGGGAGTCACTGAATTAGGAGGAGCATTGGCTGCTTCTGGAGCTCTCAGCCCACGGATGGTAAGGGAGTTGAATAACTGATTAGGAGATTACAGGGGTCTCTTTGCTAGCACTGGGGGCAGGACTCTGTTGCTTTGCCCATATTCGGATCTGGGTTGCCATCCCAGGGTGAGGAGGAGCATTAGCACATCAGAGCTTGTGGTCATAGTAGAACAAGGATCCTTGTCATAGTTCCAGGGCAGAAAATAGTGCTTGGGGTCATTCACAGACTAGAACACAGGCCAGGAAAGTAGTAAACACACCTCTCCTTAGAACATATGACCTTGGGAGAACTGAAAATTTACAAGTTCCCTAGAAGCATTTCTTAAAACAGCTGTACAAAACTCTTGAAGCTTGGAACAGTGTGTCTTCCACCATGAAAGCAGAGCACCGCTTTAACAAAGAGTTAAAATTCAAGAAACAGATTGGAAAAAATGAGCAAACAACAGAAAAAAAAATCTGACCATAGAAAATTACTATGGTGATGAGGAAGCTCAAAACACAAACTTAGAGGACAAAAAAGTCAGAGCTTCAACATCCAAAGACTCCAAGAAAAATATTAATTGGTCTCAGCAATTGAAGAGCTAAAAAAGGATTTTGAAAATCAAGTAAGAGAGGTAGAATAAAAATTAGGGAGAGAAATTAGAATGATACAAGAAAATCATGAGAAAAGAGGCAACAGCTTCGTAAAGGAGACATACACATACACACACACTTACACACACTACTGAAGAAAATAACACCTTAAAAAACTGAGTAAGCCAAATGATAAAAGTGGTAGAAAAAAACAATGAGAAGAATTTATTTTTTGAAAAGCAGAATTGACCAAATGGAAAAAGAGGCACAAAAATTCACTGAAGGAAAAAAAAACTCTTTGAAAAGTGGAATTGACCAAATGGAAAAGGAGGTACAAAAGTTTATTGAAAAGAAATAATTCCTTAAAAATTAGAATTAAGTAAATGGAAGCTAATGACTTTGTGAGAAATCAAGAAACAATAAAACAAAACCAAAAGAATGAAAAAAATAGACGACGTGGAATATCTCATTAGAAAAACAAGTGACCAGGAAAATAGATCTAAGAGAGATAATTTAAAAATTATTGGACCTCTTGAAATCCATGATCAAAAAAAAGAGCCTTAGACATCATCTTTCAAGAAATTATCAAGGAAAACTGTCCTGATATTTTAGAACCAGAGAATAAAATGGAAATGGAAAGAATCCACTGATCACTTCCTGAGAGGTTCCAAAATGAAAATTCCCAGAAATATTATGACAATTCCAGAACTTCCAGGTCAAGGAGAGAATATTGCAAGTAGTCAGAAAGAAAGTTCAAATATTGTGGAGCCATGGTCAGGATAACACACAAGATTTAACAGTTCTACATTTAAGGATGGGAGGGCTTGGAATATGATATTCTGGAGGGCAAAGGAGCTAGGATTACAACCAAAAATCATCTACCCAGCAAAACTGAGCATAATCCTTCAGGGAAAAAAATGAATATTCAATGAAATAGAGGACTTTCAAGCATTTTTTTTCACTATATGTATATTTGTCTTATTTTTTTTTACTTAATAGTATTTTATTTTTTCCAACCACCTGTAAAGACAGTTCTCAATACTCACTTCCATAAAATCCTGAGTTCTAAACCTCTTTTTCTCCTCTTTCTTTCCCCTCCCCACTCCCCACTCCCCAAGATGGCAAGAAATCCAATATAGGCCATACATGTACAATGATATTCAACATCTCTCCACACTTCTCATGTTGTGAAAGAAGAATCAGAACAAAAGGGGAAAACCATGAGAAAAAAAACAAAAACAAAAAGAAAGAGAAAGTAGTATGCTTTGATCTGCACTCAGACCCTACAACTTTTCTCTGGATGGGGATAGTACCTTCCATCATGAGTCTTTTGGAACCACCTTAGACTACCACATTGTTAAGAAGAGTCAAGTCCATCAAAGCTGATCATCACACAATGTTGCT
The DNA here is from genome assembly GCF_028372415.1 of Notamacropus eugenii. Taxonomy (NCBI): domain Eukaryota; kingdom Metazoa; phylum Chordata; class Mammalia; order Diprotodontia; family Macropodidae; genus Notamacropus; species Notamacropus eugenii. The sequence continues at coordinate 509,486,935 of NC_092872.1, read as the reverse complement.
GCTATTGCGTACAATGCTCTCCTGGTTCTTCTTGCTTCACTTAGCATCAGTTCATGTAAATCTTTCCAGGTTTCTCTGAAATCTGCTTGCTTATCACTTCTTATTAGCACAATAGTATTCCATTACATTCATTTACCAAAACTTGTTCAGCCATTTCCCAGTTGATGATCATCCCCTCAATGTCCAATTCTTTGCCACCGCAAAAAGAGTTGCTATAAATATTTTTGTTCATTGGGTTCTTTTCCCTTTTTTAATAATTGCTTTGGGATATAGAGCTAGCAGTGGTATTGTTAGATAAAGGGTATGCATGGTTTTATAGCCCTTTGAACATAGTTTCAAATTGCTCTCCAGAATTGTTGGATCAGTTCACAACTCCACCAACTTCACAACTCCACCAATTTTCCCACATCTTCTCCAATGTTCATCATTTTCCTGTTTTGTTATAGTAGCCAACTGGATAGGTTTGAGGTGGTACCTCAGAGTTGTTTTAATTTGCATTTCTCTAATCACTTTCAAGCATTCTTGATGAAAAGACCAGAGCTGAATACAAAATTTGATTTGCAAATACAAGACTCAAAGTAAGCAGGAAAGGTAAATTATAAGGGAATTAATAATGTTAAACTGCTTACATTTCTACATGGAAGGAAAATATCTGTAACTCATAAAAACTTTCTCATTATTAGGGCAGTTAGGAGTACATACTCCTTCTATAGACAGAGGACACAGGTGTGAGTTGAATATGAGGGGATAATATCTTTAAAAATACAATTAAGGGATGAGAAAGAGGAAAGCATTGGGAGAAAGGGAAAGGGAGAAGTAGAAGGGGGTAAATAATCTCACAAAAAAGAGGCAAGAAAAAGCTTTTACAGTGGGGAAGAAGATGGGAGAAATAGGGGAGGGGGAGGAGAGTGAGTGAACCTTACTGTAATCAAAATTAGCTCAAAGAGGAGATAACACACACACTCAATTGGGTATAGGAATCTATCTTACCCTACAGGAAAATAGGAGAGGGGAGGGGGAGTGATAGAAGGGAGGGCAGATTGAGGGAGGTGGTAGTCAGAAGTAAAACACTTTTGAGGAGGGACAGGATAAAAGGAGAGAGAGAATAGAATAAATCAAGCAGGGGACAGAATGCAGGGAAACATTTATCATCATAACTGTGAAAAAATTTTGAAGCAAGTTTCTCTGATAAAGGTGTCTTTTCTCAAACATATAGAGAACTGAGCCAAATTTATAAAAATAAGAGCCATTCCCCAATTAATAAATGATCAAAAGATATGAACAGTTTTCAGATCAAATAATCAAAACCATCTATTGCCATGTGGAAAAAAAATGTTCTATCTCACTATTGATTGGAGAAATATAAATTGAAGCAATTGTGAGGTACTCTCTCATATCTATTAGGTTGTCTAATAGGACAGTAAAGGAAAATGACAAATATTGGAGGGGATGTGGGACAAATGAGACATTAATGCATTGTGGTGATAGAAGGGAGGGCATGGAATGGTGGAGTTGTAAACTGATTCAACCATTCTTTAGAGCAATTTGGAACTATCCCCAAAGGGCAATTATGCACACCCTTTGACCTAGCAATACCACTACTAGGTCGGTATCCAAAAAGAGATAAAAAACAAAAGGGCAAAAGGACCTATATGTACAAAAATATTTATAGCAGCTCTTTTCTGGTAGCAAGGAATTGGAAATTGATGGGATGCTCATGAATTGGGAAATGACTGAACAAATTGTGCTATGTGATTGTGATGGAATACTATTGTGCTATAAGAAATGATGAGCAGAATGCTCTAAGAAAAACCTGGGAAGACTTACATGAGTTGATGGAAAGTGAAATGTACTTTGTACAAAGTAACAGTAATATTCTAAGAAGATCAGCTGTGAATGACTTAGCTATTCTCAGCTAATGATCCAAGACAACTTGGAAGGACTTATGAGGAAAAATGCTATCCATCCCCAGACAAAGAATACAGATTGAATCATACTTTTTTACTTCATTTTTCTTGAGTTGTGTGTGTGTGTGTGTCTGTGTTTTCTTTCATAACATGGCTAATATGGAAATATGTTTTGCATGATTATACATATATAATCTATACTGAATTGTTTGTAATTGGGGAAAAATGAATACTAGAGAAAAAAATCCATTGCAATTTTTCATCTGTTAATGCTGATCTACAAAAAAATTTTACATATTTCTTCTTTGAAAATGTCTTTTCACCCACATAGGTACTGCCAAATATTGATACAAATCCTTGAACATATGATTTTAGTTGAGACAAAAGGTTAATAGCCTTAAACAACTTTATTTTTTCTGGACATGTTTCTTTGACTGCTGCAATCAAACACGATTTAATTAACTCACCATAGGCAATCAGCTTTCCTTGCTTGGCTAACAAATGAGCTGTTCAGAAACTTTCTTTGGTTGAAATCTCATTTTCATTTTTTATTTTTGTCAAGAGATTTTGCTGTGATGAGATATTCTATTTAAAATTTTCTAATTTTTCTAACCATTTCTGTCCTGTGAGCTGGGAATATTATGATGAGTGCTTGGTCAGATATTGTCAACATACATTATATTCTTTTAGCATAGCTATAATGTCATTGCCTAATAAACATTATACTTTGCAATCTAATTTGGTAACAAAATACTCCCCCCCCCTTAAAATCACAGCATTTTAAGTCTTCCCTTCCCTTCCCTTCCTTTCCCTTCCCTTCTTTTTCTCTTTTCTTGTTTTGACATGATGAGTATGTACTGGTAATAAAATATGTCACATTCAAAATGCTGTTGAGTTATAACTGTTACTGTGATACGTAGTGTGCTAAGTAGCAGTGCCAAGTGATGAGAGTGTCACTTCAAGTCTCCATCAGCGTCACCACTTAACTCTGACACTGCCTTGTAGCGTGAAATCAGCCATAAGCAATACGTAAACAAGTGAGCAGGGCTGTGTTCCAATAAAACTTTGTTTATGGACACTGAAATATGAATTTCATATAATTTTCATGTCATGAAATGCTATGCTTTTTCTTTTTTTTAAAATCTTTTTAAACATGTAAAAACCATTCTTTAGCTTGTGGACCTCATGTTGACCCTTGCTGTAGGCAACTCGATAAGACTGTAGTTTGCAGGGAAGGTGCAGACCTGCATAGGTACAATGAGTTTCCTCATCTGGACATTTTTTTCTATCAATAAAATCAAAGGACCAGTACCCATACTTATCCCTGTAGACAGGTTAGTGATTTGGGGGTCCAGTGAACATACTAAAAGCAATATCCTTTTTCTGACTTGTTCTTGCTGCCCAATTTTATGGAACTAAACCATGGATGAGAAAGAAAGGCTTCCAGCATGGTGTGTGGACCTCCATAGTAAACATAAGGGAGGACAAATTCAAGATGGATAGGCATTGATGAAATGTGATTGATATCATTGAAGGAACTTCCAAATGGACGAGGTCACAGATTGATTTGCATATGTAAATAGAGGTGAAAATTCAGGAGGGGAATATGCTGATTACCCCTTCTATGAGTGTAATGACTAGAACCTCTGCCTGGTGAGGGCAGGGTAGTGGCTCTTTAATCACCACCACCACACCCAGCTACCCAAAACCAAGCCGAGTATGCACAGGTATTCTCTTAGTCTCTTCTTTTTTACCTCTTTGCGCAGGCTTGAGATCAAAATCTTCCATTTAAGGGAACAGTCTAGCATCTTCAAATAGATAGGAAAGATAGATAGGGACCTATTTTCCCAAATCCAAGAATACTGAGATGAAGTGATAACTCTTGAAATTTGAGGGAAGTCAATTTAGGAGCAACCCCTGAAAAAAAGACTTTTAATTTGTGTGTGTGCGCGCACACACGCGCGAAATATGGTAGGGTTTTGTTGTTGTTCAGTGTGTTTGACTCTTCATAAGCCTATTTAGGGTTTTGGCAAAGATACTGGAGTGGCTTGCCATTTTGCTCTCTAACTTATTTTGCACATGAGGAACTGAGACAAACAGGGTTAAATGACTTTCCCAAGGTCACCCAGCTAGTAACTGTCTGAGGCCAGATTTGAAGTGTAGAAGATGAATTTTCCTGACTCCAGGCCTCGCATTCTATACACTGTATTACCTAGATATCTGTAAGGCAGAGTATCAGAGTCCAAAGTTACTTATAGTCTCAATGTGTTACCAGGGACACTGAGACATTAAGTGACTTGCTGAAGGTCACATAGTTAGGATGTCGTAGACTCATGGGATTATAGGTTTAGAACTGGAAGCCATAGACTTAGAGCTGACTTTCAAGGTCATCTAGTCCAATTTCTTCATTTTACAAATGAGGAACCTGAAGCCCAGAGAGGCTAAATGATTTGCCCAAGACTGCAAGGGATTAAGGAAGAGCTAGGGTTTGAATTCAGCTCTGCTGACTCCAGATCTAGGGCTCTTTTCACTGCACTGCTTTCCTGTTCAAGGTAGGGCTTGAATTCAGGTCTAGTCACTATATCCCAATTGCCTCTTCTGCTTTATGTAGCAAGGAGCAAACTTCACGGCATCATCTGCATGGTTAGTAGCGATGGGACATGGGGAAGAGAAGGAGAAAAAACAAAAAAAGACAAAAAAAAAAGACTTTGAGCATGTGTCCAAGCATCATGACCTTAAACAACGAAGGGAAGCACTGAGTCTGGTATGTCTTGTGCCCTTACCGTTGTTACCCAGGACACTGAGAGATCTTCAAACCAGCTCCAGTGATAAAAGTTGCAGATCTTTCCTTCAAGAGCAAACATTCTAGGAGTAGAGCACCTTATAAATGGAAATTCCTTCTCCTCTTCCCAGACAAATTTTGGTATTTTTATTTTTCCTTTTTCCTGGTAGAAACATGAAAGAGGCCTCTGTCATTTGCCATTTCAAGTGTTCCTGTTTCCAGTGGTAGAGTTCTGAGAGTCTGAGAAAACCTCCTACAAAGACTGAGGAGAATGCAACTCTGTAACAATGCTGGCAAGAATGCATGGTAAAAATTACTCCAAATCGTATTACAGGATGTAAACGGGTCAGATTTCGGAGACTGCGCTGATCTGAGTCCATCTGAGTCATTCCTTGGGAATGCCACCGTCTGTCTCCCTCTCTGGAGATGAGATAGAAAACAAGGAGGTCCCAGGATTGTAAATCAGACATCAGGTACTCATTCCCCACAGATCTGATTCAGCAGTTGCCCTATTCACACAGCCTGTGACAGATGTTATTGCTCGGGAGAAGTCTGCTTTCAAACACAAACCAGGGCCTGGAGCCTTCTGTCAAGAGCAAGTGGGAGCTTTTACACCAGTCTCTCTCTTACTGGATCCTGGGTCCATTTCCTAATGCTCAGCCTCAGCAGCAATTGAGTGTATGCCAGGCTTGCCACAGAGTCCCCATTATGGGTCAAATCCTTTGACAACAAATCCCATTGCAACAGAACTCTTTATAGGAAAAGACAATTTTTCCAGCTCTAGCTGATGGGCCACTTATTTCAAACAGTTTCCATAGAACCAAGGGCTAGTCCAGGCAAAGCATTTGGATGGTCTCTCCAAGCCTGTTGTCATGAAATAGAGCACTTATTGTCTCTTAGCACCCATGTGGCCCTTAACCATACTGGAATTAAATTTAAAAATGCTTGGTACATCTTAAAGCTTAAAGAAATGGAAGCTCTTATTAACTCACATATAAGCTTGTTGATAGCAAGACCCACTGTATTTCTTTGTAACCCTACAATGATACAAGTAGCCTTTCTTTGCATACTGAGTAACTATTTCAAAAAAATCTCATTTATAATCATTAGAAAGGCCTTCAGAGATTGACTCTCTCTCTTTCTTTTTAACAAAAGAGGGAATCAAGGCTGAAAGGGTGAAGTTCATCCATTCATAGAGATACAACGCAGTAATACACCTTAAAAGCTCCCTACTCCATCTCTGAAACCCAAGTCTAAGTGACTTGGTCACAGGGTAATAAGTAACAAAATGACAATTTGAAATACTCTGATGATCATTTTAGAACTCTTTCATCTTCACTATATGATTGACTCAAGGCCACATAGCTTAATAGTGTTGAAGTCAGGACCAGAACTCAGAGCTGCTGATTCTCAGTGCAGTGTCTCTTCCATGTGCCTGCATTCCTATCTAAGCACATTTCATCTTCTCTTCCCCTATTTACTCTATCTGCCTCTGCAAAGTGTCTGATGGGGATCAATTAATTGGTTCATTGAAGAACAAGACTGTCAGGGAATCCTTCTTTATGTAATGGGGCTCTGACCAATTAGTCCAGTGGGGTCCAATTCTCAGATTATGTACAGGACACTCTGCCTGCTGACAGCCCATGTTGATCCTTGGGGAGCCAGCTTCTGGAAATCTGATGGCATGGAATGGCGGGGCCCAACCCTACTCTGCAGGGCATGCATAGGCATTCTTTGTTTCCTTTCTACTTACTGAATGGCAAAGAAAAGCTTTTTGATTGACTACTGAACCTGAACTGTGTATGCACACAAAAGGAATTATTCATCCAAAGTGTGCCTTTCCTTTTAGAGAATGAAGGAAGACGTGTTCTATGCTTCTCATAGTCTTTTTCTTCATCCTCATCCTCCTTTTTGTTGCATTTGACCACTCTTTCACGTATACTTTTCTTCTCTTTGAGTGCCTGTGACCCTCCTATCTCCTGATTCTCTTCTATTTCTTTTCATGTTACTTTGCTACATTATTATCCATATTCATCCCTATCCAGGGACATTCCCCAACATTCTGTTCTGGGACCTCCTTCTCTTCTTCATACTTTTCTGTCTTGGTGACTTCCAGAGCTTCTATGGGTTTAATTATCATTTCTATGCTGATAACTCACAGATGTATGTATCCACACCTGTTCCCATGAACTCCAGTCTCATATTTCCAAATGTCTATTAAACATTTCAAATTGGATGTCCTGGAGAAAGCTTAAACTCAACATGGCTAAAACTGAACTTATTGTTTAACTATTTATCTTTCCCCCCCAAATTAATCTTTCAAATTTTTTTATTTGTTGTTGAAGGTATCAACAGTTTCATCTCCTAACCTGTCTCCCAGGTTAGTAACTTTTGTGTTATACTTGATTCCCCATTCACCTTTGCCCCCACATATCCAACCAGTTGTTGAATCTTGCTCTTTCTACCTCCAAAATATCTTTCACATGCAACCCTTTTTCTCTGTTCATGCAGTCAATATCTTAGCTCAGGTCTTCCTCATCTTTTGCAAGATGGTGAATTAAAATGGCCTCTAATTTGGTCTCCCTGCCTCAAGTTTCTCCCTCCTCTAGCCCAGGCTCCACAGTGGCCAAAGTGATTTTCCTTAAATGCAGATCAAACTATGTCACTCTCTTATTCAATAAACTCCAATAGTTCTATTGCCTCCAGGATAAAATAGAGGTTCTTTTGTTTAGCTTTTAAAGGGCTTCTTAACCTTCCCCCAATCTATCTTTCCAGTCTCATTGAATACTACCCTCTTGGCCTTCTTTCAATTCCTCACACAGGACACTCTGTCCCCCATCTCTGTATCTTTTTGGCTGGCTATACCCCATGCCTAGAATGGAGATTCTCTTCACCCTTGCCCCACAGACTCCATCTTCTCCCCTCAAGATATAACTCATGTACCAGCTTCTACAAGAAATCTTTCTTCATCCCCCCTAACACTAGTGCTCTACCTAGCTAACTATTTTGTGCTTAACTGCCTTAGTTATTTGCTGTATATTTATACTATAACCATTAGGTTACAAGCTCCTCTGAGAGTAGGGATTGTTTCACTCGTTCTTTTCGTATCTCCAGGGTCTAGCACAATCTCTGGCAGATAGGAGATACTTAATAAATGCTTGTTGATTTCCTAATTAGCTCATATGTCTTCCAAAGTTTCTCTGAATTCTTCACGGAGCAGCTAGGCAGTACAGTAGATGGAGTGCTGGACCTGAGTTTAAATCTGGCCTTAGACACTTACTAGTCATGTGATACTGGATCACTTAACCTCTGTTTGCCTCAGTTTCTTCATCTGTAGAATGGGAATAATAATAGCACTTACCTCCCAGGGTTACTGAGAGGAGCAAATGAGAAAATAATTATGCAGCACCTGGCACATTGTAAATGCTATAAAAATGCTTGCTTCACATTTGTGTTGTTCACGTTTGTAACTTCTCATGATATAGAAATATTATATTACACTTATAGTTATCTTGTGAGGTGCTCTATTTTAATAGTCAAAAAACATTTATTAAGTACCTACTATTTTCCAAGGCACTGTGTTAAGTGCTAAAGGTTAAAAAAAAAACCTTTTTTTTAAGGCTCCTGTCTGAAGCACCTGGCAGTCTATTTGGGGAAGACAACACGTAGAGAGAAGCTGAAGGGGTGAGGAGGAGGTTGTCTAGCAAGGGTGGAGGATATAATGAGCAGCAAGGATGGGAAATAGTCTAAGGAGGTATGAGTTTCAGAATTGATTTCATCTTGCAGAGTGATGAGTTTCTAGAGATCATGAAATCCAGCTCATCCAAGTAGGAAATGATGAGCCAAATTCCCTAAGTATCCTCTTTAAATGGTAGAGGATTAGGGAGGAGTTCTCCAAAGTCGAACTTCTACATTTTTCAGTCAGAAGATGGGGAGAGGGAGTGATGAAGGGGATGCTGAGGAGGTATGAATTTAAATGCTATTTGATGACTAATCAGAGCTATTCTCCAAAGTCTTCAGTGGCTCCTTACTGCCCACAGAATCAAATTCAAAGTTATTAGCCAGTCCTACAAGGTTTTCCACAATCTGGCTCCATGCTACCACCAAATTTCCAGCATAGTCTCATATTACTTCCCTTTACACACTCTCCATTCTCACTAAGCTGGACTACTGTCTGTCCCCTGAACAGTCCTTGTTCAAAAGTATTCTTGCTTTTATGCATCTACTTATACTACCCCTTCTGTCCAGAATATTCTCATCCTTTCAATTCTTACCTGTTTTTTAAAAGCCCAAATATAACTTGAAACCTTTCTGGATGCTTTTAGACCAGTCAGAATTTAACTTTGTATCTTTTTAATGTTATTGTCTTATATTATTATATGTTAGAAGAATTATCTGAGTATTTGTTGTATCCCCTTTCTAGATCCATGAGGGGCAGAGACTATGTCTTTAAAAAAAAAAATTATTTTTTCCCCAAGTTACATGAAAAGGCAATTTTAAACTTTCATTTAAAATAATTTTGAGTTCCAGATTTTCTCTCTTCCTCCTTCATCTCCCCCCTCCCTGAGACAGTAGTAAGCAATTTGATACTGGTTAAATATGTTTAATCATGTAAAACATATTACCATATTAGTCATTTTGTGAAAGAAGAAGATATAGACCCAAAGGAAAACAAAGCCATGAGAAAAATACAGTAAGTGAAAACTAGTATGCTTTGATCTGCATTCAGACTCCATCAGCTCTTTCTCTGGAGGTGGATAGCATTTTTCATCATGAGTCTTTTGGAATTGTCTTGAATCATTGTACGCTGAGAAGAGCTAAATCAATTATAATTGATTATGGCACAATGTTGCTGTTACTGTGTACAAGGTTCTCCTGATTCTTCTCACTCCACTTAGCATCAGTTCATATGAGTCTTTTCAGGTTTTTCTGAAACCTGCCTGCTCATAATTCTTATAGCACAGTAATATTCCATTATATACAACACAACTTGTTCAATTGTTCCCTAGTTGGTGGAAGTCCCCTCAATTTCCATTTCTTTGTCAGGGACTATGCCTTACAAAGTAGGTGCTAAATGAATTTTGATTGAATTGAATTGAAATTGAACTACCCAGACTAGTAGATCAAATGAGCTAATATTTATAAAGCACTCAGCATAGTGCCTGCCATATAGTAGTAATAAATGCTTGTTCCTTTCCTTCTTCCCTTTCCTGGCCCTCCAATGAATGATGGATCTGAAAAACGTAGAAAAAGGTGGTTCTTCCAAATCTTTTTATCCCTTTTCAAACCTCCCATTGCTCCTCCTATCTCCACTCTCTCAGCTGAGAACCTTGTCTCATGTTTTGCAAAAAAAACTTGAGGCCACTTGCTGTGAAGTCTCTCCTCTCTCCTCTTATGTTACATCACTCAGGTGCCGTCTGTCACTATCTCCTTCACCCCTGTCTCACATGACAAAATGTCCTTGCTCATTACAAGGCTAACCCCTCTACTAGTTCAAGTGATCCCATTCTATCCCCTTTCCTCCAACAGATTGTTCTCTCTGTCATCCCCACTCTTTCAACATCTTCAATCTCTCCTTGTATATTGGCTCATTCCCTACTCCCTACAAACATACCCCTATTTCCCCATCTAGAAAAAATCCTCTAACCTCTCACTTGATCCTTCTATTCGTGCTATTGTCCTATATTTCTTCTGCCCTTTGTACTGAAACTCCTTATAACGATAGTCTGCAATAGAATCAAAGAATCATAACATCACAGATTTAAAGCTAGAAGGGCCCTAAGAGACTATTGAATTCAACCTCTGATTTTATAGATGAGGAAACCAAGGCTGAGAAACATTAAGTGATTTACCTTAGGCTGATATAGCTAGTAATTATCTGAGGCTGGTTTTGAGCACAAATCCTCTTACCTCCAAGCTCAGCACTAGATTTGAGGTGCCACTAAGTCACTTTCATTATTTTAGAATGAACTACATTCATTGTATTTCTAATTCCTCTTTGAAAAATGTTATATATTTAACAACATCAACTGATTGTGTCAGAAATATTGTGAGTAAGCCAGGATATTGGGTCCCAGATGTCTGCCACTCAGAAATCAGTCCAAGTGATGTTGCCCCATTTTTTTTAATGAGAACATAGTGTTGTTTGACTCTCTATGTGTCATCTGTTTGGACAGAAGTGATGCTATTTGTGAACCTCTAGAGTTTGCATATGGGGTTTTCCCCTCTTCCTGGGCATAATTTTCCACTTTTGAAATGTAATGTCTCTGTGTACAATGATTTTGGCACCCATGTGGTGCCAATGTGAGGGACAATGGCATTCTTCTGAATCAACACTGGGAGGCATGAAGCTGGGCAAAGAATATGTTTTTCATGCTCTTTGCTTCGGGGATTTCCCCATTACACTTTAGATTCCTGGCTGTGTCCTGGGTTTCCTCTTCCTTCCACACTTTGTACAGCCCAGAATTTCTGTATCAAGACTCAGAGTAAGATAGGTGGCCTTGTGATTTGGGGCCTTTTACTCCCCCTTGCAAAATCGTGGAATATCAGAGCTGAAATGGTACTTAAAACCCTTCCCAACCCACAGCAATAAAGAGGGAATTGGTAACATTTAGCCACCAGGGTTTGACAAGAGCTAACAAAAAGAGGTTAGACAGTCTGACTTTAAATAAATGCAGAGGGCAAGGAGAATGACATAGTGAAGAGCAGAGAGTGGGCTACGTTTGTGTTTCTACCAGAACTAAGTAACACCTACATAAGTAGTATGATCTATGACATCTTAGAGGTGAAGGTGAAATGATGAGATGAATGGCTTTCAACTCCCTCGTAATCAGGGAGAATGAAGCATTCCTTGAAAGACTAGAAATGATCCAAGGAGAAAACAAAAGGAAAAAAGAATGTGTAGAGCAGAGGGGAGTCCCACCATCTCAGGAAATTGGAGGACAGAAGAAAATGACACAGAGAAAAAAAAGGAAATGTGAAAGTGAGTGGTGCCCCAGATGAGTTCAACTTCATGAGCCTGCAAGGCAAGGATCCTTTTTTTCCAAACTTTGGATAGGACTCTTATTGGAAATGTATTAAGAGGACAAAGGGCAAACTCTGATTGGGTCTCAGTTTCTGAGGCTGAACTAAAATGATTTACCAATAAGATTGCATTTATAAAGGGCTTTAACTTTTACAAAGTGCTTTTCACACATATTTCATTTAATCCTTACTACTACCTGATGAGATAGGGTCTATTATTTTCTCCAAGAAATTATCTCTGGTGAAAGTCCACTCTCCTCCCTAAGGTGGCCCTGACACAGATGTTGAAGGTGGCTGGGTTCTCTTTCAGGTGGTTGCTGCCACGTGTACCACAGATACTAGGAAGTATTTGCCTCAAGGGCAGGAGCCATCGGAGTAGAGCCAATAGCCCCATAGAAGTCGCTGAAAACAGTATCCTGTGGCTTCAACAATGGGATGTGGTAACACAGAAAACCATGGTCTCTGGTCTTCAGGATGGCCCCTCTCACACTTTCACATAGATGCCTGTGTATGGGGCAAGGGACACCTATATGAGTACAGATAACCTGCTCCAAGAGCCTTATATTTCTTGTTCTTTTTAAATTTTTGTTTATTAAATTTTTAATTTATGGAACAAAACAAGCACTTATAGTATAATTTTTAAAAGATGATTACACGTGAAACTACAAAGCCATTATGGACAACATGTAATTCCTTTAAAATATATAATAAGGTTATCATGTAAATTTCTTATTTTTCCCTTCCCTTCCCTCTCCTCTACACTAGGGATGGCCGCACTAGACACAAATATGCATATAGGTAAAATCATTCTATATCTCTGGATGCAGACAACATCTTCCTCCATAGGTCCTTTGTAGTTAATTTGGGTATTGATAATAGTCAACATGATTTATTTGCTCAAAGTTGTTCTTAAAACAATATTATTGTATATGACATTCTCTTGGTTCTGCTCATTTCATTCTTCATTATTTTGTGCAAGTCTTGTTTTTCAAAGATTGTCAAGTTCATCATTTCTTATAGCATAGTAGTATTCCATCACAATCGTATGCTACAGCTTGTTCAGTCATTCCCTAATTGACAAGTCTCACATGTGTAAAGTTCATATGGAGCTTCTGATCCCAGCAGATTGAATAAGGGACCCCAGCAACTTTGTTCCCATGAATGCCTGTCTTACAGGTTCAGCGTGGTAGGATACCACTTTTTGTGGTTGTGTCAATACCCAGCCCAAACTAGGGAAGAGCCATATTGACCTGGGATTCTTCTGTATCCAAATATTCTTAGGGAGCATCCTGATATGGGGAGACAAGAGTGAAAAATTCCTCCTTGGTGCATAGAACCTAGGAGATAGCTTACCCCCAATGGACACTTCTGACAGGTATGAGACCTGGGAGCTGCCTGAACAGCATGGTTAGAAGAGAGGCTACTATCTTGCTATACAGCTAAAGTAGGAGTCTAATATTAATTTTTCAAATGAAGATTTGTCTTCTCTCCTTCCCTCACTTTCTTCCATTAGAAAGAAAGAAAAACAAAATCCCCAGATACAAACATTACAAATATATATAGTCAAGCCAAACAAATTCCCACATTGGCCATGTCCCACCTCTCCCCCAAATATGTCTCATTCTGCATATGTACTTAGGATAGAATCTTGCAGGGAGAACTATCCCTTTGCAATAGACTATAAAATTGAGCCAAGGCATGATGTTATAGTGATAGGAAACTTCAACTATATTTTGTAGCAATGTTTGTCAGTTACATACATTGCTGGAGAGCTCTCTCTGTCAACACTAAAGCAGTTCATAAATTTATGACTCAGTCCTTCAAAAGGTAGAGAAAGCAACAAGGAGAACTGATATGCTGAACTAGATTTTAACCAACAAATAACTAGTTAGTGGGGTTTTTTGGCAAATATTAAGTAAGATGTACATTTTTGAATATAGAGAATAGAAAAAAGATTATAATTGAATCTGTATTGTTTTTCCCTGCAAGTATATAACAAATTTATCTTGGAATAATGGGCTGTTGAAGTAGAAATGACAAAAACTTGGTGGATCATTGGCCTGTCCATTAAAGGGCTATGTGATAGAAGAGAGGAAATTTGGACATAGTTTTATATAAATCACAAACTTGGAGAGAATAGATTTCAAAGGGTGAAGAAAAAGGATAGGGAGAATTTAATAGTCAAATATTCTAAAGAGGAAGTTTGCCTAAGTGAAATAGGAAGCACTTAAGAATGAAATGAGGAGGAAAAAACCAATGTGGCTACACCGGAACCTCATCAACCACCTTGGGTTTTCAAAACTATAAATGGAAGATGAAAGCATGGGCACTTAAATGAGGACAAAGACAAAAGAGCAGTATGGATGTGTAAAAAATATAAAAGCCTGAAGTACAAAATAAAATCTGGTTAACTATGAATAATAAGGGCAACAAAGAATCAATTGTTTGTTGTTTGAGGGGTAAGAACTGAATCAAAAAGGCTTAGGACTGCTTGTTGGGGAAGAGGAGATGATGAAGAGAAGGTTGAATGTTCAACTCTTGGTTCTCTTATGTTTTCTAAGCAAAATGATATTTGGACTTGGAAGGGTTGAGAAAAATGGCAAATGAGTGGTTAAAGCGGAAGATAAAAGTCAAATGATAGTATGTGAATGCCCAGGTCTCCTGTGGAGGTGGAGCCACAGGTCCCATTAGATGAGAAGTTGTACGCTAATAGTCAGATGAACAGTGTTGTCTTAAAGAGAGTATATTCAAGTCACTAAACCTGAACAGACTATAACCAAGGAGGATGTGGCTGGAGACCCCTGTCAGGGATCTTGAAAACTGAGAGAAACACTGTCAGACCAGAAAGGTGTAAATCTTGTTCAAATTTTCAAAAAAGAAGATGAAACCTGAGAACTATAGGTAAATGAACTTGCTAAAACTACAGGTTAGTGAACATGCCTTTTATCCCTGGTAAGATTCTCATACACATTAATCAATTAGACAAACAACAAACATTTATTAAAAGCTTGCAATGTGTTGCTGGCACACATTATTAAAGGAATGGTTTGTGAGCATTTGCAAAGGGAAATAACAAGCACTGACAGTTAGAATGGCTTCAAAGACCATCCTAATTTACCTCCTTTTCTTTATTAATAAGGTAACCAGATGGTAGGGAAGTACTATAAATGAAGTATACTGAGATTTTAGCTTAGTGTTTGACAAGGCTCCTTATACCATTATAACGGACAAGATGTGTTCATCCTTTGTTGCTGAACAAGACCATGCCATGAGAGAAATGATGACATGACTTGCACTTGACTTTTGTTTTGAGTGAGGGAGGACTGTGCAGGTCACTAACCTCCCTTTTCCTCCAGAGCCATCTGAATTCAGTGACCAGATATTCATCAGGATGACTAGAGATGACCCAGGATGAGGCAATTGGGGTTAAGTGACTTGCCCAAGGTCACACAGCTAGTGAGGGTCAAGTGTCTGAGATGAGATTTGAACTCAGGTCCTCCTGACTCCTGCACTGGTGCTCTATCCACTGCACCACCTAGCTGCCCAACAGACAAGATAGAGAAATGTAGGCCAGAGGATAATACAGTAATGGGTATTCAGAACTGGTTGAATCATTGGATCCAAAGAGTTGGATTCAACTAATGAGTTGATGTAAACTTAAGATGGAGGTGACTAATAGAGTGACCTATGGACTTATCACTGATCCTGTGAAGTTCAATATTTTTATCACTTGGTGGGGCTGATCATGGGAATTTTCCCATCAACCTGAAGAACTATAGGTTGCTAAGCTTTTGTTTGGGATGTTGATTGTATCTTCTTATGGAGGATATGAATATGAGTCTTGGTACATCTTAGATGAGGAGTTCTACTCATGCTGGTTGAACTGATTTGCTCCCAATGCTGTGTGATAACCATTGGTAGAAGTCACCATTTTTTCTGACTTACAAAAAATTTCTTCTCTGAAACCCTTTATTTCTTTTCCTTCTTTGGAGAAATCGTGGAAACACAGTAAAGTTAAAGTCAGAGAAACTCTCACCTCCTGGGAATCATCAATGGCTGACTTGTGGCAGTAGCATATGGCAGAGCAGACATGGTCTATGTGACCCAAGAAGGAAGTTCCTGAATCCAGTCTTGGAGAGGGAGTGACATAATGCCTCAATGACATGGCAACCATGGAGAGGGGAACTGAATGGTCTAAACTCAACTCTCTGGGAGCATTTGATTCTTTTTAACCCTGATATAGAAGAGCAGGGAGGTACCTGGTTAAAGTGGTTCCTGGACCTTAGGCTCCAAGTTAGAGGAAGAAAAATTTCCTGGGCAGTGGAATCTTGAAATCTAGTATTCCATTGAGAAAAGGGGGATTTCTTAGGCAGCATTAGCTTTAGGAGTCTAACAGGTCTGATAATTCAAGGATTTAGCCCACTTTTTAGAAAGAGACATTTCCTGGGTAGCTCCTACCTCAGGAGGTACCTTGTGAGTGACCTCAATTTCAGAAGTTCAGATTTCATGTCCTCCTATTAGAAGAAGGGAATTTCCTAGGTAGCTCCAGCTTGAGGGAGGATTTAGGAAGGGGGGGGGACTATCATGTGGATACCCTAAGTTCTAGTTTTGTTATCCAGACTTCTTTTGAGAGAAGATGAATTTTCTCATCAGCGTTAGCCTTGGGAGTTGCCTAATAGCTAGTCCTATGCTTGAGAATTTGATGATTTAGCCTTCTATCAAGAGAAGGGAAATTTCCTAAAGAGTATACCTGTTAGAAAGAGGAAGATCATTTATGTGTCTCCTTACAATGGAGGAATAGGACCAAAGGATTAAAAGCCATGGTCTGCTAGAGAAAAGGACCTGTGCATTGTACTTCACTATTGTCATGAGTTATTTGTATAATATGAGGTTAACGGGAAAGGGATGTGCTTATCTACCATCCCTAAGTGTGTTTCTTTTCTGGGTTAGTCCATGACCTCAGCATGTTTCTGTGAGGTAGAATGTTTAGGGTTGCTTGTCCAGTGATCTGTTATGTATGTTTCTTTTTTCAGGCAAGTTCAAAATGATAGGGTGGTGCTGTAAATATGGAGGACTTTAGGACCTTGTGGAAAGTGAACTCACCAGAGAGGGAGTATTGACTATGGGTTACTGTGAGTCATTTGCACTTTTTTGCATTTTCTGTAAGATGGAATAAAAGCTAATCTGTAGCCAATATTTGCACCACTAACTAGAATGCTTGTAGATAATCCATGGAAAACTTTTATCTACATTCACAGAGACCTAGATATGTTCTCTATTCAGAAATTTTCAAGAGAGACTCTGAGTAGGGGAATAATGAGTCAGAGTGGAAGTGAATTCTTGGGGCTGCTCCCGAGATTGGGCCCAGTCTGTGTAAGCCTGGAGCTCTGTGTTAACTCACTGACCTGAATGGAGGCAGAGATGTTGCTCTTGTCCAACTGGCAGATGACACCGAATTGGAATGGATAACTAACATGTGAGATGACATGGGCAGGAACCAAGAAGACCTCATCTAGTTTGAAAAAACAGAGTATCTCTAATAAGATGAGATTTAAAAGTAATAAATGTGTAAAGTTCTACATTTGAGTTTAAGAAGTCAACTTCAGAAGGACAAAATGGGGTAGGGCAGATGGACAACAGAGACAGTATGGGTCATATTTGTGAAGTGTTTAGTGCAGTGCCTGGCACGTGGTAGACAGTATCTAAATACCAGTCACAACATCAGCTACTACTACTGCTACAACTGCTGTTGTTATTGGTTAGTAATGTCTAACTCTTCATGACCCCATTGGGGTTTTCTTGGCAAAGATACTGGAGTAGTTTGCCATTTTACAGATAAGGAAACTGAGGAAAACAGGGTTAAGTCACTTGCCCAGGGTCACACAGCTGGTAAATGTCTGAGGTCAGATTTGAACTCAGGAAGATAAGCTCTAATTTTCTATTTCTACTACTACTACTACTACTACTACTACTACTACTACACCACCACCACCACTACTACTACTGCCACCATTGCAATGGATAGAAACTTGGCTTTGGAGAAAGAGAAACTCGATTCAAATCCTAGCTCTACCACTTCCATCTATACAGCTTTGGTCAAGGCCTTAATTTCTCTGGGCTGTACTTTCCTTTTCTATAAAAGGAAGGGGGTCAGAATTGGCTCAGTGATGAACTATATTCCCTGAATCAATGTTGGTGCCTCAAGGCAAAACTCTGAATGCTTTGCCTTTATTGGATCCCTTGGTAGGTGGGGTCATGAACATTTTGGCTCATGGTCTAGGATTCTAATACTGAATGGTCCAGGTTAATGAGGGACCAGCCTTGTTTGAGTAGATGATTTCAATTTTTTTTAATCTGTTACCATCAAAGGCACTCCCAAAGGATCAAACGTGGTGATTTTAGTTGCATTGTCCTATTTCTTCCCCCCTCTGCTAACCCCTTCCTTCTCAGCACAATCCATAGGGTATGTACTTTGGTTGGTTTTTTCCCATGAGGAACGGCTGAACCATCCATATTCTTCCTACCCAGCCATCTTTGTAATCAAGGACATCTATTTTTGAGAGGGTCAGCTAACTGCATTTAAGATTGCTGTAGCCTTTAGCCATGGAGTAGAGCAATGTCTATTGGCCCATGCAGGGTTTGAACCCACCATCCTGTGATTCCTAGGATGGTGCTCTTACCTGCTAAGCTAACAGCAAGAGTGACAGCAAAAGAAAGAAGAAAAGAAGGACTTAGGGAAATGGGAGGAGATCCAAGACATTTGGATAACACACTGGTGAGGATTCTCTGTGTCTTAATAATATAGAATAAGACTGAGGTCTCTGAAAATGCTTGGTCCCTGGATGTGAGGGCCCTTGTTAACTACCTAGGATACATGGAAGGGGGGTTATAAGCATCCTGGTTACCTCAGCAGATGAGGATGAACTCGTGCCTTGCTGAGATTTTAGGAGTAGAGATACTCAGAGCTGGGCTCTACTAACCCACCCAGAAATACCTTGTCCTTTTCTAGGGGGTAGATACTTTCCCTAAACAATGGAAGCCACTTTTATGAATATCTGCAAAAACAAAGCCCTTTGTTTGTGAAAGCAAAAGGCCCTTTTATCTTCACCAAATCAAATAAGCCAATTAAATAAACACATGAAAGCAAATCCATTCAGATGAAATGTAGCAATATTGATGATAATAATAATAATACCTTCAGTGCATCAGAATTCTTTCATCCTGGCCATCAAGTCCAGGTCTATGTGTGGACGTAAAGTACTTAGCAGCACCAGGTTTGAATTCTGACTTTTCTACTTAATACATGCTTGACTATGGCCAAGTCTCAAGGCCTAAACTGGGCCTCATTTCCCCCATAAACAAAATTAGGAGTAATTAGCCTTTATGATGGCTAAAGGTCCTACCAAATCTAAAATCCTATGATCTTATAAATCTGTGTGACTTTGGGTAAGTCAGTTAACCCCTCTGTGTCTCTGTTCTTTCACTTCTAAAATGACAGGCTTGTTGTCCTCTAGAATCCCAGATAACTCAAAAATCCCATTATTGTATAATCTGATCTGCATTACCTTGGGCAAGTCACTTCTCTCGTCCTCACTTTTCGTATTAGAAAAATGAGAGTTGTACTAGACTATTTCTAAGGTCTCTTCCAGTTTTAAATCTAACAATCTTGGTTGTAGCAATGGAGCCAACCCTACTATAGGAGACCTGGGGCCAGTTGGCATTCCAGTGCTGGGCAGTGCTGGGACTCTGGCTAGGTGTTTCAGAGACTGAGGACCAGCTTCTCTGGGTTCTCCTGTAGGAGTAAAGGACTTCCCCCCCACTCCCAAGTGGTGCAATCACTTCAGAAGCATTTCTGAAACATCAGGATATGGGGAAGGGCCCTGCTTACCACATCCCCTTGGCTTACTATAACAGGAAAGGCCTCAGCTTTCAACACGTCTGTTGTTTCCTTTGAATAGGTCCCATTGTAGGTATAAATTCCTATGGCAGAGGAGAGTGTAGTCAGAGAATCTCAAATCAGGGGCCCTGGGGTGATGCCACTGCATGGGAGGGTTGTCTCTTTCCAGTTCATTCAAATATTCTGGATTGCTTTCTTTTGTCTGGCTCCCTTAAAATAAGCCTTCGTTGCAATTAGGAATCTTCTCTTACTTGGAAATGCTGTTAATACTCAAGGATGGTGTGGGTGTAAGAGTGGGAGTAGGGCATCATCTTTAATTACATCCATTGAAGGAGAGGTACTTGGATTTCCTACATCAGAGTATCTGACCACAGCAGACAAGCCATCTTGCCTTACCATAGACATCACTATTCTCCTTTTCAGCTCAGAAAGCTGAGAAAGGAAGTGTGGACCCAGGAAGGGACAATGTCAAAACATTTCTGGGAGCAACCAGGACTATAGCTTGGGAATATTGAGAACCAGTTCTGGTAGGAGCTTGTCTCATGAATATCAGCCAGTGTTTGTTTGGTTCTCTTAAGACACACAAAGATTTTGTTGTGGTTATTGACTTATTTCATTTGTGTCTGAGTCTTTGTGACCCCATTTGGGGTTTTCTTGGCAAAGACACTGGAGTGGTTTGCCATTTCCTTCTCCAGCTCATTTTAAAGATTAGGAAACAGGCAAACAGGGTTGTGTGACTTGCCCAGGGTCACACAACTGGTAAGTATCTGAGGCCAGATTTGAACTCTGGAAGATGTTTCAGGATCCATATTCAATCTACTATGTCACCTAGCTGCCACAGACAGATGGTGGAGTGGAAAAAACACTGGCAGCTAGAATCAGGAGAGGTGGATTAGAGACTTAGTTTTGCTATTGACTAGCTATGTGACTTTGGGTAAGTTCCTTTCCCTTTCTGTGTCTCAGTTTTCCCATCCATAAAATGAAGAGGCAGCCAGATGGCACAGTGAATGGAGTGATAAGACTGGAGTCAGGAAGACCCTGAGTTCAAATCTGGCCTCATATATTTCTTAGCTGTGTGACTGGGCAAGTCACTTAACCCTGTTTACCTCACTTTCCTCAACTATAAAATGAGTTGGAAAAGGAAATGGTGAGCCACTCCAATATCTTTGCCAAGAAAACCCCCAAGCATAACAAAAACGAAGAGGATACACTAAATGAATTCCAGTCTCTCAAGGCAAATCTCTAAAATCCTCTCCAAGTCTAAAATCCTTTGATCCTATGATTGTACCATTGGGACCCTAGACAAGTCACAGAACTTTTCTCAGCCTCAGTTTCCTCAGTTGTATAGGGATGGGGCTGAACTAGAATATCTCTACAGTACCTTCCAGCTGTATGAAATTTATATAGTCTAGAACTTCCTTTAAAAAAATTGACACATTTTGTTTTGGCATCATTTTCATTTCTGAATATACCCCTTTTCCACTCTTCTAGTCATAATTCATTCACTCGGTCACACGTCATTCAAATATTCATCTCTCTCATCAAATAATTATTTTTTTAAAAAAGGGAGTTCAGTAAAACCAACCAATATATCAACCAAGTCTGAAAGAATCTCCAGTATTTCATCCCTATAGTATCCCATCTCTGTAAAGGAAGGAGAGAGGCACACTTTTTCTACGCTTCTTCATGGGACTTTTCCATTTTCAAAAAGGTGAAAAGGTGAAAAGTTCCTTCTCCATTCTCAGAGCTCCTAGGCTTTATTCAGATCAATGTCTAGGTTCTCCAACTAAAGACTATATTGCTTCACCACTAAGAAGTTGACTAGAGAAGATTTATATAAATTGATACAGAATGAAGAAATTGAACCAGATGAACAATATATATGCATAATAGAAATGAAAATACTAACAGGAAGCCAAATTCTGGGTAGTTATGATAGCTAATGAGGAAATCTTGACATCTGAGAATGTAGGATCATAGGTTTTGAGCAAGAAGGGACTTTAAAGGTTATCTAGTCCAATCCGTTTATTTTGCAAATGAGAAAACTTGGGCTCGGAGAGCTTCGCTGATATGCCCAGGGTTGCAGAGATAATAAGTATTAGAGGTAAGATTTAAACCCATGTCTTCCTAACTCCAAGCCTAGCACTTGACCCACTAAGCCAGAAGAGATAGGGGCCTACAAAGGAGAAAGTTGTCTATATTGTCAGGTTGTTAAGCTGCTGCATTGGTTATTTTTGCTTAATTGTTCTCCTTTGTTATAGGGGAGGGTTCATTTCTAGGTTGGGATGGGTCGAGGTATATCTAGAAATGATGGTGATGTAAGAACAAAAGACAACAATAACTCTTACTTAAAAAAAAGTTGACCAATTTCACTTCCTGTACTCCCATTAGTCAGAGGCTGAGACATGATGGCAACAATTAATCTTTACTTTCCCAAGCCTTTAGATAGTATCGAAATTTCTCTCCCTCACTGTCTAAGACTCACTCTCCCAGGCCCTAGCAAAGGAAAAGAAAAACCCTAACAAAAAATCCACCAACTATCTGTGGAAGGCCTGGGTTAAGTTATATTAAATACTCATTGCCACAGTAAAACCAAGTGAAGCTGCAAGAGGGCCTTTCACAAGGTTGGAAAACAAAGGGATGATTTGAAAAAGCTGAGTTTGGTTGTTAAAATGCCAAATTAAAGCTGAATTGTAGAATCATTAACCTAGGGTTAGAAGATACCTAGCCCAGGGCCTGCCAAAGGCAGAAATTCCCTCTATAACCTCCTATAGAAGTGGCTGAACAGAGTCTGTCTGCTTGGATGCCAGCAGGGATGGGAAACACTCTGACATAGCACATTCTGGTATATGAATGCTTTCTCCTGCCCACCTCCAGCATCTGGAACCCAAATAGAAATACTCCCAAAGTAGTTGTTTTAAAATAAAGCGCAACTTCAAGTGTACTTTTCAGACCATTTTGCCGTCTAGTTACTGCCGTAGTTAAGATGTTGAATTAGATTCTCAGGGATAATGAAAATAACCCGGAGGTGAAGTTAGAAAGGTTTGCACTTGTAGCTTCAGTTGGGATCCAGATCAATGAAAAGTTGGGAATTCTACCTCTGTCATTGGAATGCCAATGAATGAATGAATGGATGGATTAAACCTTGTGCTAAGCTCTGATTAAGTGTTTTCTAGAAGAAGAGAACATTAAAAAAATAGAAAGAATTGAAATAGAAAAAAGAAATAATAAATAGAAAGAAGAAAAAGTATAGAGGCAGGGCAAATGGTAAGTTCTAGTGGTCTTCCATCTCCCTGGAAGGCGCAGTCAATGACTCCCTTCCTTGTGCTAAGCAGATCTGCTCATCTCTAGTTCTCAACCTCACCTCCTCTTCTCCTCTTTCTCCTCCTCCTGCTCTTTCCTCTCTTCCTTTGAAGGCCTTCTCCCCAATTAAGCCTCTTGTCAGGTCTGGAACCAGTGGTTAGCAGTTTCTAGTTCACATCTCAAGTAACAAAACTTATTTGCACATTTAGTGTATATTGTAGTTTACAAGCAGGAGTATGTTGGACCCAGCTCCTATGGAGTCATGAGAGCCAATTGCTCAATTTTCAGCTTGAGCATTTACACCTGAGAAATTGGCAAATGTTACAAATCAGCACTTGATTTAGTGTTTTGTTGGTTATATGAACTTCAGAAGATGATGGAGAAAACATTGATAATGCAGACTAAATTAAAAAATATATTTTAGGTACATTTTTCTTTCACAGATAGCAGGCTGCAAAATATTCAGCAGCACATCCTTGCTTATAAGTAACTTTTTGTGCAGTTTCCTAGTGGGGTGAATCAGGTGCCTACATTTGAAACTAGAGGCCATTCCTCTAAGATGAAATGTTTTCAAAAGGAGAAAAAAATGTATAGGTATCCAATGAAAAACAGTCTAAGAAGCAACATGATGTTTCTACATTTGATCAGGAAAGTAGGATTAATTGGAGATTGAACCTGATAAATACTCAGAGCTCATTTTTCTTCTAATCCTTGCCCTTGCCTTGGTCTTCATTTTAATTCTCTAATACTATGATGAATGTATGATCTTATCAGTGTGGATGTTCCCTTTAATATTCTCAGATCACAACCCAGCCAGGCCTGCCCATGCTGTTCCATTCTTGTCCATTTTCCCCTGAAAATTCTCCACATTCTACTGAGGGCCTTCTTTGAAGCCTCTTAAAGACACAAGGGCACAGCTGAGCTGTCCCCTGATGGTCCCTCTCTCTCACTCTGTGACTTGCCCATCTTCTATTTCTATCACACTTTGATTTGTAACTGGGCCTAGGCTTGGACCAAGCCTCTTGCTGGTGGCTATCCTCTTGTGGATGCTTTCCTTCCCTATAGACACTATTCTACATGGGGATACCACATTTACAGCACCCACAGGCCTTCCAGGACCTGACACTCAGAGATATCAATGGCTCAATCAAAGTTCAACAGTTAGTAAGTTGTGTGGGGACTCAAAGAAAGTGTTTTGACTTTAGGACTTCTAACTGAGTCTATTTTACCATATTGCCCATAAACATTTGAGATATACATGTCAGAATTTTTGCTACTGGAAAGAGTAAGCTTTATTTTAGGATGTATAGTTCAGTTGTTTTTCAGTTGTGCCCAACTCTGTGACCCCATTTGAGGTTTTCTTGGCAAAGATGCTGGAGTGATTTGCCATTTCCTTCTCCAGCTCATGTTACAGGAAGGAAACTGAGGCAGACATTGTTAAGCGACTTGCCCGGAGTTAGTAAATGTCTGAAACTGGTTTTGAACTCAGGAAAATGAGTCTTTAGAATTAATAGTATATGCTTGTCCTGGTTTTACAAATGAGGGAATCGAGGCTCAAGCTATTCAGCGTCCTACAATTTGTAAGTGAAGGAATCATATGGCCTGGAGTTGATTCTGGACTTTGTCTAGTTTCCTTTCCATTATACCAACCTGCCTTGAAATAAAACCAGACCAAATTGGCCACCCAGTCCTTGTTATGGAGGGTGTGACTAAGCCTGCCATGTTGGTCTGTGAGACCTTACAACCTCATACTTCTGGGGTGACCATAAACTTCCTTTCCTTACCTGTCCCTTGGTTCTCCCTGCTCCACCCACCCCTTCCATTTACACCTGGCAAGTATTTGTGGAATGTCTTGTCCCTCTGCTCCCACACCCCCATTCTCTCATTCCTTCACCAGCATGTAGCCAAGCTATGAAGTTCTGGCCCCTTTAATTGTGCCCCATAAATCAGTCCCTCTCTTCCCTTCATCACTTCAACTGCTTTTCTCTGGCCTCCCTCCAATCTGTCCTCATCATTCTGGTATGGAAGTGCCCAGACCTGTAGGCAACATTCCAGGCCCAGCTGCTCACCCTTGCTGAGGTCTACATCTATTCCTTTCTCTAAACCACCTTTTATAGCTTCTCCCAATGGTTACATGGCCATACATCACTTTCAGCTATCCTAAGGAAGGTGATATGATGAAATAAAAAGGCATTAGAGGAGTAGCCAGAAGACTTGGATTTCAGCTCACTTTAGCTCATTTTCTGCATGGCCTGGACCTAGTCATTCCTACTTTCCTGGGCCATAGTCTTCTCAATCTGTAAGATAAAGGGGTTGAACCAGATGCTTTTGAAGGTCTTTTATAGCTCTAAATCACACGATTTCCATTGTTCAGAAGGCTGAACACAACACTAAAGCAACAGCGTGATATCATGGTAACTTCTCTGTCTTGATCTGTTGTTTTTCTCTCTCCCTACCTCCTCAACTACTCAGAAAATATGACTCTTTTCTGAAGAAGGGAATTCAGTGCTTTCTCAAAGTACTACGCTAAATGTAATGTGTCTGATAAAACACTTCTTGAAGGTTTTGTGTTGAGTCATTTCAGTCGTGTCTGACTCTTTGTGACCCCATTTGGGGTTTTTTTGGTAAAGATATTGCAATGGCTTGCCAGTTCCTTCTCCAGCTCATTTTACAGATGAGGAAACTGAGGCAAACAGGGTTAAGTGACTTGCCCAGGGTCACACAGTTAGTAAATGTCTGAGGCCAGATTTGAATGCAGGTCTTCCTTCCAGGTTCTCTAGCCACTGCACTACCTAGTTGTTCTGTTTCTTGAAGCTGAGCTTGACAGATATTATATATATTTTATAGATGAGGAAATGAATACCATGACTTGCTCAAGGACACATAAGTTAAGATGGAATTGGAACTAGTTTCCTGCCTCCAAGGTTAGGGATTTTTCTCATTTATCCCTGCCTCTAATTATTTAGCAGCCAGTCCTTTTCAAATATCCTTGCTTTTCTCTGCCTCCCTGCTGAATAAAGCCCAGAACTCTTACCCTGCTGGACTTGAAGGCAAACTGGTAAAAATTTTCTCAGGCTATTTGAATGTTTCATTTCATGTGTTTGTACCCATCTACCTTCCAGCCAAACTCTCATTTATCTCTCATTCTTATCCAAACCTCTCATTTTCCAGTCAGAGGACCTGGGATCAAATCTAGACTCAGTGACTTACACTGCACCCAGGATGTGTCAGATAAATCCATGTAGAACTAACTGAAGTCCCCTCAGTCAGAAGCACTCCTTTTTTAAATCCTCATTGCCCCTTTGTCCCTTTACTTTGCAATCACATTCTTCTTCGAATACTGTACTGTAATCTCCTTTTGGGGAAGATACAGCTCATTAGTTCATCTTTGTGTCCTATTACCTAGCATGGATGGGGATCTGCACTTGATTATCAATCGACAAATCTTCATTAAATGCTTACTTTGTTATTAAGTGTTTATTATGGGATCAACACAAGATGACAAAAAGATGGGACCAGAAGATATACATATTCAAAGAACTCACACTCAACATCCACAGTTACTTAATAAATAGAACCATAGGATTTGCAGCTAGAGATCATTTGCTTCAACCACTTCATTTAAAGATGAGGAAACTGACCTTCAATGATAAATGATGTGCCCATGGTCACAAAGCAGCAATGCTGGGATTCCAACCCAGGTCTTCTGATTCCAAATCTTGTGTTCTTTTCACTGCCTCTTAATGTTTTTTGAATGACTGAGTGAGTGAGTGAATGAGGAAATCTGCAGATAAAACTCCATGAGACTGGCCAGGGAGCATCCACTGTGTTGAACACATTTTTGGAAGAAAAGAAAGTTTCAGCTTTGGGTTCTCTGAGTACAAAAGTATAGCTCATCCCTGTTTAGTTCTTAAGGTTTAAAAAGGATACTTCAAAACTTCCAGCCTCAGCAAGGTAAGTAGGCCCCAGGATGGAATCTGCTGATTACATGTTGATAGCTTAAATACCCACCCAAATTAGCTCATCTGAAAATTGCTCCCCTTCTCTTAGCTCAGCACACCCACTTTAGGGTTGAGGGGAATTGCTGGCTACATGACTAAGGGTGCACCATCCTGTGACATTTGGGGTTAAGCTCTTGTTTTGGAGTTCCTACCCTACTCCTACCCTGGGTTGGCTGAGGTTTAAATTCTGGGCCCTTGAGCCAAAATGTCTCCAAAGGTCCTCTTGTTCTTTGTTAACTGCAGAATCTCTACATCTTCGATGCCCAGGGCCACCTTTGGCTCTACTTGCCATGGAAGAATTACTTGGACAGTGGTCATTCCAAAATCTCATCTTCATCCTTATAGTTTCAGTCAATCAAACAGTAGTTTTTGTTGAAAGGGCAGGCAGGTGGCACAGTGGATGGAGTGCCAGGCTTGGAGTCAGGAAGACATCTTACTAAGGTCCAATCTGGCCTCAGACGCTTAATTAGCTATGTGATCTTAGACAAGTCACTTAACCTTGTTTGCCTCAGTTTCCTCATCTGTAAAATGAGCTGGAGGAGGAAATGGCAAACCACTTCAGTATCTTTGCCAAGAAAACCCCAAATGGGATCATGAAGAGTCAGAAAAGACTGAAAATGACTGAACAACAACATTTATTGGAAACCTGCTGACGGCAAAACCCTCTCTTGGGTTCTGTGGAGTTTGGAAAATGTAGGAGATTCCATTACATTCAGTAGATATTTATTACATACTTATCTGTGTGCAGGGTGCTGTGTATTAGATTCTGGGGATAAAAAGATAGATATGATGCAAGCTCTATTCTCAAGAAACTCACAAGGGACTGGAGATAAATGACCTAGTGCTTGGAGAGCCTGTAACACATAGAGGAATAGCTGTGAAAAATGAGAGAGTTTGGGAAACTTAAAGGATAGACTTTGGGAAAAGGGTATGGGAAGCTGAGCTAGGAGAGATCCTATTCAGATAAGGGGAGAGGATTTCAAGAAAATTTGGGCCTTGAAGGAAGGGTTTCAATAGACAAAGCAAAGACATGAGAGGGAGAGAGCAAGACAAGAAAGGGATGCCAATCCAGAAATGTTCACTTGGGCTAGAATATACAGAATTTGAAGGCAATAAAGTTTTACCTTTAGGGAATTGATAGTCTAATAGAGGGCATAAGCTAGAGCCAACACTCTTTGAATATTTGTAATTTACTGTCTTTTATTATTTGCATAGGTGAGCAGAGGAAGAAAAGACATGTATAGATTGGCATGGTCAGCAAAATCTTTTGATTTGCACAAAATAAGTGCTTAATAAATGCTTTCCTTTATTCTTAGAGGAAGTGCTCCCTATGTGCCTGGGGAGAATTCATTTCACTTCCCCTGGGCCTCTCTCGATCTGTAAAGTAATGGTGCTAGACTGGATGAGCTCTTGTTTCTCTTTCAGCTCTAAATCTCCTGATCCTAGAAACTGAATTTAGATCAGTAGAACTACATTGTAAAATATAATTTATTCATTTGTGGTTATAGTTGTTCTGTCATTCAGTAGTGTCCCTTCATGACCCTATTTGGGACTTTCTTGGCAGAGATACTGGAGTGCTTTGCTATTTCCTTCTCCAGCTCATTTTACAGATGAGGAAACTGAGGCAGACAGGGTTAAGTGACTTGTCTAAGATCATATAGCTAGTAAGTGTCTGAGGCCACATTTGAACTCAAGTCTTCCTGATTTCAAGGCTGGCATTCTATCCACTGTGCCACCTAGCTGCCCATTTTATGCATACTTGCAACATCAACAAATCTATGTATATATTATATATAATTCCTTAAAATAAACTACACTGAGTAGAGCATTGCAGCTTATTATCCATTGTATATGTATACATCAATAGATAAAAAGATAGGTAAAGGCAGGTAGGTAGATAGATTAATCATTTATTTAGCACTTTCTGCATGGTCACTATTTACTAAATATTGGGGATATGAACAAGACAGTCCCTACTTTCAAGTTACTTACATTCTAATAAGGTAAGACAAAAGATGAAGGGGACCCAGGAACTAGGGTTAGGGAAGTAGGTTAGGGTGAGGCGGTAGAGGGCAAGAAGTGGGGGGAGACCAGGCAATTGACATGAAGGTGGAACAAACGGAAAATGAGCTGAAAATGAAGCGAGCAGAATGGGGGGGGGGGGTCCTTGAACTTGACTGTATATGTATAGGTATATTCATCTTTCTACATGCTTATTGTAGTATGTATAAATATACTTCTTTAAATATGTCATGTAGTTTCTCACTATATATATATATATATATATGTATATATATATATATATATATATATATATATACATATATATGCATGTGTATATTTCTTTTTTAAAAAGTCCTAATTGAGGTTTGCAGTTTCTTACCCAGTCTTCTTTTATGTTCTTCTTTTAATATTGAAATGTTTGTTTTTGTGGAATATTGCTAAGTTCATAATAAAGAAAAAAGTTGAATTATAACAACAGAAGATGGGAGCAGTATTATGAGCAGATTCACCTTACTCTGTGAGGTGCATTTAAGGAGTCAAGAGTAGATCAGTGTGCCTGAAGCGGTGAGTTTATATATAAGGGGGTATTGTGACCTTAGGGCAGAATAGTTTGTTTGATGCCAGAGGGCATCAATGTTTGCTGGAGGGTGAAGAGTTTGGGCACTAGGGAGTGAGGACTCATTGTTTGAGCACAGGGTGTAGAGCATGGTGTTTCTACCATTTGATCTGGACATTGTGGGACTAATGAGAGGGTGGACTTGATAAATACGCAGTGCCAATTTGTCTTCTTTGGTTTTCACCCTTGACTTTCATTTCAAATAATCTTGTTGGTGCAGTGAATGAAGTGCTGGGGCTGGAGTCAGGAAAACCTGAGTTCAAACTTGATCCCAGATATTTACTAGCTATATGACTCTGGGCAAGTCTCTTAACCTCTGTTTGATTCAGTTTCCTCAGCTGTAAAACGGGGATGATAATAGTAACATCTTCATAGGGTTATAGTGACAATCAAATGAGAATATTTGTAAACTGCTTAACCTAGTGCCTGGCCCATAGTCAGTGCCATATAAATACTTATTTTTCCCCCTTCATCTGTGATCTTAACAATGCAGATATTCCATTTGACAATCACAGATCATAACCCCTCCAAGTCTGTTCATGCTTTTCTGTTCTTCTTCATGTCCTTCCCCAAATTCCCTACATTGCGCTAAGAGCCTTCTTTGAATTCTCTTGGCATCATCAGGGTATCAGTGGAGTTTTTCATTAGTGTCCATGATTGATCCTATCCTGCTCAATCCTCTCAACCCAATGGTTCACCCTAACTCCACCTAGCCCTTCCATCGTGCTCTCTGGAATGCCTATTCCATAGACAATAAACTTTCTTTCATCTTAAATCTTTTTCTTTTCCGTTCCTTGTCTCTCCTAACTTTTACTGAAATCAGTTCACCCTTGATGATACAACCTCCTTGGTCACCTTTTCCTGTACTGTACTTTCACTCATTCTCTTCAGTTCATTGGTCATGGAAGAAAAGTTGGAAAATACCTTGCTCCCTATCACTACTTCTAGGTTCTCTCCTTATCTCCATCACTTGGTAAACTTTCTTCCTTTGAGGTTCATTCAATTGATATCTATCACCCAATCAAAATCCTGGTAGCTGTTGTCTACTGGCCCCCAGGTCACTCTCTTCCCTACCTCAGTAAATTTGATATTTGACTTATAGTTTTTCTCTCTACCCCAACTCCTGTTCTACTCTCTCTCAAATACCCAAATCACTCAGTTCCTCAACCTTCTTACTTTCCATTAGCTACTCCTCTCCACCTCAGTCGTACACAAAGATGGTCATACATTTGACCTTGCTATCATCCACACATAGTTTGAAATCCTATCCAACCTCTTTTCATCTCCTCTTTTGCCTTCCCTTATAAAAACCCTACTCTTTGTCTGCACCATGATCTCTAATCAATTTTCTCCTGTACTATGTCCCCTGCACCAGTCACTCTCTATTTTTTTCCTTATACTGACCCCTTGGTTAACCAATTCAACTCTATACAGTCCTCCTCTCTTCAATCCTTAGTCCTCTTATGATATTGCTTATTATATTCAGCCAAGCCACATCCTTGGATCACTCCCACCATTGACTGTCTTTGCTCCAACACAGGTGCTGCTGAATGTAGATGGGGAAAATTGTGTAACTGGGTCCACTACAAATTCATGTCACACACAACTTCATCTAGCTCCTCACTGCTGCTAGACAATCCTGTTATAACTCCCTTATCAACTATCTCAACTCTCCATAGAGAGTCTTAAATCTTTTATCATTCCTAAAACCTCTCATGGCTTCCTCTCCCTCAATCTCTTGGCAGAGAAACTTGCCTGATATTTTGTAGATAAAATTGAGACCATTCACTGTGAGTTTCCTTTTCTCCCCTCTTCCTCATTTCCTATCACTTAGATGCCTTCTGTCATTACCTTTTCCATCATGTCTCATATGATGAGGCAACCTTATTCTTTGCAAAGGTTAATCCCTCTACTTGTTCAAGTAATCCAATTCCACTCCATCTTCTTCAACAGATTGCACCCCTCTGTCATCCCCCCTCTTTCACTTATTTTCAATCTCTTCCTATCAACTGATTCATTTCCTATTTCCTACAAACATGCTCATGTCTCCCCCATCCTGAAAAAACCCTTACATGGTCCTTCTGTCCCCATTGTCTTGTATCTCTTCTGCCCTTTGTAGCTAAATTCCTGTAGCTCCTCTAAAAGTCAATATAAAATAGATACCTCCATTTTCTCTCCTCTCACTCTCTTCTTAATCCCTTACAATCTGACTTCCAATCTTATTATTCCACCAAAATCACTCTCCTCTAAGTTGCTAATGATTTCTTAGTAGGCAAATTCAGTGGTCTTTTCTCAATCTCCTTGACCTCTCTACAACCTTTGATATTGTGTACCATCCTCTCCTCCGTAATATTGTCTTCTCTCTAGGTTTTTGGGACATCACTCTCTCTTGGTTCTCATCCTGTCTATCTGATTATTTCCTCTCTGACTGCTTTACTGGATCCTCCAGGTCACACCCTCTAACTGTGGGTGTCCTTTAAGGTTCTGTATGGAGCTCTCTTCTCTTCTGTTTTCTTTCTATACTACTTCACTTGGTGATTTCATCAGCTCCCATGGATTTAATTACATCTGTTTGCTGATGATTTTCAAATCTACTTATTTTGCTCCAAACTCTCTGCTGATCTCTAATCTTGCATCTTCACTACCTTCCAGATATCTTGAACTAGATGTCCAGTAGATATCTTAAATTGATATGTCCAAAATGAAACTCACTGTTTTTCCCTCTAAACCTTTCCCTGCTCCTCCCCTCCCTGTTACCATAGAGGGCAACACCATCTTCCCAGTTTGTCAGCCTTGCAACCTAGGAGTCACCCTGGACCCTTCACTGTCTCTCACCTCCCATATTCAATCTTTCAGCAAGGCCTATCAATTTTACCTTTTCAATATCTCTCAAATATACTCCCTTCTTTCCTCTGACTGCTACCACTTTAGTTAAGGGTTTGATCACCTCATGCCTTGTAATGGTAATTTAAATGGGAAGATCTTTCCCATTCATTAATAGGCCTATGTGACCTGCCTGGGTCAAATGGAAGTCTGAGCCACCTTGAGCCTGTGGTGGGAGGAGTGTGCTGAATGGGTGGAGCAGAAAGGGATAGAGGAGGAAGTGAGTCAGAGCTGGGAATGAGAAAGCAAGCAGCAACTAGAGTGAGTAGGAGCATTTGTTTCGTGGTTTGTTTAAGGGAGCTGGTTTGTGGGAAGCCTAACAGAGCGAAGGCTCGGGGATGGTAGTGTCCCCTACATTGTTATTGTGTATAAATTTCTTTGATACTATGATGGATTTGGTTTTCTGGTGTAGGGATTTGGCTTTCTGGTATAAGAATAAATGTTTTGATTTCTTCTTCCATGTGGAGAGTGTGTTATATTTTGTGATTCAGAACTGTCCTGGAATATTCATAGCCTCCATAGATGCTGCGAATATGGCATTGGCGCTGCATTCCTGGAGGGTCTTCCAGTGAGTCTGTCTCCACTGTGGAAGTCTCTCACCACTTCAATTCATCTTCCCTTCAACCACCAAAGTGATTTTTCCCAAAGTACAGATTTAATCATCACACACACACACACACACACACACACACACACACACACACACACACACACACCCCACCCCAAATAAACTCCAGTAGTTCCCTATTGCCTGCAGGAACAAATACAAAATGCTGTTTTACATTCAAAGCCCTTTATAACCTAACCGTATCCTACCTTTTCATCTTCTTACCTCTTACTCCTCAACAAGTATTCTTCCATCTAGTGACACTGGCCTTTAGACTGTTCCATAACAAGACACCCCAACTCTCAGATTTAGGCATTTCCTTTGACTGTCCCCCATGCTTGGAATGCTCTCTCTCCTCATTTCCAACGATTGGTTTCCTTTAAGTCCCAATTAAAATCTCATCTTTTATTGGAAGGCTTCCCCAACCCCTCTTAATTCTAGTGCCTTCCCTCAGCTAATTATTTCCGATTTATTCCATATACACTTTGTTTTGTGTGTGTGTATACATATATATATATATTTTATACTTTTTCCTCTGTTAGGTTGTTAACTCCTTGAGGATAGGGACTGTCTTTGCCTCCTTTTGTATCCTTAATCCTTAACACAGAGCCCAGAACATTGTAGGCACTTAATAAATGCTTATTGATTGATTATTGATGGACCCTCTCTCTTACTCTGTGACTGGCTCATCTTCTTTTTCTGTACACATTTATTTATCACAGGGGCTAGGCATGGGCCAAGTCTTTTATTCATGGCCATTCTCCTCCATTGTGATTGTCTTCTCGGCTACTGCTGCTCTGGGGACACATTTTTAAATTTCTAGATCTCCCAGGACCTTTGGATCTTTTAAAGTCCTGGACACAAGAGATAGAGATGGCCATATGCTTACAGTCATGTGTAGACCAGGTAGGAGGCAAAGAAACCCCTAGCCAACTGTCAGGATATGTATGGAAACAGTCTATGTGCTTTACAGTGGAAAAGGAATAGAGAGATGGGGGTGCCCATCACTCCTTTTGTGAATTATCTGAGTCATCACTTCTTCCGGCTCAGAAACAAATTAGGGGAACTTTATCACCTGTCTGAGTCACACACAGCTGGACATAGGCACCTAAAGCTTCCTTATGGGCAACTGAAAGCAGGTAAAGAATGCCTGAGCATGCTCTGTACAATCTGCTGGCAAGAGCACTCTCCATGACTCTGGTATGCATTTCTTTGGTGACACCCACAGCATTGTTTCTTCTGCATAGTTGCTCTCTTGTAATGTATTACAGCTGACTTGCACCTACCATACACCTCTCCATTACCCTTTGAATGCCCCTCAGCCTCATTTCTAACTTAGGAGACTGTGACATTTTTCATAACTCAGTCGTATGACATCACCAGAAAGATAGTGGTGATGATAGGATGGATTTTTTTTCAGGGAGATGTTCACTTCATTAAAATAACCTTGCAATTTCCTAAGGTAATCCATTCTCCCCTTGAAATCTGGACCCAGTTCTTTGTCTGCCTTCAGTGTCAGTCCAAGATCTGTCTCTCTGTCTCTCTCTGTCTCTTTGTCTCTCTGTCTCCATTTCTGTCAATCATATAAGATATTTGTAAAGTACTTAGCACAGCAGTTGCTTGGGAAATGCTTATTTCTCCCCTCTCCCAATCCCATCTGTCTTGTCTGTGTGTCTGTCTCTTCTGGTAGATGAGCTCTATAGGTTGTCAATACAATTTTCTGAATAATACACATTCATCATATTTAACCTTTCTTCCTTTGCTTCTTTAAGTCAATTCCTAGAGTAGAAAATAACTGCTGTCAAACTCATTAATATTGAAGTCTGAGAGAAATGGGTGGCTATACTTGTTACCTGCAACAATATAGCTCAGTGCTTTAGCTGTTTTCTTCACTACAACCCTGGAAGACAGATAGTGCAAGCACTGGTATACTCATTTTATAGATGAGAAAGCCAAGGCTTACTGTGACTTTAAGCGGATTACTCGAAATCACATGGTAAGTGTCAGAGCTGGGACTTTAACTCATGACTTGGCCATGCTTTCTTCTTGAACAATCTAGAAGTTTCTCAATGGTGTCAAATGGTGAAATGTTGCCATGCCTGATGAGAACACATTCAGCACCATTATGACCAGCAGTTACTATGTGATGGAGGAGATGATATTCTTGCACCAGAGAGATAATGAATCCTAGATTCTCAGAGTTGGAATAGACAGTGTTATCTAGTCAGCCTCTACCTGAAGCAAGAATCCCTTCTAGAAGACATGACACTAACAAGTATTCGTATAGCCTTCCTTGGCTAGATGACCTCTATTGTCAGGGAACTTCGACATATAGCCCACTGAGCTGAAATAATACATGCAGAACAAAGTCTGTTGAAGGTTGGGGCCAGACCTCAGCAGGAGGGCTGTCTCTCCCTACAGGAGCTCCCTGTTATCAACTCCTAAATGTGTCATTCAGTAACCAGTCCTGGGAAAAAAAGGATTTCTGATTACACTTGTCTTGTCTCCAGGAGCTCTGTGAAGCTCAGCATCCATTCCTTTGCCCAAAACAAACCAGTTCTTGCTCCTGGTGTGTGTGTGTGTGTGTGTGTGTGTGTGTGTGTGTGTGTGTGTGTGTGTGTGTGTGTGTGTGATGTGTGTGATGTGTATATGTGTGTAATTAATTCTGTTTTAAGAGCTTTTCAACTCTGTCTTTGTGAGTAATCAGATGCACAGATGTTTTAAGTTCTGAAATGTGCTAAGAAAGGCTTATCAGAAATTAGAAAGGTGGAGGAGGGAAGATTCTCAGAGAAATGAAATAAGTGAGTTACCACAATACATCATTGGAGGCTTAGCAGCATAGGGTCATGGGATTTAGAACTTGAAGGGATTTTAGGATCAGACTTAGAGCTGGAAAAGACTTTTGAGGCCATTTATTTCAGTCCCTAACCTGTGATCCACAGAGGCTGACCTGCCCAAGGTCACAGAAGTACTAAGGAGTGGAGCCAGGATTTGAACCCCGGTCCTCTGACTAAATCTAGCACGCTTTTAATTACATCATACCACCTCCTATATAGATCTAGTATTGCAAGAGACTTCAGAGACCATCTAGCACAACTCCCTTATTTTGCAGTTGAGAAAACTTAGACTTAGGTTTAAGTAAATTGCACAGGGTCACATAGATGAGACATATAAGTGGCAGGATTTGAATCTAGTCCTTTGACTCGAGAGACCTTACACTTTCTACTGTGTGGATGCCTTCCCTTCTTTTTCTCCTCCTTATTCCCTCTTCTCCCCCTCCCTCCAAGGACTATTTTACTGATGAAGAGACTGAGCTTCAGGAAGGTAAAGAAATTTACCCAAGGTTACACAGAGAACAACCAAATCCTCTGACTTTAAATCTAGCATTTTTTTCTTAATTGGTAATGAATTAATGAAGATAGGAAAAGAGAGGAAAGAGAACTGGATACAGAGTAAGAATAACTGAATTCAAATCAAAGCCTTGTTTTTGACAACCTGTGTGCCATTGGGCATGTTTCTTTAAGCTCACATCATCATTTTTCTTCTTGGTGAAAGGAGCTGGTTTGCATGAGAGGCAGAATAAATAGCACCTCGGTGAAGTCAGTGCACATTGTTTCAAACTCCACATCTTTTGTTTACTCCATGTGTGACCCTGGGCAAGCCACCAAGACACCTACCTCAGTTCCCTCATCGATAAAATGAAAGGATTTGGATTAGAGGTCCTCTGAGTTTTCTTCCACCTCTAGGTCTTTGATCTCTAAGGCCTTTTTCATCTTTAAATCCTGTGAGCTTATTCTCACATTGTCCCCAGATGTGTATAAAGCATTTCCGAATGTCTGGTGTTTGCTGAGTAAGCTCTCTTCATGGGGAACAAAGTGCCAAGATGTAGACAGCTCACCTGGATGATGTGTCATACACGACTTAGGCCATATTAGGAGGTATTCAGCCTTCTAGCCCCTCCTCATTGGGTGTGTTCTACTAGCAGTACAGTCAGGCTCTTTAAGGATTCACCAGACCCACCCCAGGAAGGGAGGGTTGAATGCAGGTGTTATTATTGGTATTTCATAGTTAGGAGAGGCCCAGAGGTGCTATGAAAATGAACAACATCCTCAGAGCAGGGGTTGTTCCTTTTAATTCAACAAACCTATTTTAAGGGCTTATGCAGAGTCTTGTGCTGGGCATTCAGAGTCATGACACCTTAGTTTAATGTTATTCCAATAGTTTAATGTTATTATTATTTATTTAATTTTAATTTATATTATTTATTTTATTATATTTTTTATTTATTTTATTTATTTATATTATTATTATATTATTATATTTAATTTATATTATTTAATTATTATTATTGAGAAACTGAGGCCCAGCAGGGTGATGTCAAGGGTATGGGGACAATGTGGTGTGCTGCAAAGAGCATGGACTTGAGTGTCACCAAACCTTAGAGCTTAAAGCTAAGCTCTGCTACTTACTAGCTATTTGAATTTGGGCAAATCATTGAATTTCAGTTTTCTTATCTGTCAAATTAGTCAATTGAATCACATGATTTCTAAGTTCCCTTCTGGGCAGCTAGGTGGTGTGGTAGATAGAGTGCTGGTCCTGGAGTTAGAAGGACCTGAGTTCAAATTCAGCTTCAGGCACTTACAAGCTATCTTTTAACCCCTGTTAGCCTCAGTTTCCTCATCTGTAAAATGAGCTGGAGAAGGAACTGGCAAATCACTCCAATATTGCTGTCAAGAAAACCCCAAATGAGGTCGCAAAGTGTCAGATATGACCAAAAGTCATCTAAACTGAAGGTTCCCTTCCAGCTCTGACATTCCAGGGTCCCTTCCAGTTTAAGTGTACAAAGCAGAAAAATGAAAGAATCATCTACAATTATGAGTCATGATTGTACTCATAATTAAGGCAAAAGTAAGATGGAGTTTGAATCATGCATGACCAATAGGGGAATTTTTGTGGGGGTAGAGGAGAGGTTGTTGTAGTTTATATGGATAATTCTTTTAGCTTTTCACTTTACCATGAAGACATTGCTTTAGCTATACTAAGTGTCACCAATCTGGTTCCCAGGCCTGGATCTTTATGACATCTGAATTTTGATCCTCAGCCTTCTACCGAGGCAGAGACAAAGGCCACATCCTATATTTTCCAATAGTTTTAACACAACTGAAATTCCCTGGTGAGGAACAGCAGGTTGTAGAAATCCTTGACTCCATCTGGGATGTTTTAGGGGGTTGACTTTTCTCTAGCACCTTAAGGCTTACAAAGGATTTTCTCTTACAACTCTGTGAAGTAGGTAGTGCAGATAATACTATTCCCATTCCTAAGATGGGAAAACTGAAGCTCAGAGTTGTCTAAAACTACACAACTAGTAGGTAGCAGGTCTGAGGTTGGATCCAGGTGTTTTGATTTCAAATCCCATAATCTTTCTACTTGATTATACTGCTTCTTAACAAGGTTGAGTAGATGAAAGGTAATAAGGTGACCAAGGGGTTGATGCCTCCATCAGATGATGTCAGCAGTGGTACTGGGGTGAAAGTAGAAAGGGAGATTGTTTTGGTTTTGGAGAACCTTCCTTGAACCGTCCCCTCCCACTTCAAACTCCTTTTTCAAATTTTTCCTAAAACTTCTCTAGCCAGAAGCAACAGAAACAA
Source organism: Notamacropus eugenii (assembly GCF_028372415.1). Lineage (NCBI taxonomy): Eukaryota > Metazoa > Chordata > Mammalia > Diprotodontia > Macropodidae > Notamacropus > Notamacropus eugenii. The sequence continues at coordinate 509,448,264 of NC_092872.1, read as the reverse complement.
AAGAGTGGACCAAATGTTGGATCTGCAGACTTCCATTCAATTTTTAACTTCATTACTGACTTGCTTTGTGACCCCAGGCAAACAACTTAATCTCCCAGTGCCTCAGTAAAATAACAAATCTTGACTAGCTAGAAGCCACTTAGCACTTCCTGTGTCTTAGCTTATTTTTCCTCAGGCCACTCAAGTGTGGAGTGGCTTGGTAAAGTGGGAAGGGTTGTTGTTCAGTAGTCTTCAGTCATATTTGACTCTCTGTGATCCCATTTGGGGTTTTCTTGACAGAGATACTAGGTTACCATTTTGTTCTCCAGCTCATTTTTATAGATGAGGAAACTGAGGCAAATGGGATTAAGTGACTTGCTTATAGTCATATAGCTAGCAAGTGTCTAAGGCCAGATTTGAACTCAGAAAGATGAATCTTTCTGACTCCGGGTCCAGCACTCTATCCACTGTGCTACCTAGCTGCCCCAAGGAAGGGTTACCCTCTCCATTTAGACATGACAGGGGTCAAATGAGGGGAGGCCTACACTTCCCAGGTAGTAGTACAACAAGCACATGTTTATCCTACCAGCAACTAAATTTCTCGTGAGGCCCAGACCTGTGAGTGGATCTGCTGGCAAAGAACCAAGACTTCAAATTCCCCCAGGATGCTATACCAGCAGTATGGGGATGCTATGATGGTCAAGAGATAGTGAAAGGAAGAGGAGGGAGAAACCAAGCAGAGACAAACAGAACTAGGGCCCAATTCATGTTGCTGGACAGAACTGAAGGTGAAGACTGAATAGTCTACAAAATGAGCTACAGAAGATGGGGAGCCAAATGTGCTGACCGTAAGGAGGTGGAGAGATGGAGCTCTAGAGACTGCTAGAGGTGTAACTAAGGCAGAGTAATTAGAATTTAGGGGAGGGGAGCTAGTGACCTCCAAACCACATGTGGCCCTCTAAGGCCATACTTGAGGACCTAGAGGGCCACATGTGACCTTGATGCCACAGGTTCACCACCACTGGTTAGATCTATCATCACCATAAACGAGGGGCATCATGTCCACCAAGGTGTGCAATTTTCCTCCATTTCCAGGCTTTAGTGGAGCTAAATGGGAGAAGCTGTTCTTCTAGACTACTCTGGGGAGGAGGAGCACAGGAAGATTTTCATTTGGTTAATGGATGCTGAGAATACAGTTATCCCTTCAATATTTATTGGGGTTAAGGGCTTGGTGCCCCAGCAATCTGGAAAATCCCTATAAAAACTTTTGACCCTCCCTTCATACTAGAGAAGTATGAATTATTATCAGGGTATGAAAAGATAAAATATGTTGATATTACAATGCTACACATATATTTAATACATTTCTGAGTTTCCAAACTTTTTGTGTCATCTTCTGGTCTTTGCATGTCACCTGTGGTTTCTGCAAAATTTCCCCAAAATTCCCATTTAATTTCTTAGGCTGACCCATGATATATTGAAACTGAGATGGGGAAAGTTGCTATGTGGTAGAGATAACTATATTTCTATTGGGGAAAGGAGTGTTTCTTTCCATTTTAATTAAATACTTTTTACTGATTCTATGCCATTGCTTGCCAAGGTTTCTGTTAGCATAGTGAGTACTAAGGATTTGGAGCTGAGCTGAATTTAGGCAGCTAGGTGGTTCAGTGGTTAGAGTACCACGCTTGAAGTTAGGAAGACTCATTTCCCTGAACCCAAATCTGACCTCAGGCACTTACTAGCTGGGTGACCCTGGGCAAATCACTTAACCCTGTTTGCCTCAGTTTCCTTCTCTGTTAAATGAGCTGGAGAAGGAAATGGCAATCCACTTCAGTTTCTTTGCAAAGAAAGTCCCAAAATGGAGTCACAGAGAGTCAGACATAACTGAAAAACAATTGAACATACAAGACTTAATTTTTTAGTATTTTATTTTAAAGAAAATTATTTATTTTTAGTTTTCAACATTCATTTTTATAAGATTTTGAGTTCTTAAATTCCCCTCTCCCCAAGACAGCATACAATCTGATATAGGCTGAATATGTACAATCATATTAAACAAATTTTCACATTAATCATGTTGTGAAAGGAGGATCAGAACAAAAGGAAAAAACCATGAGAAAGAAAAAACAAAAGGCAAAAAAAAGAGAAAATAGTATGCTTCAATCTGCATTCAGACTCCACAGTTCTTTCTCTGGATGTGGTTAGCATTTTCCATCAGGGGTCTTGGAATTGTCTTTGATCATTGCGTTGCTGAGAAGAGCAAGTCTAACAAGTTGGTCATTGTACAGTGTTGCTATGTACAATGTCTCTTGGTTCTGCTCACTTTACTCGGCATCAGTTCATGCAAGTCTTCCCAGGTTTTCCTGAAGATTGCCTGCTCACCATTTCTTGCAGAACAATAGTATTCCATCACATTCATATACCCCAACTTGTTCAACCATTCCCCAGTTGATGGGTATCCCCTCAGTTTCCAGTTCTTTGTCACCACAAAAAGGACTGCTATAAATATTTTTGTAAATGATATACAAGACTTTAGAGGCACTCCATTTCACATTGGAATGAAGGCATACGATACTTGGGATATATTACCCTCATTGAATTCAAGTCCATAGGAGGGTAGTGCTGATTGATCCATGTATTGGTTTAATGTGCCTTAGGGACTGCAGCATCCCATCTTCTGAACTGTTACATTACCACCTAGATGGAGATAGCAAGTGTAACAGAGGGCAAGTAGGATGGTATAATAGAGGGGAAAAATATGAACTGAGAGTTAGGTATCTTTAAAAAAGATTGGAAGGGATTTCACCTGGGAGATGGATGTATAGTTCCACATGGTATAATTGGGTCCAATATGGTAAATGTTATAGCAAGATAGATTTTCTCTTAATATAAAGTTCTTTCCAACAATTGAAGATATACAATAACGAAATAGAACTTTTTGGAAGGTAATATATTTTCTATCACTTGCTAGAAATGACTAAGCACAAGTTGGTTGACCATCATTCAGGGATATTTTAGAAAGAATTGCAGTATGGAATCAATGGTTGGTCTAGATGGCCTCTAAGGTTCCTCCAGCTCATAGAATAGTAGAATCACAAATGTTGAGAGGAGTAGGTGTTAGTCTATGATATGCCAATAGCTAGATGCCTGACCTCGGTCCTCAGGTAGCTTCTCTGGATTGAAGTTTTCTCATATGTATAACAAAAGAGTGGGACTAGATCAGTTTCCCAAACCAAACTATAGTAGCAATGTAAAATATCTCAATGATAATCACATGAAGTATCTAAACTTTATTATGAGCCGCTAAAATATCTCAATTCTCTGCCACATACACTACAATGATGTCACTGTGTGACATGTATTTTGTATGGAATATATTTTTGGATTGGTCTGGATCTGTGTGATTTCATTCATTGATTTAGGAAATTCCCAGTGCGGAAACTCTCTTTATAGCTGTGGTTGGTACCTCCTCTGTAATGTATAGTCTTAGAGTTGCCTGTATAGAATATATAGTGATTCACTTAAGCAAGTATAATCTTCTAAAATAAACTTTTCTTTGGTTCTTTTACCATGGAGATAAAATGCATATCTACATTAATAGATTCATCATTAATAGATTCAATCCATATATGTTATTAGAAATATATAGAACAATAAAAAATTATAAAAACAAAAAAAATTAGTGTGAGTATAATTCTTTCTTACTCAATAGTTTTTCTATCCTTGGAGTTAAAGTGACCATGAAACATAGAGTCAATTTGTACTATGATGGGTTTCTTTGCTTTACTTCCATTATTGTCAAAGCCAAAAATATTGTTTCATGTAAGTATATTACTTAAGTTGTCCTTCGGATCACTTGCAGTCTTGAATGTTCTGTGGTCATGCTGTTCTCTGCTACGCAACCTCATCAGGAGACTGTTTGATGTTAAACATATGAGCTTTTACAGCAGTGAGCAGCCTGGGATCATCAAATGTGCTACATGATTGTTAAAAGTGATCCAATATGATCTTCTCCTCCCATGAAGGGTCAGATTCTCATTGTTCTATATTTAGTGGGGAGAGGGATCCCTAATAAATGATGAAGTCATCTTGGTGCTCCTCTTTGTGGATGGCACTGAGAAAACTGGGTCAAGCTCTATAATGCAACAGAGCCTCCCAAGTGAGATCATGACCCCTAACTAGCAGAGCATAAGAGAGAATTAAGGTATTTTAGTGGTCCATAATAAAGATATTTTATGTCATTACAATTGACATAATATAGCACTCTGCAATGTAGTTTGGGTTGGGACACCCTGATGTAGTTCAACCCTTTCATTTTATATCTGAGGAAACTTAGACATGAAGGCTGGGTGCTGTAGTGGTTAAAAAGCTGAACAGGAAGAACCGAGTTCACGTCCTACATGACTGTCAGCAAGTCAGTGCTATGTATGGGGTTCAGGGAGGATTAGCATCTCTGATGTGAGGGCTGCTGAGCCTTTTTCAGGGCTGCTCGTTCACCCAATTCTCACCTGCGGCTCCAAGAAGCTGTAGCTTGTACCGCAGCCATGCCCTGATAAAACCAACTTGGCAGAAGGACTAAACCAGATTGAGGGTAACTGAAAATTTTCAAACCTATCAGTGAATTAGGGGGATGTCAACCCTAAGCATGTGAAGACTCCTCCCTTTAGAATGGACCGATGAGAACAGTTTGTTCCAACATCCAGGAAGATGACTGAAATAGGGAATGTGGAATGCTTAGAGATCCAATATATGGATCAATCAGCAGATACTGAAGATGCCAAGGTCATCCACTGCATCCTGAGCCATCACCAGTCATCTTGACTTTTGTCCTGCCATTGGACTTTGATGACTTTGGAAGAGAAAGTAAGACCGTCAACTTTGTGCAACTTTGTCTCACGTAAATCTAATTCATGCATGAGTCAAGACATTATCCATGATGTCACTGGTCCTCTTCAAAAATGAAGGATGAACAACAGTTTTAGGCAACTCTCTAAGACTAGAAATTAAAGAAAAGGTGCTTATCTGTTTGGTGGAATGAATTCCTTCACCTGGGATACCAATGCAATCTCAAGTTCATTCCCTATCCCTATCCTAATCCAAGTCTCATTTACTAATGAAAAAAACTAAGTGGATGATGATTGTTCAGATGCCAATGCACCAATTCATATTTGGATAGACAGTCCATAGAGCTTGTTGATTGGTACATATATATGGGGTCCATCACCCGTTGTCTCGACTCATGTCTTGCCACTGGACTCCAATGACTGGAGGAGAGAATGAGGCTGATGACTTTGCACAGCTCTGCCTCACTTAAATCCAATTCACTTACAAGTCGAGACATTCCCCTCTTGATATCATTGGTCCTCTTCTAGAATGAAGGACAAGCAACAATCATTAGACAGATGTTACAGATGAATGATGAGCTGGGCGAGAACAGAAAAAAGTGGATCAGATTGCTTTGGGGAAATTATTGTATTTTCAGTAAATCCAAACTTCTCTATGAAACAAAACAAGTGTGGATGTATGTGTGTGTGTGTGTGTGTGTGTGTGTGTGTCTGTATATATGTGTATATATATACACACACATCAATAATCTTCTAGTGATGTTATTTTGCTGCAAACTCATAAATATTACAATCTCTGAGAAATCAACATTACAAGGTAGTGCAAAGGGCATGGAGAAACACAGAGTGGGTGAAAACAGACTGCAGCATATTATGAAGGTAAATTGTGCACATGGATCAGGGGAAAAGATACAGTCAAAGTGAAAGTCAGGCAGCCATGTAACAAGAGTAAGGCATAACACTCTTTTTGCTGCATATAATGTTGAGGTCTAGAGGAAGACCCACTGAATGTTGCATGTACAGAACTTTTTCCCTTCAAAGAACTTTTAGCAGAATATGAACAAGAGTCGTTCGGGATGGGTTGGCACAAACGGGTTGTGACCTACACTGTTAGAAAGAATGAACAAATCAATAAGATCCTAGATCTAGTGAAAGCTGAAAAATTGACATTTTCCAATAGAACTGCAAAGCCTATTTTGTTTTTAATCCCAAATCAAGTTATATTCATGAAATTAAATGTTGATTATAGCTCTAAATCCAAAGATAATTCTGTAAACCTTTCTACCTATTCCTTTCTTCTGAACTACGCAATACTTAACCACTTTGTATATACCTGTATTATCTTTATGCTGATGCCATATACATGGGTGAATATATATGTAGGTACACATATATTCATATTTATATATACCCTGTAGTCTCTCTGATAGAATATAAGCTTCTTGAGATGGTTAATTCTCTTGTACGATTTCATTCTGTATATTTATATCCCCAGCACTTAACACAATGCCTAGCACATAGTAGGCATTTTATAAACACTTGTTGGATTACCTGATGTCTATGACATTTTTTTTGATGTTCTATAATTAGATCCACAATGTACACATTTACCAAATACAAAATTTCTTTGTGTACCACCATTACAATAAATCATAAATATGGTAGCTCCTAGCATGGATTATAAGATTGCAGAATACTGCATCTAATGCATCTTACTAGACACAGAAATCTTTCAAGACGTTTCATAGGATTAGAAAGGTTTTATGAGATTTTTTAGAACACTAACAGGAGGTTTCTTTTTTGAAAATATGGTAAAATGAATGTCTAAAATATGAGTTTATAGAACTGTAAAACATGGGTGTGGAAAGAGACCTGAAAACTAATCTAGTCCATTTCTCCATTTTACAAAGAAGGAAATTAATGCCTAGAGAGGTTTTTTTTTTAATGTCTTAGGAAAAGCCTTTATTTCCTAAGGATCCTGAAACCTAGGCCTGGAGATCACATCATTTAAAGCTCTTCCAGGGTCTTAGTGCCAATGGATCTGATGGCAGGAATAGTTGCCAGGCACCTATACAGGATAGGACAGCAAGGGACAGTATAGACCTCATTGCAACTCTTTGGCTATATGATGTTGGGCATAATAGAAGGAATGATAGTCTAGGGGTTATCTAATAATTGCATGGACTGTCTCAGGAAATAGACAGTGAGTTCCCTGTCATTTCTATTGTTTAAGAAGAGGCTGAATGCTGAGTAGAAGGGATTTCTGTTTAGATAAGGTCAATAGAATTCTTAATTGGTTCCTGAGAATTCATTGTGAAATTTTTAACGTAAGCAATTGTACCTTGGAAATCAGCATATGCTATAAACATGAGAATGAGTTATTGTTTTATTGACTGACTTAAGAAAGTGAGAGAGAAAATGTTTCTAATGCAGATTAAACTTCAAAGTATGTCCTTTTGTAATTTTTTTGATAACCTAGTTATTAAATATTCACCAGTACTCTTCTGTGAGGGTAGTGGGGTTGGCTTAGGGGATCAAAAGATTTCATTCCCTTAAAACTCTAGGATTCTAGGATTCTGGAACTCCTTAGGAGTGGTTTTAGTAAGTTATCGAAGCTCAAGAAAGTACTTCCAAATAATTATAAATGATGTTTGTGCTGTTTTCCATGTTGTAAAATTAAGTGTGAATAACTTGAGAATTTCAGAAACAAAGGGAACATTTTGCAATTATTCTCCTGTGATCTTCAAGTTAATTTTTCTTCAGCATGTCAATTTTATTATACAAATTGAAGACAGTAGTCATATTGCCTTGGAGACTCAAAGTTAATTCATTTTGAAATGAAATTATACTCAATAAATAAGTGGGCTTTGTCACTCATTGTTTTTTTTCCAGCCATAAACATCTTTCACCAAATTTAAATCCTTCTGTTTGAAAAAATATTTCAGCTTTGTGTAGTAACTTGGTTCTTTCACAATTTTCCCCATTGGTTGCATGAAGTAGGATCATAATGATTTGAGAACTAGAAGGGATCTTAGAGGTCATCTAAGCCAGCCTTTTCATTTTACAGATCAGGAAAGTGAGATTCAGACAAGTAATCACTCAAGGGTAGGACTCTACAAAGACAGAAAAGACTTCTAGTACCAAGAGTTCTTAGGAAAGGCAGCCTTAAGGAGTATTATCCCTCATGACTAAGAGAAGTGCCAGATATGGACTACAAAAATGTACGATCTTTATTACCCAGCAGAGAGCTACGGAGAACTTCATGAAGGCTCCATAAAATCAGAAAGAACTTTGAGTTCCAGAAGTTGGGACTTTTGTCTTTGTCACATCAGTCTCTCCACATCTACCTCACTGCCATTACACACTAAGTTTGAATCCACTTATCCCATTGACACTGCATTTATGAGAAAATGGGTGCCATGTTTAATGGGGAGAATGCTTTGTACCATCTTTTCTTTTAAAATTATTACACCATCTTTGTAAATGCCTTTGCTTGAAAGTTCATTAAATCTACTGTCTGATTGTTGGTGGGATCAAGAACTACAATCTTAGAAGTAGCTTCTTACAGAGTTGCCCTTAGAACCCTGAGAATAAATCTCACTTTAAATCCTCCCACCCCTCAGGATTCAACCTGTGAGTGTGGGTGCAAGTAGCTCCAGTGCACCTACCATGCATCACAGGGTCTGCCAGTATCTGGATTTGTGTCACAACCTCTACCCTAGACTTTAAACTCTCTGAGATGAGTGGTCACATTCAACCCAAATCCCTTCTTTCTTTTCTTCAGTGTCCAACTCAAGTGATCACAACAGCCCTGCGTGGTACAGTGAGCAGGTATTCTTTTTCTTCTCCTTTTACAGAAGTGAAAAAGGAGGCTGCAAATTGAGAATACTTGGCTATGATCATGTGGGTGAAACAGCAACTTGAAGCAAGGTTTTTGGATTCTACATGTGGCTCAGCTCTTCCTAGGAAACTGGGGAAAGTATGATGTTGAACTTTGTTATTATAGCCCTGAAAGCTGTAACAAAGTGATTTCTTCTTATGTTGATTCCAACTGCCCTTCTGGAGAATGAACAAAAATACAGCTCATACAGTAGAGGAAGGTGTGGATTTTTTTTTTACATGCATAAATTGGGAGGAAGAAATGATAAAGGGGACCAGTAATGTTGAAATCACATTGGAATACTCCAGGGAGTTTTTAATGAGGCCATTACTATTTACCTCAGGCAGCTGACAGTCCTTAATCTTCAACCTCCTGCCTCATGACCCACCAGAGGTATGTTGCAATGAATCCATAAAACACGCCTCGTCAGGTCTTAACACTTAAACGCAGAGCACTGTCAGATTAACACATGGGGCACGACAGAAATGATGCATATAGCTAGATACCAAAGGCAGGTCTTTCTATGGGAGTCACTGAAAAGAGGGAACTCTCAATTCTTGAGTAGGAACAAAATTTAGTCACCTTCAAATTTTATCATGAAGTATCCTGACTTCTGGGACAAACAACATCAAATGATGACTCCAGATTAACTGTAATTCATGATGTGAAAATAATACAAGAAGTAATTAGGACAAATTCAATTGAGTCAGAGAAGGAATCTATTACTAAAGTGACCCACGGGTAGGTGTTACTAGCAACACAGGGATCTAGAAGTTTCCTATTTCAATTAATTATCCTTATATATAAGGTACCAGACTCATTTTTTCCCCCTGAAGGAATGTGTGTGTATAATTTTTGTGACCTTTAAGTTTTGTTATCCTGGAATAAAGCCTGGTCATACCCTTCCATTCTCTTCCTCTTTCCATCTTCTTTCCCCCTCTCATGGATCTGGAAATAAAGTAGATTAAAGGGAAGAAGAAGGGTTGGATTTATATTTTTCCTCTGGGATGGTATGGATGTCATGTGTAAGTGGAGAGGGCAGAAGAGATGGAGAAAGAGGAAGGATAGGAAAGGGAAATCTCCCTGTGACCCACATTGCTTGCTTGCTACACTCTGGTCTGACAGACCAGACCTTGAGGCAATGGGAGGTTCTTCTGACAAGACCCTGACTTTTCCCCTTCTCTCAGCATCTACCTTCCCAGTTGTCATATTCATCTTGGAGATACCTATAGTCACTGGGAACCAGGGGAGTTCCCTGTGTTCTCTCAGCAAGGTGCTAGAGTAGTGTCTACCTCCACTGCAGATGTCCTCAAATGTCTACATCTTGTATTCTCATCAAGTTGATTGGGGAATTCATCGTATTGACCAAAGGCCCCTCCAATCAATGCCACTTACAGTTACTGTTTTGTTTTGTTTTTAAAGAGCTAATGTGGGGCTTTGGCTACGTTCCCTAGCCAGTGGAAGAGGAAAATGGGCAAAGTGGTTGATGATACTTTCTTTGCATCAATTTGGATTGGATTGCAGTGACCAATAACCACACTTTCTCTACAGTTACATTTATATGTGTTTCAGGGTTACATAATGCTCTGTATATTGTCTTATTTAAATTTTTATAAAAGACCTTGTGAGGTAAGCAGCACAAATATAGGGGATATTTTGTCTACATAGGTTATGTGTGTCTACATGGGTCTGGGTAGATGTATAGGTATTATCATCCTCATTTTACAGATGAAGAAATTAACGTGGAGAGAGGTTAAGTGACTTGCCCATGGTTTACAGCTAGTAAGTACTTGAACCCAGCGTGTCTGATTTTAAATTCAATGTTCTTTCCAGTAAACCACAGTACCTCTCAAGATAGGGGAATGCCATGGACTCCAGCCAGAAACACCTTGCATGTGTAGCCTTTGCACACCAAATCCCTCTCTCTGATTCATAGAAAAAGTTAGTCTCTCCTAAACTCATCTAAAAGGTAATCCTTTGTGTTCATACAAGGTGATCTTTGGGGAGAAGGAGACAATTTATCATCATAGAAATAACTTTCATTCTTCTAAAAACACATTCACTCTACAATGGCTCTTTGTGCCAATCATTTTGGAACCACCATCACACTTTATTGCTAGAGGAATGAATAGGACTTGTTGCTGCCTTATATAACAGTTGGACTTCCCTTGACTGTTAGAACATAGAGCTTCTGTCAGACTATCAGCCTATAAATGCCTGTTTTGGATCTGATAAACAGACTTTGGCAAACTTTGAATTTGCAGGTGATGCCAAGCCCAGGGGTTTGGACTGGGGCTGTGAGTGAAAGAGTTGAAGTTGAAAACTGTTTGTAGGAGGCAAAAAGCAAAGGAAACTCCAAACGAGATACAAAGGGGGCACTGTAGGAGACAGAGGAAAGGCAGGGAGCTAGCTGGTGAGCTAGAAAATTGATTCCCAGGCCTACCACCAATTCCTCTACCTCCTTAAATAGCCACCAATCCTCTCTATTTGCACCAGATAGTGTCGATTTCTTTCCTGGGGTGCCTCATTCATTTATTCATTCATCCTATAAGCATTTATTAAAGACTTACTGTATTATAGGTATTTGGACTATAAAGACAGCCATGACACAGGTCTTTTTCTCAAGGAGCTTATATTCTTCTAGGAGGGGCTGAAGGGTGGAGTATGACTCCTTCCATTGGCTAGAACAAACAGATAAATCCTCTTCTGTAATATACATATAGTGACATTTACAAGACTGAATTACTATGCCACTGACCAGTTTGTTCTCACAGGTTCTCCTAGGAGAACATCGTGGGCAAGATGTTCAAGTTTGGCCTTTCAATCTAAATGTCATGTATTTTCACTTGTATGGGAATATGACATACTTGACCCATAGTCATGTGACTCAAGGGTATGGGGCATGAGCTTGCACCGAACCATCCACATTCCCTTATCCACTCCTATTTGTGTTCACAGAAGGCCTTTCTGAAATCCTGGCTGGCCAGAGCTGTAGTTGAGCACCAGAGCAAATTACCTGATCTATACTCCCTTTAAGTTTATAATCCAGAGTGGGAGTTCTTAATGTGGGGCCCATGGACTCCCCAAGGGGGCTGTGAGTAGATTTCAGGGTGGTTTGTGAACTTGGATAGGAAATTAAAATATGCCTTTATTCCAATATAATTGATTTCCTTTGTAATCCTGTGTATTCTGAGAAGCATTTTTGAAGTAGAAGACTTTAGGGGAGTAGAGTTGTTTTTTTCCAGTCTCCAATAGGTTTGGTAAAGAAAACAGACCATCTATCAGGGAAAACTATAATTGAATAACTGTGCTCTTTGAGCTTAGTGTGTTGTGTTTTGTTTTGTTTTTTTTTGTTAAATCATGCTAGGCTATAGGAAGAGCTGCTAGAGTCAGTTCTGTTGAAAGATGGATTTCTTTTCTTATACTCTTTTTTCTTTCTTTTTTTCTTTTTTTGTAAAGAGCTGTGATGGTTGGGTTGGATTTCTGCCTATATTTGGTCTGTGTATTTATTATTCCACTTTTCTTAAGGTGCTTAAGTTATTCATAGTTGGGTTTAGACAAGAAATAAATAGTTAGGCAGCTGTGTCTACATGTCTGTTTGGCCTAAATCATCACTACGCTATTATGGAATGCTCAGATTCACCAGGAAAATGTTAGCATTACTGTGGGGTGAACAGACCTGAGAGAGTGAGTGCCCAGATGCATTATGGTCTGAGTGTTATTATGGGAATGATGCTCAAAACACATGAGCCTTGAGAAGGTCTATTTCTTGAGGCTGGGCAGAGAAAATGGGATGGGCTGAGTTTTTTCTGAGAGGTATGTGTTTCTAACTCTCTCTTCCCTGGCTTTTGATTTCTTGGTTCAGTGACCTGTCATTTTTTGAGTGACTAATAAATTCAAACCCTTAGGGATGATTTCTGACTCTCATTCATTTATGCTTTTTAGCCACCCCCCACCCCCCACCCCTCCAAATTGACCAAGGATCTAAGGAAATTCCTAATTCTCACAGAAGAGATTTAACTTGGTGGTCTCTGATGAACTTTTCCATACAGGTGCATGAAATAAATTAATGCCTCGCTATAACCGCAGGTTGCTATCAGTCTTGGGCCTGATCCATTTGTAGAACTAGAAAGGCTTTTAAAGAGCATCTCATCCATAATGATATAAATGAGGCGGGCTAGAATAGGCAACTGCTCCTGAGATCCCCCCCAGATTTAGACAATAGCTAGCATTTATAGAGCACTTTAAGGGTTGTAAAAGGCTTTAAATCCGTTATCTCACTGGATCTTCATGACCACCCTGTGTGGTGGGTGCTATTATTAGTCCCATTTTACAGTTGAGGAACTAGACTAAGAGTGGTTAAGTGACTTGCCCAGGGTTGCATAGCTAAAAAGTTCCTATGGCAGGATTTGAACTCAGGTCTTCCAATGCCAAGTTCTATACTCTAGTTCACCATGACAGCTAACTGCCTTTAGATTGCTGATACTTGGACACATGAGGAAACCGAAAATTTGATGAAAGGAAGCAACTTGGCTAAGGTCTAAGAAAGTGACAGAGTTATCAGAAAATACCATGATGGTGTTCTTGCTGAGAGAGACAGAGACAGAGAGAAATAAGGAGAGAGAGACAGAGAGAGGGAGAAAGGAGGGAGGGAACAGGAGGAAGAAGAAAAGGAGGTGGGGACAGAGACAGAGAAAGTTGGAGAGAGACAGACACAGTGAGATCAAGTGAGAGAGATACAGAGAGAGATGGCAAGACAGAGACAGAGTCAGAGACACACAGAGATAGGGACACACACAGGGAGATAGAGACATGCACAGAAAAACAGAGTCAGAGACAGAAAGAGGAGAGAGAGACAGAAAGAGACAGAGATACAGAGTTAGAGACACAAAGTCAGAGACATAGGGAGACAGACACATAGTCAGAGAGACAAAGATAGAGACAGAGAGAAACACAGGCAGAGATATGGAGAGAGTCGGAAACAGAGGCAGAGGGACAGACAGAGAGTTAGACAGAGATAAAGACAAAGACAGACAGAGACAGAGAGACAGCAAGAAAATCATAGTCAGAATCAAAGACAGAGACAATGACAAAGAGAGAGACACATACGGACAATCAGACAGTCCCCCACAGACACAGAGATGTAGTTAGAGAAAGACAGAGACACAGAGAGAAATAGAGTCAGAGAGACAAAGATAGGGAGATAGTCTGAGAGATAGAGACACAGAGCCAAAGATGGTGAGACACAGATAGAGACACACAGAGACCAAGACAGACGGAGACAGAGAGGTTTGAATCTGTGATATTGTTGCAGCGAGGAGATCCTAGGGTAGAAATTTGAAAGAAACTCTCCCCACTGATGCAACGCAGCACTTTGCAATTTATAATCTTAGAGAATTTCCCAGGCATTGAGAGTAGAACATCACACTGATGACCAGTGGGCCCAAAATATCAAAATGTTTGCTTTTAGAAGCAGGTGGGAAACCCAGAGGGGATCAAATGGATACTGAAGGGTGGTGTTGGTCCGAGAACTCAAGACTTCTGATACCTGCTAGGTATTCTTCTCGCTCTACAACCCTCCAGGCCTGGGGTGGAAAACCTGCGGCCTTGAGGTCAGATGTGGTCTTCTAAATCCTTAAGTACCACCTTTTGACTGAGTCCAAATTTTGATTTGTTATGTACGGTAAAATTGGATTCAGTCAAAAGGCCACACTTAAGGATCTAGAAGGTCACATGGGGCCTCAAGGCTGCAGGTTCCCTATTCTGGCTCTAGGCTATAGCATTATGTTTTGATATTACTTGTTTTTATTCAAATACAGTGTTGATAGGTTCTGGTAGATATGTCCTACCTCCTCTGTGCTGATTGTCCTTTCCACTTCACAGTGATTTTTCCCTCCTCCAAATTCCTGTAGGCTTATTTATAACAGTATTCCTTTATCATAACCTGCCTGGTATCATTAACATTCCCATTATGAATGCATATCTTAACTCTCTAGCTTGACTGTAACTTCCTTGTAAGGATCATAGTTATGCATTTTCATATTCCCTACAGGACCTGTTGCAAAGTGTGCTGCACTTTGAAGGGACTCAAAATATTTTTGTTGAATGAATGTAAGAATTAAGGAAGGCTTCACTGAGGTGATGCCTGATGAAAGTATGCGTGTTCTCTTGCACATATCAGAGTGCCATTTTGTATATAGTCAAGTATTAGCAAGAACATGAAACACCTGACATAATGAAACGACTATTTCATAGAGGAAATAAGCACCTAGATTGTAAGCCGTGTGAGGTGGTTTCTTTAAATCATGGTACCTGTGGTTTGGGGAACTATTACCATGGGCAGGAATTATACACATCAGTCTCCATAATCCAAGCAGATGGGAGAATTGAGGTCAAATACCTATTTGGGCCTGATTTTTCCAGGTAATTCATCATGATCTGTCTGAGGAATCTGGGCAAAGCAGAGCTTTGGTCTGGACCACTCAGAAAAATATGTCCATTTTTCATGATACTCTTTTGCTAGTGGAAACTTGGCTGTTCTTAGACACTGCCTCAATCTTGGGAAATTGAAACATATAATCACCAATTCACGAAGTTTTGGGTCTATTGGTAAGAATCAAGAAGTATTTGAAGATTGGAGAGGGTTCATGGCAACATCCCAGGATTTATGCCTACTTTGCCTTCCTGGGCATGGTCACTGAACTAGAAATTATTTTAAGGAACTTCTTTGTAAGATGGCCATAATTTTATGTGGGCATGGTGACACACACCTGTTATCCTGCTGCTGGAGAGACTAAGGCTGGTAAATTGCTTGAGCTTTGGTTTTATGAGGTTCAGTAGGGCTGAGTCAATTAGGTTTCTACAGTAAGACCAGCACCAATATAATGAGCCCCCCAGGAGCAGAGGGCCATCAATTTGTCTAAAGAGGGGCAAGCTGACCCAGGTCAGAAATGGGACAGGTTAAAGTTTCCTGACAATCAGTAGTGTGATTGGCCTGGAGTGGTTGATGCACTACCAGTGTGGGGAAAATAGAAAGACAAAATCTTAAAAAAAAACCAACCCCCAAACCAAAAAGCAAAACCAGATTTCCATAGTTTTAAATTTTGGGATGAACTAGATTGTGGGTAACTGGGTGACCCAGTGCTGGGCCTGAAGTTAGGAAAACTCATCTTCCTGAGTTCAAATCTGGCCTCAGACATTTAGTAGCTATGTGACCCTAGGCAAGTCACTTAACCCTGTTTGTCTCAGTTTCCTTAATGATCCGGAGCAGGAAATGGCAAACCACTTCAGTATCTTTGCCAAGAAAATCCCAAATGGGTCACAGAGTTGGACACGTCTGAAATGACTGAATAAGAACAAAGATCATAGGATCATAGATTTAGAGTGAGAGGGGTATCAGAGGCTGTCCCATCTAATACCCTCATTTTATGGATGAGGAAACAGAGTCCCATGGAAATTTAATGACTTGACCAGGTAACACAGCTAGATGGAAATTCAGGATGCAGAACCTTCTATAGAAAGCTGCCATATTCCCAACCTTCAAAACAGCCTAGAGAATTAAGTAGATTTTTTTCTTCTAAATCTTCAGTGTTAGGAAATGTTTTTTGGACAAGAGATGCTCAAAAGAATTCATTCTCCCGGGGAAATAGCCCAGCAAAAATGGGTAAAATTGGTTGTATTTAGGCTTTGTCAAACATCTTGGAATGATTCACCTAATATCCTGTTTTCAATAAATTCTGTGGGTCTTTGGCCAGTCTGAGACTTCACTGTCAAGCCATGTGCTTTATAAGAAAAATTGGATCTATGGGATTCTGATTCATTTATACTTACATGTAATTCACCCAAGTCTTGTTTTGTAAAAGTGATCAGAAACACGTAATTTCTAAAAATCCCTGTGATACTCCTCCTCAATGATGTGTCGTAGCCTTTCCAAAGCAGGAAGTTGCTTCCGGACAAAGGGAAAATGAGTTCCCATCCCGCTAGCTTCAGATTCAGTCTGCAACTCCATTTCAACCATTGGGCTAAGTTATAAACTTGGAAAGAATGTCTCTTGCATCCTTCTCACCAGAGTTTGACCAAGTGAATCATTGTTAATACAGCTGAAATTTTTGACATGCAAAATTGATAGACAAACAATGGTCATTGTGTTATTCCGGGAGAACATTTCTCATTCTTAGCCTCCTTACACAACTGCTATTTCAACCATTATCCTTTAAGCCATTGGCAGAGATTTAAATCTTCCTTTTCTCTCAGATAACATGAGAGGTGAGAGGATGAAGGACATAGTCCCAGAATCACAGGATTTGGAACCAGAGGTGACCTTACAAGATCATTTGGACCAATCCTCTCATTTTATAGATGAGAAAATTGAGATCCAGAGAGAAGCCATATCTAGCCCAAACTCACACAGGCAGTAAGCAACAGAGTCAGGATTTGAACTCGGGTGCTCTGACTAACTCTAGCATATCTAGTACTTATTTTATTGGAAAGCTTCATGTAAGGTTTGTGAGAAATGGGATTTTAGTTTGTCAGGGTACTTCTCCAAATCTCACTGCAAGGTTGTAAGACCCATCTGTAGGCTTTCTCCTTCCAGTGACCATTTTAAGGTGAGGTTTCTTAGTCAATCTACAAAACCTGCTACATTCCTTCAAAGAATATTCAAGAGAAAATCTAGTCAGCCTCTGGAGCACAAGCTGAGTAAGAGGAACATTGGAAAGTAGCTCTTACTTTGCAATTTCTTTCTTAAGCTCTTTCACATCCCTTGTTTTACTTAATCCTTGCAACAGCCCTATGAAGTAGGTAGGGCAGCCTCTATTATCCTCATTTTATGGAGGAGATAACTAAGGCTAAAATAGACTAAGTGAATTAATTGCCAGAGGTTACATGGTTAAAAAAAAGCAGAGACTAGAAGAAATTATTATTAAATGTTGCTTTTAACTCACTTTTATGTAGCACTTCACAGTTTATAACATCCTTTCCTCATTGTTCCTTTTAAGGTGGATAGTTTGAGTAAGCTCTGACCCACTCTGGGCAGAGCCAGGCCTGCTACATCTGCCTATACTTCCAGTCAGTCCCAAAAGGCTCCTCCAAACCCCCTGGTTAGCAGATGGGGCCCAGTTACAGAGTAACATGCTTCCAAGTCTAAGTCATTTCCATTGCATGTCATCACTTAAGGATGCTCTTCAGCATCTCTCTGTGAGAACCTTGCACCAGCTGAGCAAGCTGACTCACTCTGTACATGCACTAGACCCCGTTACATAAGTGTAATTACTGCTTTTTTCTAGACAAGGATGCTTTGGGAGCCTGTCAGTAAGTTCATTAACAAGCACTTATCAAGTGCCTACTATATGAAAAAGATTAGGGATACAAACAAAGGCAAAAACAGTCATATTTTCTAAAACACTTACATTCTAATAGGGATAGACAATATGCAAATGCCTATGTACAAATGAGATATGTACCGGATAGACTGGAGTTAATCTCAGAGGGAAGGCATTAGCATTGGAAAGGTATTGGTGGTAAGGGGACCACGAAAGACTTATTGCAAGAGAGTAGGATTTGAGCTGACTCTCAAAGGAGGCCAGAATCAGACATGAGAAGGGAGGCCATTCTAGACATGGTGGACAGCCAGTGAAAAGGCAGAGTCAGAAAATGAAGGAATGAGAACAACAGGAACGCGTCATCACCACTGAGAAAGGACTGGGATCAAGGAAGTGGATCAAGGTCACACAAATAATGAGTTTAAAAAGTGAGACTCAGACCCAAGTTCTCTGACTACTCTTTCCATTACACCAAAAAGACCCTCCCCAAGGTCACCAATGATCTCTTTCTTAAAGTTTTGGAATTGGATCTGAGATTTCATTTGAATAGGGAACCCTGATGGAGGAAGCTTTTCTCCTGTGAAATGGAGGTTGCTAACAGCCTTACAACTTCCAGCTAGGTGTCCAGTTAATAAAACAGCTAGTTACCACAGTGGATAGAGTGCTGGGCCTGGAGTTAGGAAGACTACTCCTTCTGAGTCCAAATCTAGCCTCAGACACTATCTGTGTGATCCTACACAGGTCACTTAACCTTGTTTGCCGCAGTTTCCTCATCTCCAAAATGATCTGGAGAAGGAAATGACACACCACTCTAGTACCTTTGACAACAAAACCTCAAATGGGGTCACAAAGAGTCAGACATGCCTGAAAAATGACTAAATAATGATCTTCAGTTAATAAGAATAATGACTACCATAAAGCAGTAACATTATTCAAATTCACACTGGACATTTCCATTGGGCTGGAACCATTTAGCATATTTTACATTATTATAGCTTAAGTAATGTGAATTTGAGTACCCACAGCCTTGGGTGCCAGTATTACATACGATAATCCCCCAGAAGAGTGTAAACTTCTTGATATCAGATATCTTATGTTTTAATATTTAAACAATACTTAATATTTGATAAACTCAAATGGACAAGACCCCTTTTTAGAAACTCAGAGATCCTGACTTTTCTATCCAGAGTCCTTTCTATCAGGGAGAGGGGTTCTCAAAGTGTAGTTTCAGGGACCATATCTCACAGTATTGGTTTTTATAACATGGCAATGTCCTGACTTTGATTCTGGATTGAATGAATGGTATACACAAGGTACTCAAAAAAAAAAAACCAAAACCAACCCCACTAGCTATCCCCTAATTCCTGCCTTGTCTAAGTATAATTCAATTCAATAATTTAATAAATACCTACTGTATGCCCAACCCCCATGCTAGGAGTTAGGGTTATAAGGGGAGGGGAGAGGGAGACAACATAAGTTTAGGACACAATTCTGGTCCTCTAGAAACTTACCTTTTAGTGGGAGAGATAAAAAAGGCACATACGGAGGGTCAGATCTCAGCTATGCCCTTTCTTTCCCTATGTGGCTTTCCCTAAGTTAACAAGATACTTCATCTCTCTGGGCCCCAGTTTCCCAATCTGTTGAAAAAGAAAGAGACTAGATCAGTAGTGCACAAAGTTTGTCTTAGGATCCCTTTACACTATTAAAGGTTATTGAGGACTTCAAAGAGCTTTTGTTTATGTGGGTAGATATTAAAACTGATAGAATTTTAAAATATTTGTTAATTTACCTAAAATACTTAGGTATTAGCAAGTTATCATTTTGTGTAAAGTCACTATATTTTTCCAAAATAAAACAATGTAGTGAGAAGAATGGCATTGTTTTGCATTTTGTTTTTTGCCACTCTTTAATGTTTGCCTTCGTATAAGACAGCTATATTCTCATATCTGCTTCTTTATTCAATCTGTTGTGATATGTTGTGTTTAAAGCACATGAAGATAATCTGGCCCACACAGATATGTAGCGGGAAAGACAGGAGTAATAAACAAATTACATCCTAGTATTATTATGAAAATAGTTTTGATTCCTTGACTTCTCTGAAATGGTTTTGGATCTATAGAACGTATATTTAGAATCACAGGACTAAATTATCACCAAGGTCCTTCCCAGCTCTAAATCTACGATTGTCTAAAATCCAAAGCCATTTGTAACCAAGAGCCATATTGTATGCTATGAGAGAAGGCTATGAGACATCATAGATTCATGGACCATTAGGACCTTAGTGCTTACGTTATAAACTCCTCAACTGAGGGGGAAATGGAGGGCCAGAGAAGCCAAGTTACATACCCAAGATTACTTAGCTAGTTATAGTGCTGTAACTAGCAGGTTTTATACCTAAGACAATCTAAGTCTAGTGGGTCAAAATTCAATTTAATTCAGTTGAGGGGTGGGGACGGCAGAGACACTAGGGTACATATAATGAGGCCTCTGAAGATATTTTGGGTGACTGGATCAGGGCGAAGCTGGGAAGGAAGTCACCTAAGTGTGGCTGCTCATGAAGGAAAGGCAGGAAAGAAGTAATAATCTTATTTTAACTAATTTTCCTTGCTAACAATACCAAACTCAATTGTTTCAATGCTGCTAAAGGATTGCAGGTACTGTTAGTGCTCTGTAAATTTTGGCGCCCTGGAGCAAAGACCTGGTTTCCCCATCTGAGTTGCAGCTTAGGTTAAAATTAGTGTCAGACCTGGGGTTAGAACCAGATTTCCTTGACTCCCTGTCTGGTGACCTTTCTGCTGCCTCACACTCAAGATTCAGCTTCTATTTCTGATATCTAGGTAACCTTGGGCAAGTCACTAAACTTTAATGGACCTCAGTTTCCTCTTCTGTAAAATTAGGATCTATAGCTATGATCCTATGATTATTTGGGGGAGAACCTTTTGGGGAAGGGAAAAGAAGAGGACAAGCATTTATTAAGTGTCTATATGTGCCAGCACTTTACAAATATTATCTCATTTGATCCTTACAACAACCCAGGAAGGTAGGTGCCATTATTATCTCCATTTGACAGTTTAGGAAACTGAGGTTGACAGAGGGTAAGTGACTTGTCTAGGGTCACAGAGCCAGTAAGTGTCTGAGGCTGGATTTGAACTCATGTTGTCCCAACTCCAGGTCCAGCACTATATCCATTATACCACCTACTCTGTGCTTTTTGAATCTCAAGGCAATGCAGACAGAATCTGTTACTATTCCCATTAACCAGCACACGTTCACATTACAGAAAAGTCGTGTGATAGCTGTGCTCGCTGCATTTAAACGTGGAAGGTATAAATTCAAAGAGAGACAATATTTGTGTAGAAGAAAGGAACTATATTCATCTGCTATATGTCTCAACCTCATTCATTTTAATAAGAATGCTACGTCAAGTCACCTTCCGAAACAACAGGTACTTTTTAAAAACTGAAAAAACTCAAAAATTGTTACATATAATCAATTGAAATATTTAAAATTTACATCAAATTGTAGCTCTTAAATTTTGTATTTTCACTATAATATAAATTATTTGCATAAATCGTTTTTATGAGAAGTAGAGCCTTTGGAAGTGACTGATCTAAGTGAACCCCCTCATTTCATAGAAAAGGAAACTGAGGCTTAGGAATAAAAATGTTCTGCAAAAGGTCACTTAGCAAGCTAGTGGTAGGTTTTGGAATAAACCCTAGGCTTTCTAACCCTTGATCCAATGCTTTTTTCACTACCTTATATCTATTGTTAGCAGAAGGCGAATATGACCTTGTTTTTTTCATATTATTTTAAATGATCAATATGCTTCACTCAGCTTTCATTGGAGTAAACTCATTGTGGTGGTGGTGCTTTTGTTGACTTTGGCTTGACCTTTGTTTTATTGAAAAAAAAAGAACGTGAATAGGGAGTTGTAACAACAAAAAGACACCAATTCTGTAATTTTTGCCACTGTTTCATTGTCCCATTGAGGTATTACCCACAATTTGGAAAACTCCAAATATGAATCATAGAATTAGAGATTGAAGGGTTCTCAAAGGTCAGGTGGTCCAACCAAATCTTTTTGCAAATGAAGCTAAGACAAGTTAAGGGATCCGCTCAAGGTTACAACCTGGCAAAGACAGGATTTTTATCCAGATTTTCTAATTCCAAAGTCAAGGTTTTTGCCATTGCAACATTCTAAGGCTCCAACTAGTTCTACCATTTTATGTGTCTTTGACTGTCCTTTTGGGAGTGTCATGGAATTTAGAACTAGAAGGGACCTTAGAGATTATTTCATCCAAACCTTTTAGATATATGGAGAATATTGAATCCTGCAGAGGTTGTGACTTAACCTCTACATAGGAACCATCTGGACAGATGGGCCAAACTACGCTGAAGGTCACCTACAGGCCTCAAACCCACTGATGAGTTAGGGGGATGTCTACCCCAAACATGTGAAGACTTCTCCCTTTGGAATGGGTAGATGAGAACAATTTGTTCAAATGGCTGAGGCATGTGCTATGGAGCGCTTAGAGCTTGGTCAGACCTCAAAGAAGCCACAGTCATCCACTGCATCCTGGGCCATTGCCAATCATCTTGATTTTTTGTTTCACCACTGGACTTTGATGATTCTGGAATAGAGAGTGAGGCTGACAACTTTGTGCAACTCTGCCTCACTTAAATTCACAAACGAGTCAAGACATTACTCATGATATCGCTAGTGCTCTTCAGAGGTGAAGGATGCACAACAGCAGTCATGGGGTCAAATTTAAGTCTCATTTCCAGACTCCAGAATCACTACTTTTCCCACTCTACAAGGCAGAAGGCATAGGTAGGTGCTATACCTCTCACCCTTAGCTTATTCTCTCCTCTCCTGTCTTCCCCTTTCCTTGGCTTAGACCTCCTCTCTTGCCCCTCATTTTCAGGCATCTTAGATGTCCAGGTTAGCTTTTAACGAAGTGCAATGTTTCCATAATCTTTTTTTCCCACCCTCCCTTCCCACATGGGAGTTTTATACGACAGCGACATATTGAAAGCCTTCCTTGCACCCTAAGAAATGTGTGAGTTTTAAGTTCGGAGAGATACCAGACAGTGAATAAATGCAGCAGTACCAGATTAGACCTTCCAACTGTCCTTTATGTATCTTCTGTAGAATTCATGCTTTGTAGAAAAGCCACCTTTCCTAAAAGATTTTAATTCTGTGTTGCCACCCACCATACCACTTCTTTTTGACTTCTATCACGTGTATCATAAGTTTCACAACCTATGCCTTTGTGAGATCTGAGTGTTCTTTCATGTTCTGGATAAAAGATGAGGAGGAAAACAACTCTCCAACATCATGCTTAAGACAGGTACAGAGTAGAGATGGATTAGGAGAAGAAAATACAAGTTGGCCAGGCAGTTGTGAATCTATCTGTTTATTTGTGCAAAGGATAAAATCACTCCAGTGTTTTAAAAAGTTGATTGATAGTGCCTTGGGAGTGGCTTTTACAGAATGGATAGTTTGAGAGCATAGAGTTTTCATCGTTTCCTTTTTGTCTCATTTGCCCCACTCTATTCTATTTGCATGCCTCCAAAGATTAAGTATCTTTGTTGTTCTAACTCTCCTTTTCTGACAAAATTGTTTTTCACCAAGTTGCTGGGAGGGAAATAAAGAAATGTAAGAGATAATTTTTGGCCAGGTCTTTATTCCTAGCAGGTGAATAGATCATGGATCTTGGATTCAGGAAGACTTAATTTCTAATTTTGTCTCAGACACTTACTAGTTTGTATGACCCTTGGTCTGTCACTTAACCTCTGACTTCAGTTTCTTCATTTGTAAAATGATGGGTTTTAACTAAGGGATTTTTAAAGTCCCTTTAAGCTTTAAGTTTATGATCCTATAGTATAGTAATACGCCCTCTGGATTCACTCTTTCAATTGCCACTCAAACTGGTGACATGTTGGGGCCTCAGAGGCCAATGACTACTTCTCCAATTAGGATTTTAGAGATAACTGAGGGGTGGAGGTCAGAGGAGTTCTGTGGTGTTATGGCTCAAAAGCCCCTACCTGGTGTGCTCCCCATTGATTATCAGCCAGCTGGATAAGTAACTTGTAGAAGGAAGTATTTACTCATGTGGTATAATAGGAGTAGTTGACACAAAAACATCCTCACAGAAGTCTGAGAATATTCTCCCTTAAGTACACATAGAATCTGTGGGAAAGTTAAGAGGGCATATGTGGCAAGCAGGTAATATAGCTCCTGATGAATAGAAATCTTTTTCTCCTTTTGTAGATTATTCATGTGGTCCCCTTTCCTATGTGCAGCACTCAGCTGGAATCTAAGGGTTGATGTCCTTGTAGACTTATGAAACTGATTTTCTTCAGTGCATCTAGTTTGTGCTCCACTATGGATATAGATAGTACTATCAGTTACTGCTCGTTACAGGGATACTGCTACAAATGCCAATTAGAAATCCAAATCTTCAGATCTCTCATAGTTCATAAGGTCATCTTCTAATCAAGAGAGATTGGGCAAGGGAGATAGAGACCTCCCCCAGCTCTCAATAGATTCCCTATTTGGCTAAAACTTCTCTGTTGCTAGACTGGACTGCAAATGGAAAGTTAGATTCTGAACTTACTTGTTATTTTATCCATCCCCACAGGATGCTTATCAGTCAATCGTAAAAAGATTTTTGGGTTGTGTCACCTGCTTTTGTTCAGTTTGTACCTACTTTCTACCTTTCTTCACCTAATGGACTCAATAGAGATGTCTAGGAATTGTTCACTCCTAGCTTGCACTTTTGATTGATGGATCTTATCATTCAATCAAAAAGTTCCCCTTCAAAGGGATATAGGACTTATACCTAAAAAGTGACATCATAACCAAATTAAAAGAAAAAGAAAGAAATTACCTTTCAGATCTCTGAAAAGAGGAACAGGACATAATTAAACAAAGAATAGACAGGAACACAGAAGACAAAATGGATAATTTTGATTATATAAAATTTAAGTTTTTATACAAACAAAAGCAATATAGTTAAAGTTAGAAGGAAAACAACTATTAAAAAACTGTGCAGCAGGTTCTTTGATAAAGGTCTTATATCCAAGATATATAGAAAAATGAATTAAATTTTTTAAAGTATTCATATCTAGTTTACTGTATTCATGTTTAAACAGGGAAGTAAACAAGACTAATCTGCACATTACATGTTTAGAACACTTGTCATTATCATTACATCTAAAAATCACACAGAGGACGAAAATACCAACAAGACGTAAGTGATAATGTATTATTATTGGTAGAGGTAGGAACTGTTATAACTATTTAGAAAAGGAGCTTGAAATTATGAAAAGAAAATGAATAAAACATCCATAACTTTTGACCCAGACATCCCACTGTTGGGTCTAAGGAGTTCAATGATAAAAAGAAACTCTGCAATCTAGCTTCTATCCTCTTCATTCAATTGAAAACTATTCTCTTCAATTACCAGTGATATCTTAACAACCATGGATTAAAATTTACAAGAAAAGGAGTCCCAATAGATAAACGGTGAAAGAATATAGGCAGGAAGTTTTCAAAAGAAGAAATCTAAGAAAAGCTCTTCAAATCACTAATAATTAGAGGCATGCTAATTAAAGAAACCCAGGTTTTACCTCATATCCTTCAGAGTGGTAAAGATGATTTAAAAAAAGGATAATGATAAATGTTCAAGAAGTTCCAGGAAAACAGGCACTCTATCGCACTCTTGTTGTAGCTACAAACTGGTATAGCCATTCTGGAAAGCAATTTGGAACCGTGCCCCTAAAGTCACTAAACTGTCTGTACCCTTTGACCTAGTATTAACATTTCAAGGCATATCTCCCAGAGATCAAAGAAAGAGGAAAAGGACATATACACATACAGAAATATTTAAAGCATCTCTTTTCATAGTAGCAAAAAACTTTAGTTACCAACAAAGGGAGTGCCTTTTGGAAATTGGTTAAACAAATGGTCATAGGTGAATGTAATGGAATGTTATTGAGCCATAAGAAGTGAGAGAATGGACATTTCAGAGAAAACTGGAAGCCCTATATGAAGTAAAACAGAGTAACAGAACCAGGAAGACAGTTTATACAATAACGTCACAAGGAAAAACAATTTTGAAAGAATTTAGAATTCTATTCCAAGCAATAACATATCGTTACTATTTCAAAAATGAAACCTGCTTTCCTCCTCCTGCCAGTGAGATGGCGGACTTAAAAGGGAGAATTTGACATGCATTTTTGCACATGGACAGTAAGAGAATTTGCTTTGACTATGCATATTTGTAGCCAGAAGGATTTTTTCACCCTCCCTGTGGGAGGGAGAGAGAAAAAATGTTTGTTGATTAATAAAGGAAAAAAAGTGTTTCCCTTTGGTTAAGGTACCAGGGCAGAATATCTTACATTAATTGAAGTTGAAGGGTATGGGACACCCCTATGACGCTAGGATCTTCTGGGTGCTATTAGAATAGCATTCAACCTATGTAAAAAAAAAAGTAGGTTCAATAAGAGAAGTTAGTTTTGATAACTTTAAAAAAGGCTGGCCCCTATGCCTGGAGTGCCCCACTTTCTCCCCTCTGACTCTTGGGACCTCTAAGTCCTTTTAAATTAGAGTTCCAGCATCACCTTCTGTGAATTCTTTTCTGATCGTCCAGTTTTAATTCTCCACCACCACTGCCAAATTACTATGAATTTTGTTTTCATAAATTTTTAGTTTGCTTACGTATAACCATGTCATGCCATCTCCCCTCCCCATCCCCAGCCCCCAATATAACTAAGCCCTTTGAGGGCAAGGACTACTTTCTTTTGCATCTCTTGTACCTAGCAAATGTTTCTTCCCAGGACAATTCATCAAATTGATCTTCCTAAAGCACATTTGACCATCTTGTTCCTCTAATTAATTCCAGTGACTCCCTCTTGCCTTCAGGATCAAACATAAAAGTCTGTTTGACTTCTTAAGCTTCCACAACCTGTCCCCTTCCTCCCTTTCCAGTCTTCTTAGTCCTTACACCAGCCCCCTCCACTAACATCATGTGTCCTGGAATCTAGTGATGCTGCCACCTCTCTTGGTGCCAGCCAGGCATTTTCATTGGCTGTCCCCTTATGCCTAGAACTCTTTTCATCTCTGCCCCTGGTTACCTCCACCTCCTTTGAGTCTCAGCTAAAGTTCTATCTTCTGTAAGGAGTCTTTCCCAGTCCCCCTTAATTTTAGTGCCTTTCATTTGAGATCTCCAATTGATGCTGTACACATCATGTTTGTGTGTAGTTGTTTGCACGTTGTCTCTCCAATTTGATTGCGAGCTCCCTGAGAGCCTTTTCCTTTTTTTGTTGGATCCCTAGTGTTTAACACATAGTTTGGCACATAGTAGGTTCTTCGTAAATGTAACTTAATTGAGTGACCAACTGCCAGTCATAAAGTAGGCACTTAAATGCTTCTTGTATATGAATTTGAATGAGGAATTCTCTACAAAGGCAAGGAGGGTTTGGGACTGGTATCTGTGGGAGGAATATTCATTCTGATGAAATCAGACGTTTTTTCTTTTTTACATAATGAAGAAGGAAAGAATGACTAAGGTCACCTGAGAGGTAGCACTAGGCACCTAGATTGGGGGAGTGGCAGGTGAAATCCATGAAAGTTCAAAGAGCTAGAAGAAAATCAAAGTTTTAGCTAGGAATTCTGGTGCCCAGGGCAAATTCAGTTGGGGGTAGGAGATCACAAGACTAGAAATGTTAGGGGAGAGATCCCAGGACACTGACTCCTGGTAGGGCGAAGGGAGTAGGAACTATAGGATTCCTTTCTGTGAATAGGAGGAATGCCACAAGTATCTCAACTGAAAGGTATGTCATGTTTCTTGTTTCTATGTCTTGTTTCTCAGAGTGTCTTGCTGCAACTAAACAGCATGGCCAATGACCAATCCATGACCCAACCCCTTCCCTTCCCCACCCAGGTTAGAGGTTATTCAGAGGTAATAGGTGTTGGAGGATGCAGTGGGAGAAAGCTGACTCCAGGAAAGGGGTGCAACTGTGATAGGAACCTGTGGGCAGTGACCCAGGACATGGCAAGAGAGCAAAGATGGCAGCTCTCTGCCCAGTTGGTGGAGGATTACAAACCAGAGGACCACTGTGGGAAAGAAACTGGATTTAGAACTGAGAAGTCCTTTAGATAACACTGAGTTTAATTCTCTCACTTTACTGATGAGAAAACAGGTCTGTAGAAGCTATCTCTCTAAAGTTACAGAGATAGGAAGTCATAAATTCAGGAGTTAAACCAAGTCCTCTTACCTCAAATCCTGTGTATTAACCACACTGACAATCTTCATTTTACAGATTAGAAAACAGGCTGAAAAAGGGGAAAGAACTTACGTCATGTTATACAAGGAATTCTGGCGTCCTGATTTCTTAGTCCAGAATTCTTTCTTTCCTTTATACTACAAGAGCCTTCAGTTCTTCTTTATACTTTATTGAGAATATAAATCAGTCTTCCATCTCCAAGTAATAATTGAATTTCAAGTCTAATTTCTAATTGTGAGGTTCTTTTATAAGGGCTGCCTCCTCTCCTCAAAGGAAATTCAGGCATCAGTTAAAAGGCAGGGGAGGAACTTTTCTGAGTAAGAAACATTACCAGTTCCCTGGAATCACTTCATAGGATGTTGCCCAAGGTGGGCTCTGTTTGGGAATTTTATTTTGTGTCATTCTAAACATTCTCCCTAAGGTCTATTTACATCCTGTCAATTTATTCCCTAAGCAGGTTTAGCAACCTAGCAAGTAAGTGGCCCAAATCAGCTAGTCTACTCAACTGATTCCAAGGCCTTCTGCCCCAGGGAAGAAAGTGAATGAATCTATCTTCTTTCTCACTCACCTAACACAAATCATGACTCACTGTGGGTAAATAGGTTCTCCCTCCTAAAAAAAAAAAAAGAAAGAAAGAAGGAAAGAAGGAAAGAAAGAAAGAAAGAAGAAAGAAAGGAAGAAAGTAAGGAAGAAAAAGAAAGAAAGAAAAAGAAAGAAAGGAAGGAAGAAAGAAAGAAAGAAAAAGAAAGAAAGAAAGAAAGGAAGAAAGGAGAAGAAAGAAAGAAAGAAAGAAAGAAAGAAAGAAAGAAAGAAAGAAAGAAAGAAAGAAAGAAAAAGAAAGAAAAAGAAAAAGAACTATGCTGAGGATTCTTTTATGCAAAAAACTGAACCTTTGGGGAAAGGTTCTTAATTTAGTCCAGTACTAACCTGCTATATAATTTATATTTTATGTTTCTAACAATCTAGATTGTGTGTGTGTGTGTGTGTGTGTGTGTGTGTGTGTGTGTGTGTCTGGGAGGAGAGGGGCTGTGGTAGAAATACTTTGTGAATTGTGCATTTTGGGTTCCTTTTGAAGTAAGCAATTCCAGCCAAACCAGGCCTTAAATCAGACAGCAGGAAGCCTCTTTAAATAGTTGTTTTGTCATTTTTCTAAGAAATTATGATTTCCACATTGGACTTAGTAACGTCCCAAGGTCCTCTCGTTTTGTCTTTTCTCATTGTTCTCAAATGTCTTGGTGCTGAAGTTTAGTCTATAACTGTGGATCAGGTAATTATTGCAAAGCTAAACTCTAGTAATCATAAATCTTCTAAAACAAGATGGGACTGATTTAAATATCCCACTGATAGGATGTATTAGAAGGGCTGGGTGGTGAAGGACAGAGCTGGGTGTGAGTCTTGGCTTAGAATCCACTGCTTATAAATCCTATGATCTTAACTTGCAGAGAAAGTGATTTGTAAATCTTAAAGTGCTATACAAACGTGAATATATGTGTGACTGTTGTTGTTTTACACCTTAACTTCTCCTATGTGAAAAGGATCATAGGAACGCCTCTAGCACATTAAGAGGGACGTCTGGGGAGAAATTACAGACGGAAATGGAAGAGAACCACATAGGATGAGAAAGTGTGGAGAGGTTTCAATCTCTAATGTTGGACAGAATAGCCACAGGGATAAAATCACAGATCCTTCAAGTTAATAAAAAATTATATGTATATATATATATGTAATATATAATATTTATTTTAAATAAAATAATGGTATTTGTTTTATGTTTCACTATATAAAGTTATTTTGTGTCATATTTATACAATAAACATTTATTAAATTTGTATATACACATATGTATCTAAACATACATATATGTACACATGTATGTTTTGTGACCATAAAATATTTTTGCACACATCCTCTCACTTTATCCTTAATTTAGCCTCAGAACTACCCATGTAAGTATAAATGTGATTGCTATTATTCACACTTTACAGAAGTGGAAACTGAGTCTTAGAGAGGTGCTGTGATTTGCCTATGTTCACCTATCTAGTAAGTGTTAGAGCTGGAATTTGAATCTACTTCTTTATTGCCTCTAAGGTCATTGCACTACACATTGCCAGAAGTAGAGCTTTTCCATTGTCAATTTGTTGTCCTCTCTTGATACCACAACTAGCCCACTTTCTTTTGTGATCAGTTTTTGTCATAGTACTGGAAAACACATTTCTGGGGAGATCATCCCTGAGCCAGCCAAATCTCCAAAGTGAACGACTGGGTGTGTGGTTTAAAGAATGATAGTGGAAAGGAAGAGAAACACGTAAATTTAATAAGAACTGGGTAAGAGATACTTTGGCTTAAACCCTTGTAAAGATCAAAACCAGTCTGCCTATGACTACTAGTGTCTTCTCTGGATGTTTACGCTTCTCTCCCAATGTCATGTAAAAACACAACTTGCTAGGAATATTTGTGAATGCCCTTGCTCTTTAGCTGGGGCTACTCCTGGTGGTATGTTTGGGGTTAATGCACTAACTTGTAAGCAAACTTCAAAGCCCTTTTCTTTACAAGAAACATCAGAGATCGCCTAAGAAGTGGCATAAACGACTCTGACTCTGCCTGTCTCTGCTAGAATTTTACATACCTTCTTAGCTCATGTGTTGTTTTAAAGGATCTGATTCTTAGATGGGAGTTCAACAAATGGTAGATCTGAATGGCTCTCTGCTTTCACCTCCATTATGGGGGAAGAAAATATTATGACTATTAATACTAATATTAATGATAACAACTCTGATTTCCAGGACACTTACTGGTTTAATAAACCTTAATATTATCAATCGAAGTAATATCTGTAAAGTGCTTAGCGTGATGACTGATGTATAGTAGATATTTTCTGTTCAGTCATTTTTCAGTTATGTCCAACTCTTTGTGACCCCATTTGGGTTTTTTTGGCAAAGATACTAGAATGGTTTGCCATTTCCTACTCCAGCTCATTTTACAGATGAGGAAACTGAGGCAAACAGTGTTAAGTGGTACAGGGTCACACAGTTACTAAGTGTCTGAGGCCAGATTTGAACTCAGGAAGATGAGTCTTCCTGACTTCAGGTCCAGCACCCTTTCTTCTGTGCCCCTTAGTTGCCTCATAGTATGTACTTAATAGATGCTCATTCTTCTCCCTTCCCCTTCCTCACAGTGAGCCTATGAGGTAGGTGGGTAGGACATTATAATGGTTTAAGTGACTGATTTGAAATTAAGAAGACCTCACTAGAGAAGCATCATGGTATAGAGCAATGAACTTGGAGTTGGGAGGATAGTTCAAATTGTAGTCAGGTGCTAATAATTTTTGCAACCCTGGGCAACCTCTCTGGGCCTCCTATTCCCCATCTGCAAAATAGGAGTGGAAGGAGATAGTGTTAGATTCAATGGCCTCTAAGGTCCCTTCCAGCTCTAAATTATCTTATGACCAAATCCTACTTCTGACACTTGCTAGCTGTGTGATCCAGCACAAGTCTTTCACTTTCCCTGAGCCTCGTTTTCCCTATCACATTTATATAATGATTTACATCTTGACTCATTTGGTCTTTACAATAGCCCTATGAGGTAGATGTTTAATTATCATACCCATTGTATAGATGAGATAATGTATAAACTGAATTTCAGAGAGCTGAAATGACTTGCCCAGGGTCATACAACTAATAAGATCTAAGGCATGATATGAAGCTCCATCTTCCGAACCTTTCAATTCCTCAGTCTTTCAATTCCTCAGTCTCCTTACATTCTCCTTACACTCCTTCAGTCCACCTCAGTTACACATGGGGATGGTCATACATTGGATCTCACCATTATTCAGAAATATTCCATTTCCCTAATTAAAAAAATTTCAGCATTGTCTGACCATGAGATCCCATCATTTCCTCAATCCTTCCTGAACCCATTCTTTGCCCTCATTGGGACCTCCAATCCCACTACTCCTCAGTATTTTTCTGGGGCTATTACTCTCGCTGTGACTTCACTTTCTTCCTTCTCCAGTCTTGAACCTTTAATTAACCAATTTCTATCTATCCTGTCTTCTACTCTTAAATCCCTTGCCCCTTGTCTTGTCACCCTCTTCCCTGAGCTTCAGTCCCTGTATCACCAATTTCTATATTGAACATTTCAAATTAGATGTCTCAGAAACATCTCAAACTCATTATGTACAATACATAACATTATTTTTTTGCCCTCTAAAATGGGCAAAAACTCATCCCTCTTTAAACTTCCTTGTTTCTGTTGAAGGCACCCTTATTCTTCTATTTTCCTGGATTTATAACCTTGGTGTTATCCTTAAAACTTCACTCCCCCTTAGCCCACATGTACGAACAGTTGCTAAATCGTGCCCTTTCTGTATCCTCAATAACTCTGACCTCTTGCATTTACTCACACAGCTACTCCTTTAGTTCAGGCCCTCATCAACCCATACCTGTTAATGACACCGCTCCCTCCTTGGTCTTCCTACCTTGCCTCTCTCAATACTGTCAAAACAATCTTAAGAGGAGATCTTGCCACATTATCCTACTCAGTAAATTCCAGTGCCTTCCAATTACCTCTAGAATCAAATATGAATGCCAATGTTTAGCTTTTAAAGCTCTTCACAATCTTAATCCAACCAATTTTCCCAGTCTGTTGGACTGGGAAAATTCACATTCTTTCACACTCTGCAACATAGCCAAAGTAGTGGTCTCTGTTCCTCACACCCAGCATCTCACCTCCCATATCCCTGCCTTTTTTATTACCTGTCCCATATGCCTAGAATACATGCCTTCCTTACCTTTCCTCATAGAGTTCTGCTGTCCCTTTAAGTCATAGCTCAAGCATATTGATCTATTTAGTTCTTAGCATTCTTCCTCCCAGTCTTCCTTGGATTTATTCTCTTTATGTTTATTTCATATATAGTTACAATAAAAATATATTGTCTCTCCAATTAGAAATATAAATTCGTTGTAAATCGAGATTATTTCCTTCTTTGTACTTGTACCCGCAGAACACAATCTAGACACTTAACACTTGTCAATTGATAAATAAAAGTCCCTTCAAGATAATCTTAAAGAGCACTTTTGCAAGTCATTGTGATCAGAAAATTTATCACTCTTTGATGATTATTCTCTCCTCTTAGCTGGTTCTTAGATGACAGACGTTTTGATTGTCAACTCATCCCCAGATCTATATTCATGGCCTTTCTAACTTTATATGACTCGATAGAATTTGTGCTTTGAGTTAGTGGGAACTGGGGAAACGTATAGTCTGACATCTTACCAATCCCCTGGCATATTATTTCCATATCATGGGGAGTCTTTGAAAGATTTTTTTAAAATGAATCACTTTTATTTCTGAATATATCCCTCCCCCCTCTTCTACTCCAGGAACATTTTTAATTTAAAAAAAGTATTAAAAGAAAAAAAGAAGCATACAGTTCAACAAATTAATGTCAGACTGTATTTTCCATATTCCACACCCATAGTCTCCCACTTCTTGAATGGAGAGAGGTGCATTCTATCCATTCTTTCTGGGACCAAGCTTGGTGCTTATAATTTTACAGTGTTCAGTTGCATATTAGAAGGTTTCCATTTATATTGTTATAATCATTATGTATACCAGTTCTCCTGGTTCTGCTCGCTTTCCTCTGTATCACTTCATCTTAGCCTTTCTTATGTTTCTCTGAATTCTCCACATTGGTTATGTCTTACGGTGTAGTCATAGTCTGTTATATTCATGTGACACAATTCGGTTAGCCCAGAAGTTCTCAGACTGTGATCCTGAGACCTTTTTCATGGGATCCACAAGCTCAAAACTATTTTCATAACAACACTAAGATGGTTTAATTACTAATACAGTAAATATCAACAGATATAACCCACACAAACAAAAGAAGTTCTTTGAGTAGGGGAGGACTCTTCAATAATTTGTAAAAGTATAAAGGATTCTTGACACCAAAAGGTTTGACTGTTTCTGGTTTGGCCATCCCCCAGTTAATGAGCATTGACTTTATTTCCCATTCTTTGCCACCATACAAAAAAATTCTTTGATGGATATTTTGATGTATGTGAAAACTTTCTCTTTGACCCAGAAAGTCAAAGGAAGATTTTAATGGATTTAATTAATAATTCCTTTTCCTTGTCATAAATGTGGCTTTTTGTCCATTTCCATAGGGCAATCCTTGGCATATTAACCTGAGATTTGATGAGGAAGCTTGTTTTCTTTCAACCATCTCCTTTGTTATTTTAGTCACGTCCTCCTCCCCACCCCCACCTGTTATTTGCATTGTTGAGAATTATAGATAGCTCATCATTTTCAACCTGTCCTTACACTCAGCCTCCTTGACTCTAAGGTCACAATAGCTGTTTTCTAGACTTCTTTCTAATCCCACTGCATCTTTAGATACACCGAGATTTGATTTTGAAGATCCTGCCTGATGGTGTCCAGGATTATAGCAGGTTCTTTTGGTCAAAACAACATGGTGGGTCAGTGTTTGGCTCTAACATTCTATGTTGTATGTTCTAACATTGCATGTTCTAAGATTCTTTCTGCTTCTAGCGTTTTGTGATTATGAATAAAACTTTGATGTAATTAATTTTAGGTACCAATTAGTAAACTGAAGAGGTCATTTGGGGGAACTATACTACAAAAGAGAAAAGAAGAGATCACCTCAAAAGGAACTGAAGAACTTTTCAGTTGCCTTCTGTAGTATGTCCAGTCCCAAGTATCAGTAAGATAACACACCGAAAGTTTAGAAAGCTACCCATGCTTGGGTAATGAGATAGCAGAAATTTCTCCTGCTACATTTGAAGACTGGATTTCTAATTCAGAACTACAGCTTCCTTTTCTACAGGAAGCTTCCTTTGCTAAACTGTCAGGAGGTCTTTATATAAGAACTGATAGACTCAAAGGGTCCCTAAATTTAAAAAAAAGTGTGGTGTAGTGGAAAGGGCAAATGAAAGGGAGTGAAGAGAAGTGGATTCTGATTCTGGTTTGACCATTAGCTCACTGTGTAACTTTGGGGCAAGTCATTACATTTCTCTGAGCATCAGAGCTAAGAGAGGTCTTGTGAAAGATGGCGGATATGGAGTCAGATGGTAGAGTCCCTGGCACAGAGTGGGCACTATAGAAATACTAGTTGCTTACTGTCATGATCATTTATTATTCCAACTCTGCCACCTTCTACCTTGTGAGGCAAGTTACTGTACCTCCCATTGCCTCAGTTTTTCTTCCCTATAAAATGAGGCACTACATAAACTCTAACTTCCCTCCCAGCCCTAAAATTCTGTGCTTCTATGGAGACTGCTTAGTCCAGGCCTTCCTTTTTACAGGTGGAGCAAACTGACATTCCAAAATTTCAATTGGGTGAATGTAAGGGAATGAGCCTTAGGAAGGGAGCTCAGGGAAATTTCTCACTTTTACTATGGCTTCATCATGGAAAGAAGACTGAAAGAATGTCCCTTTTCCACTACTCCACCCCCAAATTTAGGCACCATTTGTTGTGACAGCCCCTTTCTTTGAGTCCAAGTCTCACAGGACCCTCTCCAATCTCATTAACTGTTTACTTACAAAATGTAGACTTCAGTCCCCCTCCTCTTTACTCCACCCCCTACCCCCAAAAATGCAGTGTTTCCAGAAAAACTGGTACAGACATTCAGGCCAGCCCCACAGCCTGCAAGAAATTAGCGTGCCAGGCCTCCAAGCTGCCTGCTAATGTTGTGAGATGAAAATTATCCTGTAATTGAAGGGGAAACACTTTATTAGGATTATTAAGAAGCTATCCAAGCACCTTTCATCTGGAGCTCTCTACATGTTTTAATTAATTTTCCTCCAGGAAGCCTCCCTCCTCCTCAGCTCTCTTGGAATAAGCCTGCATATACCAGGTGGAGAAACTGAGGCCTGGGGTGGACTAAGGGCCTGGAGTTTGGGCAGCACACCACTGACTGACTGGGCTTAATTCCCAAGAAGTCAACTTTTTGGTCCGAGGGCTCTTGAGAATTCTGAGAGTGGTAAAAAAGGACCCCAGATCAAGGAAGGGAATTATGTTTCATGGTCTTATCTTCCTGTTTGAAGCCCATCCTTCATTTTACTCAAAGATCATAGTGATATTAGACTTGGGTTCTAATTTTGCCTTTGGCAGTTGCCAGCTGTGTGACCTTGGATAAGTCCCCTCACCTCTTTGATCATCACTTTCGCTCTCTATAAAATGAGGGGAATTGAAAAAAAAAAGATTTCTGAAGTCTATTGCAGCTCTAAAATTCTCTGTTCTCTCTTCTAGGGTCCCTCCCAGTCGATGTTCTATAGCACTTACAACTGTGCTTAGACTATAAGCTTTCAGAGGCCAGGGACTATGCTTTTCCTTTTCAGTATCGAAGACTGAGCTGTGGAAGCTGCTGCCCATAAGTGGCATCCCCAGGGGGAAGATTACCCAATTTGCCATGTTCTTTCTCTATCCCCAGTTTCCTGAGGCAGACTAATGGCCTCAGAAGGGAGGGAAGCTTGGGTTTTGCCAAATTCTGAACCCACTCAGCTCTCATGGGCTGGGAGGCACAGCCCCAAGTATAGGAGTTTGGAGTTGAGTGGGTTTATTCTTGGCAAAACATGAATTCCCTTTTCTAAGAAAAGAAAAGGGCTTATTAAAAGAAAGAAAAAAGTTCCAACGGTTTCTTGGACTTCAAATGCTTTTTACTAAACAAGATTTTGATGAGTTAAGTCTAAGTCAATCGGAAGCACATGTATTAAGTTTCTCTTAAAATAGACACACATTGAGAAGGGAAAGCAAGAAATATCCAAGGAAAAGAGCGTTTAAGCTGCTAGGAACAGGAATCTCAGGCTCCGGGGGTTTAAGAGTATATTTAAACAAAGCAAGAGTCTCTGAACAGGTTGAAAACAAACGTGTCCTCTGAATGGCTTCGTTACCCAGGCCAGCCATGGTCTTTCCTCTTTGCTTCTGCATTTCCTTGGCTCTGAGGTTGGTCTAACTCACAAGGCTGCATGGTTGGTCATTTACCTTTCCTGCCTCTGTCTGGGAGAGAAAAGAGGCAAGGAGAGGACTGGGAAATTAGGTTCATCAGTCAAGCCATGAAGAATCCATCACCTTTTGACCATCTCTAAAGGAAGTCTCATTTGGACCCCCAAATGCCTACTTAGCAGAGAAGAGCCAGACAAAATTGGAGAACCACAATTCCAATACGCTAGGTTTCAGGACTGAAGTGGGCCAGTAACAAGGTGGCAGTATAGGTGAGTGGAAGGAAAGCTAGACTCGGTGTCAGAAGACCTAGGATGTAATCCCTGCTCTGGCCCTAACTACCTGGGTGACTTTGAATAATTTATTTCCCATCTCTTGG
This sequence comes from Notamacropus eugenii, assembly GCF_028372415.1. NCBI lineage: Eukaryota > Metazoa > Chordata > Mammalia > Diprotodontia > Macropodidae > Notamacropus > Notamacropus eugenii. The sequence continues at coordinate 509,410,607 of NC_092872.1, read as the reverse complement.
CCTTGGTGTCTTTCTTTATATAATGAAAGGTTCAGACCAAATCATTTCCAACAGTCTACAGGGGTGGGGAACCAGCAGCCTCGATAAAAGGATTTGATCTGTGGAGTTTGGATTCAAAGGGCTTCACTTGAGGACCTAGAGGGCCATATATGACCTTGAGGACACACGTTCCCCATCCCTGGTCTAACATTTAATGATCCTTGGAAGGACTTACGGGGTCCTTGTCCTCATCAGTACTGTGCTACATTTTGGGGTGGGAAGGGAAAGGGAAAGGACAGAGTGCATATATGGGGTGGGAAGCCTACACCTCTATTTGGATCAACAGGCCAATTGTGTCAAAGGCAGAGTGGGGACCTGAGTTCTTTGAACAACTGTCTCCATTATCCATTCCTCCTTACAAGCAGACTCCTCATGCTGATGAAAGCATAGGCCTAATCTTTCTACTCTTTCTCCTTTGCTCCTTCCTGGTGTTTTTCCTCTCCTACACCCCAGAACTCCTTCCCTCTCGATTTGTTGTATTCTTGACTATTCAATTCAACAAACATTTCTTTCTGCTATGTGAAAGGCCCTGTGTCCTGTGGACAGATACACAGGTGCCGTCCTCGAACCCCAGCTCAGATGCTTCTACTCCATGAAGTCTTCCATAGTGACCATCCACTCCTGAACATCACAGGACACTTAGACTGCACCTCTCAGTCATGTATTTGCCTTACTTTACATTATAGCTATTTGTGTTTATGTCTTATCACTTATACAAAAGGCTGAAAGAAAGGTGGGACTAAAGTTTATTTAAACTTTGAATTTCCCTAGTGTTCTGAACCAGTAGGTGCTTAGTATCTTTTCTGTTGAATGGAATTGGATAGACAGCTTTACTGGCTTTATGATTGCATTGCTATAAGGAGTGCCCGAATGAGGAAACTGGGTACCTTCCTCGCTATTTATCTTTTTTGACTAGGGGTTCCTAACTTTTTTGTGTGTGCTATGCACCCCTCTGGAAGTCTAGTGAAGTCTATGGCTTCAATAAAATAATGTTTTTAAATGTAGAAAATAAAATGCATTGGCTTACAAAGGCTTGAAAAGGAAACCAAAGGTTAATGGAAATAAAGATGTAATTTATGTCCCATCCAAATTCACAAACTCCCTGAAATCTCTCCATAAAACCCTATGACTCCCAACCCTAAACGTTTAACTAAGACTAAGAACTCCTATCTCAGGAGCTGACTGTAGCATTGAAAGGTTAATGTCACAATAGCCAGTATGTGTCAGGTCTTCCTTAGGTCTTCCTTGCTTCAAGATGTGTTCTTCGTTTCCAGAAACGATAAAGGTGCCTGATGGTTCCCTTTCCTTATCTGATGAAAAACATCCCAAGGTTCAGCTGAAGTTCCATATGGTCCATGATGCTCTCCTTGAATATTTCCCTGCTCACTCACCAGTCTCTGTTTCCTCTAACTTCTGATAGCATTTTCAAGTTGTATTGCCCAATTTAAAATTTAACACTCTTCCACATTGTATTGCCTGTTGCTGTTCATGGGAAATAGTAGTAGGGTAGTAGAAAAAGTGCTGAATCTGAAGGTAGAGGATCTGGGTGTGAATCCTGACCTCCACAACTTGCTGTTTCTACTACAGGCATCCTCTGCACATCCGCTCACATACAATGTTGAACTCCTCCTCTGGGTTTCTGAGTTCTGATAGGTGAGTTTCATCACCTTGCCTTGGGGGATGCCAGGCCTCTCTGTAGCTCCCCAAGCGCCTCCATACCATAGCACCTGCACTCTGACAATCATCCTTATCTCCTCCAGAGAAAAACCTTGGACTCTGGCCTGAGACCTGGGTTCTGATAGGTGAGCTTTTCATTTATCTTGATGGAACACTGCAGGCCTCCATGCCACTGCCTGGACATCTCCTTACCATGCTGCCTTTCCCTTCCCCCATTCCAGCTCCCCTCTAGGCATTGTCTTCTTCTAGGAAGGCAAGAAGCCATTAAGTAGCTACAAATACAAGCAAAAAAGGCAGTCTTCCCTCAAGGAGCTTACATTCTAATGGGAGAAGTCAACACAAAATAGAGATGAAAAACTGGGATTCATACCAGGCAAAAGATAGCTGGTCTGGGTCCCTCCCCAAAATGGAGGGAAGGGCCTGGAGGACCTCACCAATGGGAAAAAGGGGCCTCCACCAGAGTATCAGCTCTTTGAGGGTAAAGATAATCTTGTTTGCTTCTATCTGTATCCCCAGTGCTTAGCACAGTGCCCAACACATAGTGAATACTTAACAAATTCCTTCCTTCCTTCCTTCCTTCCTTCCTTCCTTCCTTCCTTCCTTCCTTCCTTCCTTCCTTCCTTCCTTCCTTCCTTCCTTCCCTTTCCTTTCTTCCTTTGCTTCTTTATTCAAAAAGATGAGGTAGCTGGACTAGATGACCCCAAGGTCCCTTTCAGATTTAAATCTATAATCTTATGTGTGAAGACAAAACTGTGTCTAATGTTTTCTTCTGTATCTCTAAGTGGCCAGTAAATATATGTTAGTTCATTTAGTGTGTGATGGAGAAAAAATAGCTTACATTTACATATCTTCTAGGTTTGCAAAGTTGCTTTACAGATGTTATTTCATTTAATCTTCATAATAACCCTGGTGAAATAGGAACCATTATTATCTTCATTTTACAGCTTAATCAATCAACAAGCATTTATTGGGTACCTACTATTTGCCAGACATTGTGCTAAGCACTCAGGACACAAAGACAAAAGTGAAATCGTTTCTGCCCTCAAGAAGTTTATATTCTAATAGGAGAGACTACAGGTACAATACTCATATAGAAGTTGGGACCTGTCAGGGTGATACTGCCTGTATGGTCATCCTGACTCAAGGCCTAGCTCTCTATCCACATTCCACCAGCACAGGGCTGGGAGGCTGGACACTTGGCTTCTAGACCTGGATGTACCCCTGAGTTGGGCAAGTTGCACTTGCCCCTCTGGGTTCTGATAAAGGAAGAGGAGGAGAGTGAAGACTAGGTATTTTCTAAGGTTTCATCTGGTTCTGAGGTGCAAGGATGCTCTGCTTCCTAGATGGCTTTGACCCTGGGGGCCCTTACTGGCCAGGCCTCTTCAGCTGCAGTAGCCTCTGGAACAAGATGAGATGAGGCTGCAAATGAGTGGAAGATCAGACAGGTGTGTCTGCGGGTGTCACATGGGCCGGGGAAGGAAGCTGCCTGTAAACTTGGCCTGCCAGCTGCTGCCCTCATTTTCGCAAGCTCTCTTCACACTTGGTATTAGCAACCTGAAAAATGAAAAGATAGTAGGAATCTTGCAACCTGTAAAGTCGTTGAGCACTTTGGAAAGAGAGGCCCCACGTGTTTTGCCTGGGGAAGAGTAAGCACTTGATTATAAAGTGCCTTTTTTTTTCCAGTCCAGAGCAAAAGGACCCGCCTTTGTCCTGGAGGCAACATCAAGTTGTTATCCAAGAATGAAAATTGATACTAGTTCTTTCTGTACTCGATCATCTTCACTTTAGCGCTGCTCCAGGCTAGCAAATAAGAAAATACAGTTTCCTGGATGTTTTAACTGGTGAAACTCAATAGTTTGGGGTCCAGGCAAAGTGGTAGCTTCCACGATCTGTTTTTCCTGTATCTCTATTGGTGCTCAGGACTTCTAGTCAAGAAGACGTGAGTTCAAATCCTGTCTCTGATACTTACTAGCAATGTGACCATGGGTAAGTCCCTTAACCTCTGTGAGCCTCAGTTTCCTCCTCTGTCAAATGGGGATAAGAATAGCACCTGCCTCATAGGATTGTTGTGAGGATCAAATGAGGTAATCTGTGTAAAATGTTTTATAAAAAGCCTCAAAATGCTACTTAGTTTATTTGAACCTGAGGCCAGTGTTCTTCCCTATATACTCTACCACCTTTCTAAAAATTAGTCCTATCACCAAAGCTGATGAAACCAGGACAGAACTAAGGCCCCTTGGCTCTTTTAAAGGAATAACATGGGGGAGAGGATTTGGAATCAGACAGGAGTTCAGATCCCAGCTCTGTTTCTCCATATCTAAATGATTTTAGGCAAATCACTTAAGCTCTGCAGGCCTCAGTTTCCTTCCCTGTAAAAAGAGGGAGTCAGATTAAATCACTTCTAAGGTCCTCACTAGCTCAAATCATGTTATACTGAAATCATTGATCTAATACCCTCCCAAATGGACTGTTTTCTCAGAGATGGCCCTGAGTTCTGGCAATCCATGCCAGCTGAATACAAGCACTGGATTATGCCGGTACAGCTTCCAGTATGGTCCCAGCAATAGACAATGTCTGCTTAACTAGAACCAGTCTGGCTAATTATGGAGAGACATCCTCTTTGTGATGAATTCTTTGGCCATAGCAACCCGCCTACTGTCTATCAGTTAATAGTCAATGTATTTTTTGAATATGCCATTGCAATCAGTTAATAGTCAATGTATTTTTTGAATATGCCATTGCAAGACCAAAATAATAAAATAATATAATAAAAAGCATAGTCATCGTGGTAGTCAAACCATGGAAAGATGATCATCATCTCATAATGGCAATTGAAATTATGTTTTATTGAATTGTTGAAAGCACTTTATAAAGACTGGATTAATTTGAGTTTCATAACAAACTTATGAGGTAGGTAAATGCAAGTATTATTACCTCCATTTTATAGATGAGAGTACTGAGGTTGAGAGAGGTCAAATGATTCTCCCAAGATCTTACAACTAGTAAGTAAAAGATCCAAGATCCAAATCTAGGCCTTTTGGGACCAAAGCCAATGTTCCTTCCTCTGCATTCCATCTGCTAGAGAGACACCATATTTTTCTCTGAAATGAAGCACCCTTGTCATTCAGTAAGCAGCTACTACATACACAGAGTGGTGCTGGACACTGTGAGAAAACCAAGATCTTGCCCTCAAGGAGGTCCCATTTGGTGCCAAAACTTTTGTGCAAGCTACACAAACAGAATGTCTAAATCTGTCATTCAAGGTCTCCTTCTCTGAAATCACTTTCTTTGTATTTTCTCCTCTGGTTTACTTCTATGTTTCATGCCCAAACAAGACATTTTCTGATGCCAGGAAGAACAAATAGGAGCGGGGAGACAAGGAGAAGGGTTTTTATTTTGGTAAGTGATTTCCTATTGCTAATCTCATTGTCCAGGATAGGGGGAGTAGGAGACAGGACAGATGATGCTGTTCAATAGCAAACACAATAACTATCCATCAGCCATCTACTGTATATCTGGTCTTGTCCTTTGTACTTGAGACATTCAGAGCAGAATAAATCCTATTCCCTCCTTTACCCCTTCCCCATAGGAGTTTATGCACTAATATGGAAGATTCCAGCATAATCTAATTATGGAATATCAGATTTGGAAGGGATTAAAGACCATCAAGTTTAATTTTCTCAATTAATAGACCATCAAGTCTAATTTTCTCAATTAATAGAAGGGAAAACAGAGGCTCAGAGGACCTAAGTTACTTATCCAAGATCACACAGCATATTAAGGATTCAAATACAGATCTCCCCAACTTCAAGTCTGTTGCCAACTCTTTTTCCTTCCACTCCAGTGTAGATTCAATTCCATTCAACATTTACTATATTCTTGGCACTGTGAACACAAAGACAAAGAAGGAAAAACAGCTTCAACCTTCAAGAAGGTTATATTCTAATAGAGTAATATAACAGAGATTCATGGATTTTAAGACTGGAAGAGATCTTAGAGGTCACTGAATCCAACACTCTTGTTTTACAGATGAAGAAACTGAGACCCAGAGGTTAAGTGATTTGCATAAGCCTACATGCTGAAGCAGAATTTGAACTCTGTGCTTCCTGTCTCCAAGTCCAGCACTGTATCCAACACAAGTAGAAGTAAGATAATTTGAGGTAGAAGTAATGAGAAGAGGAATCAGGAAAGGCTTCTCCTGCAAAGCAATCCCTAGAGAAAGCTGGGGATTCTCAGAAATGGAAGCAAATGCATTCTAGATATTGGCAAACAAAGGCAAAGGCACGAAGATGTAAGATGGGACATTAAGATAGAGGAACAGCTAGAAAGTCAACTTTACCAGAATGTGTGAAGGAGAGTGTGTGAAGAGGAGAAATGTTTGTGGAGCTTGGGAAAGGAGGGAGGATTCAGTTTGAGGGTGGTGGTTAAAATACCACACTTACGAGTCTTCTGTGCTATCACGGAGAGTCACCAAAGGCTTTTGAACGAGCAAGTGCCACTGCCCCCTCTCATCCTGCCCTCTCCTGTCTTTGTACCTTGATTTTTCACTGTTCCCTAAACTTTGAGAAGACTCCTCTTGCCTCCTTAAGTTTGTGATATCTTTCCCTTTCTTTAAAGACAGCTACCTCAGTTACTCTCTTTTCCATGAAATAGTTCCCTTGACCTTCAGTAACAGTGATCCCTCTTTCTTAAGTTTGGCACAGCACTTTCCCCAAACCACCTCCTTTTCTTCCATCGTAGTCCATAGAGGTATCGTTCTTATTAATATCTGCTATATTCCCCATTAGGTCCTTGAAAACAAGACCTAAGGATGCCACCTTTCATTTTTATATCCCCAGCACGCAGAATAGCTCCTTGAGCATGCAATGAGGTTCGTATATGTTTGTTTGAACTGGATTTGTTGAATGTTTTAAGTACAAAGAGAGAAGCCCTAATGCAGGTCTGTGGGAGGTCTGAGAAGGAAGAGATCACAGCCAACTGGAAGGCAAAGTATGGGAAACTTTCTGAAAGAGGTGGTAGTGGAGTTGAGTCTTGAAAAAAGAGAAGAATTTCAACAAGTGGAGATTGTGGGTGGGTAGATGATGTGGCATATGCCAGTGCATAGAGATAGGAGAGGGACAGAAGATCAGGGAACAACATAATCCAGTCTGGCTGGACCCTAGTGTGTGGAATCTTAGAATTAGAGAGGGAAGAGACCTCCATGGTCATCTAGTCCAATCCCCTCATTTTATAAATGAGAAAACTGAGGCTGAGAGAGATTATGTGAATTGTCCAGAGTCACACAGCTACTAAGTGTCTAAGCCTGAATTTGAACCAAAGTCTTCCTGCCTCTAAAACCAGTGACCCATATATAAAGACTCATGTGAGACAAAGGTTAGAAAGGTATGTTGGAAAAAAAAAAAAGAAAGAAAGGTATGTTGGAGTCAGATTGTGAAGGGCATTGTATATAATAGGATAAGAAATTGGCATTGATTTGAGATTCAGTGAGGAATCACTGATGGGCAGCTAGGTGGTGTAATGAATAGAGTGCTAAGCCTGAAGACAAGAAGACTCATTTTCCTGAAATCAGAATTGGCCCAAGACACTTACTGGCTGTGTGACCTTGGACAAATGCTGTTTGTCTCAGTTTCCTCATCTGTAAAATGAGCTGGAGAAGGAAATGGCAAACCACTCTGGTATCTTTGCCAAGAAAACCCCAAATGGGGTCACGAAGAGTGAGACACAACTGAAATGACTCAAGCACAACAAAGAATCACTGAAGGATTTTGGGCAAAGGACTTATCTGGACATTTTGTTGCATCAGGGTGATTACTTGTGCAGCCCTGTGAAGGAATCAAGGGAGAAAGGAGAAACTGAAGACAAGAAAATCAACCAGGAGGCAGTTAAAGTGGTCAAAGGAATTTGTTGAAGGGGTGGGGGAAGAGTAGAAAGGCAGGATGACCTGTAGATTTTATGGGGCACTGGATTTGGACATGGCTAATGGACCATCCAATACATTCTCTTTGTATAATGGAAGACTGATTTCTGTATGAAAACAGTTTCTTTGGTCTTCAAAACCTCTTGTGGTAAAAACTTTAAGTAAACATATATGTATGTATATATATATACTGCATATATATATATACATACATATATATATATTAAAAGAATTGGCATGAAGTGACCATACAAGACATCATCAAGGGTCAAATGTAGCAATGGTCTGGAGAACATTAATGTTTAGGGACAGGGGATTGTACCCAATGACCTTTCATGGAGATTCCTTCCAGACCCATAGCTCAGTGACTATTTATGTCTGATTACTCACTAAGAAATAGCAAGTAGAGGCTTTTTTTTCCTCCACCATTTGAAGGTTTTATCATGTGCAGCTTATGTTCAGGCATCTAGAAAGCTGGAGGAAGATCTACCAGAGATCTTTTAAATCAACTGAGTCTCAGAAAGGGGAAGGGTCAGGCTTTTTCCGAAACAAAAATTTTAAAAGGGAACAGGATCAAAGAAAAAGACATATCTGATGTGAAATCAGTTGTGTTTTCATTGTACAGGTGGGTCTTGGGTTCATCTGGCATTTTTGTAAGCATTGTGAGTTAGAGAGGACAAATGTCACTACTGATAGTGAGCTAGTCATACTGGCAAAGGCATGGAGGATCATGGTAGGGTAGAGTGAAGCCCAATGGATTGGCAGTCCAACAATTTACACTTTAAGTTGGGGTCCTATCACTGGCTGTTTGATCATGGATGAGTCACATGACCTCTCTGGGCCTCAGTTTCCTCCTCTGCAAAACAAAATGATCAGACAAGGTGGTCTTGAAGCTCCCTCCCAACTCTCAATCCCATGATCTATGTATAGGAGCTGTACACATGTGATTAAGTGCATTGAAGGAGAGTTGAATAGAAATACACTTTAAATCTATTTAAAGATTTTAAGCCAATAAATTCCCTGTCCATAAACTCTGGTGGGGAAGCAGACTCTGCGTCTCTAACCTGACAATAGCTGTCCCATTTAAAAGCGCTTGCTTGTGACTTCACTGCCTAGTATTCTGGTTACCTAAGAGCGTGCTCCCTTGTTTAGGTATTAACTGCTCTACAAATATTGTCCCACTCCTTAAAGTTACTTTCATAGAAGGTTTAATGCAGCCTAATGAGGAGTAGAGGGGCAGGAGGGGGCGGAGGGCAATATCCCTTTATACGTGTTGGATAAGGTAAATGAGACCAAATAAAATGCAGGATTAAGGCAGGCTTGAGCTTGAAGCCATAGAGGTATAAAGGGGCAGGATTTATTGTTGACTTACATTTTTCAATTGGGTGTGTACGATGGGTTTGCTGAGGATTTATGTATCACATCAATTGGTTTGCATCTCGTGCCAGGTCCCACAGCCTGACTACATACCAGAAACCTCCTTCATGAGCCACTCAACAGAAGACTCACTTTCACCCCAACACAGCGGAGAACACAGTCCCACACACCCTTCCCAGAGGTTAGGGAGAAAACAGTTTCCCTGGGCACACGGAGGAACCAGAAACTTTTGTAGAGTGGGTGACAGTATAATTGGAAGGTGGGTAATTGCCTAAGTCACTTGCTTATACCCAACCATCTGGAATTGCTTCTTCTCCACAAATGGTTATTGACCTTCTTCTGATCTTGCCCAGGAAGGGCCTATACCAAGCCATTCTAGACACTATAGATTATTACAACTTTTGAGGTACAAAATAACAGCACCCTTCCATAGCCCCATGAGGCAGTTAGTGTTATGCTCCCCCTTTTACAGATGTGGGAGCTGGGGCTCAGTGACCTGCCCTTAGACATCTGGCTAGCAAATAGTGGGACTCCTACTTGACTTCAGAGCTTTTATTCTATCCACTATGTTAATCTCCAAGCCGAAGCTCTGAAAAATACGATTTTGAGGGGTTTCTTGAACAACTGTTTGATTCCTGACTTTGTTTCATTTATTAAAAAAAAATGACTGGGATCATTTCATTCTTTCTCACTGAGTGTCTGTGGCAGGGAATGACACATTGACTAAGGGAGGGCTAAAAATTGTGGCCTATTTGTTGTAGAGCATATTATTATTGTTAAGTACATTAGTATGGTTATTTTGGTCCAGTTCCCAATGGAGGATGAGACAACCTCCCCTGTGCAGACTGGGAAGATTTTCATAATGCCAGGTGGCTGGAGAGTTTCTGGGGTTCAGGCCACTGCCCCTCCCTATCCACTTTCCCCCAAAGGGTAAGTTTATAATAACAGTATCTCACAGTTATTTAGATACACCCTATTAAATGTTGTTAATCAGGCTGATGAAAACACATCATTGGGGAAATGATATTACATGGGGCAGCTGGTGATTCTGGAACAATGCTCTGAATGTAAGTGGATCAATGGTCAAATTATGTTCTAGTGGAATGTTAGTGCTTTAAGGTGGGCTTTGGCTATAATTCAATTTAATTCAACAAATATGTGTCAGATGCTTACTATATGCTGGGGATGAAATAATCCCTGTCCTCAGGGAATTTACATTCTATTTTAATGATGTATTGATGAGATTAATAAGCAATCTGGGGACTTTGAACAGGGTATATTGGCATGGTGCTTTATATTTTTACAAGGTATATCCATCATTTACATATATATCATATATATGTATATATATTATTTGCTCCTCATAGTGATTCTGTGAAGTAGATAGGGGAGGTAATAATATCTTTATTTTACAGATGGTAAAATTGAAACTCCAACATAGGTGAAGTAAATGACTAAAGTCACCTAGCTGGGAAGTGAAAGGCACGACTTGAACCTTCTGGTTGACTCAGTGGCCTGCACTTGTTTTACCACCCACTTCTTTCTGTTCTCAAAGCCACAGTGCATGTCACTCACTGCCTTCTTAGAATGATAGGGGAAATGTTTTGTTTTTTTTTATAATGATATGATAAACAACTTTTATTTCAGTAATATTGAAATCAACACACTGATGATGTTCTGAATTAACACCCAGATCCTTAATCAAGTAGTCCCTGGAGAAATGATGAGAGTAGCTGAAATGCATCTTTTAAAAAAAATTTTGTTTTCAATTTCAAATTTTCTTCCTTCCTCCACCTACCCACCCACCAAGAATACCAGAAATATGATATATGTGAAGCCAGGGAAAACATATTTTCATATTAGCAAAAATAAAGAAAATAGGAAAAAATTACGCTTCATTCTTCTCTCAGAGTCCATTATTTTTCTCTCTGGAGGTGGATAGCATTTTTCATCATGAATCCTTTGAATTGTTGTGGATCATTTTGGAGTAGCACTTTCCCAGTTGGTTATCATTACCAGTGTTTTCCTGATTCAGTTCACTTTACTTATCATGTTAAGTCTTCCCAGGTTTTTCTGAAGCCATCCCCTTCATCATTTTGTATAGCACTATGGCATGGAATGGTAGAATCTTAAAGCTGGAAGGGACAGAGGTCATGCCTGAAATAGGAATCCCACCTACACTGTCTCTTCCAGCGTGGCCGTCTACTTGTTCGGCAAACTCCTCTGTTTGGAGTTTAAAACTCTTCACGACCTAGCTCCAGTCAACTTTTCCAGACTTCTCAGAATTATTCCCACTCTTACACCCTTTGGGCTAACCAATCTGATTTTGCTGTCCTTACCTCCATTTCCCCTCTTTGTGTCTTTGCACCCTACAGTGTACTCCTTCCTCACCTCAGCATATTAGAATCCCTGGTTTGTCTTCAAAATTCAGCTCAGGCATCACCTTCTTCATGTAGTTTCTCCTGCAACAGCTAGTGGATAGAGCCTTGTTTGCCTCAGTTTCCTCATCTGTAAAATGAGCCAGAGAAGAAAAATGGTGAATTGCTCCAGTATCTTTGCTAAGAAAACCCCAAATGGGGTCACAGAGTGGGATATGGCTGAAAGAATTGAACAATAAAAACTGTTGTTATGGAGTTTTCTCATCTTGAGTAGTGTGTAGCTTCCCCTCTATGCTGAGATGCCTAAAATCCCATATGACTCTTTCTGATGTTCGTGCTTCTACATGGGTTCGTTTACCTGAAGCTGGCAGCCAGTTGTGCTGAGTTTAGGGCTACTGAAAAGGTGACCTGTGCTTTGCCTTCACTTGAACATACAAAAGCTGGTGACTCACAGAGGAGTCACATTGACATGGGGAGAAGGGCAGGGGAGAAGAGGGAAAGATTTAGACCCAGCTTCTGCAGGTGGCATGGATGACCCCTGAGGTTTCTGTGGAAGGAAGGGCTGAGGAGAAGACCCAGGCAGGTCTCCGTCATGAGGAAAAATCAAAGTTGAGAATTCGCAGAACACACTGAAAGTTAGTTTACTGCAGATCTGTGGGGTGTATGTGTGTGTGTGTGTGTGTGTGTGTGTGTGTGTGTGTGTGTGTGTGTGTGTGTGTATGCTTTCTTAAAGAGAGGAAAGAAAATCAGGGACTTCCATCAAAGGCAAGTACCAGCATGTGGATAGAGTTAAGACCGTTTTCTTGCAGTTCTGGCAATGTTTAGACAAATACAGGCTTGCACAAAGAAATAGCCCATGGGCTGGGGGTGGGGGTGGAGGTGGGAGGAAGACTGCTTCTGTGTGGAGGGATGTTCACAGAGGCTCACAGAATGTCTGCCCTGGCAAGAAGGACCTTAGAGATCATCCTAACTCCCTTGTTTTATAGAAGGAGGGTAGTGACATGTCCAAGGTCATATGGGAGCTCTGTTATTAGTCCAGAAGCAGACCTAGTCCTCATATCATTGCCACCCAGAAGCAAAATATGTCTATGTCTGTGCATGTGGAGGAAAGCTAGTGGTAAGAGAGAATTCCTTCCACCTAGTGGTATTGATTTCAATTTGGAGTTTTCATGCCAAGTCAAGAAGGGCCTTTCCCTTACATTTTGTTAATTGCATAATAAGAGGCAGTATGGGATAATAGAAAGAACGTTGGAATTGGAATCTGAAGCCCTGAATTCAAATCCTGATTCTGTTTCCAACCTGTATGATATTAAACAATTCACTTCACTACAAAGCCTCAGTTTCCTCTTCTGTAAAGTGAGAGGATTGGATTAAATGACATCTGAGATCCCTTTCAGCTCTAAATTGTACAGTGCCTGGCAAAGAGGACTCTCTTCTCTTTTGCTCTGCCCCTCCCCACTGCCTCCAATGAATGGATGATATGCACATCTTTGGGCTTCTGAATTTATTCTAGATGTTAATGTTCCCTCACCAAGAATGAGATATAGTACAATAGGAGGCCATTCCTGAAAGAAAACAGGCTATATACAGAAAGTACCTGTTGGGAGAGAGACCATGAGTGTGTGTGTGTGTTTTGGTTGGGAGGGTGGAGGAGAGACTGGAGGGAGTGAAAATGTGCTGGCTGATGTTAAGAGTAACCACAAAGTTACGTTTCTTTGTCTTCTTGTAGAAGTTGAATGACAGGCGGTGAAATCTGCTCTGCTCATCTGAATGGATGAGAAATATCCGTGGCTTCTCTGAAGTTCTCTTTTCTTCTAGTGGGTGTCAGGTATAGGGGACAATATGGTTCAGGTAAAGGCCAATGATGTTCTTATAATTAAAGCTCCAAAAAATATGAAAATTGGTCATGCTTTCTGAAGACAAGGGATACATGTAGTATTCAAATCCTTAGTTGACTGAAAGGAACTAGAACCCAGTTGGTTTGTTGTTAAAGTATTTTAGCAGTGTCTTAGACTCAGAGCTAGAAGTGACTTTAAAGGTCATTTAGTCCACTTCCTTCATTTTCCAGATGAAAAAACAGAGCCCTAGAGAGGTTATATGATTTACCTAAGGTCATACAGATGAATAATAAGTATCACAGTTGGCATTTACACTCAGGCCCTCTGACTCTTCAAGCCATCGCTCTTTCCTCTATACCTCATACTGAAATTACTGGCTGCTTTAGAAAGCAAGGTTGTGGCAGGATTTCATTAAGTCTTTTAGGTCTACTAGTACAATGAATAAAGCATTGGGCCTGGAGTCTGGAAGAAATGAGTTCAAATCCAGCCTCAGACACTTCCCACCTCTGTGACCCTGAACAAATCACTTAACCCTGTTTGCCTCAGTTTTCTCATCTGTAAAATGATCTGGAGAAGGAAATGGCAAACCACTCCAATATCTTTGCTAAGAAAATCCCAAATGGGTCACAAAGAGTAGGACCTGATTGAAACAACTGGGCAACTACAACAAAATTCTAAGAAGATGATGTATTAGGGAAGGAGCAACAGTAACTCTGAGCTTACTTTCCTGAGTTTAGACTAGCCCTGTGTAAGCCAGTGATGGCTAAGTGGTACAATATAGAGTCCTAGACTCAGAGGAGGCCTGGGTTTAAGCCATTTGGCTACTTTCCCTTCTCTAGACCTTAGTTTTCTCATCTGTAGAATGAAGGTGCTGAATTTGATGATTTCTAAGGTCTCTTCCAGGTCTAATATATTAGAGTATGGGATACAGCCAAACTTTGTTATAAATTTCCTTCTAACTTCTATTATCTATTACCACTGGATCTGGACTCAGAAGACGTGGGTTCAAACCTTGACTTTGCCACTTTCGTATGGGCTTGGACAAGTTTCAACCTCAGTTTTCTCATCTGTAAAATGAGGGCTTTGGACTCGATGACCTCTAAGGTTCTGTCTACCTCTGAATCTGTTATCTTGTGATCTCAAAGGTGCCTCTGAGCTCTAACATTCTATGATCCTTTGATTTGTGCACAGAGTCTCTAGAAGCGCTAACATTCCTTGATCAAATAAGTCAGGTCCTGCTGATCTCACAAGGTTGTTGTGAAGATCAGATGGGATAATATGTGCTTTGTAAAATGTAAAGCGTTATATACATGTCGGGTATTACTAATAAGTTTAAGGATTTGTGTCCAGAGCCCACAGAATTGTTATGCTTACCTCTCTTGAGTGGAATGGTTTAAAGGAAAAAAAAAGAGAGAGCCAGGATTGGTCTGGTGACAATTCTATGCTTTTTTTCAATTCTGAAACTGGCAAGAGGGACTTAATCCAAATAAGGGCAGAGCCAGGAGGAAAAGGGTGTGTCTTCCTTTAAGAGACCTGTATAAAGAAATCCTATTCACTGCCTGAAAAGGCCAGTGTTTAAGGGAGCACAGACCTGCCAGGACAGGTCTGACATGTATGATGACCCCTTATGGTAGATTTTTTAACTTGTAATTTTCACCCCTGCCTTGTGAAGGAATCTTTCCAAAGCAAAGTCTGACTCATCAATTGCAAACTCTGCTTTGCTACCCAGGAAGTTTGCCCCCTAACTGCTTTATTAATTTCTCAGAAGTGAACCATTCAGAGGTCAAGTTGTCCATCCTGGTGCACTAGCCAGAACATCTATAAATCAGCTCCAGAAGGAGATGCTACATTGGGATCATTATGAGTATCTATATAAACAATCCTTTTCATTTAAGACTTATCATCTTATCAAGTGCTTCTGTCAATAACTGGTCAGCTTATCTGGTGATAATGCCAAGGATAAAAATAAAAAGTGCTTCATGGGAAGACCACGATTACTGCCCCTCTTGCCCTTCTGGTATACATATACATCATCTAAGTAGTCGAAGGATATGAAGAAGTTTTCAGAATAAGAACTGCAAGCATTTAAATGCAAATCAAGATGACTCTGAGGTTTCATATCACATCAGAAAAATGGTAAAGGTAACAAAAGCTGGAAAAAGTCAGAGGGGCTGTTAGAGGGGCTTTGGAGACAGGAATGCTTGTGGTAGTCATTTAATCCAACCATTCTGGAAAGTCATTTGCACTTAATGCTTTTTTTAAAAGGGGTGACAAGTGATCAAATCCTTTGAGACTGCCGAAATTTTATGACTAGACACATGTCCTCTTTTGTGGGAGGGGAAGGTCAAAGACAGAAAGAAAGGCTACCTGAGTGCCCAAATATTTATAGCATCACTACTTGCAGTGGCAATGACCTGGAAACAAATTAGATGCTCATTAGCTAAACAAATTGCAGTACCTGAAAGTAATCTTTGTCGTTAGAAACAATGAAGATGCAGAATTCAGAGAAACATGAGGAGGTTTAACGTGAATTGATACAAACTGAAGAAAGCAGAACCAAGACAAGAATATACATCATTACTACCACAGTGTAAATGGAACACCAAAATAAGACTAAATGCTAGGTAAAACAAGCAAACTTGATCCAGAGAAGAGGTGAAAAAATGAACCTTTTCCCTTTTATTACAAAGGTGGATAACTGGACTTTGTTTTGTTTTTTCTTTAGTCTTTGTTAACACTGGCAGCAGAGGAGGGGAGGGATATATTCAGAAATGAATATATTTCTTTTTTTAAAAAGGGCATCAATTAAAAAAGAAAATAAGATTCTGGGGAATCCGTGTATAACCAAAAGAGACCTGACCTAGGAGTCAGGAAACAGGAATTGTTATTTGAGTTCTTGCTTACCTCACAGGATTAAGAGGATCGAATGAGATAAAGATGTGAGGTTTTAAAGGGTTATTATTATTATTTTGGACAGGATCCTTGTAAGGCCTTAGTTTCTGTGATATCTCTCCCAGGAATATTTGCATTTTAAAGAAGAATTTGGAGATAGCAATACTACTCAAAAGAAATGAACTGCTAATGGCTAGATATCATGATTTGAGCTCAAGAGCTACCAGGGGTGCTCAGATCTTGTTACCCATCCTGTCTTTCTTGCCTATATGTAAGATTGGCTCGGTCCCCACCCTCTGAAATAGATCTTCCTTGGTCCAGCTCTAAATACCATCTTGAGACTGCCCTAGGCAGGTGAGGCCAGAAGGCCCAGGGAAACAGGGAGGACTGAATGAATGGCAGCCTTTTAGCTCCAATCCTCATGAAGCACACTGACAGAGAAAGGTGTTGCCTTCTCTTGCCATCCCTCTGTCTAAGAAAAGTTGCCTCCAGCCCTTGATTTCTTAGCAACTGTTTGTTCTGGAAGCAAGAGCCCACAGGAATAGCTACCAATTAAAATAACAGAGTTTCAGGTGACAAAATCTGCAGACACTGAAAACATTTATAATAAGGGACAGGTTTAGAGTTGGGGGAAGGGCAGGGAAGAAAACAGCGACCTTGTCTCTCTGAGAAGCAAGCAAATATAGGGTCTAGTTACTAAAAAAGGGAAAAATTACTGGCAGAATTTCAGGCACTTGCCTCTCACCCTTTGAAGTGTCTACAGGCAGTGTGACTCTGCCTTTAAACACCCCCACCCCCCACATCCTTCATTGCAGGAAGACTTCAGGATACTATCTTTTACCAGGAGAGACTTGCACAGATATGCTCTGAACTGAGAGAGATTTGGAATTGAGTACAAAGTTAGAAATGAGGAGAAAAAGACTGAATTCTTGAGAATTCTGACAATGTGAGAGGCAAATTATTCTAGTTTGTCCTTTGATTTTGAAGAGGGTGATATCTTGACTCATTGGTGAATTGGATTTAAGTGAGGCAGAGCTGCACAAAGTCATCAGCCTCTCTCTTCCAGAGTTGTTGAAGTCCAGAGGCAAGACAAAAGTCAAGATGAGTGCTAATGGCCTGGGATGCAGTGGATTATCTTTGATGTCTGACCAAGTTCTAAGTGCTCCACAGAACTTGCTTCAGTCACCTTCAATGACCCTTGGAATAAATTGTTCTCATCTACCCATTCCAGAGGAGGAAGGTTTCACATATTTGCGGTAGATATCCTCCAAACTCTTAATGGGTTTGAGGTCTGTTGGTTACCCTCAGTCTGGTTTAGTGCATAGGCCAAGAAGGTTTTACCTGGGTGTGGCTGCTATGCATGCTACAACTTCTTGGAGACACAGGTCAGAGTTGGGTGGACTGGTGGGACACCAAAGGTGTAGGAGCAGATCTGAAAAGGGCACAGTGAGCCTTCCCATCAGAGGTGTTAGTTTTCCCTGAATACCCCATACACCCTGTGTGTTGCAGATAAAATGCTGTTGGACTTGGCATCTGGAAGAACTGACTCAGACACTATCTATGGGACTCTGGGCTAATCATAACCTTACTATGTTCTCCTCATCCCATAAAATGAAGGGATTGGAGTTGATGGCCTCTAAAATCCCTTTTACTTCTAGATCTATGACACATGCCTCTCACCATATTAGGGAAATCAGAGGGAGAAAGAGGAGATGAGATGAAAGATATGTTGTGCACCTAATTTGTATCACTTAATATAGAGAGCACCAGACTTGGAGTCAGAAAACCTAGGTTGAAATACTGACACAGGTTTTTATTGACTGACTGTGTGACCCTGAGAAAGTCAGTTAACCTAAGTCTCAGTTAACTCAGTTTCCTCATTTCAAAAGTGGGGATAATAATACAGAGTTATAATGAGACTGGAATGAGGTCATGTAAGGCACTTCCCAAGTCTTAAAGTCCTTTATAAATGTGAATCCATAGTGGGTGGTTCAAATATATTTGTTGAATTAAATTTATTGCTAGGATCATGTAATTTAGAGCTGGATGAGTTTATAGAGATCAACTAGTGCAGTCTCATCCTTTTCCAAATGTGTAAACTGAAGCCTGAAGAGGTAAAATGATTAGCCAGAGATCTCAGGGAGTCAAATAGTCCGTCTCTAGATCTGACTCTCTCCCAACCCCCTGCTTCCCTCATCAATTGGTCCAATAAACATTTATTAAGTGTCTTCTATGTCTCAGGCACTGGGGATACAAAAAGAGGCAAAAAGACAGTTCCTGAACTCAAGGAGCTCACAATCCAATGGAGTAAGAATGAAAGTTAGCTGAAGAATATCCAGGTCTCATTCATTTATTTAAGGAACATTTATTCAGCACCTACTGTGTATAAACCACATTGTACTGGGAATACAAAGGTAGATATTACACACTCCTTGATCTCAAGGGGCTTACAACCCCTTAGAAGGCATAGAAACAAATAATTATGATTCAAAAGAGAGACAGAGAGAGAGAGAGACAGAGAGAGAGAGAGTTTCCCAGGAAATTCGCTGGGAGAAACCTACAAAATGAAGGTGTTGGGCCAGCCTAATAGTCTACTTTCGGGGAAGAAGCCCTGATGGTGTATCTTCTGCCAGTCATTCTAACCCAAGTGATGTAAGGCTTGTTGATGTCCCAGACATGGCCAATACACGAAGATAGGCTGACCCAAGAAAACAGATTTTCCCAGGAGTCAAAGAAGTTATTTGATTCTAAACCTCAGAGAGGTCTATAGCTCACCTCACATACACCAATTAACAGGGACTGCGCTTGCAAACAGAAGATTCAGGAGAGGGAGGGCCAGGGGCAGCATGCTGGCTATGGACCCAGCAGAGCCATGGCCCAGCTACAGACCTTGAGCCAGCAGGGAAGGCAGATGAAAAGCCCTGAGTTTATGCCAAGAAGGCAGCCAGCCATGCCCCCAGATGTCTGGACTGGCAGTCATGACAAATTGGGTGGGGGCAAGGGCATGCTCTGACTTTTGGCATTATGGTCTCACAGCTGCCCAGCATTGGGAGCATCTTAAAAGGGGAAGGGTCAAAAGGAAAAGTCGTGAAATGGACAAAATATGAGCCATTTTTCTTGCTTCCTACAAGTAAATAAGGATCCAGGCTTGGCAGTGCAACTGTGCATGTAGTGACTTCCTTTTCTGTCTGCTCAGGAGGTCTGACTAGTCCCAGGATTTTTATTTTTGTTTTTTTTCCTATTTCAAAAATGCAGTGATTAGGAGTAGGGTGAGAGGAGGCAATTGTTCTAGTAAAGATGTCACATGTTTAGGATCCTCTCTTTCTGGAGAGGGCTTTGAGGGTGAAAGGTTAGGAATAACTCTTCTTCCTATTTATTGGACTTACTTGCACTTAGGAGCTCCAGAAATCCCACCACTATGAAATTCCATACATGTGCCCAGTGCATCTCTGAATGATGAGAGGACCTATTGGCTGAAGAGGATCTCAAAGGAGATAGCATATTTACTTGGAAGTTTAGCCCATAGGTCAAGCATTCAGGGGTTTTGACCAATGTTCTCCCTCACTCACTTCTACCTTTTAAAATGAATGATTTCCTGATTTCACCTCAATCTCCTGTGGCTTATAGATTTAGAGCTGTAAGGGAACTTTAGAAATCTATCAGTTCAATCCTCTGTTTTATTAATAAGGAAGTTCAGGTCCAGGGAAATCAAGTAACTTGGCCAGGCTCACACAACTACTGAATAAGAGAATGAACTTCAAACTCAGGTCCTCTTATTCAAAATCCAGAGCACTTTCTACCATATCATCCTTCCTGTACATGAGTCTGGCCTTGATCTGAAGAGCTGGAAAGGAACCTAGGACCTAGAACAAGAACAGTGCTAGAACTGGAAAAGACCCCCATAGAACAGGCCTTAGAAATAATTAACTCACTTATCTTAAAACTAAGGAAACTGAGGCCAACAGGGATGTCTTGTCCAGGGTAACACAATGAGTTCATGACAGAGTTCGGACTAAAAATCAAGTCTCCTGACTCCTGGTCTAATTTTTTCCTTACAGAGACTGTGTTCCATCCTTTTCTCAGTGACTTTGATAAGATTCCAGGTGTTTTCCATTTCCTCAGCTACAACCTCCCTGCATTGATACTCTGTTTTAAGGAAGCAACCTAGCTTATTCTCTTGGAGAAATGGAAATGTACATGGCCCCTTTCTCTACCAAAAGGCTCCCCCAAGGATGTTCATGGAGATGAAGGTGAAAGCAACCTCCTGGTCCCAGGTGCTGGCTAAGCTCTAAACTGGAGTGGGAGTGGGGGTGGGGGAGTCAAAACTCTGGAATGAATTGAATTGTGAAAATTCAGAAAAAGCTAGCTGGGCTCCAGGACATGCTGCACTAGGCATTCGTGTATTCAGATAATGTTTCTAGCCTTTGTGAATAAAGTCCATGGGCTGGCTTCTAGAGCCTCAGTCTTTCCCTGGTGATTGTTGCAAAAGCCATGAGGCCTCCAACCATTCTGAGGCAAGGGCTGGCCTTTCCCATCTCATACCTTGGCTTACTTCTCCCTTTATGCTGGCATAGTTCAATTTTCTTCTCTCACGCTGTTTTAACCTATCCTTCATGCAACTTGCAAAGTAATCTTCCTGAAGTATAGGTCTGACCTTGTCACTCGTCTCCAATGGAATCTTCAGCAGCTCCCTATTGTCTCTGGGATGAAATATAAACTGTTTACCTTGGCATTCAAAGTTTGTCATAATTTGGTTCCCATCTCCTTGCCAGACTTATTTCACGTCACTCCTTTTCACACACTCTACCTTTTAAGCCAACCTGGACTACTTTGCATCCCATCCCCCATCTCTGTGCCTTTGTATAGCTGTCCCCCATATTTGCAATTCAATTCCATAAGCACTTATTAACCACCACATTCCTGGGTTAAGTGCTGGGGTTACAAACAAGCAAAAAAGAATATCCTTGCCCTTAAATAGCTTAAAAATGAAAGGGGAAAGACAATACACAAAAGGAAGCTGAAAAGGTAGGAGGGAAGAAGGGGGATGGCCACCAAGGGGGATGGCCACCAAGGGGATTCCCCACTGAGAGACGTGATGTTAGGGAAGCTGACCTCAAAAAGAGCTGCTAATGGAAAATGGAATTAAGTGGGAAATTGTGAGCCATCTTTAAAGGAAGGCTTTGGGAGGAGTTTAAAAGCTCTGCCCTCCAATCAGATGAGAAAAGCAAATGAGAGTGGGTTCAGTAAGGGGGTTGAATATGAAAATCTGAGTCAGTCAGCATGATGTTGAGTTTTCAGCTGGTCAGTTTATTGAGGGAGGGTGGGGGAAGGGTGTTCTAGGAGTTAAGCCAAACTGCAGATGGAAAATGGAATTACTCCAGGTATGGGTAGCAAGAAAGGTGATCTGAGCCTCCAATCCATGATGCCAGTAAGCTGGTGAGATGCTGGTATGAACTGCAAAGGTGATCTCGTGGGAAGGGTGGGAGAGTTGCTGTTCAGCCTGGGCTAAGGTAGGATTCTCCTGAATCAGTTTCCCTACTGACACCTGACAGACTTTAAGCCTGACTGAATGCAAGTGGACAATCTAATCCTGCCTGGAATTGACATGAAGTTGGGGAGATATTGTATCCCTGTAATGTCCCTACTCTTGGTGGCAATTTCCTATAGTCAAAAGGTCTGTAAGCTTAATACCAGATCTATTCAATTATAGATTATTGATAGGGGAACATCCAAGGTTAAGCCTAAAATTAAGCTATTAGGCATAGGACTTTGGACCAACAACAAGTTAGAGTCCTTTAATTCTTAGTAATTCTGTGGAGACAATTAGGTCAAGAGCTTGTGAAGTTAGCAACATAAATGTTATTTGTGTCTCAGTTGGTTAATGTTTAAAAAAAAATTCTTTTGTGGTCCACATGGTAAATGCTTTAAAAAGAAGTATCACCTGACCAAAAGTCTGAATTGTTTTATCTGTTATAAACTGTGTTAAAAATGAAAAATAAAATTAAAAAAAAAAAGAAAACGGAGTTACCTCTCTTCTAACTTTCTCCTCTTAGAATGCTTACAACTCAGACGAAGAGATGAGAAGGCAGCCTCAAACTACCTCTTCATGGAGACGGGCAGACCGTAGGTTTTACATGTTGCACGAGTTTTTTTGGTTATAATTGTACTGGGTTTTTTTTTTTGTTTTAAAAAAGTGCTATTTGTTATAAGGAATGGTTGGGAGGGTATAACTATGATGGCATAAGAAACAGAAGATATCAATAAAAACTTACTAAAGCAAACAAAAAATAGTGTTTCACTTCCTTTAAGGCTCTGCTCAGGTACCACCTTCTTTGGAAAGGTGGTTTCATGATTTTCTTAGCTATGAATGTTCTCACCCTATCCATGGTACCTAGTATTTACTTAGCAGTTTACATGGAGGCTCCTTAGGGGCAGGAGTTTTTCATTCTCGTCTTTTTATCCCTAATGTCTGGTGCAGTGTCTTGTATACAGTAGGCATTTAATAAATGCTTGTGACATTGACATAGTTTGATTCCTTCACTAGTTTGACTACATATTTCCTGTGGTTTTTTTTTTTCCACCTGTAAAATTGCTGTAAGTCCAGTGAGGTTTCCAGAAAATTTAAGACAGAATGCAATTGCATGTGGCTCATTAGCATGGACTAGATAGGGACCCAAAGGAAGTCAAAGAAAGGATTCATCTATTTAAAAATTCATAACAGTACTTTGGGTTGTAGTAAAGGACTGGAAACAGACAGAATGTATGCCCTTTAAATAGGAAAGGCTGAACAAATTGTGGAATGTGAATGGAATATTATTGTGCAGTGAGAAATTACAAATATGAGAAATTGAGAAAAAAAAGGGAAGACTTGCAAAAAAGAATGCAAAGAAAGCAGAACCAGGAGAACAATATACACAATGAATACAATCATTTAAAAGAACACTAAAAGGCAGACCATTCTGAATAATTATCACATCCAACCTTGTGCATAGAGAAGAGATCATGAAACAGACCTCTGTCTTCTTCCCATGGAGCTGGGAAGCTGCATGTGGGAAACACCACATACACCATCACATCTGGTCACTGTCATTCTTCTTTGTTACAAGGTAGGAGGGTTCAGGGCTGGGGACAAGGGCATATCTCAAAATGACTATGATTTAAAAATACAAAGCATCAATAAACCATATTTTTTTTTAAATCACAGGTCAGGTGTCTAAGAAGTTTGGCTGATAATAAATTTTGCCATGGTTCAGAGGCATCCAGAGGAATAATACTGGGCAGAAGAAAGAGCTTTGGACCATGTTTTTGGAGCTTTGATAACAATTACCTATTTGATCTTGGGTGAACTGCTTTTCTTCTCATTTTCCCCTATAGAACTGTTGTTTGGACTAGATTACCTCTAAGATCCTCCCCCCACCTTTTTTTAATACTTCAAGTATTTAGATAATTGCTTCTCTCTCCCTGCCCCATCTTCCACTTCCTAATAGTCACAAAATAATAATAATAATAATAACATGCAGTCAGGATACCCAAGTCCCTAGCTCACAGTATCAATCAGCAAGCATTTAGTAAGAATTTGCCATGGGCCAGGCACAGTGCTAAACAAGGGGAATAAAAAAACAGGCAGGAAGACAGCCCTGCCCTCAAGAAGCCCACATTCCAATGGCGAAAGCAACATATAAAAGGAAGTTGAAAATGGGAGTTTGAGAGGGGCAAGGGTACAATGGGGAAGTCTGGAGTTCAGCCTAGTGGGAAATGAAGACGACTGGCCTGAGCATCATCCTTAAATAGAGGTTCCTTGGATATGGCATTCCCCCTCCCTGGGCCTCAGTTTCTACATCTGTAAAAAGAAAGGTTAGAGGCAGCTGGATGGCTTCAGGGATAGAGCACCAGACCTGGAACACCTGTGTTCAAATCCAACCTTAGACTCTAACTAGCTGTGAGACCCTGAGCAAGTCACTTAATCTTGTTAGCCTCAGAATCCCCATCTGTAAGATGAGCTGAAGAGGGAAATGGCAAACACTCCAGTATCTTTTCCATGAAAACTCCAAATGGGGTAGTGAGGAGTTAGACACAATTGAAACTATTGAACAAAAAGAAAGGTAGTAATAGAGGCATCACAGTGTGCTAAAAAAGGGTCCTAGATCTGGAGTCAGAGGATCTGACTTTTCACCTCTACACTTATTACCTGTGTATTTCATTGCACATCTCTGGGTCTCCGTTTTATCAAATGTAAAATATCGGATGTGAACTAAATGACCTCTAAGGAGCCTTTCAGCTCTCAGTCTCTGATTTTCCCTGTCCATTTCAGCTCTCTGAAGAAGCCCTTATACTCATACAGTGTTTTATGTTTCCGAGAACACATTTTGGTAATCATCCCTCACTGGATGGTCACAACAGTACCACAAAGTAGACAGAGCAGGTACTTCTGTTCCCATTTTATAGATGAGGAATCCAGGCTCAGGGGGGTAAATGACTTGCCCTATGGTCCATAATAGATAACTGAAACAAAACTTGATCTGGTGCAACTGGATTCCTAATTCTGGTTTGTTTCCTCTATCTATATCTTGCTGTCTCCCTAGGCTAGGCTAACTTTCACTAGTCTGGGCTACTAGAATCCTACAGTGTCAGAACTGGAGGGGACCTTAGAGGTCTTCTAGTCCAAACCCTTCATGGTGACTGTTAGAGGCACCATGGCATGTCGGATATGAGAAGTAGTTACAATCTGAAGGGAGCTGGGTTCAAATCTCACCTCTGATACTTACCACTCAGGTGACTGGAGGGCAAATCACCCTCTCTGAGCCTCAGTTTCCTCCTCTTGAAAAGGGCATTAATGCCCAAAGCACCTGCATCAAAAGGCGGTTGTAAGGATCAAATGAGATCAAATTGATAAAGCGCTTTGCTAACAATAAAGTCCTATATGAACGTCACTTATAATTATGGCTTGGGGAGCCTTATTGGCCAGGTCTCCTGCACTGCTCTCCCTGGGGACTTCTCTAGTTCTAAAGTCAGAATTCATTTTTATTATTTTTCAGGGGCAAGGAATCTCCCCAGGCTTACTGCTTTGGGGTATCCAGTATCCTCTTAACAAAATTCATTCCCCCAAAGGCACAATGCATGTCTCCTGGCTTCCTTCAAGTCTCAGCTAAAATCCCACCTTTGACAGGAAGACTTTCCCAATCCCTTTCAAGCCCCTCCCCTCCAGTTGATTACTTCCTATTTATCTTGCATGTAGTTTGTTTGAATATAGTTGTGAGCTCCTAAAGGCAGTGAACTTCTTGCTTTATTTGGTTTCTCCAGCACTTAGCATACATAGTGCCTAGTACAGGGTAGTCATTTAATAACTGTTTACTAATACAAATATCTGACTGGTTATAATATTATATATTTGGAGCTTGAATGTTCCTTAGAGTCCATTAAGTCCAACCCCTCCTTCTACAAATAAGGAAACTGAGGCACACAGAGGTTAAGTGACTTGCTCTGAGAGATATGGCTAGTAAGAGTCTGAGGCAGGATTGGAACCCATGTCTTCCCAACTCCAAGTCTAACACTGCCACCACTCCTTATAGCCTGTCTTAATGTTCTGACAAGCACTTCTTCTAAAATCTAATTTCAACTTATCTCTTCCCTTTTCACAGTCAGTGCCACTCCCTTTATTCACTAACGCTTTATATCTCTCCTGTCATTTGGGCTGAAGCAGGTCTGATGAAATAGTACCAGACAGTGCCATTTTTTTTTCAACCAAGACTGACAGCCCCTAAGAAAATCTGTTTTATTCAGCAGCTGACTTCTGGGTCTGGAGGCTGGACTTTTGAAGGCTTAAACAGAAGTGTAGGACTCTAGGGCGCTCTCTCCCCTTTGAACTGGTCAGGCACTGTGGCCCTGGCTTTCTTCACTGCTAATTGTCTTGGCTAGTTCAGGGATTTCTGTTCTTGTGTAGTCATCAATGCTTAGTCAGAATCTGAAGGAGAAAACACATTCTTGCCCAAACAGAAAAAGGGAATTTTGTTCAGCTTGCAAGGGGAGCTAGTTTCTTGAATCATGTTCAAATGACATTTCTGCCACTGAATTTGATGAAGACAGTTGAAAGTTCACTTAGGCAGAACTGTGAGGCATTTCTGCTGTCAGCGTCAATTTCAGAAAGAAATGGGGATCATGCCATACAAAAATGTGAAGATTATGAGATCAGGTGCTTTTCATAACTATGGCTAAGATGGGAGAGTTCTTAAACAAAGTGTAGATCATAAAAGACAAATTGGCAATTTGGACTACCTAAAGTTAAAAAGCTTTTTATCCAATAAAACCAACCAGTAAAGACACAATAGAAATGGTAGAATAGGGAAAATATTCACATCAACTATCACCAATAAAAACTGGTATCCAAGATATATGAGGAGTTGACACAAATCTATAGCACAAAAATCCATTCCCTAATAACAAAGGATATAAACAATTTTTAGAAGAATTGCCTCCCATAAATGACCATATGGAAACATGTTCCAAGTCATTCAGAGAATGCAAATTACAAGGTTTTATTTTCTCATACCCAACAGATTGTCAAAGATGACCAAAAAATGGGAATAGCTAATGCTGAAAGAACTATAAGAAAGATAAACATAGAGATGCATTTGAGCAGTGAATTGGATAGCCTATCTATTCTGCGTATCAACTTGGAATTATGCCAGGAGAAAAATTATTGAATATCTATACCCTTTGATCCAGCCATTGTACTACTTAGCTTATTCTTCAAGGTAGTCAAAATTAAAACAAAAATTCAAGATATAACAAAATATTTATAGCATTACTTTTCATAGTAGAAAAAAATGGAAATAAAATGAGTGTCCATTGATTTTGATGATGGCCGAAAAAAATATGGGTTAGGGAAGTAATGGAATATTATTGTGTCAGAGGAAGTGATGAATATGGGGAATTTAGAGAAAATTGGGAAGGTTTGTATGAACAGCTTCATTGGAACAAGTAGAATCAAGAGAACAGTAGACACAGTCACTTCTACAGTGTAAATGAAAAGATAGGTAAAAGTCAACTGAGCTCTGAATAACTGAAAAGGTAGCCACAGTTCCAGAGAACACATAATGATGTTTGTCCTCCCTCTTGGCAGAGAGACTGAGGACTGTCAGGAAAGAGTATATCCTATGTAGTGTATGTATGCATTGTATTCACTGCTGGTTTTTGCTTATCTTGTTGTTGGTTTGTTTGTCACAAATGCAGTTTCATTTTGGGGATGATGTTGAGGACAACTTGTAATGTAAAGGAGGGTAAGGAAACAGGCATTTATAGAGTACTATGTGCCAGGCATTGTGATAAGTGCTTTTTACAAATATTATCACATTTGATCCTCACAATAACTCTACCAGGTAGGTGCTATTATTATTCTGATTTTACAGTTGAGGAAACTAAGGCAAACAGAGGTTAAGTGACTTGCCCAGAGTCACACAGCTAATAAGTGTCTGAAGCCAGATTTGAACTTGGGAAGGTGAGTCTTCCTGACTCTAGGACTGACACTGCACTGCCTAGCTGCCCAGCAAATTTTGGTTAGTCACTTTAATCTCTCTGGGATTCAGTTTCCCCAAAGGTAAAAAGAAATAGACTAGTTGATCTTCAGTTTGGGGTACCTTAGAGACCACCTAGAAGAGAGTCTTAGAAAGAAAGTCACTACTTCGGATTTTGTACAGAATTATAGAATTTAGAACTCAGAGATAACTGGTTCAATTCCAAAGCTTTAGAGATGGCCATCTCTAAATGCAGGACCAATAAAGGTTAAGTCACTTGCCCATGATCATACAACTGGTAAGCGGCAGAATTTGAAGTCAAGTCTTCTAACTCCAAGGTCAATGGTTTGTTGTTGTTTTTTCCCCCAGTAGAATGCTGCCTCTCTCTCCAGATATCTATTTGACTTATATGTTATCCTATTATTCCCCTATTGGTATGTTAGTTAAAAAAATAAAATGGGAGGAGGACTTAGGTGGCTTCCAGAGAATGTCCAGTTTTGCAAAGCGTTGCAGAATTAAGAAACAATGCTTTTGTTCCAGAGGGACCAAGAAGCTGTCCAGAATGGATTTCATTGATACTTTTGATCCCTTGATTCTTTAAATCAATTAGATGAAAAATGAAGCTAGCTGATTATGTTACTTTGGATTCTAACATCTTGAGAATTATTTTTAAAACTATTCTATTGATATCTAAATATTAGTCACTTTCTAGACACCTCCCTCCCCCCACCCCCCAATGGGACTGTTTTAACAAAGAAAAACTAAGCAAAAACATACAATTCAGTGAATATATTACAGAGTATAAAGAGTGTTCCATCCTAGTCTTTCCCTGACTTTGTCAAAAATGGGGAGGCCTATTTAATTATCTGTTGTCTGGGGACTTCCTTGGTTTTTCTGTTACTTCAAGTTTCATTTATATTGTTGTATTTTTATAGTGTTCTGTTGGTTTTCATTCATTCATGCTATATTAGTTCATAACGTCTTCTCAACTTTTTTCTGAATTCTTCATGTTAATTATTTTTCACTGCTTGTTACATTTCATATATCATAGTTTAAAAAATATATTTCTTAATTGATGGGCACTCACCTTGTTTCTACTTCTTTGCTACCACAGAAAGGAATATTATGAATACTTTGGTATATATTAGACACTTACTTTTTTCTTTCACTTCCTCGGGTCATATGCCCAGGATTGCTGGGTATGAATGGTTTAGTAACTTTCCTTATGTGATTTCAAGTTGATTTGTTGAATGCAAGTAGAAACCACTAAGTTATTTTAGTTGGCAATTCTCAGTTATTTGGAGCATGTTTTCATGTGGTCATTTATCATTCACAATTCTTTTAAAACTTCATATTCTCTGACCACTTTATCTGTCTGTCTGTCTATCTATCTATCTATCTATTATCTATCTATCATACTATTCTTATGGAGAAGCTAGAGAAATGTAGACCAAATGATAATACAATTGGATGGCTAGACTCAAAGAATGGTTTTTAGGGGTTCAGTGTCAACATGGCAGGAGATCTCTAGTGAAATACCCCAGGAATCTGGCCTTAGCCCTGTGCTAGTTTACATTTTTATCAATAACTTGGATCAAGGCATAGGTGGCATGCTAATTAAATTTGTAGGTGACACAAAGCTGGGAGGGAGGATCCCATAATACAGTGTATATGACAGAGTTAGGATCCAAAAGAGTCTTGATAGGTTAAAAAGGGTCCAGAATCTAAGAACTAACTCAAAATCCTACCTGATTCCCTACTCTCCTTTTTTATACAGTCTTTAGACTATGAATGGTTTTAAAATAAAGTTTTATTATCTCATGGGCCATACAAAGACAAGTAGGCTGGAGTTTGCTGACCCCTGAGATAGAGCTTTGGGCTGGATCTAATAAGATGAAAATCAATAGGGATAAATCTACAGTCTTGCACTTGAGTACCATAAAAATCAACTTCATAAGTACAAAATGGGGAAGGCATAATTAGACAGTGGTTATTCTAGGAAAGATTGGGGAGTTTTAGTAGATTGCTAGCTCTTTATGTGTCAGCAGTGATGTGGCAGTCAAAAAAACTAACATAAATTTGGATTTCATTCCAAAAGGCATCATTTCTAGGAATAAGGTAGTTATAGAATCACTGTACTCTGCCTTCATCAGACTTCATATGTTGTATTGTGTTCAATTCTGGCCACCCCGGTTTAAGAAGGACACTGAGGAGTTGATGAATGTCCAGAGGAGAGAAAACAGGGTAATGGGAATCCAAGCAACTTTGAGTCCATGTCATATAAACATCAGCTGAAGGCATTTGGCATGTTTAGCCTGGAGAAGAGAAAAATTATTAGAGGAGGATGGGAAGATGATGGCTGTCTTCAAGTATTTGATGGGCTGTCATGCAGAGATAGGATTAGATTTGCTTTGTTTGACCCTAGAGAGTAGAACCAGAAGCAATGGGTGGAAATTGCAAAGAGCTTTGATGTCAAGAAAATTTTCTTAACAAGTAGATCTGTCCAAAAATGGAATGGACTACTTTAAGAGGTAGTAGGTTCCCCCTCCTTGAACTGGTCTTCAAGGCATGGAGGTAATAGGATATGGAATACTTAGTTTAGGGATTGGCAAGCAGGCTGCTTTTAACAAGAGTATGGAAGGTAAGAATGGTAGTAATGTGACGTGAATCTGAAAAGACAGGTCAGAGGCACCTTGTGAAGGTCTTTAAACACAAAAGTAAAGAATTTGTATTTTGTTTAGGGGGCAGAGAAATCATTGAAAATTCTTGAGCTGGACACTGGTGTAGGCAGATTCCTCACCCATTTTGTGCCTCAATTGCCTCATCTGCAAAATGAGATGATTGTTCTAGATGATGTCTAAGGTTTCTCCAAACTCTGAAGGTCTGTGATTCTATTTTCTAAATGTTTCTTGACTAACTGATCAATTGGCTATTGTCCTGCACCTGGAAACACTATGTATTAGGACTCTCGCATCATCACATCCCTGGATTTCCTGTCCCTAGGTGACTTCATAACTTCTAGATCACTTTGATTGTGGCCCATCCATGTCTTTGAATATGCCATTCATTTTGGATGTTTTCCTAAGGTGAGTTTAGGATACACTCTTCTCCCTATTAGCTAGCACATTGGCAAGGTGACTCAGACAATTGTTTTTCCTTCAAAGAGGATGTCAATATCTTTGGAGACACCCTCTTTCCCAGGGCTAAGACCCAGCAAGCGGGCTGTGCCCTGAGCTTGGCATAACAACAATCCTTTGCACTCTGGATGATCTCACCCACTGGCAAAGTGTACTGCTTTGACCAGTACCAGGTGTTCACTGAGGGATTTATGATTTTGCTGCCTAAAGCCATCTATCCACATCTCTTGACATGCTCACAATCCCTGTTTCTTGTAATTGCTAAGTGAACCGAACCAGGAACTGTACTCTTATTCCTGCCATGCTAACCCTGGTTTTATATCCTGCTAAATAATTGCAAGGCTCAACGACACTTAAGACTTAAGACAATCAACTTAAGAACTGTTCCCGTAGGACCCAGTAGCACCACCATTATCCACACATGAGCCTGTTGTGGGAATTGCTAAGAATGATTGTGTCATGGACCAGCCCACTTGTAGTTTTTACATATATAAGACATGCCTTTGCCCCAGCATATTAAGCCCTCTTTTTCAGGAAGGGTGGGCTTCTGCTCCCAAGCAGTTTCCTCGCTCTGGAATTAATTAAACTTCTATTTAATCCCTGACACACCTGCCTCTGGTCTGCTGTGTTTCGTTCTGTCCAACCCCAGACTAGAGGCTGGTTCTGGTACAGTTGACAAGGACCAATGGCATGTCTTGACTTGGGCGTGAATTGGATTTAAGTGGGGCAGATCTGCACAAAATTGTCAATCTCACTCTCTTTTCCTCAGTCATCAAAGTACAGTAGCAAGACAAAAGCTGGGATGAACTTGGTGTCTTAGATGTTTAAGGAAGTTCTAATCTCTCCACAATGCCTGCTTCAATTGCTTTCATGGCCATTGGAATAAATTGTTCTTATCTACCCATCTCACCAGGGGAAAGTTCACATGCTTAAAGTAGACATCCCCCTCACCAATAAGGTTCAGCCTTGTCAGTTACCCACAACCTGGTTTAGCCCATTTGCCTACTGGTGTGTGGCTGCTGCACATGCTACAGCTTCTTGGAGCACAGGTGAGAGTTGGGTGAAAGGTGGACACCAAAGGTGGATGAGCAAGCAGCCATGAGAAGGGTTCAGCAAGCCCTTCCACCAGAGGTTCCAGTCTTCCATGAATACTCCATACAAACCACTCAGACAATAACAGAAGGAGGATGATTTTCACTGATCTTCACCTGTTCATGCCAACTGGCTAATCAAGGTAAATGGATGATGGAATGAAGGAACTCCAATAGGAGGAGCAGAGAAAATGGTAAAAATATATTCCAGAAGCTCTACAGGAACATTTGACTCGTGTTGGGCTTGAAATCAAAGGCAAATGATTTAGTTTTTAAATTTGTTTCTAATAGTTTTATTATAAATTTAAACACCAAATAAAATAAGTATTTTCATGCTCAAAGTTGAGTAGAAAAAAAGAGTATGTGAAGCTGTGGATTTCTAGATGAAGCTTTTTTCTTTTAAATATATGATAAATTTGACATATGAGTTTCAAAACTGTCCTATTTTTTCTGTTTCCTTCTAGCCTTCACTCCGTTCTTTACTACAAATTAAAAAGTGCTTCAATGTCCATCTTTTTTTTCTCTTTTTATTTTTTGGAGGAGGATGGCAACCCATCTCAAATCATCCTTCTGCTTCCCCCTTGCCTCCCCCATTAAAAAATTGTAACATATATAAAATCAAACAAAACCACAGTCTGTGTCCAAAAACACGTCTGATTCTACTTTGAGTTTATCATATCATTCTCAGGAGGTGGGCAAGGTATGTCATCATCCATCTTCTAGAATCATGGTTGGTAATTACATTGATGAAGGGAGGTTTTAAGTCCTTCAAAGTTATCTTCCTTTTTAATGTTGTATAATTTTTTTCCTGGTACCACTCACTTCACTATGCTTCGGTTTATACAACTCTTCAAAGATCTGTCTGAACCCATCTATTTTGCCATTTTTTTATAGTACTATTACACCCATATACCACAACTTGTTTAGCCATTTCCTAATTGATAGGTACCTCTTCAGTTTCCTTTATTTTTTTCTATTATAAAAAGAACGGCTATGAATATTTCGGTGCACATGAGACCCTTTCCATTTTGATCTCTTCTGAATATAAGCTTAGTAGTGGTTTTGCTGGGTCAAAGTATATGGGTAATTTGGTGACTTTGAGGGAGTTCCAAATTGCTTTCCAGAGCTGCAGAACCAATTCAATAGCTCTGCCAGCAGTGTATTCATGTGTCTGTTTTCCTGTAAACTTCTCAAACAATTGTCATTTTCCTATTTGGCGTATTAGAGACAAATGATTTGTGACTCTGTGGTTTTCCCTGCTCTAGAAATATAGATTTTAGAGTTATAAGGGACCCTCAATGTTATTCAGTCCTACCCCCTCAAGTTTCTGAAAAATCTGAGGCAGTGAGGTGAGTCGCAACAGATTGTTTAAAAACACAGCTAAGATTTGAGCCCAGATTCTCTGACTCTAAACCCAATAGTTTTTCCACTGTACCACAGTACCTTCTGTGGATCTCAGCTTTCTCTAGTACCATGACAGTGTGGAGGTGAATGGGTCTCTGCACTATGTATGACTTACTTCTTCCCAATGGTGATGACTGTCTCCATACCTGGCCTCCTAGTCCTCTAGCTGTGAGTGTTGGATCAGCTCCCCACCTGCACTGAAGTATTATTGTGGTGATAACCCTCTTCTGGAGTCCTACCTTCCCTCAAACTCATAGGGCTGAGGGCCAATCTCTTTCATAGTTGGGTCACCCTAGAGCAATAATACCCATGTTTATAATGTACTTTGTACCACTTCCTTGCCCCACCCTCTATGACCCCCCAACCGAATTTGCTGCAAGCTATATTTTTGGCTTAATTAGCCTCTCTGGCTTTCTCATCTGTAATTTGGGGAGGCTGGACATCTAACCATTTCTAGCTGAATCTGTGGCAAAACTTAGCTCATGAGGTCACTTGGATGAAAAATGCTTCTTCTCTAGGTCTTTGTGATTTCAATTCAACAAATACCCTAGGGATACACAAATTTTAAAATGAAAAAATTAAAATGCTCCACATAAGTTGACTCCTTTAATTTTTACAACCATCTTGTGATAGAAAGAATAAGGATTATTAGCCCCATACCATAAATAAGGAAAAACAAGCTTGATAGAGGCTTACTCCAGTCTTCTGCTGCCCTGACTGTTTTTTTCAACCCTCCTGAACAAGATGCCTCCCAGGTGAAGCTCATTACCTCTTATCTCATCTCCAAGTCGCTAAATCAAGTCTTCTTGAGTGACACCACCTCCTTTCCCCTTCTCTCCTCTTTGACTGGAGGGTTGGAGGATGGAGTATCAAACTCCTCCCAATACCTTCCATTATGGAGCAGAAACTGGACTTTTGGACTCACTCCACTTTGTCTCTGCTGCCCTGTCTGTTTTTTCAACTCCACAAAATTAGATGCTCCCCCTGGTGTCCCACCTCTCCTTTATTGCTTCCTTTTGTGTCTTGTCTCCTCAGTTAGATTGTAAAATTCTTGAGGGCAGGGACTTTTTAAAAAAAATTCTATCCCCAGGGCTTAGCAAAGTGCGTGGCACACAGTAGACACTTAATAAATGTTTAATGAATTGAATTAGAAGTTATGTGATTTGCCTGAGGTCACATAGCTAACCAGTGTTATTGCCAGAACTATGACAGAATACGTCTTCTGATTCTAAAACTAATTTTTGTACGCAGTTTATAATATTTATCACATTCTGCCTTACGTTGTTATTTGTGTCCTTATCTTTTCCTAATATAATGTTAGTTCTTTGAGGGAAGGGACTGTTTTTCATTTTGGTCTTTATATATTCAGTACCTCACATCGTGCTCTCAACACAATTAATAAATTTTTATTAAGTGCCTACTACTTGCCAGGCGTTGCGGCAAGCACTGGGGATACAAAGAAAGGCAAAGACAGCCCTTGCTCCCAAGAAACTCACGTTGTAATTAGGGAAACAGCATGCAAAACACTACGGATGGACAAGCTATGTACAGGATAAACTGGAAATCATCAATAGATTGAATAAGTGCCAGGCATTGTGCTTAGCTGGTTGGTTGTTGTCCTTTATGCTAGAAGAGGACCAAAATGACATCACTATGTTGTGTTAAGGTACAGTGTGTCAGGGCTGTGGCTGATTGGACCCATATGAACTTGGAAGACTCTATCACAGATTGGGCACAAAAAATCCATACGAGCATTTGGGTGGAGATGTCTCTAAATTTGCTCCTATCACATTTCTTTTGAACTACTGCAATTATGCTTTACTCTTAGACCAAACATAGGGCAGAGTATTTCCATAGAGTGGTTTGGATTTTGATGCTGGGTGGTCCTGTACCAGCATCTCCCATGTGTCACAATAGATTCCAAAATTCTTCAGAGAGACCTTGAGAGTGTCCTTGTCTCACTTCTTCTGACCTCCATGCAAGCATTTGCCTTGTATGAGTTCTCTGTAAAATATTCTGTGGTGGATGGAGTAGTGATAGTACTCATTGGACTTGGAGTCTGGAAGACTTGAGTTCAAACCCTATCCTCACACGCTGACTGTGTGACATTTACAGACCTCTTTCAACTGATCGTACTAAACACTGAGGACACAAAGACAGTCAAATCCACAGTCCCTGTTCTCAAGAAGCTTACATTCTAAAGGACGAGACAACTATGCATGCACAAAATATATTGTAAATGTGAGATAATCTCAGAGAGAAGGCACTTTCACTGGGGGAGGGAGGATCAAGCACGGCCTCTTGCAGAAAGTAAGATTTGAGCTAAGTCTTGAAGGAAACCAGGAAAAGGAATGAAAAGGAAAAATTTAACAAATGCTTGTTGAATTGAATTGAATTCTCTTATTTCCACTATTCCCCACTAGACTGTAAATTTTCTTGAGGCCGAGGACCGTCCATAGTACTCCATAGCAGTCCAGCAAATAAAATAGATGATCCATAAATGTTTGGGGAATGAATAAATGAATGAATGCCAAGGTAAATAATTCTATCCTTTTAAATGTTTTCATTCACTTTTTTATAAGCATTTACTGAATGCTTACTCCAGTCAAGCCTCTGTCCTGAATCCTAGGTGGAGAAATACAAAGGTGTGGTCCCTGCTTGGGTAGAGTTTACAACTTTGTATTCAAATAGAGAAGGGGCATGAAAGGAGGTGGTGGACAATAGGACAGAGTATTTCCATAGAGTGGTCTGGATTTTGGCTCAGACTTGCTATACCTTCCTGGATCCATCACTAAACCTCTGTAGGTCTGTTATTTTTCTGGAAAATGGGGTTAAAATACTTTTCAGGTCATCCTATTTCCTACCTCAGAAGGGAACTAGAGAGAATGAATCAGACCAAAGGGTTGTATGACACTAGAAATGTTTTTACAAGAAAAAAAGATTAAGTGGATAGATTGTTGACATAATTTCTGCCTTTGACTGTCCTTGTGACAGAGTCTATTTGTAAGCATCACTTTCTGGCAAACTAGATGTTGGTCATAAGGAAATACAAGGGTAAGGGCAGGGAGAGGAGGTTTGAAAAGAAGGTGTTTCCTTCCATGGGGTCAGTGATTCTAGTAAGTTTTTCTGCTCTTAAATATTTTGCCATCTCAGATAGTCTCAGAGATGACAAGGCTATACTTTGACCAATGAGCTTTGTCCATTAGATGAAGGCCAACATAACACTAGGTTACATTTGTTTAAAATTATTTATTTAATTTTAGTTTTCCACATTCATTTTTATAAGATTTTGAGTTCTAAATTTCTCTCCTCTCCCTTTCTCCGCCCTCCCCAAGACAGCAAGCAATCTGATAAAGGTATGTACAATTATATTAAATATATTTCCACATTAGTGATATTGTGAAAGAAGAATCAGAAGAAAAGGGAAAAACCAACAGAAAGAAAGAAACACAAAAAAGAGAAAATAGTATGCTTCTATCTGCATTCAGACTCCATGGTTCTTTCTCTGGATGTGGATTGTATTTTCCATTCCAAAAAGACTCGGAATCTTTTGAAATTGTCTTAGATTCTTGCATTGCTGAAAAGAGCTAAATCTGTCCAAGTCGGTCACCACACAGTATTGTGTAGTGTTTCCTGGTTCTGTTCAGTTCACTTTGCATCGATTCATGCAAGTCTTTCCAGGTTTTTCTGAAACCTTAGGCTACATTTCTTGTCCTTGCCAAGTTGGGTTCCAGACAAAATGAGTTTGAGCTGAAGGATGGTACCTTGGATTAGAAATCAAGAACTTCTTGGTAATAAGTGTTTTTAGAAACAGAAATGGGTTGCCAAGAAAGATCAAGGAATCCCCTCTCCTGGGGCTGGGAGGTGATTGACAGAAATAAAAATAAGGAAAAACACCATGATGATCACATCTCATTGCATTTTGGAATAGCTGTGCAGTCAGTGTATAATCTTAGAGTTGGAAAAGACTTTAGTTTCCTCATCTTTAAAACGGAAGTAAATCTAGATGATCTCTATGAATCAGAAAGGTTAAGAAAGTTACCCAAGTTTATACAGTGAGTTAGGTACCAATCCAGGACTGAAAGCCAAATCTTTTGATTTTGAACCCAGTGCTTCTTTAACTACATCATGTGCATTTAATCAGTCACTCAAATAATACATAAGTAACTTTTTAAGGCAGAATTATTTGCTAAGAGCAACTGAAATAAATAAAATGATACATAGTTCTTGGGGAGGGGGGAATCATATATTAGCATCTTTTGTCTCAGTTAATATAATGTTTCTTCCTCCTGGGTTGTATAGAAGATTGAAATAATGGCAGGCTTTTTAGTCTCTGAAATCTGTCCTGTAGTAAGCAGGCCACTTTGATATCTTGCCACTTACACTTGTTCTTTAATATTTCATGGAACCTATTATCTCATCCTTGTATGTTCTCTTTCCAGTAGCAGAGCCCTCAACACATCTCTGCCTTTTCCTCCTTTACAATTCTGGTTCATGCCTTCTCATAACCTGCCCCTTCCTTCTCCCCAGAGAAGGTCTGCTCATCACATTGGAGAGTGTTGAATTTCAGGGATATGGCACCCTATTCAGTGTGCAAATACTTCCTTACACAAAAGGAAGTAAATTAGCTCCTTTACTGATAATGACCCATGTCATACTCAATTCCAACCAACAAATATTGATTGAACACCCTCTGTGGCCAACACATAGGTGCCAAGGCAATGGGAATAGAAGGGATAGATAGGACAATGGAAGAAGATTTTGAATAAAGTCAAAAGGTAATGGAGTGTGACTTAGGTTGAGGAGAGTTAAGGAGAACACCATGGGCTTGGATACCTGCTTATTAAATAAAGGTCTCAAGCCATAACAACAAAACTTAATGAGAACCCACCAACTAGAATTCTCATTTAGTTATTATCCTCATCCTCATCTGATCCTCACAGTAATCATGTAGGCAAGGTGATATTATTGGTCTTAAGCAGTGATATTATGGGTCTGTGATGGAGAGGCTGGGTCAGTAAGAGGCTGAATCAGTTGCTCAAAGACATGCAGCTGGTTGGTGTAAGGACTTTGAGGGAAGCCCAGGTCTCAAGAACCAGATCAATATTCCTTTGTTCAGTAGCACGATGGAGGTCTCTGGTTATCTATATCCTACATACCTATATCTGTATCTATATTCTATAACACTTAGAGAGAAACTAAATAGTAAATAAGAGTGCCAACTACTTTTAGATGAATTCAAATCTCTAAGCACAGGTGAATTACACTCCTAGGCTGCTGATAAAGGGACTTCCTGATACTATCTCAAAGCTACTGTTGAGAGAAAAAGAGGCCTAGAGGGGAGGCAGTCCAAAGTAGTGCAGAAGGGATTTCTATTCAAGGAAGTCTGGACAAGATAACCCTGAGGTCCCCTCTTACTTTAAGCTTTTGTGAGCTTATGTTTCTACATAGCACTTCAAGGTTTATAAAGTGCTTTCCTCAAAATGAGAGCGAGAGTATCATTAGACCCCTTTGAAAGGTAAGGAAACCGAGTCTCAGAGAAGTTAAGTGACTTGCTCAGGGTTACGTAGATAATAAGTATGGGAGTTAGGACTTCTACACAGGACTCCTGATTTCAAGAGCAGAGCCTTTTCACTACCCTGAATTGTTTACTATGTGAATAGTCCTGTGCAAGTCACTTAACCCTGTTTGCCTCAGTTTCCTCATCTACAAAATGAGCTAGAGAAGGAAATGGTAAACCATTCCAGTATCTTTGCCATGAAAACTCCAAAAATAGGGTCATGAAGAATCAGAAAGACTGAACACCAACAACAATGTTGTGCAAGTAATGGGTATAGGTACAAGATATAAGATGTAAGTTTGCCTTCATGAAGCTCAAAGTCTTTTAAGAGAGGTACAGCATGAAATAGAATAATACAGGAGAGTAGATGAATAAGTTGCAGTGTGATATGGTAGAAATAATGCTAGCTTTGGTATCAGTCACGGCTCTGCCATCTACTACTTGAGTGCTGCTATTAAGCAAGGAGGATCCCTTCTGGGGGTCTGTTTCCTTATGTGCAAAGTGTGGAAATTGGATTCCAACTTACTTTTCTACACTTATTTTATATTATTCACCTTCTTGAACTCTAACATCCCAGGCAAGCAGTTCCTGGAAGTCGCCATTCAATTTCCCGTCCCCATGAATCAGCATCGGTGACCAGTGCCTACACACCCTCTTTACCTTCACTTTTCAGAATCCCTGTTCTTTTTTCAAAGTTTAACTTATGTGCTACTACATCTGAGAAACCTTCTATGATCTCCTCTAGTCATTAATATTCACTCAGTCATCAAATTATGTTGCATTTCCTGATTTGTATACTTACTATACAATAGCTTGTAAGCTCCTTGAGGAAATGGGGCTATTTTATCTGTGTATATATTTGTTCTTCTAACATCTGGCAAAGCTCCCCAGAATGTTAGGCATTTATGAAGAGTTTGTTGAATTGAATGGAATTGTTTTGGGTTGGAAGATCTCTAAAGTCTCTTCTAAATGTAAGTCCTGTGATCCATAGCAAGTTATTGAAGGCATAGGTTATTCCTAAAAGTTTGCATAAGAGTAGTGTTTGGTATTTAAAGACTCATCACAAGCCAGCCCCCTCCTACCTTTCCTGTCTTGTTGCATTTTACCTCCTTCCAGTCTATGATCCACTGATACTGGTCTGTTTCCTGTTACTTGAAGAAGACAACTCCTTCCTCCTGTCCCATCTCTGAGCCTTTGCATTGGCCATTTCTCCATGCTTAAAATGCCCTGTCTCTTGCCATCTCTAGCTCAAATGTTGACCCAGCTCAAATGTTGTCTTCTGTAGATCTTCCCTTGTCTAATTAATTGCTTGAGCCTTTCCTTCGAAAATTTTCTTCCTTTTACCTGCTCTTTCTGTC
Source organism: Notamacropus eugenii (assembly GCF_028372415.1). NCBI lineage: Eukaryota > Metazoa > Chordata > Mammalia > Diprotodontia > Macropodidae > Notamacropus > Notamacropus eugenii. Next base: position 509,370,429 of record NC_092872.1, on the reverse strand, counting down.
TTTTTTACTTGCTCTTTGTCTTTTTTGCTCTGCTCTTGAAATCAGGAGTCCTGGGCAGAAGTCCTAACTCCCATACTTATTATCTGTGTAACCCTGAGCAAGTCACTTAACTTCTCTGAGACTCAGTTTCCTTACCTTTCAAAGGGGTCTAATGATACTCTTGCTCTCATTTTAAGGAAAGCACTTTATAAACCCTGAAATGCTATGTAGAAACATAAGCTCACGAAAGCTTAAAGTAAGAAGGGACCTCAGGGTCCATCTTGTCTTGTCCACAAAAAAGATTTTTAAATAATATAATATATAAAAACATAATGTAATAAAATAATATATGTGAAAAGATTTATATCTTTTATAAAGATATAAATAGTATATACATGTTTTGTATACTAAATATATGCATATACATACACCTAGATATGCATATCTATATCTTTCTATATGTTTATGAGTATGCAGAAAAAATGTATATCTTCTTATTTACCAATTTATTTACATGTTCTGTCTCCCATTAGAAGGCAGATCTCTTTGAGGGCAGTGACTATTTTTTTTCTTTCTTTGTACCCTCAGCACTCTGCCCAGAGCTTAGCAGTTAGTAAGCCTTGACAAATGATTCATAATTTATTGAGCTCTAAATGATGGGTGGATTCCAATTTGTAGAGAGGAATGGGTGGGGTATTCAGGGCATGAACGGGACAAAGAAAGGAATAATGAACCTAATGTGTACAGGGGACCAACGATAAGGTTTGACTAAGGCAGTAAATTGAGTTCAAGTCACATTCAATAAACATTAGTTAGGAGGTTATTATATTCTACTCCTGTGATTGTGGTGGTTGTCCATAGTTCTCTGAGAGGACCAAAATGACATCACTATGTTAGAGTCAAGTTACTATGCATCTGACTGTGGATAATCAGACCAATACGAGCCCAGAATGTTCTACCACTAGTTAGGCACAAATAGTCTATGTGAACATTTGGAGTAGATTCTCTAAATTTGCACTTCACACTTCTTTCAAGACACTTTAATTCTGTTTTGCTCATAGAACACAGCAACTTCTCTAGGCAGACCATACTGTCAGTCCTGTGCCAGTATCTCCCAGATCACTTAATCAATTCCAAAATTCTTGAGAGTGTCCTTGTATCACTTCTTCTGACCACTGTGTGAGCACTTGCCCCGTTTAAGTTCTTCATTAAATAGTCTCTTTGGCAAGCATACATTTGTCATGGGAATAATGAGGCCAGTCCATCAGAGTTGTGCTCTCTGCAGTAGAGTTTGAATGCTTGGCAATTTATTTCGAGTAAGGATCTCAGTGTCTGGTATCTTATCCTTCCAGGTGATCTTCAGAATCTTCTTAAGACAATTTAAGTGGAAGCAATTCAGTTTCCTGGAATGGTGCTAGTATGCTCTCCAGGTTTCATAGGCATACAACAATGAGGTCAGCACAGTGGCTTTGTAGACCTTCAGTTTGGTAGTCTAATACCTCTTCTCTCTCATATTTTCCTTTGGAGCTTCCCAGACACTGAGCTAACTGGCACTGCATGAGCCAACCTCATTATCAATGTGTACATCTTTGGAAAGTACACTGCCAAGGTAAGTGAACTTATCCACAGCTTTCAAAACTTCCCCATTTGCTGCAATGCATGGTTCCACATTTGCAGGGTGTGATGGTGGCTGATGGAGCACCCATGTTTTCTTGGTGTTAATTGTTAGGCCAAAATTAGCACAAGCAGCAGACAATTGATCCATGCTTTGTTGCATCTCAGTTTCAGAGGCTACACTGAGTGCACAACCATCTGCAAACGGATAATCAGATGCTAACACTCCCTCCACTTTGGTCTTGGCTTGTAGCCTTTTCAAGTTGAAGAATTTACCATCAGTGAGATAGCTGACTTTGATGCCATGTATTCTACTTCTATACTTAAATCTAGAGATAGAAGAATTAAGAACAATATTTGAAAAATTATACTCAAACCAGGGTCAGTTATGAATATATATCAAAGTGCTGTGAGGGCCATTGTATTAGCTAGATAATCCATTTGCCATATCAAGCAATTAGAGCTACTCCAAAATGGAGCGAATTTCCTTCTGGGAATGGAGATGGGTTAGCGAATTTTCTAGTATATTTAACCAGAATCTAGTTGACTATTTGTTAGCGATATTGTAAAGTGGATTTATGTTTCAGCTAAGGATTGAATTAGATGCTCTAAGATTATTTTATGTTTCATTTACTTGGACTTTGATCCCATTCATACAAGTCTCTGCTTCTGTTACCAACATATTTTTGATTATTTGAAGTATACTTGCCTCATCTTTTTCATATGGGTTTTACAAAATGGACTTAACAGGGGTCCAGAGCAGTCACCACTGACAGAATAGAAAAGGAGATTGGAATCAATAGATTTAATCTATGTTGTTCATCTTTTAAACACCATTAACCACAAATTAGCTGATGCTTTTGAGGCTTTGAATTAATTGATTCCATTAGAGAATAGTCAATTAGAATATGATTACTTCTTCCCAGTCTGCTTTAACTGTTTGGTTAGGTTTGGGACTTTCCTCTTCGGCATCTTTTTTCCCATTCTTGGCTCATTGGTCTGGATCGGGAGAGCAGGCTGACTCCTAGGCTAAATGTGGGGAGGTTTGTCAGGTGCTGATGACAAAGCAAAATGAACATACACTGAAAATCAAGTCCTTCTTTTGCAAGAAAGAAAAAAGAAAAAATATCTAGAAAATTTCCAAATTATCCAAGAGCAGAAGAGAATCTATCTCTTTTCTAGTAGCTATACAGATCTGGAGGGGCACTTGCCAACATCTAGGTCCATTAATTACTGCCTGTACCTGCCTTGGGACACTAAAGTGAAGTAAGGATGAAATGTAGAACTCCCTTCCCTTTCTCCTCCCCCCACTCCAGACTGCACAAGGTGCCAAGTCTTCTACAGCTTCAGGTTTGAATCCTACTATGCATTTTCTGCATGACCTACTTTCACCTTCTCTCTCCTCCTTCATTTCCCTCTGCCCAATAACCAGGCATTATGACCTGGTAAAAAAAAAAAAAAAAAAAAAAAAAAAGCTCTGGATCTAGAATTAGAGGATCTGAGATCAGTTCCCAGCTCTGTCACTTACTAGATTTGGCTTAATGGGCAAGTAACTTTTTCTCTCTGGATGTCAGTCCATCATTTAGAATTTGATTGGATGATCTCTGAAGTTCCTTTCCAGCTTTGATCTGGTAAAACCTATGAAATAGAAAGCATGATTATGACCTCTTTCAAGGGAAGGACCCATAATGGGACCATTTGCAAATAAAAATATCATCAAACAAGAAACAAGACAGCTCTTAGCAATTTGATTGACACTTGATGAGCATTTTATCCGGGAGTTATCAAGCCAGTGGTGTGTTGGTAAATGTTTAACAACCAGAAAAACGTATGTCCTCACGATACACCTTTAAGTTTTTTGTCATTCTCAATTGTTTTCAGTCATGTCCAATTCTTCATGATACCATTTGAGGTTTTCTTGCCAAAGATACTAGAGTGGTTTGCCATTTCCTTTTCCAGATTATTTTACAGATGAGGAAACTGAGGTGAACAGCGTTCAGTGACTTGCCCAGGATCACACAGCCAGTAAGTGTCTGAAGTTGGATCTGAACTCAGGTCCTCCTAACTTCAGGCCTGGCACTCTATCCACTCTGCCACTTAGCTGCCCACTTTTAAACTAAATCTGAATTATTCATATTTTTCCATTACTTTCTTAAATCTAGATGATTAAAAAAATAGATCATGCCATGATTGTAGCATTTGCTGATTTTGGAGGTGTAAATACTCACACTGAAAATTTAACAATTGGTTTTCCTCAGCAACTGGCTCTAGCAAACCCCTGGATCAGGCCCAAATATAACACCTTTTAATCATAGATTGGCAAAGGACCTAGAGGACCACATAGGATCATAGATGTAGAACTGAAAAGTGCTTCAGAGGCTCTCTAGTTCAACCTTTGCATTTGCACATGAGGAAAGTGAGGACCAAGAAAGTTAAGTGGCCTGTCTAAAGCCACACAGGTAGTATCAGAAATGAGATTCAAAGACAGATCTTTTGACTCCAGAATCAGGGATGCTTCTATTGTACCATATACTGCTCAAAAAGCATCAGTGGGAAATTATTCTTTCCAGCAGAAGAATCTTCCTGGAAAACTTTAAAAAAACATTAAAAAACATTTTTTTTTTTTTTTGGTATTCCTACTCTGTGTCAGGTACTGTTCCTGATGTAAAGACACAAATTCCTCTTCTTAAGGAACACAAAACTTACATGTAGAGACAGACCATAGAACCAGGATTATAGACTCTGAGAGCTGAAAGGACCTTAGACCATAGTATACAAAATATTAGAGGTAGACCGTGGGATGTCAGAGCTTCAAGGAACCATAGACTATAGAATGTCAAATGTCAGAACTGGAAGAGTACTTAGACCATGTGATCTCCAAAATGAAAGGTATGGTAGAACATAGAATGTTAGAATTCAAGGGAATTTAGAACATAAATATAGAATGACTGAACTGGAAGGATCTTCAGAGATCATTTAGCTCTGCTCCCTTTAAAAGTGAGGAAACTGAAGCCCCAAAAAGGGGATTGACTTTCTCTCAGTCACAGATGTAGGTGATGACAGAGCCAGAATACTTGACTGATTAGCACAATAAATTGAAAGTCTTCCCCTTGCTCCCCTAATTAATATTTTCAGGGAGGGAGGAAAGAATGGAATGTGGTTCTAACTAAAGAAGTTAGCCTTTTCAAATAGGAAACCAGTCGGAAAGAGCATTCACAGTGCAGAGCAAACTCTAGGATAGCAAGAAGTAGCCTGGACAGGCAAGATTTCCTCTTTCACTGTTGTTAATGTTGAACTGTTTTAGTTGTATCAGACTCCCATTTGAGGTTTTCTTGGCAAAGATAATGGAGTCCTTTGCCATTTCCTTCTTCAGCTCATTTGACAGATGAGAAAACAGATGCAAACAGGGTTAGGTGCCCATGGTGACATAGCTAGTAAATGTCTAAGGCCAGATTTGAATTCAGGAAGATGGGTCTTCTTGACTCCAGGCCCAGCACTCTATGCACTGGGTCACCTAGGTGACCTAGTGGCCAATCTTCTCCAGTTCCTTACTGGAGCCTCCCTATCAGCATTTGTTGAGTTCCTCGTATTTTCAGTCTCCATTAATAGAATCCCATCCTTGCCAGCAATGGGACCTTTTAGGCTGAAGGATGAAATCAGATGTTCTGTGATATTTTCTTGGGAACTTTAACTAAACATTGAAGGAAATGGGAACTGGAGACTTTTACAGTGTGATTAGAAACACTATGGGGAGCATAAGCATAAAGCTTTTCTTAATTCTCTGCTTTTCAAGCATTTAATAGCTTGACAATAGCCTCTTCATAGCAGTTGCTCAGATCCGGTGTGTACTTACTCCTCTAGCAAGACACAGCTCTCTGGAAGTGGGTCATGAGAAGGTACTTGCTTTCCTTTAGGTGGTTAACTTTGTAAGGGGAGAAAAGTGGCGTGAAGAGTCATGATCAAAATACTGTCCTTTGTAATAAGCCTGTCCCTATTTCTCTTCCTGCTCCTTGGTAGGATCACTAGCTCAAAGGGTCCTACTGCTCTTATATGGCTAAGGACTTAGGGGATAGCTGAGGAAATTGTGTCATATCCATGTAGTTGGGTATTGTTAGGCAGTCATTTTTCAGTCATGTCTGACTCTTTATGACCCATTGGGTTTTTGTCTTCAGGTTTTTTTTCACAAAGATACTATAATGGTTTTTCCATTTCCTTCTCCATCTCATTTTAAAGATGAGGAAACTGAGGCAAATAGAGTTAAGTGACTTGCCCAGGATCACACAGCTAGTAAGTGTCTAAGGCCAGATTTGAACTCAGGGATGGGTCTTTGTGATTCTAGGTCTTGGCACTCTATCCATTGCAACAGCTAACTACCCATTATTTAGCTGTTCATATGATGAACACATGTATGCTTTTAGCCAACTATTCGCTGTTTAATGTTTATGATTTTAAGTATGGCTTTATTGTTAATTTTGTTGATTTCAATGCTTATATAAATATCACTAAGTTTATTGTTGAATTTTCAAAATGGAGAAACGATCTGTGATTTCATGTGAGATCTCCAACTAATTTGGATGATGATTTGGTAGAGAAATACTAGGGAGCTTCCTGATGCACGTAGAGGTCCAGTGACTTGCTCAAGGTCAAAGAGCTAGTAAGACTCAGAGATGGTATTTGACCTGAGTCTTCTAGGCTCCATATCCAGCTTCCAGGCTTCCAGCAGTCTATCCAGTGAGGACTCTACTATACACAAACATACAGGATGTTCCAAAGGTCTTAGTGCATACCTTTGAAACATCCTGTTTATACCCACATATATTTACATATATGTATTCTAGAATATATTTATAGAAATATGTATCCGAAAAGGATCTGATCATCTTTCCTCTATGCTTCTCCCTATACACGTGTATTTTCAGCATCTTTAATAGTGGACATTTCAGATGCCCCAGAAGATGAGGGTTTGTTAAATTACCACCCATAAGCCGTCACCCTTTCCATCCTCCATGCTTTGTGTCACTGGATAATTAATCCTTCCTTTGGAGTCACGCGCTGTTTAAAGACTTTTTTTTTAATGCACAAAAGATTACATGAGAGAAATAAAACACACCAATCCATTGGCATTTATTAATATATGGCTTTATTTACCTGACAGTCTGGGACTAGAAGAATGGGACATAGATCTGGTAAGATAAAATGAGATAATATTTGTAAAGCGCAGTGCCTGATGCTATATAAATGCTTATTCTTTTCTCCTCTCCTTTCCCTCTTCCCTCCTCCCAAGAAGATGTGAAGCAATGGGTTTTACTAGAAGAGGAGACACCTGGGATTATTGAGGGTTCCATTGCCTAATCAGGCAACCAGGTATAGTGCAAAGATGCTTGAAGCCCAGCTTTGATACTATCCTTGATCCCTCGGGAAGACCTTTTGGGGACCTTACTCTCTGGCTCTATAATATGTGGGGATTAGACTAGCTGACCTCTAGGTCTCTTCCACTTCTGAGATTTTAGGATTCTCTTAGAGCCTAAAACTGAATACTTTCCTATTTCTTTTGGGAGGGTCTATAATGATAAAACTTCTTTTATCCCCGTTCACCTTAAACTCTGGGATCATGGGCTCCTAGGACCATAGAAGTCAGAGCTAGAAGTCAGAAGCTACAGATCACCTAAACCAGTGGACAAACTAAAATAGAAACAGATCTCAGCTGGCCTCATACTGATTTAGAAAACCACAAATTAACATGATCTATGTTTTATTGTATTTTTATTTATTTTGTTAAATTTTCCCAATTACATTTTAATCTGGCTCAGGTCTGTACTTTAGAAGCATGTTTGATATCTTTGATCTAGAACAGGGGTGGAGAACTTGCAGCCTCAAGTCCTCATGTGATTCCCTACCCCTGATTCTAGAACAACTCCCTTATTTTATATAAAAAATTAGCCTTCTTACTTCTTTAGTATTCTAACTGGAATTCTAACACAATAGTCTAACACAGAGGAGATACTTGGTAAGTGTTTTCTGAACAGCTAAATGAATTGTAGAATCTGAGTTGGAAAGGACTTTGGTCATCCTCTACTCCAGCTCTAGCATCCCAAAGATGTGGAAACTGAGACCTACTGGAGTTAAACTGCCCTTTCAAGATCATAGAGGTGGTAAGCCCAGAAACAGAATTCAAACCTAGGTTCTGTGACTAATAATCTAGAATTCTCTCTTCTGTACCAAGCTGAAGGGCACAGTTTCAAAGAGTTTTCCATCCAGGTTACCTTCCTTGTTCGTTGCCAACATCCCTTCCAAAATGTGGAACCCACAGCTGAATACAATACTGAAGTTGGTTGTGAGGCTATCACCTTTTCATTTTGTGACCTTTTCTTTTTTTTTCCTCAAAAAATGTCAACAAAGAGTGATTACATTCCCTCACTGGGTCCTTGCAACAATCCTATGAGAGAGGCAGGGAAAGCATTACTATTCCCATTTGACAGGCAAGTTAGATGAGCCTCAAAGAGGTAACGTGATTTGCCTTTATTTCCAAGACTAGCAAAAAGTAGAGTCGAGGTTCGAATTCAGGTCTGACTCACTACCCTGAACTTTTTCTGCTTTTCATTTTGGTTCAGTTGATAGGATTTTAGGATTATAACATCATAGAATTAGAGCTTGAAGTCCTCTCAGAGATGATCTAGTCCTAGCCTCTCGTTTTGTGTATAAGAAACTGAGATTCAAAGAGGGGAGACTATTTGGTCCATCAGAAATGGTTTGAACATTGGTCCAGGACTTGAGTTAGGTACTGGCCAAGAGTTGACACCTAATCAATTTCTTATAGAAACCTACTTACCCATACCAGTCCTGATCTCTCAGGTGAATAGCATTTCTCAGGGGTAGTGGGTGGGGATGTGCGGGATTTGTCTGCCTAAAATATCATCTCTCCTTTTCTTTTTCTGTCCTAATTTACTGTCCTCTCACAGTGAATGCAGAAAAAAACCAAACATTTGCTTTCCCCACTGATTTTCTGCTCAGCTGCCTTTTGTGGAATTTTAATAATACCAAATGTTTTGCTGACCTTTTACGGAGAAGCATGGAAAATTTCCTTTTGGCTGTCAAGGTTTAGTGAACTGAAAACTGGCCCATGGAAATGCCCCTAAAGAAATCTCTTCTGCCCAGGGCTGGAAGTTTCAGGGTTGAATCATGTAGTCTGGTGACTAACACCTGCATGCCTATTTCATTGCCTGATCATTTTGTCCTGCAAATGACTGACCAGTGGAACAGGGACATCTTTCCCTGAGTGATCTTTGGGGTTTGCTCCTCAGCCTGTTGCTGGTGAGAGGAAAAAAAACTGTCTCCACTTACCTTTTCGGCAGCAACCATCTTTCATTTCTACAGAAAGAAATGAAAACATACATTGTCATGTAATGATGTTTACTAAAAAAAAAAATCTGGAGCTAAAATCAACAGACAACCTGAGTAACACTAATCATTCAGCAGCTCTCCCAACTAACTAGACTCTGTAATCCCTGCTATGAACGAGTTCTTTTTTTAGTTCACTGGCATTTTATTTGTTTTACCTTCCAAAAGTGCATGAGATGGGGAGAGGAATTTTGATAGTAATGCAAAGTGAATGGCATGAAGACATTTTCTGAATAACACATCACAGCATCCATCAGTAGGAGGGTTTTTTTCCCCTCTGCCTTTGGTAACGACAATGAATCAAACATTTAAATGTGATTTTTAGCCTGAAATGTACACTGGGGATTTGTTTGACAAGAAAGGAAGCTCTGCCCAAATAGATAATAGAAATGAATCCTCCTTTGGGATTTATTTCTGTTTTTTCTTTCTTTCTGTGGCATACAGAGGAGGGGGAATTAATTGAGCGGTAACGTATCTGACTCACAAACTGAGATTCTATGATACCACAAATTTGGGTGAGAGAGTTCAGAGATGACTGACCTCAGAAATAATTTAGTCCAGCCTCCTACTCCATGTAGGAAGGCCTTCTACTACATCCTTGAAAGATAGTCATCTAGCTTTTTCATGAATACTTCCAGGGATAAAGACTTCACTACCTGTGGAGGCTGCCATTTTCAGATAATTACGTTGTTTTCATGGAATTTAGAACTTGGTAAAACCTTAGAAAGCACCTAGTTCAGTCCTCTTCATGAGGAAATTTGGCCATAGAGAGGTTGAATGACTGGCTCAAGTTCACATGGATGCTAAATAGCAGAGCCAGGATTTAAAACTAAGTTTCCTACAACATAAAATCCATAACTCCCACCCATTAGTTTTCTCAACATCCTTTGGTCCTGCCTCCTAACTTTGATGTCCCCTTGCCAGTTCATTTGTAATCACAGAATCCTCCCAGACTCGGACTCCTGCTTGGGAGTTCAGTCTAGACTACCTGTCCCTTTGCTCTGACAACACCTGACTCAAAGCTGATGATCTTTTGGGCAGCTTTTCTAGTTGAGCACTGACAAGTCCTATCTGCCAATGAGGGAGAAAAAAATCAAAAGCTATCCATCTACCTGTTCAGTGAAGTGAGAAACTCTACTGTCACAGCCTTCAAACCATGTTAGTGTTTCTACACAGTAGAAGAGAATGAATGCCTAACCCAAGGAGACAATTCAGCCTATTGGGTTTTTTTTGGGGGGGGGGGGCAGTAAATGGACAAGAGAAAAGAAGTAGAACACAAGGGAGTCTGATAAGGTTATGTAATTAGATTAATGGAAGACCAAAAGGAATAGTTTTTCAAAATGTCCTTTTATCATCCTAGTGTCTGTCAAGATTCCAGTTCTACCTTATCTAGGAAGCCTTTTTTAATCTCCTTCCTTCCCTCCCTATCCCAAATTATCTTGTATCCTTTTTGCATATTTAAGTCACATATATTTACATATGAATAAATCTTGCTTTTGTGCATATACTCTCATATACCTATGTACATACATTATTTCCCCCAGTAGAATGTAAACTTGAGAGCAGGAACTGGTTTATTTTTTTATTTGTTATCTTTAGCGTCTGGGTCTTAGTGGTCACTTAATACTTCCTTGTTGATTGATTGTCACCATAAACTAATTCTGGGTGGAAAATTAGCTAGCAAAGCTTAGCCCAGAACCTTAAGTGGGAATTTTGATGACTGGTTAATCATGAAGCACAACCTCAAATCATTTTTAAAAGAAATTCAGCTGGATGAAGGAAAACCTCAGGACTCCTTGGTCAGAGACCCTTGGATGGTGAGAGGAAAGGTGATTTGTTTAGGGAGACATTCATTCACCTGGGGTCTGGGCAAGGGGGTTGGAAGATGAATGTCATGTGATAGGTTTCTATCTTAAATAATTTTTCTTGTGGATCAAATGCTATTAACGCTCTTTAAATTTTAGTGTGTAGATGCTTCTATCCTAGTTAGCTACAGCTTTGTCCCACCCACGTATTGAAACTTGAAGATTGCCTGCCCCCTCCATGACATCTTGCTTCAAACCAAGGTCATTATAATAGGTGGTTTTTTTCCTTCACTGAAGGTCTCCCTTTGATTCATCATCATAGCATGAAGATGACCCTGATTCTCAAAGGCTACAGAAAGGCTTGTCATATAAATCCAGTGACAGATGCTGTCAGGCAACAAAGCATTTATTAAGTCCTTACTGTTTGTCTGGCCCTATGCTACATGCTGGAGCTAGAAAAAAAAAGCAAAAATATGGTCCAACCCTTGCCTTCAAGCAGTTCACATTATAATGGAGGAGACAACATACAAAAAAATTGCATATAAAGGGTATATTTAGTGTAAATGGAAGGTAAAATCAGGAGGAAGAAATTCTTAATTCGATTAGGGAAAGGAAATAAACATCCGTATAGTACCTCCTATATGCCAGGCACTTTGTTAAGCATTTTCCAAATATTTTCTCATTTGATTCTCACAACAACCTTGAGAGGCAGGCACCGTGTTATCCCCATTTTATAGTTGGGGAAAGTGAGGCAAACAGGGTTAAATGACTTGCCCAGGCTTACGCAGATAGTCAATGTCTCAGGCTGACTCCAGGCCTAGCACTTTACTCACTTTGCCCCCTAGCTGCCCCCTCGCGGTGAGGGTTGCTTCCTGCAGAAGGCGGAATTTGAACTGTTTTGAAGGAAGGCAGGTAAGCTACAAAGTGAAGGGTAAGGAGGGAGAGCATTCGAGGCATGGGAGATATACAGTGGAAGAAAAAAGCAATGGAATTGAGAAATGTGGGGTGAGTAGGTGGTGCAGTGGGTAGAGCAACAACTCTGGAGTCAGGACGATCTGAATTCAAAAGCAGCTTCAGATGCTTCCTAGTTATGTGACCCTGGCCAAGTCACCTAATTCCAGTTGCTTCCCCCCCCCCCCCCGTACACTAGTCCCCCCAAAAAAATAAAAAAGAAAGAAAAAGAAAAGAGAGAGAGAGAGATGGAATGTTATGTATGAAGAACATCAAGTAGATAAGTATCCTTGGATCACAGAGTATGTGGACAAAAATAAGAAGACAGTAGGTTTTGAAGGGCTTAAAAGCCAACCAGAAAATTTTATATTTTATGTTGGAGGTAACAAGGAGCCATTGGAGTTTATTGAGTGGGAGGGTGACACAGTCAGACCCATGCTTGCTATGATTCTTGTCTCAAGAAAAGTCTAGTTAAGAAGTTTCTCTGTAGAAAGTTGGCTATCAAGGGGATGAATATTTTTGGCCATAGTATCTCATTATGGCCCCTAAGAGAGGGAGAGTCAGTACTCTCTCCTGAACATGTTTTAGGTTCCTCACACTGAAGAAATCACAGAAGAAAGCATGTGAAAGACATTTTTATATAAGTCATAGAATCTCAGAGATAGAAGGGATCTCAGAGACTATTTACTGACTTCTCACAATTTGAGTAAACCTCTTCCACACTTATTTTTAGAAGGGAATGGAAACTCACATTTGGTAGTTCTTTAAGACTAAAAAAGAAAATCACTTGCTTTCTTATTTCCTTTGAACACCACAACAACTCTGAGGTGGGCAGTATAGGTATCATTAGCTCCGGGATATAGATGAGGAAGCTGAAGGTCAGATAGCTAGTAAATGGAACAGCCAAGCCTCAGGCCTATATCTTCCATTTGCCATTTCATTTGTCCATCCATTATGCCATTCTGTCAACTTACAGACAACCCCGAAGTCATGGAATTTGATTCAGAAATCCATCTATATTTGGTTGATTGGTTGTTTGTTGTCCTTGGTTCTCAAAGAGGACCAAAATGACACCACTGTGCTAGAGAAAAGTTTCAATGTGTCTGATCAGATCAATACGAAGTCGGAATGCTCTACCACATGTCAGACACAAATAGTCCATGTGAACATTTGAGGTGGATACTCTCAATTTGGTGGTGCAGTGTATACAGCGCCTGTCCTGGACTCAGGAAGATTCTTTTTTATGAGTTCAAATCCTCCTCAGACACTTAGGGGCAGGTCACTGAACCCTGTTTGCCTCAGCTTCCTCATCTGTTAAATGAGCTAGAGAAGGAAATGTCAAACCATTCCACTATTTTTGCCAAGAAAACCCCAAATGGGGTCACAAAGAGACTGAAATGACTGAATCATCATGGTAGTAGTAGTTATAAAATGCAGTACATGTTGGAACTGCTGTCCTTTCTACTTCTGGAGTTGTATATGTAGTAAGCCCATAGAAGAAAAGATTATATTCTAATACTTTTATTTAGCTACAAAAATTAATTATTTGATCCGCCTGTACAATAGCCTATAAAAAATACATATTAAACAATAGTAATCTTGTCCCAGGATCATTTCTACCTGAACTTTGGGGAAAATGATGAGAAGAAAATGAGATGATTATAATGACATGAAATGGATAAAAGCATCCAAGAGTACAATTAAAAAGAACTTACCCCACTCTATGCCAATCAATCAATATTTGTTAAATACTTAAGGTTTCAGGCACTGTGTTAAGTGCTAGGGATACAAAATGAAGCAAAAAGCTCAAGGAGCTTATAATCTAATCTGGGTAAGATAATATGAAAACAAAATGTGCATGTATGTCAACAAAGAATCACTGAAAAATGGTTGACTCATGTGGATTTGTTTATGGAAAAAGAACAATAATTTATGACAGTCTTTCAAGATCAGGTCTGCCTAATCCTAAATCCTGTGTTCTGGTCCTGTCATTTCTGCCGATGATGAAGCCTTCAAATATAGAGACCAAAACAAACAAATAAAAACAACAAATCATGAGAAAGAAGGATCACATACATATCATCCCCTATTCTCTGTGCTAAAAGAATTGTCCCAAAGATAAGTTTACAGAAAATCAGCTTCTATCCCAATACTTTTATTCAGTTACAAAAAGTAATTATATTTTATCTGCTTGTGCAATAGTCTATAGAGCACTAAATATAAAAAAAATGACAGCAGTCCCGCAACCTCCCACAGGATCATTTCTATGTATAACTCCATAAAACAAGAAGAATGAGATGAATAGATAAGAACAGAAACTATGCACCTTCCCCAAGGCCAAGGCAGTGTTTCAATACAGTGGCTACTAAATAAATATTTACCTGTTTTCACAGTTAGGGAATGAAAATCACATCTTTAAATTAAAAAAAAAAATCCTGTATTAACTATCTCACAGAGTTGTTAGGTTCAAATGAGATAACATATGTAAGATAATTCTCAAACATTAAAACATTATATAAAGTCAGTTACTGTTCTTATCTTACTTTTTTTGATGGATGCTTTAGCCACCTTTGTGGCCCTTGGAACAAATTGTTCCCATCTGCCTATTCAACCAGGAGAAGTCATCACATGCTTGGGGTAGACATCCTTGTAACTCATCAATGGGTTTGAGGCCTATTGGCTACTTACCCTCAACCTGGTTTAGCCCGTTTGCTGAGATGGTTTTACCAGGGTGTGCACATGCTATAAGCTTCTTGGAGCCATAGGTGACAGTTGAATGACACGTGGACATCAAAGGTGGCTGAGCAGTCCTGGAAAGGGCTTGGCAGGTTCTCACACTAGAGAACCCCAATCAAATAGATATGAATCACAAATGACTAGAATCAGTGGAAAGAAATATTTATACCCAACACATAGTAGGTGTCAGTGCAAATGTGTTTCTCAATGATACTACACTCTCATTTCATGGGAGCATGTCAGGAAAAGATGCAGTATAGGTAAAAGAACACTGGTCTTAGAGGACAGAAGACCTAAGTTAGAATTCTACTTCCAATATTTGTTAGCCATCCATAGGTTGGGGGTAATATATGTTTAAGACCGTATCTATGCTTGTATCTTAGCAGAAGTTGATATATTTATGCAAAACACCTTTGATGTACTTCTGCCCAGTGTCCCACCAAAAACTTTACCAGACTTTCTTCCCATTGGTCTTCTCAAGAGCAAATGGAGATGGGTAGGACATATAACTCAGTCATTTGTTCTCAAGGCAAGTCATTGCTTACTTAGAGGCATAGGTTTGATTTAGAACTGGAAAGGACCTTAACAGGTGATTTATTCTGTCACCTTCATTTTCCAAATAAGGGCAACAAGAAATAAAGCAATGCCTTAATGTTAAATAGCAGGTAAGTGGAAGAACTTGCAAACCCAGATCATTTGACTGTAAATACAGTGTTCTTTCCATGTATCACACTGCATATGTGGTCTGTTGATCTTTTTAATGGGGTCATGGAACAGTGCAAGGGCAGCGAAGAGTCCTGGACAGAACCCTGAACTCAGAGTTGGTAGAAATCTGATTTAAATCCATTATTTCTATACTTTCCAGTTGTGTAACCATGGACAAGTCATTGAAATTTTCTCAGCCTCAGTTTCTTTATTCTGTAAAACTGAGATAATATTTGTAACACTATATGACAACATTGCTATGAGGAATATAAATGTCACCCATTAATTATGGGGAACAAAATAGGGGCAATGGAAAGAACCAGTGATTTGGAGGCAGAGGACCCAGATTTGAATCCCAGCTCTCCAGCTGTGGCCACAGTCAAACTGCTTTGTTTCCTCTGTTAAAATAAAGGGGTTGGACCAGATGATTTCCATGGTACTTTTGAACTTTCAAATCCTAACAGGTATTGCACGCAATCTTTGAATACACAGAGAAGAAAAAAAAAAAGAAGGAAAAAGTGGGAGAAGAGAGGGGAGAGGGAAAAAAAAGGACTTAGTTTGTGGATTCCTTAGGAAATCTAAACAATACCATATTTCTCTCCTATCAGGTTCCAGTGAAGACTCATTTACCTAAGCATTTCAAATGGTTAAATATGGATGAATTAATAACAATTCAAAAATCAACCACCCAAAGAATCACCATTCCGCATAGCTGACTATCAACTCAACTCCAAGGTAACCAGCATTCAAATCCATATGTAAAAACTTAAACTGGGCACTTGAAATGAATGCAACTAAAGCCAAGCCCACCCACCCCCCATCCCTCTTTAGAATTTAAAATTCCTGAAAGTCTACAGTCTCTGCCTCACAAAAGGGTTGTTTTCCTACCCTTCCTTTGGGGTAACAATTGTCCCTTTCACTCAGCCGTCAGGTAGCAGTGGGAGAACTGGTCCATTCACACACCCATATACACAGAGCAAATGCAGAAAGGTCAATATCTGTATGCATTGGAACCATTTAAGGTCAAAGTGGAGTTTAGGGGTAGAACTGATTTCTGAGTGAGGGATGAGGGAAGTTTTGAGTTTTGGAAAATAGTTGGTAGCCAGAAATCTCTTTGTAAAATGTTTTGCTGGGTTTGTGACTTCTGAGCCGCAGGCAGATGGTAGTTAAAGAAATAGATACTAAAATAGAAAATTTTGAGTTGGGAAGGTACTTGGAGGTCATATGGCAACATGTCCAACTTTCTTATTCTACTAATGAGGAAACCAAGACCAAGAGAGGTTAAGTGACTTGATTTGAATCTGGAACTCAGAGTTCAAATTTAGTACTTTTTATACTTTATTTTGCTTTTCAGACTTTTGCTGGATAAGAGTAGAGTATGATTACTCACATTTCTAGCATATGTATGACTGCCTCTCTCTCAGACAATGTATATAGAGATTCCACCCTTTCAGACTTAATATAGATTTAATAGACTAAGGTGTGCAGGGCAGCTCCATGGTACAGTGTGGATAGAGCACCCGGTATAGAATCAGGAGTTCAAATCTGTCCTCAGACACTTACTAGCTGTGTGACCTTGGGCAAGTCACTTAATCCTGTTTGCCTCAGTTTCTTCATCTGTGTATTGAGATGGAGAGGAAAAATGACAAACCAGTATCTTTGCCAATAAAACCCCAAATATGGTCACAAAGAGTTGGATGACCCAACAACAGACTAAAGTTTACTTTTTTTCTTTCTGAAATACCACCCCACCACCTCTATTTCCACCTGCTAACTATCCTACAAGACCCAACTCAAAAGTATATTTCCTCTATGACTCCTTAGCTGGAAGCAATTTTTGTCTCATCTCAAAAAAGAAATAAAGTAGATTATGATGTCAGAAATATATGAGGTTCTATAAATGAATGAAACCCTTCTGTCTCCTATTAGACTATAAACTACTTGGAGGTAAGAAGAACTCTTTCTATCTTTCCCAGAACTGAAACACAACATTCTATAAGATTTAATAAATGATTATTGAAGATTTGAATGGAAGCACATAAAGACTGAATGAGAGGACAATCTTTCCACCACCACCATCACTACTCTATAAACTGCAGTGGTTCCCTATTGTTTAGAAAAGCAAACATTCAATCTGTCAACAAGCGCTAAGTGCCTACTGTGTGCCAGGCACTATGCTACACCCTGGGAATACAAATACAAGGACTGAAAAAAATCCCTACTTGCAAGGGGCTAACATTCGAATGGGGAAGACTATAAGTATTTATTTAAAAATATTGACATTATAAATATCAAGTTAAAAATATGCACAAATACACACATATGTAGAGTAGTTAAACAAAAGGTAGTTTTAGAAGGAGAGCACTAGTAGTTGAGGGGAAAGAATTCATCTAGATGATCCCTGAGCTTTATTTTAATGGAAGAGAGGAACAATATGAAGTGGACATAATGAAATACATTCTAGGCATGGTGGATGGCAGGCATGATGGATATCAGCCAAAGCAAAAGCATGGAGTTAGGAGATGTAGTGAAGTGAAGAGCAGATGGAAGGTCAGTTCTAGATCATAGCATGTGGGAGGGACAGTGCAACCAATGATGCTGGAAAGATAAGTTAGGCTATATTGCAAAGGAATTTAAAAGGGTTTTAAAATATAAACTCCTTTTTGTCATTTGAATCTTGTCCCAATCAATCTCCTTCTTACCTTTCATACTTCTTACACATTATTGTCTTCTACGGAATTGATGGTCCTGTCCTGATAGTCTACTTTCTGGTCATTCTGCTTTTGCACCAGTCTGTTCCCTATGCCAGGAATTCTTCCTTTCCTCACCTTTGCATTTTGGAATCCCAGGCTTCCTTCATGTCTGGTAATTCTTGTAGTTAGTCTTTCCCAGTCCCCCTCAGCTGCTAATGATGTGTCCTCTAAGGTTATCTTCCATCTATTTGCATATGTTTTTATATACTTATATATGTACCCATTGTCTTTCCTATTAGAATATAAGCTTCTTGAAGGCAGGGACTAATTTTTTAAGCTTTTTTTGGTTTTAATTCTTGTATTTCTAGTGCTTAGTACAGTGCCTGAAGGGCTTAATAAATGCTTGTTGGTTAATTCAGCCCTTTTCCAGGTTTATAAAAGAATGAATGAGAGTTAAAGAACTTTTGGAAGGACTACCAGTGAGTGAGCGATACTCACCCTTTCCCCCTTTTCCAGTTCTCTGGTTTTGCCTCTTTACAATTTAGTCCAGAAATCAAATTAAGGAGCAAGTGTTATTTCTTTTTCCCCATCCCCAGGCTTTTCTATTTCAGCTTCTTGAGAGACTGCATCTTTCTTCTCTCAGTGTGTATTCTGTCCCTACATAACCTGAATTGAGTCTGTGAATGAAGATTCCTCTTCCTGGAACCATCTCCCTTCCCCCATTTCAAGGTTTCAGCCTTGAACAATTACTTCCCAGCTTGTTTTGGGGTGACTAAATATCCCCAGGGACTAGCATTTTCTCACAGGGTTCTGTTAGCTATAAAGGTAATTCAGTGATTTTTCTGATTAAAGCAACAAGAAAACATATGTGGCCCTGTACTTAAAGGAGGCTTTAATTGTTAAAAGATTCTCTGTTCTACTTTGATCTGAATATGAAAGATAAGAAAAGCTATCCTTTTCTTGGGGCTGTTGACTAGCAGTGAAATTATAGGTTATTTAGATTTGTTGTTCCCCATTGAGAAAAATCTATTTTGTTAGCTCCTTTAACAGTTTCTCTCATGAACTCTATGTTCCAACCAAACTGATCTATCTACTTTTTCTACCATATACATCTCCCACCACCCTATGTTTGCCCAGGCTGTGCCTCATGCTTAGAGTTTGCTTCTTCTTCCCTCCTTCCCTCTGCCTCTAGAATCCTTAGCTCCCTTCAAAGTTCAGCTCATTACTATATGTTGTTCAGTCATGTCTGACTCTTCCTGATCCCATTTGGGGTTTTCTTGGCAAAGATACTTGACTGGTTTACCATTTCCTTCTCCAGATCATTTTACAGATGAGGAAACTAAGGCAAAAAGGGGTAAGTCACTTACTTGCTCAAGATCACATAGCTGGTAAATGTTTGAGGCAGATTTGAACTCAGGAAGATGTGTCTTCCTGACTCCAAACTCAGTACTCTATCCATTGTGCCACCCATCATCCCCCTTCTCTGGTATGTATTAGACATTTATCAAATGAATGGATGAATCGAACGAATGATCTCGTTCAAAGTTCAATTCTCTTCCCATCATACAAATACTTCCCTAACAGATGGTATCCCAGTGGACCAACAAACATCATGAACAGATTAGAATGTGAATAAGAATGGATATGAATACCTGCTGCCCATATACAGTTGTTTTAAGAATGAAATAAGATCATTCTAAAGTATAACAGTCTTACAAATGTAATAGATTATTTGCTGTAACCACAGAAACTCAATAAGGAACTCTGAATTGGTAGTCATCAGACTGCAATTCATTTTTCTGGCTTAGTCACTTATCTGTGCAACTTAGGACTCATTTCTTTATCTGTAAAATGAGAGGTTGGACCAGATGATCCCTGAAGTTTTTTCCAAGTTTAAATTTCTGATTCCATCAATTTCACTTTTGGAATTTCTTGAAAATTATATATTGAGATAAGCAAACCAGATTTGTGCATGGGGAAGAGTGCCTAAAATTTGTCATAATTATGCTTTAAACCTAGAATCAACAAGACTTGGGTTGAAATCTGACTTCTGACACTCAACTGTGTGATTAGACCCTAGATTTCAAAACTAGGAACAATGGAAAGTGTAAAAGAGACCAATGTAAGTTAGACCTATCCAAAATTGTAATAGGCTGACTCAAGCCATAAAGGTTCTCCCGCCCTGGAAGTTTAACAGCAAAGGCAAGATGGGAATTGGGATGGCCAATTTGGGGAGTTTCCTCATCAGGTAAATTAAATAAGAGGCAGTATGGCTTAATGGCTAAATTACTAGCCTTGGACTGAGGAAACCTCAGTTCAAATCCTCCCTCTAAAACATACTCTTTGGGCAAATCCCTTCATCTTTTTGAGTCAAAATTTCCTCATCTGTAAAATGAAGAGCTTGAATCTGATCATCTTTAAAGTTTCTTCTAACTTCTGATCTATGATTCTATGATAAATGACCTTGCCATTAAGGAGTTCAGGACTTTGTGGATTCATAAAATTCCACTGCAGTTTTGGGGAAACAAACTGCAACAAACTAATACAACCAGCTAAGTAATATGTCAAGGATGCGGATGAGCGAAGGTAGGATGGTATGTATGGCAGAAAGAATCTTGGATCTGGAGTCAAAGAACATGCGTTCAAATCCTTCTCCTACTACTTATTACCCATGTGACTTTGCTCAATTGACCTCACTTCTCTGAAGCTGATATTGCTTATCTGTTTTTTTTAAAGGGAAAAAACATTAATTTTATTAGAATTGAACAGGTTACATATTGAACAAAACCAAATTTTACCTTGGAGAGAGTTGGACTAGCCTGCCTTCAGCTCTATGGGTGATGGGTTCTCCCTTATTTGGAAGTGTAACAGCAAAGGCCACATGGGCAATGGGAATCAGCATCTTTGATTCTATAACACGTGTAGTCCAGTCAGACACAATGAGCCCAGCCCAGGGAGGTACACAGGGAGGCACATCTTAAGTGTTACTTTCTCTGTGAGAATCTAATACGCATGCATCTTTTTGCTTGATCTTTCTCTTTCTGGTGAAACAGCAAAAGTAGTCACATGGTCATTCAACAGAGGCTACTTTCAGTTAAGTGTGGTGTGATCGCCAGCCGGGTAGGGAGAGCAGTCTTGATCTGCAGATCTGTGTCAAAGGTGAGGAGAATTAGCTGGTTGAATAGCTTTAGCTTTCTGAATCAGCATTTAGCTGGTCGCCAAGAGATTCACCTTCACTTTGCAAACAATTTGTCACGTGATGCCTCAAAGGGTTTTATCCCAAGTTTCTTGAAATCTGGCCTCCATTGTTCTGAAATGGACTGATTCCCCAACCCAGCCTCCTTCTGGCACTTTTGGGGCAGAAGGTTTTTGGGAAAGAGGCGGAGTGCAGATGTATATCTGAGGGACTGTGGCCCAGCTTTTTTTCAGCACCTCAGACTATGGCTTCTGTCCTGGCCCTTCATGGAGAGTGTGTGTGTGTGTGTGTGTGTGTGTGTGTGTGTGTGTGTGTGTGTGTGTGTGTGTACTGTATGTGTGCCATAGAGAATTAATGTCTTTTCTTTTTCTTCCCTCTCCCTCATCCGGCTGGTGTTTTTTTTCCTTTTTCCTCTCCCTGTTACTATTTTCCCTTTTTCTTTCTACTATTCGCTCCTACCACTACTCCCCCTTCTTTTTACCTCCTCCTCTTTCCCTTTCCTTCCTCTCCTCTCCTTCCTCCCCCCACCCCTGCTTCCCACTCCTTTTCCTCCTCTTCTTCCTTCTTCCATCTGCCTCCCTCCCTTTCCTTCCATTACTTCTCTCTCCCTGCTTTTCTTCTCCATCTTTTCCTCCTTCCCTCTCTCCCTTCCCTTGCCTTTCTCTCTTCTCCCCTTTCCTCCTCACCTCCCTCTCTCTCTCTTACCAGCAGTCCCTCATTTCTACTCCTTCACTTCTCCCTTCTTTCTTCCACCCATCCACCCACCCATCCATCCATCCACCCACCCATCCATCCATCCATCATCTCTCTCCCCTATCTTCCCACTTCCTTTTGTCCTCCTCTGCTCCCTGCCCCTTTCCACTCCCTCACTTCCACCCCACCCCTCCCCAGCAGTTTCCTGAATGATCCTCTGTCTCAGAATCTGCACCTTCATTCAATTGGAGAAGAAAAAGGGATGGGGATTAAGTTCTCCTATGAGTAAGATTAACATTTGTTTGTTCTTCAGAGATAGTTATCTTCTCATTTCACAAACTCTTGCCTGTGGAATAACTTGTTTGGTGTTTATTGCTGGTAGGTGTCACTCTAGTGTGTGTTCAAGATAAAAAAAAAAAAGTTCCTTCTTATAATACTACCAACTTAGCATTGAGCACCGTGTCTCTGTACCATCCCCTCCTCCACCCATTTAGCCCTCTCTCCACCTCTGAAAAGAAATGTGTCAGAGAAGGAGAGCTGTTGGGGTACAGTGACTGAAGTTGAGAGGTACATTGGACTAATAAGGTAGTATGTGTTCCCTCTTGTAGATAGCATCACAGAGTTTGAAGTGTGAGCGTCATTCAGATCAATGTGTCACTGTAGACCTCTGCCCTCCCAATCCTTCTCTGCTGGGGACAGCTGTGTACTGGACAGCTCCTTGGACACTAGGTAAAGCCTTCTGTTTCTCCACATCTCCTTTTGGGATTATCACACCTCTAGGAAAAGGAAATCCTTATTCTTATAAGTGATGAAAGATCCCTGGCTTCCTATCTTTTTTTTCTTTCCCTCCCGATTCTTCTTTCCTCTGGGCTTGCTGCAGAAATTGGAGATGGGCTTGCATGGAAGGAAGTGAGCATTTATGAAGCACATATTAGGTGCCTGGCTCTGTGCTCAGTACTTTAAAAATATTGCTCCATTTGATCTTTACAACAATGGAGGTGGGGGTGGCTGGTGTTGTACTATTATTTCCATTTTACACACTGTTGGTGTCTAAGGTAGATTTGATCTCTGGTCTTCCTGACTCCAGGCTCAGTGCTCAATCTTCTTTGCCATCTAGTTGTCTGGGAGTGAGAACAGAAAAAAAAGAACAAAAGCAGGGAGAGATTTCTCTTCATTTGTAGGGATCTTGAACTAATTCAATTTTGTAAACAAATTTATTAAGAACCACTTTGTGAAAGAACCTGAGTGTGGGGAAACAAAGATAGGTATCACACAAAGGCTACTCTCAAGTAGTTTACATCATAATGGGGGAGGGGTAGAGGGTGGCATTTATGCAAATACCAATGCTATAAATGCAATGGATAAATGTTTTCTCTTGAGATGCTGATCCTTTTCTTAGGAGTAGGGTGGAGAGGGGGAAAGCATAGGGAAGATGTCATTCACTTAGAAGGAAGAAAAGTTCACAAAGTAGAGGTGTGGGGGGAAGAGGAATGCCAGGAAGAGTGCTTTAAAGGTTTGAGGAATGATGTCAGTCAGTCAACTAATTATTATTATGTACCAGGTAGTGGGGATACAAAGAAAAGCAAAAAGCAGATTCTGCCCTCGAGGACCTCTCAGTCTAATGGGGGAGACAATATACAAACAACTGTCTGCAAACAAGATATATACAGGATAAGTGTATATACAGGACAATCAGCAGAGGGCAGTCACTAGAATTAAGGTGTATCCAGAAAGTTGTCTTGTAAAAGATGGAATTTTAGCTGGGACTTGAAGCCAGGGGAGACTAAGAGATGAAGATGAGGAAGGAGGTTATTGCAGAAATGGGGAAAAGCCATTGAAAATGCCCAGAGTCTAGAGAGGAAATGTCTTGTTTAAGGAACAGCTAGGAGAGCTCCATCACTGGATCAAACGCTATGTGGGGGAAAGGAGGATATAAGGTGTAAAAAGATTATAAAGGTAGGAGGAGGCCAGATTATGATGGACTTCAAAAGCCAAATACAGAATTTTCTATTTGATACTAGAGTGATAAGGAATCACTAGAGTTTATTGAATAGGGGGATAACATGGTCAGATCTGTGCTTTAGGAAGATAAATTTGATGAGTGGAAGATGATGATCAAAAGTGAAGAAAGGCATATGAGTAGCAAGACCAGATTATTTCATTAGTTCAGGAATGAGGAAATGAGGGTCTTCACCAGGGTGGTAATAGTGTTGGAAGAGAGGAGTTATATGTGAGAGAAGATATGAAACTAAAATAGACAGGACTTAGCAAATGAGTGAATATGGGGGTGAGAGAGATTGAGGAGTTGAGGATGATGCCTTAGTTTATAAGTTTGGTTTCAAGGGTGACTGGGAGGATGGGGTTCCCTTCACAATAATAGGAAAGTTAAGAAGAGTGGACAGTTTGAGGGAAAAGATAATGAGTTCAGTTTTTGATAGAACATGTCTTTGAGGCATCCAGTTTGAGATATTTAAGAGGGAGTTGAATATTTGAGCCGGGAGGTCTGGAGATGGGTTAGAGTTGGACAGGTAGATCTGAGAGTCACCTGCATAGGGATGGTTATCAAAATAATGGGATCTGATGAGATTAGCAAGTGAAATAGTAGAAGGATGAGGAGCTAGGAGAGAACCTAGGAGGACTCTCATTCTTAGTAGGGGTCACCTTGGATAAAGATCTAGTAAATGAGACAGAGAAGGACTAGTCAGATATCAGGAGAATGAGGAAAGAGTAGTCAGAAACATATAGAAGACAAAATTAGGGATAAAAGGGAAAAGAAAACAATGTCAGAGACTACTGAGGAGTTGAAAAAAAGGATAAGGATTGGGAAAAGGCCATTAGATTTGGCAAATTAGAGCTCATTAGTAACTTTAGACAGAGAAGTTTTGGTTGAAAGAGGAAATTAGAAGCTAGATTGCAGTTAGGAAGAGAGTGAGAGAAGAAATGAAGGCACCTGTTATAAAACTCTTCCACAAAAGGGAGGAGAGCTTGTCTCCTCTCATCTAATAGGAGGAGAGTTATCAAGGAATAGGTGGATCAAATAATAGTTTCCTGAGGATGGAAGAAACATGAGCATGTTCCTAGGCAGTAAGGAAGTAGCCAGTATGCAGGGAACAACTGATGGTTAGTGGGACAAGAGATGCTAGAGGGAGCAATCTACTGGAGAAAATGAAATAGAATGAGACCACTTGTGCATGTAGAGGGGATATGCTTTGGCAAAGAGAAAAAAAATATCTCTTCATGTGAAGCATGATTGAAGGAGGAGATAATAGCAGAAAGTATCTGAAATATGAGATGAGAAATGGGAGGGGAGGGAAGTTTCTGTGAATAGCCTCAAATTTTTCAGTGAAATATATGAAGCAAGGTTCTTAGCTGAGAGGATAAGGGCAAGGGGAGTTGTGGTACATTTGAGAAGAGATGAAGAAGTTTGGAAAATTCATTATGATGAGTAGGATAATACATTGCTTGGAGAGGTGTAGAAGGGATTGCCTTGTCACAGTGAGAGCCCAGTAGATACCATGTAATTTGTACTTGTAGCGAACCCAATCTGTATGGTTTTGTGATTTTCTTTAACTTTGGTCAGGAGCAAAAGCAGTGATTGTTGAGAGTGATCTGAGGCTTCAGTTTGACAGAACAAATCTTCAAAAGGATTACGAGACTCAAAAGAAGAGGACAGTGTAGAGTTGAACAGGTTCACCAAGGCATCAAGATAGGAAAAGGAAAAGACTATAGTCAGTGCAGGGGGTGGGTGGGAGGGAATGGCCTAATAAATAAGTAAGGAGTGGAAGGAAGTTAAGCTCAAAGTGATGATAAAAAACAAGGCTCTAAGATAGCAAGGTAGAAAGAGGTGGAATGACATGGAGCCTGCCAGGAGCAAGCCCATTTAGTATTTGTTGTAGGTGGCCCTGTAGGGTGTCTGGACAGGACTGAAAACTTAGTACGTTTTTAACATATACCTTCAGATGAGTAAGAAGTATACAGAATGATCTGGGAAACTCCTATAATCTGGCAGGTCTGGTGGCTCCTCAGCCATATTGTGGCAAGTTAGGGGCTTTTGTAGGATTGATAGTATTGATTCCAATCAGCTCTAAATGCTTAATCCCTTTTGTGGAGCCCTGTAATTTGGGGCTAATCTGAGTGAATTCTGTTTCTTTTGAGCTAGCCAATTTGTCTTATTATTTGGTGAGTTCAGACCTTCATTGCAATACTCTGTGTTTTTATAGGAATCTTCTGAGTGGGAAATGGGGTATCCAGTGTATTTCAGGTACCCCTGGAGAGATTTCTTCTGTGCTCCAATTGGGATTGCCCTATACATTTTGAGAGATCTACTGGGAAAAGGCATGGGTTGTTCTATGTGTAAAAGGGGCTCACCGGAGGAACTTTCACCCAGGGTAATTCTCACCTGAAGATGAAGGGGAGCTGTTGTGTCAGCCCCTGGCTGCCTATCCCATTTGAGAGAACCTCATATGATTTGGCTATTCATTTGAGACTAGAATTTCCTTCTGAGAATGGAAACTCATTTGTTGCTTTCCCACTCTTTAATTACTTTTTTCATTAACCACTGTTTGTTTAATTTGGATTGCTAAATTTCATTCTTCCCTAATTATTTTACATTGAAATGGGTTCAAGACAGGTTCTTGTAAGTCCTGCCTGTGGTAGTCTATGAGGACTTTGTTAAATATTATTTGTTTGTTGGATTTGTAAAATTTTGTATTTGGATATGACTATAATCTCTGGGCTGCTAGCTAGGGTATTTCTGAGCCCTTCCAAAAGACTATTAATTTAGCTTTTGTCTTCAAGAACTATGTGGAATAGACTGCCTGGGACTCCTTAGTGCAAAGCACTATGGGAAACACTAGAAAGGACCATGCTTGAGCCTCCTTAGGACTCCCAGGGAATTATTCAGAATTGAGGAAGTAGATACATGCCCAAAGCACCCCAGTTGATTTCCTGGGAACAGCAAACTAAATTAAATTAAATAATGAGGAGAGTAATAGAGATGATGAGGGGAACTCCCTAATTTGCTGGACTTCCCCCTCCCCCCCATCTGAGGGTAGCTCTGAGGTCAGAATATGTGGGTTTTAATCTTAGTTCTGCCACTCATTACCTGTATAA
This sequence comes from Notamacropus eugenii, assembly GCF_028372415.1. Classification (NCBI taxonomy): domain Eukaryota; kingdom Metazoa; phylum Chordata; class Mammalia; order Diprotodontia; family Macropodidae; genus Notamacropus; species Notamacropus eugenii. The sequence goes on along the minus strand of NC_092872.1, from coordinate 509,343,547 downwards.
CCTTGGCCAAGTCATTCAATTATCCTGAGATGCAATTTCAAATTTGTCAAAATTATCAAATTTATTTATTGCAAATTCTTCAAATGAGGAGATTATACTAGATGGCCTTTGAGATTCCTTCTGGCTCTAAATCTATGATCTATCATATTTATTATCTTATAAAAATGGAAAGCTAGACCTGTGATGCTTAGAAGTAAAAGGAAGAAAGGTAGAAAATCAGTTAGAAAAGGAGACTAGCAGGATGGAGGAAAGGAAGGAACCCAAGAGCCCTGGGAGAAGAAAACTCCATGGTAGGAAGGGCAGAAATAAAGGCTATTTTGGGGAAATGTTTGATGGGGATGAGAAATGACAGGGTCTTGGCAGACAAGTGTGTTAGGGGCCAATGAGATGTGACGGCAGCCTGTGTAGCCCAGTTCTGTATGGGCTAGGTTGTTCACCCAGCCAAACTGGGCCAACTATAGGCAGGGTATGGGAGGAGGCCTATCCTGGGCACCATGCCCCTTCATTTCACCCCCTTGGAGAGCCTGGTCTCAGCAGTATATGGGGAAAGGGAGACTATTGGGAGACAGGGACAGTTGCACTTATGTATTGTAACTCATCCTTCCTTTTTCATCCTCAGCATCCAGGACTTCTCACAGATCTCAACCCTAGAGAATTTACCCAACAAGCTGAAGGCCCTTACTGTTTCTTTGACTATTTCCTCAATAACTGCAGCTTTTGAACTGTCCTTCTAACTGCATGATGGACCCATCTCCTTTTCCGCTCATACATGTACTAAGTTATGTCTTTTATGCCCCCTTCTTAAACTTAATCATTGTGGATAATTTCAATCTGAAATCCCCTCCCTCACTTCTACAACAAGCCAAAGTCTACTCATTCTTCTTGGGCCCAGTTGAAGACTCATTTTCTCAATGAAGCCTTGACCATCTTGCATCTTTCCATTACTCTCTGGGTTAATCTGCAAGTGTGCTTCTTTTGAGATTATGATGTTCCATGATTTGTCTCTTATAACATTAGCAGGAGAATATTTGTGCTAAAAAGATGGGCTTTTGTGGCCAGGAGCAGTTTGGGAAGATCTAAAACTTTGTGTATGATTTGAGTGATACCTTACCTGAGGAGGCAGAGTGTGGTAACTGGAACCAGTTTTACAGGTTTATGTGTGATGTATATGTAAGATGAAATGTGCATGTGTGTACTGTAAATAGAGAGGGGTATAACAATAAAATAATGTTAACTCACTTATATAATGCTTACGGTTTACAAAACTCTTCTTGTGCGGTAGGTAGTGCCAGGGTTTTTATTCCTACTCTATAGATGAGAAACTGAGACAAAGTGGAGAAAAAGGACTTCACCTAAGAGTCACAAAGCTTATTTGTAATGAGGCAGATTTTTAAAAATGGCCCAAATCTGTAGTAATTCTGCCTTTGAAAGTGGGGAAAGGGAGAAGGAAGAAAAAAAAGAAAACTATATAGCTTTATTATATATTTAAAAGGAATAGTAAGTTGTATATAATAGACTTGCAGTTTAATGTGCAATCTTTTTTATTCTGCTGTGTTATAGAAATGCTTATTTTATTTCATAAATTAAAAATGAAATTAATTAAAAAAGAAAGTATAGTTATGAAATGATTTTTGATTAAGCTCTTGATTAAAGAGTAGAAATTCTCTAGCAATGCACTGGGGGAGGTTGACTGACTATCCCTGTGCTAGGAAAGGTCACTCCTCTGAATTGTCCTGTGTCCTTGTGACCTGAAGAAAGGGACCCTAGGAAACATAAGGACAGGGTCAACCACAGATGTTTATGAGAAATAAGATTCGACCCTATCAAATAAAGTCTTTAACAGACTATCAGAAATCATTAGAAACTGCCCCTCACCCCCCATCTGAAGCAAGGCAAGGGGCAGAAGTAAAGACTGATGGTTTCTCGTCTTTTTTTTTTTCTCAGCATCCCAGATACCTGAGCAAACATGAAGATAAAAGCAAAATAAAAATAAACAAACTGAAAAAAAGCAACCCACAGTTTTATATGTCTCCACTTGTCCATTTACAGATCATTCCTCTTCATCTTTCAAGAAGGATTAGAAGGAGGGAACTACAGATGTCACTACTCCTAGTCCACAGTAGTGCTGCTGCCCCATACATTGGTGTGACACGCCATGTCTAGATGGGACACCTCCCCATCTCTCTGTTCTCTTCTCCTCTGGAGGGATCTTCAAAACTCCCATTGTATGGGGAAACCCTGCCCTCCAGTCTTGATCTCGTATCAGCTTCTTCTTTTCCCAAGCTGGGAAGTGCCAGGCCAACCAAGTCTTGCTTCTGGGCTGTTGCTGTAGCATGTTGACTCCTGGGTTCCTTCTGGTTGGTGTTCATAACACCAACTGTGGCATTACTTAACCACTTATAATTAAACTTCAGTTAACTGGGATAAATGCCCAAAGATTGAGGGATTCTAGTTCATTAATGTTTCTGACCAATCCTCAGTGCCCTTTTTGTTTGAGTCCAGGCTGTTGAGTACTCATGTTGTATGTATTAGTTCCAGAAGGCCTTAGTAGGTACAGTGAGTTTGACAACTGGTGACTTGGAGCCTGGAAGGGATCTCAGAGTCCTTGTTCTGAGTAATCATCATAGTAAAAATAACTGACACTTCGCTAATGTGTTAAAGTTTTCAAAATGCTTTCCCGTGTATTATCTCACTGGAGCCTCACGATACTCCTAGAAGATAAATACTACCAATATCACCATCCTTAATTTTTTGATGAAGAAACTGAGGGTCAGAGAGGTTGAAGAACTTTGCAAATGATCACATGACTAAAAGTGTCAGAGGTAACCTTGGCTCTTTCTGACTGCAAGTCTAACATTCTATCTACAGCAGGACGCATATTCACTGTAACTGCCCCCATACCTTCCTTCTTTACCCTTGGTTCCACACAGTGAAAAACTCATACTAGAATAGGCAGTCATGTTGTGTGTGTGTGTTTTTGTTTAAAGGAGAAAGGGATAAACGGTAGACTTTACTATTTTTAAACAGAGTAAGAAAAGGATACAAACTATTTCAGTTGAGATTTTTAGTTGGTTGGATCCTGGCTAATTGAGGTTTTATTGTATTTTTATTAAGGTCTATTCGTTATGGCTCCTTCACTAAGAAGTGTTAATTTGCAAACTGGAGCACCTAATTGCAAATGAGCAGTTGTATACTTTCAGTTGTACCTCCTGGGAACTGACCACTTGAACTGATTAACCCAACCCCTGGCCAGTAATTATTTCATTCCTCTTAAATCTTCATAATGATGGTTGTAGCTCTTGGTACTTCTGTCCTGTACTATCGTAAAATAACCTACCAGCTGATTTTCCTACCTCTGATCCATCCTTCATAGCACTGCCAGAGTAATCTTCCTAATACATGGTTCTGATAAGGTCACTCTTGTCCTCAAAAACATTCCATGGCTCCCCATTGCCATGGCTCCCCCCCAAAAAACATATTCCTGAGTCCAGCATTCAATTCCCTGCCCTCCATAGTTTGGCTACAATCTACCTTTCTGCTTCTTATAATAATTTCAATATTTTATGCTTTAGTCACCTTGAATTATTCTTTATTTTCAAATCTTACCCTGCTTTATCATGCCTCTGTGTATTTGTACATAAGGGGACATGGAATCATAGATTTAGAGTTGGAAGGAATCTTCAAGGTCAAAGAACCCTTTATTATATAGTTGAGAAACAGTTAAATAACTTGCCCAGGGTCACACAACCACTAAGTATTTGAGATGGCATATGAATTTAGGTCCTCCTGGATCCAAGTGTAGTGCTTTATCTAGTACCCTGCATTGCCTCTAAGTATTCATCATCCCCTAGGCTTAGACTGGTCTCTTTCTATTGATTCCAACTATGGACATCCTTTTGGAGGCCCAGTTCCATCTTCAAGGTGCGGTTCCTTGCAATTTTTGTTGTTTCAGACTCTTAGTGACCCTGTTCGGGTTTTCTTGGCAAAAATACTAGAATGGTTTGCCCTTTCCTTCTCTGGCTCCTTTTACAGATGAGAAAATTAAGGCAACAGTATTAAGTGACTTGCCCAGGATCACATAGCTGTTAAAAGTGTCTGAGTCTAGATTTGAATTCAAGTCCAGCCCCAGCTCTCTATCCTTTGTGCCACCTAATTACTTCAGATTCTTTGTGATTCCTTCCCTGATTCCCAACTCACTCCCTTACCAGGTGAAACTCTTACATATTTTCCTTTTAAAATCTCTCAGTCCTGTATTTTTCCTTAGAGGTCCTTCACAGAATCACAGACTTACTGAGTTGGAAGGAACCTCATGTCCATCTAGTCCAGCCCATACCTGAAAAACAATTCTCTCCATAACATATCAGATTAGTGCTTCTTCAGGTTTTGCTTGAAGATCTTCCGTGATGGAAACCTACTACCTCCCTAAGCAACTCCCTCCACTTCTGTATAGTTCTGATGGTTAGATTTTTTTTTCTTAGATCCAGCCTAAATTTCCGTCTTTACAATTTCTATTCATTACTCCTTGTTTTGCATTTTGGAGCCTAGCAAAATAAGTCTGATCTCTCTTCCAAATGGCAGCAAATACTTAAGAGAGCTTTCACAGTCCTTCTCCCTCTTCTTCCCTTCAAATCTTCTCCTTTAAATTATTTCCAGTTCCACCAAAGGTCCTCATAGGATTGAAAAGGAGATCCTTCATCCTGGTTGCTTACAATGCAAATGAGTAAATGATGATTTATGTATCTCTTATCATCCTGCTTGACTGTAAGTAGACAGTCACATTTTCATCTTTCTTATCCTCAGTGCATAACAGTACCTTTGATTCAGTTTAATTTAAAAGGCAATTAATAAGTACTTACTCTGTGCCAGATATTGTGCAAAGGAATTGGGGATTCAGATACTCCAAACAAACACAAGCAAAATATGGATTCATCTCTGACCTCAAGGAGTTTACCTTTTACTGATCATAGAAAGATCATAATCAATGTTTGTTGAATGGAATGGACTGGAATGGAAACTTGCCCAACCTTCTCATTTGAAAATTTAGGAAACTGAGTCCTGGAGCAGAGCAGAAACTTGTTCAGGGTCCTGGATTGATCAGAAACATCTAGCCCACAACAAAAAAGCACCCACAGGTGTGGAAATGCAGATGTTTCCTACCGGAGTCCAGTCTCTCAGTCCAACTGAATTTTCTTCAAATGGAATTCCTACTTAAACTAGGAATGTCTTGCAACTGTCAGATGGAAGATTGACCAAGATACAAGATACCTTAGAAGCACAGAGGTTTAATCTGCAGCCATTAATTGTTACAATAGGCTAACCCAACCTCACCTCTTGTCATTCCCACCCATTCTTCAATCATCTCTCTGCTTAGAAGACAAAGAGAATCTTACAGGACATTAGGGTCAAGCCTGCCTTCCCTCCTCCCCACCCCAACACAAGCCCCCATTTTCCCTTATTGTTTCAGTTCCCTGCTTTCAACAAGAGAAACTCAAAAAAAAAAGAAAAGAAAAGAAACAGCAAAGGCAGCAGCTCACAAAGGAAATTTAGTTGTCAAAATGAGGGCTGGGGCTTTTCATAGTGCTTACTGGAACTAACCAGAAACGTTTCACTTTGTTTTGTCTTCTCAGAGAACATCCTCTTTTATGAATCCAGAGACTCTGAGGGTGGCGAAAGAACTTTGAGCATGAAATTATGTGACTGGAAATGATTTGTTGCTTTTGTGTTCCAGTGCCAGGGCCTTTCAAGCGATGGGCTTTGTGACAGGGATGGCAGGCTGGTGTCTAGGGGAGGGCTTCCTTGTGCCTAGAGCCTGCTTCTGTGCCACTGAGGCAAGTGTAAGTGGTGAGCAGGGCTGAGGGAAGGGAAGCCACTTCAGAGACAGTGGAGGAGGGTGGAGTTCCCAGAGCAGAGACTCCCAGAGGACTTTGGAGGTGGCCAATGTTGCAAGCGACCAGAGAGTTGTAACTGTTGGTGGCTGTTGGATAAAAGCTTGCAGTAAGTTTGGGGGTGTGTGTGTGGGAATGGGGAGGCAGATGTTTTTTTTTTCTTTTCATTGAGAATGCCTTAGGGAAAGCTGAGTTTTCACAGGCCTTGGGTATGAGAGAATGAGATATTTGGGTTCAAGTGCAGAAGATGTGAGTGGTGATTTTTGAGAGTCAAGTTTGGGGTTCTCTTTTATCTGCATATTAGGGCTAATTGCTTTAGTTAGATTACAAGGTCTACGATCATATCTTTTCTACAGGGACAATTACTATCTAGCAGATTCATTCCTATAGCATTGTTCACTGGAAAGCACCCTCGATTCAGAGTCAGAAGTCCTTGATTAAAATTTCCTTCTTTGTCAATTATTTCCTGTGTGGCTTTGGGCAAACCACTAGCCTTCTGTCACAAGGGGTATGCTGGAACCAGCTCCTCAAACAGATCTGAAATGTTCAGTATGGGATTTACCTCTAGGAAATCAGCAAATACTACAAATCAGGGATTGATTTATTCTTCTGTTGATTAATTAAACTTAAGAATGAGATGGAGAAAATGCTGATAAAATAAATTAAATTGAAAAGGATAGTGTGGACACAATTCTTCCAACTCCCCCATCCAACCACCCACCTAAGTCAGTTATTAAACATTGACAGAATGCCACTGTCGATGGCCCTGGGAAATGAAGAGGCTAAATTAGACAGTTTTTAGCCTCAATTCCAACTCTAAATCCATGATCCTACGTGCCCAGTGTTGTGTTATCTGTTACTGGAGGTACAAAGAGACAGTTCAATAGGGTGCAGAGAGTGGTAGATAGAGAGTTAAGGAACTGAGTTGTAGTCCAAACTTTGCCACTAGTACTACTGTGTGGATATGGACTACTCACTTCATTTCTCTGGGTCTCAGTTTCTTGTCTTCAAAATGAGAAGGTTGGATTAGTTCATTTTTGTGTTCCCTTCCAGTTTTAATGGTCTATGATTCTAAGGGTTGCTCCAGGCCTGGAGACACAGTCTCCACTGAAGTTAGTGAGAATTTTTGTAAATTGCCCTTTACTAAAGGGAAGGAAGGTGGTAAGATCTTTTATCTCTTTTATGAACCACATTTTTCTTGGAGAGAAGATGAATATCCAGCAATTGAGTTTTTTCCTCTAGCAGCAATCAAGTTGAATCAAGGAAGGAAACAACTCTTTGTCTCAAGTTGAAGTCTATATTTTGTTAGGGGTTGTATCTCATGTGTGGCAGAGCTAATCAATACTGTGCCTCCTGGCTGAACCAGGCCTTAATATGAAGGTGAGCTCTGAAACCTTGAGCTTCTCATGCTTCAGAGCCCCTACATGGAGGGGAAATAACCCAAAGTCCTTCAGCATATACATGCCCCAAGCCCATGGACTTTTGGGTTGGGCATTTTTAGATCACAGATAATTTGCTCCATTAGTAAAGTGCTAATAAGCTGGATATTGAGGCTGAAGTTATTTTTGTGGGAAAAGCATCCTTGGAATATCCCAAGAAGACTATCCATCCAGGAAACATATCCTATGTCATACATAGTATGGAGAAAGTTGAATGATGTCTAACGAATACCTGGGTACCAGTGACACCATTGCTGAGCACTCAACAGGTTTCACCCAGGGTCTCAACACCTCTCTCCCCATACTCTTCTCTATTTTATACTGTTGGAGTTCCATAATGAAATTGTGGGTTTCGAGCTGGAAGGGATTATATCTATCTTCTAATCTGACTTTCTAATTTTATGCAGGAGGAAATTGAGACCCAAAGGGTCTCACAGTCACACAGTAAACAGCATAGCCTCAGCTTAAACCCAAGTCCTCTGATTCCAAATGTAGTTCCCGCTTCCCACTGTACTAGGATTGATGTGAAGACTTGAACAAGAGACTGAGGGATGGAAGAGACGTTATGATGGGTCCATTTGGAGAGCACGCAGCAGCCTTCAGCAGAACTTCACCACTTGTCCAGCATATCTGTGACAAACTGGAAAGCTTAGTGGACCATGTCTGAAACTTTAGGGGAAAATCCCCGTTTTGAAATTTGGGAAAAGAACTGGGGATAAACTGTGGCACTTTTGATATTTTCAAGGACTGTTCATGTATTTTATTTTAATTGAAAACAATACTCTTTAGCCAATAATCCCAAATGTGGTCTAATCACACTGTTACATATTTAGATGAAAACATTATTCTGGCTGCCAGACAAGAGCGAACATGTGTACTTAGTAATATATAGTGTAACCATCCAGACAAGGAACCCAACTGAATACTGACACTAACTATATTCTAATCTTTAGGTTAAATTGGTATTGATCAATCCGAATTTATACTCATCTGTCCAATTTTAGCCTAATATTAGACTCCAAACCAGATCTTTTAATTCTACCACATCAGATTAGGGAACTTGGAGATGGACTTTTGGAATAATTGGGTTCTTAAATTTGTGTTCCCTCCCTAAAGGCAGGAAACAAGATGGGTGTAACCTTGTGGGGCTGGCACTTGGATCTCCTGGACTCTAAGGAAAAGCAGAATAAAACTCAGAAAGCCTGGATGTTGGGTTGCTTTTTCAAGATTGATGCACATTGGCCAGCAAGTGATGGACACAGGCGGTTCCTGCATGGTCCAAAGTAGAATGTGGTCAATGTCCATTAGTATCAATCAACTCAGGGCTCAGATGACTCACTTAACTTCTCCATATAACTTCCCTTCCTTTCCTTTTCATATTGTTTGAGTCTCAGTCAATTGAGAGGCAGCAGGTGTTTATTTTAGGCCAGCTTGACCTCAATTCAATCTTCGGCCAAATGGAATGATCTCCAACTGCCTCTGCTGAACACCCATGTCTTAATACAGTGGGATCTTTGTTGCACAGAATCCATTTTGTTTTCTGGTTTCACCTCATTTCTGTTCCAAGATTATTCAACTTCTTGGGAGAAACATTTTCTTCCACTTGCTACTGGCTGTACAGTGCCTTTTGGAGTGGTTCAGATCATTTGTGTTGAGATTAATTAACTAATTGCTGATGTCTTGGGGCTAAATTGCATGTTTGCATGTCAGGATGCTATACATAATTAACAAGCCTACTCAATGAGAGAACTGTCATTATGAACATGGGTTATGACAGTTGGGGCAAATGTGAATTGCAGGGACTACTTTCATTAAATTATTCATAGGTCATTTGTTTTCCCTGTGCCAGTTATTGTCTTTAGGAGAGCACAAGGATAAGGGAAACTTTGGGAACAGACCAGTAAGGAACTCCTCAGGCTGAGGCCTGAGCCCCTACTTGAAGCTCTGAAACCAGGACTCCTAAAAGTAAGTGGTATAAAATGTTACATTCAGATAAATAACTTTCTAAAACACAAAACCAGCATGACCCCTAAGTACAACTGGCTACAGCATCCCCATGACAGCAGACTACTTCAGGAACTGAAGGAAGACATTTAGGTAAGATGCCTGTGTGGCTGATAATGCTGCTTCTCTAGAAATTCACAAAATACTTGGTTCCAGTTTAGTCTTATGAATCTCTCTGTGGAAGAAACTATGGGTTAACAAAATGGTCAGGAAATAGTATTTATCGCCATGAACATCCTTCTTATTCCGAGGGCCAGTGTGGTGTAGCGTGAAAAAAATGACATTGGCTCTGTCCTTTATATTTGTATTTTTAGCTTGTTGGACAAGTTTGGAAAGAAAGAAAAAAGGAAGGGAGGAAGGAAGTGGAAGGAAGGAAGAAAGAAAAGAGAAAGAAAGAGGAAGAAAGGAAGAAAATATGATGGGAAGGAATATTTATCATTAAACAAAACAGAAAGCTATAGGATCAGATTTAGAGATGCAAGGAATCATAGAAGACATCTAATAGAATTCTGTCATTTTGGAGTTGAAGAAACTAAAACCCACAGAGGTTAATTTACTTTCCCAAAGTCAGCCAGTGGAAAGTGGCAGGGGTGGGAACAGAATCTGGCTCCTTTGGCTCCAGATCCAATGTTCTTATCAATGAACCATTTTGTCTTCCACTGGTGAAAAATTTGAAAACAAAATTCTAATTTTGGGCTACAGGCTTAAATCATACTTCAACTCACTTAATCTCCTTGGGCCTCAGTTTCCTCCTTTGTAAAATAAGAGGGTTGAACTATAAGACTTCTGAGGTGCCATCTAGCCATCTAGCTCTAGACCTATAATCATTATGATTCCATTGCTACTCATAGCTTCTCTTGTGGCCTTGGGAAGATCGCTTACCTTCTTAGGACCTTAGTTTCTCCCTGTGTAAAATGAGGGAGCTGAATTAGAAGGCCTCTGAGGTCCCTTGCAGCTCTAGATTTATGAACATATGGATAAGAGTAGACCATATCATGCTCATCATGGTCAGAAGCTTCTGGCCCCTTCCAGTGTCTATAATGCATGTGTTGTTAATGCAGGTCACTTTCAGATCCCCAGTGCCCAGGGCTGCCTCCTACATTCAGTCCAGGTGTTTCTTAAGAGTTAGAGGCTACTTCCTGGGGGTAAATGTGGGATAAAACAAGCAAACTTGGATGGTTTTATTATTACATCAGTGGGGACACTCAGCCCACCAGTTTTCAGTCCCTCAAATCCATCTCATCCTATGCAAGTTGGAGAAGTCCTCTTCCAAGACCTCTTGTGGCCCGGAGGTGGCCCAGGGACCTCAAAGCCCATCCCAGACTCTCACAGGTCATGTCAGAGATTTTACAGGCTAAGTATACAGGTCTGTATATCTGCTAGGACCAGTATTGATAAGGGCAGGGAGGCTTATAACTAGAAGCTTAACCTCTAGGGGGATAGTATGTTTGGCTGCGTTCATCTATGAAGACACATGCAAATCACCAGGAAGCTGGATGGTGGAATGGGCAAGGGTGCTGGACTTGGAGTCAGGAAGACCTGAGTTCAAATCCTGCCTCTGACGCTGGCTAAGTCTGTGATCCTAAGCAAGTCCCTTAACCTCTTTTAGCCTCAGTTTTCTCTTCTATAGAATGGAGATAATAATGGCACTCCCTCCCAGGTTGTTAAGAGAATCAAATGAGATGATATGTGTAACATGCATTTTAAACCTTAACATGCAATGTAAATGCTTTTGTGTTGTTGTTCCATCCTTTCAGTCATGACTGACTCTTCCTAACCCTGTGTGTGGGTTTTCTTGCCAGAGATACTGAAGTGGTTTGCCATTTCCTTCTCCAGCTCATTTTACAGATGAGGAAACTGAGGCAAACAAAGTTAAGTAACTTGCCCAGGGTCACACAGCTAGTAAGTATCTGAGGCTGAATTTGAACCCAGGTCCTCAACTCCAGGCCCAGTGCTCTATTCATTGCATCACCTAGCTGGCGCACCCACAAATGCTAGTGATTACTATTAGTGTGGTTTTTATTATTAGACTTGTAGTATAAGAGCACAAAAGGAATATAAAAGGTTAAAGGAGGAAAGGGTCATTTTTAGCTGGGAGAAGTTCAGAGAAGGCTTGATGGAGAAGGTGGCATCTGAGCTAGAACTCTTAAGAAAAAGCAGAGATTGGGCAAGGGTGGCTGCATGGGGGATGGCATATACAAAGGCTCAGAGATGAGAACAGCAAGGCAAAATTGAGGAATCATAAATAGTCCAGTTGGGATAGGAATGCTAGGTCTGTTCTCTGTCTTCACATTGGGGATGGAAAGTCTACTGGATGAATGCCCCAGGGAAAAGTCACTAAAGACAGAAATGCTAAGGGCATGTAGCTGCATTCTATGTGGGTGCCTTGCTCTTGTCCCTGATGCGTGTATCTCTGGAATTGGACAAGGCAGATGAGACTAATGGGAAGTAACATAAGAAGCAAATCAACTTCAATGAGAAATCGTGGAATTATTTTTTCAGCTGCATGTCTAGGTACTATTCAAAGGGAAAGATGTGTATTGAGAAATAGAGTCACAGGGTTATTTGGTCTCTGTGTCTCTGGAGTTGTATGCTGTAGCTGTTGGCTAGCTGTCTGGCAGATATAAACATTCAAAAGTGGATATAGTTTGGCACATATTCATTATGTAAATAACTGTCAACTCTTTCATTTTGAAAAAGGCTGCTTCCTGTGTGCTTTGTATAAGTTTGGAAAATGAATACTGGCGGTGCACGTGGAAGACCTTGTCAGCCCAGATCATTAGAGCTTGGCGGTCAGAAAGATCTCTCAGAGTTGAATGTTTAGGGCCTGGACGAGGTTTCAAAGCTGTACTGAAAGTGAGTGAATAGGGATGAAGGAACTGAAGTCAAATGTGCCTATCATCCATGTCACTCATAGTAAGTGCCTTTTAAAAGAAGGAACTTAATGAGGGGAAAGCATGGCATGGTGGATAGAAAAGTGACTTTGGAGTCAGGCAAAACCAGGGTTCAAATCCTTATTCTGACATATATGGACTCTGTGTCCCTAGATAAATCACTTAATGTCTCAATGCCACATGCAAGACTCTTTAGTTACAGAATAGGTGTTAATCTTCACCAGGAGAAGGAGTTTCCACACTAGGAATTTCTTCCTACCAGTGAATTCTCAGGTGCAGTCCTACTTCCTCTCCTACTACAAAAAAGGAAAACCTTGATATATACTTTAGATGCATCCATTCATTTATGAAACATTTTTAATGCCTACTTTTTGTGCACAAATGCATCTAGGTGATGCAATGGATGGAGTGCAGGGTCTAGACTCAGGAAAACTGAGTTCAAATCCAGCCTGAGACATTTACTTAGCTGCGTGACCCTGTGCAAGATACTTAACCCTGTTTGCCTCAGTTTCCTCATCTGTTAAATGAAATGGAGAAGGAAATGACCAACCACTCCAGTATCTTTGCCAAGAAAACCCCAAATGGGGCCACAATGGGGAACACAACTGAAATGACTAAACAACGCAAGTGTGTGTAGAGCATCCAAACTAGGCATTAGGGATACAAAGCTGAGTTCATAAGGCTGTTGATTTAATGCTAGAAAGACATTTCAGAGAATGTCTGGACCAGCTCCCTCATTCAATACTTGAGGAAACAGAAGCCTACGGATACTAAATAATTTGACCAAGGTCAAATACAATCCCTCCCTTCACATGGCTTACAGTCCAGTAGAACAATGAGACACAAACAGAGACACCTATGATCTATATTAAAAGCAACAAGTACATTTGTCAGGGAGGAGCAAAGCAAAGTGCTTGATAAGGTCCAAAGGGAAAGATTGTTGCTCACCAGGAAGACAGGAGTTGAGTCAAGCTTTAAAAGTCAGATAAGAATTGAGCAAGGGAAGAAGGCAGGGAAGAAAGGCCCTAAGCCTTTTGTGTACCTTACAAGTACAAAGATAGGAAAGATAGGGAAGTAGGAGGCAGCAGTATATATTCAGGAGATCAGTAAAGGTCTAATTTGGTTGGAATAATATGAACATAGAGAGAATTAATAAAAAGATAGGATTAGAAAGGGAGAGAGCTGTTTACGAAGGGCCTTGAATGCTGGACAAACTTTAGGCAAATGAAATTTTTTAAGTCAAAAGTTCTAAAGCATCTCTATCACCTACTAAAGAGATCTTCATCATCCTGTCCCTTTCTCTTTCAACCTGACTTTTAGTAATAATTTGTTAACATAAAATGTTAGTTAGATTTAGATGTTTGTCTTAAGGTAGATTTGGCTAAACCTGTTCTATTCTTGGTTTGGCCAACTATACACCCTTGTTAAGCCCATATTGTGTGTAGTTTTGTTAAGTAACACTGAAAAAAACTAGTGCTCTCTTTAGATCTAAAAAACTAGTGTTTTCTCCAAAGCTATGAAGAAGAAAAAACACACACCATCATATCTACAATGTCTATATATGTCAGTGATAGAATTATCTCACACCATCATATAGTATTAAAACCCTAGAATTCCTGAATGTGAGAATCATAGGTCTCCAGATCTAAAAAATCATCTCATCAACCATTTCTCAGATGAATTTGGCTGCAGAGAAGCCTAGGATTTGAAATATGTTGATGAGAGCTCATAAATGGTGGTTACCCCTACTTATGCCTGGGCATAGGTAGGGGGCAATGTTCAAGAGAAACAGAGGTGATCAAATCTGTTTTGATGCAAAAATAAAAGCCAAACAAGTCATTTCAATTCATACACAATTTCCACATTCAATATTTCAAAAGTAAAATATTGCTAGATTTAAAACATTTTCATGAAAGCCTTATTTATATCATGCAAAACATAACGCAATACAGTTCAGAGTTGGTTAGACTAGAGGGTTTCATTTGATGCTGACATTCTGTATTTATTCTACATTCCATGTTCCCTACCAGCTCCAACATTCTGCATTCTAGAGTGCTCAACTGTGACATTCTATATTCTGATGGGTTTTCCAGTCCTGATCAGGTCTAACTTCCTTGCTTGTTACAGTAATGGTAGAAGCTCATGTTTCTGTAGCTTGTTGAGGTTTACAAAGCATTTTCTTCACAACTGCCCTGTGTGGTGAGTAGTGCAAATATGATTATCATCCCCATTTTATAGATTAGGAAACCAAGGCTCAAAAGATGAAATGACTTGGCCATATTCACACAACTAGTTAAGTCCCAAGAGTAGGAGTCAAACATGAATCCAAAGTCAGCATTCTTTCTACTTGAATGCAGGAACTTCTTTAGGCACAGAGAACTCCCATTTTGGACAGAAAAATAGCAAGCTGTTCATCTGTGATGCTTTCAATACACCAGCTTCACCAACATACACAGGTCCTGTTTAACAATATGGTTTAAATGAGATTGAATCCCAACTGGCATTGTTTACATTTCTGGCAGAATATTTTGGTCACATAACCAGGTGCACATGGAATCTTGGTAACAATCACAAATTCTAAGTGGGCATGAAAACCCAACATATGGTTGGCTGAGGCTGGACAGTCTTTAAGGTATACATTAGTCATCAGTGTTTACATTCTATTTTTTATTGAAATTTCATCAAAATAAAAACCAAACCAGTTGCTCCAAAATTCTCCCTGATTTGTGGGCTGTTCATGTTACTTAGTGTCCAAAAGGCTATGAAATAGCAAAACTGAATTTGTTAGGCAGAGTGAAGAGTTGGTGCTCAGGGCTGTCCAGTGCAGGCAAAATCAATATCTTCCATTGGCAAAGAAGGAGTTAGGTAGGAATCCAATCCCTCAATGTAACCCAGAGGCCTCTTTGAAGTAATATAGTTTGACTCATGCTAATTCGTGAGACCAAATAATGAACTCATAGACAGCTGGTAAATATGGTTTAAAACATGGCTTTTCAAAACAGCTTTCCTTTAGACACAAATGCTATATTAACTCTCTCTTGACAATAAATGTAAGTGGGACTGGCACTGTGATTTCCAAAGAAATGGATTTTTAGCTTCTGTAATATTGCTGCTAATTCCCTGCCTAGAAATTGTGCCCACTGGAAAAAGCAATATAACATTAAACAACGGTTTATCATGAAATTAAGTGACAATTCCTTTGCCTCTTTTGGGTCAGTGGTCTTCTCTGCACTTCATCAGCAATATGAGAGGGTTAGATTGAATGGCCTCTAAAATCCCATCAAAGGCTGTTGTTGTTGAGTAGTTTCAGTCATGTCTGACAATTTGTGACCCTAGTTTGCATTTTCTTGGCAAAGATACAGGAGTTGTTTGCCATTTCCTTCTTCAGCTCATTTTACAGATAAGGAAACTGAGGAAAACAAGGTTAAGTGACTTGAGCAGGTTCAGATACAGCTAGTGTCTGAGGCTGGATTTGAACTCATGTCTTCCTGACTCTAGACAGGTGCTCTAACCACTGAGCCACCTGCTGTTCCTATATTTATGGTCTGGGATCCCTCTTAACACTGGCATTCTATGTTCTAAAGGTCGTTCTAATGCAGAACTATAGAATCTAATGATTCTATGGTTCTCTCTTGGGGACTTGCTAAATTAGCTTGTGTCACCATTCAGCAGAGGCTCTAAGAATGTAAAATAGCTGTAATAGAGGAATTTTGTTCTCCAGGAGTCTTTTCAGTTGGTGACACTCCAGTGAATTGATTGAGAATGGACTAGGCAAAGTTTGGGAAGAAGAAGGTTTTTTTCCTCCTAACTTTCCCATTGGTCCAATTTCATTTATTTCTGATTCCCAGCCTCTCCACCCCCACCAAATAAACACTATCTTCCCAACCTTTCTTCACCACTATCTCAAACATCTCCAAGCTTTTGCTTAATAGGTAAAGAGGGAAATCGAGTGTGCAGGGAATGTTGAGCCATTTTCAATGACACAGTGCTTCAGGACGTACCATCCCATGGGAAAGGGAAACCCATTGTTTGGGTTCATTCTCTCAGACCTAGTGTGTGGTTTATAAGATATAGAATTTCCACATAATATATGTTATTCCACAATTTTTCCTTATATAAATTGGACTCAACTATTGTATTTGACCACACTGGGATCTATTTAATGCTGAGGACAGATAATTTTGCTTATACTAGAAGACTTGTCATTGTTAGTTGGGCTTAAAATGTTGTGTATTTCTGACCTGAGGAATGGGAAGCCAGTATCTTTGGCTGCTAAGTAGTTAAATGTACTTACATGGAGGGGTAGAACCTTCAGTGACTGCCTCTGAGAAAGACTTTAATTCTCAGTGTGTGTGTATGTGTGTGTGTGTTCTCAGTGCATATGTGTCTATATATGTATATATTCATATAAATTTATATATGTATATGATTCCCCATTTTTATTGTTGAACTTCATCTGGTGCAAAGGTTTTAACTAGAGAGGTAATTTGGAGTATTGTGGCATTTCCTTTCTTAATTAATCCCAACTGTTGCCTTCGTAGGACAGAAAGCATCCGTATTTGATGAGGACATTATGGCTTCATCACTGTGGCGATGGGCTCTTCCTGCCGAGTCTGTAAACACCAGACAAGCCGCAGAGTTCAGGAAGGCTCCGTGTTCTGGTTTGAATTAGGCCCCAGACTCGGGGAGCACCCAGCTGTGCCTTCCTGTAACGTCTGTCAGTCTTCCAAAGCTTGTTAACATGCTAATATAAAAGGAAATAGGACGGACTTCAAGGAATTTACAACTGGTCTTAAACTTCAAAGACGAAAGCTACATCCATTCAATACACACACAAAACCAATCTGTGTCCTCCCCTCTTCTTCCCTCCCCCCCCAAAAATCTAATAAAAGTACTGTTAGCATACCAGGGACAGATCTGTATGTTTTGAACATTATAGTCATAATCCATGATGTCACATACCCAGTTGCAACACCAAGCTTTTGTGCGTTGTGAAATAGGGTGCAAAATCAGTCTGACTGATGGAAGACAAGATAAATATTTCTCCAGACCTTGGGAGTAAACCATTGACCTTGACTTTTTTTTTTTTAAGAACAGCAAAGCTATCCTTTAAGCTTCTTTTTGGGAGGTGGGTTGGGTAGGATGCCCATCCCGTTGTCTTGCCAATACAACATCCTGCTTCTTTAGACAAGGTGGAACACATTCTATTGATTCTGCTGAAGGGGGATTGCAGGGAAGGCAAATGGGAGAGGCTGGGACACGAATGGGTGATTCATTTTCTGAGTCGGTCTCTTGGTGATTTTCACAACAAATATAAAATTGTATCTCTCTCTCTCTCTTTTTAAAAGGTATAATCAGGGAGGGAGAATATCAGCTAAAGACATCTTTATCTCAGCTGAATTGGGTGTGGATACCAAAGCCCAGTTAAAAGGCTCTCATTAACCTCCTATTAACATTCTCAAGTTGGAATGTGAATAATTCAAAGAAAGGAAAATGAAAGTCCCATTCGTAATACATTTAATAGTTTTTGCCCTGGACTCATTCATTCAAAGAGCTTTAATGAATGCAGATGCTGGGCATGCATAGTACTATACTCTGGCTCCTCTGTATTGCTGGAACACTTGCTTCCACTTGATCTCTGGTTGTTTCACAAGTGTACCTGAAGGAACAGTTCTCCTCTGTTGGCATAGCAAAGGCTTGATTCTTCATGGCAGTGGTTGTCTCATTTTACTTAGCACCTACTGTGTGACTAACAAAGTTACTTATTTCATTCATAGATTCATTCATTCATCTATCCAAGCACTGACTTTGGTGAAACCACGTTGGAGTAGATTGGCTCAAAAATATTCTCTAATGTTTCCCTTATGGATCCTTCTTAGCTTCCTAAATAGGTTATAAGCTATAGTGTGTATACATATGTCAAAATGACATGGTACATTGGAAAAAACCAATGGTCTTTTGTCTGGACTCTGATGCTTAACAGGGTAAAGCTACTCTTTCTCTCGGTTTCTTTCCCTATAAAAAGAGGAGATTGAATTAGATGATCTTTCTAAGATGCCTTCCAGCTCAGACATTCTATGTCCTAAGGTTTTTTCTAGATCTGACATTCTGTGTTATAAGCTGCTTTCTAGTTCTGACAAGTCATGTCAACCCACCTCTTGCTCTTTCTCTTTTTCTACCAAACCCCATCTTCTACAGGAAGTCTTCCCTAACCCCTATTAATTCCAGGGCTTTTGCTGTTTTAGTTATTTCCTAATTACCCTGCATGTAGCTTGAATTGTATGTATTTGTTTGCACGTTGTCTCCCTTGTCAGATTGGGAGTTTTTTTAGAGCAGGGACTACCTTTTGCCTCTTTTTGTGCCCTCAGCACTTAGCACAGTGCCTAGAATACAGTAGGTGCTTAATAAATGTTTGTTGATATATTCTAAGGCCCTGTTTAGCTGTGACATTCCATGTTCTATGATTCCCTTCAGCTCTGACATTCTGTTGCCTTAAATTTTTTCCAGGTCTGACATTGTGTGTTCTCTATTCTAAAACTCCTTCCAGTTCCAATATTCTATTTTCTAGGGCTCTTCCACCTTCGGCATTCTGTATTATACAGAGTTCTGTCTGGCTCTAGCATTTTACATTCTAAGGTTCCATCCAATACTGGCTTTCTTTCACTCTATCAATTAATTAAGAATAAGCAGGAAAAGCAAGTCTGGGGTACAGTTCTAAAATTGAGATCAAGTGATGAAGACTCCAGGTTGCTCTTCTAGTCTTTAAGGAAGGCTTCCCTTGACTTGCGGAAGAGCCAAGCAGGGTCCCTCCCTGCCACTGTGGAGTGACTCAGCTGCTCAGCGAGGATTTAGCATTTGAAACGTTATAGGCATCCGGAGCCAGGCCAGTGGCAGCACAGAACATTCGGGTCCCCTGGGCCAGCCAGGGCTTGTTTCTGTGGATCCAGAAGCAGGGGTCTTGCCATTTCTTCCCTTTCGTGTGCACGTAGCCCATTCTCCTGGAGTCACATCCACAGGGCCTCGTATCAGCCTGTGTGTGTTTCATTCTAAATGGAAAATGACAAAGCCTCCTCTACACCGAGCTGTTATTCACACTGTGCTTTCTCTGACAGGCTGTTAGAGAAGTTGGGAGAATAGGTGCTACTGTTAAACTTTTGTTATTCGGTGCTAATTAGAACAAACCCAAGCAGCAGAATTAGAAAAGGTTTCCAAAGAGAATTTATTGTTTTAATAGGAATTAAACAAACCCATACTCTAATCCCAATGAAAGGATCCTGGAATGGAAGGTGAGACGTTGCAAGTCAGATTCGACATTAGGTTTTCTAAAAAGGTAAATGCAATTTCCTTATGAAACCACTGGAGTACCTACCTTAAAAACGTGGAAGAAAAAAGTGAAACAAAAGTCCATGGGGTTTTTTGGGTATTATTTTGGTCTATTAAAGGGCTGGGAAGTAAATGTATATTAAGTGGTCATAAGCTTGCAACTAAGGCAGTATTTGAAAATTACCTGGGAAGATCTAAGGCTGACTTTTGCTTCAGTGGACCCCGTAGTATCTTATATCTAAAGAACTGACCTTAGGATGTAGTAGAGGGAAGACCCTCTTACTTTCCCTATTAGACTGTGAGCTTCTGGGGTTAGGGACAACGTCTTTATAGCCACCAAGATATTGGATCCCTGGGCCATCCATGTACATGCAAAGGAAATGCTCAGGCCTGTGTGTACATGAAGTCTTGTTGTCTGTCTCTCACTGTCTCTTCCTCTTTTCTGTTCTTTGTCCCTCTCACTCTTTCCTCTCTCACTTTTTCCCTATATATATATATATATATATATTTACACATGCACAAATACATGTGGATGTGTGGGTATATAGGTTTATGTTTATATAGAGGCAAGGAGCCAGTACAGTGGATAGACTTGGAGTCAGAAAGACCTGAGTTTGAATCCTGCTTCAGACACTAAATAGCTTTGGGATGCCAGAGGTCACTTCACCTCCAGTTGCATCAGTTTTCTGATTTGTAACATGAGATAATAATAGCACCTAGTTCCCAAGGTTGTTAAGGCTGTGATGATGGTTGAATGAGATAATATATGTAAATAGCTCTGCAAACCTTAAAGCACCATATAAATGCTAGCTGTTATTATATATGTCTATATGTGATATGACTTGCACTTGACTTTGTTTGGAGTGAGGGAGGGCTGTGCAGGTCACCAGCCTCACTTCTCCTCCAGAGTCATCTGAATCCAGTGACCATATATTCATCAGGATGACTGGAGATTACCCAGGATGAGGCAATTGGGGTTAAGTGACTTGCCGAAGGTCACACAGCTAGTGAGAGTCAAGTGTCTGAGGTGAGATTTGAACTCAGGTCCTCCTGACTCCTGCACTGGTGCTCTATCCACTGCACCACCTAGCTTCCCCCTAAGAAGATTGTTCTCTCAAGGTTGTGACTCCAGTCCCCAAGATATTGGCCTTTCTCTCCCAAAGTTAGCCCCTTTCAGACAAGTCTTTGTTTGGATTTTTTTGTAGTGTAGGAAGTCTTCTTGTGTGTGTGTGTGTGTGTGTGTGTGTGTGTGTGTGTGTGTGTGTGTGTGTGTGCGTGTGTTTAGTAATGTAATTTAGCATTATATCACTACTAAACATACTGCCTGGCACATATTAAGAGCTTAACAAATCCCTCTTGACTTGTTGACTTTTTACATGCTCATAAACTGGAAAATGTCTGAGAGACCTTTGTACTGATGATAATTATTCTTGTTATTATTTTAGGAAGGTCCCTTTCTGGGCCTCAGTTTCTTGATCTGTAAAATGAAGGGGATAGATTAATTGATCTCTAAGGTTTTTTTCAATTCTAATATTCTCTGTTTCCTGTCATATGTGCATAAGGACTCCATATGCCACCTTCTTGTCAATCAGTTAATCTATATTTACTGAATTCAGCTGAACCCAGCAAGAATTCATTAACAACCCTTTCTCCTAAAAGTATTGCTGTTAAAGCACATCCAACTCTGCAGGACCCCATTAGGGGTTTTCTGGACAAAGATACCAGAGTGGTTTGCAGTTTCTTTCTTGGGCTTATTTTACAGTTGAGGAAACTGGAGCAAATGGGGTAAAGTGACTCATTCAGGGTCACACAGCTTGTAAGTGTCTGAGGCTGGTTTTGAACTCAGATCTTCCTGACTCCAGGGTCAACACTCTACTGTGCCACCCAGCTTCCCTATTTGAAAGTGCTGAGGATTTTTTTTTTAATGATTTGAGAGATTTCATTGGTGTAGGGAGTCCCCAGTGTGGAATTTCCATCTACCAAGTATAGATCAAGACCTATCCTGCAATATTTTGTGTTAGAGTTTCTTGGGGGCACTGACCAGCCAGGATGTATTAGAGGCAGAATTTGAATCCAGGTGTTCCTGATTCTTTCAACCCTCTATCCATTATGCCTTATGACTGGGGATGCAAAAACCAAAGAAACAGTCATGTCATGATTTCTCTGATGGCATGGTCTTCTTCGGCAACGAAGGATGAACACACACACCTTTGTCATCAATGCTGTAGAAGATCAGAGACATGCTGGGGGATATCAGTTTGGACTTGGGGAGTTAAGAAGGTTTTAGCATTTCAGAGCTGGAAAGGACTTCAGAGACAGACTTGGCCATAGGAGGTATTCCAGCCTCTGAAAGAACAAATCACTACCCAAGGTCACTAGGTAGGCTCATAAGTGACAAAGCAGTTATTCCTCACTCTTTGGTTTTCCTCCTGTTGATGCTGGCTGAGTCATTGGGTCTTTATGGCTCTAGGGTTCCTCACCTGTTAAATGAGGGGATTGGACCAGAGGAGCTCTAATATTTCCTTCATCCATCTATGGATCTTTTGTCCATCTATGAGGCATCTATTGCCCCTCTTGTTGCTAATAAATGTTAATCATCTCATCTTAGTGTCGCTATCTGATTAGGGAGCCCCATGGCCAGTGGCAGTAAGAAATAGCTGGAGTTTTTTTCGAGGTGGCAACAGAGAAGCATCAAGGTTTTGAATAGGAATTTTAGTTTTCTTCCAGGGCAAATGGTACCCAAGAGTTTATATCTTCAGCACTGTCAGTTTGGACAAGACTTTGTGCAGCAAAGCACATAGTACCCCAAAAGAATTCAGGGTGTCATAAGGTAATTTTGCCTCATAGGGAACAAAATGAAATAGATGATAGATGTTATTGTTCAGCCCTGTCTGATTCTTCATGACCCCATTTGGGGTTTTCTTAGCAAAGATACAAGAGTAGTTTTCCATTTCCTTCTCTTCCTCATTTTACAGATGAGGAAACTGAGTTAAGTGACTTGCCATGGTCACATAGCTAGTGGCCTGATTTGAACTCAGGAAGATGAGTCTTCCTGACTCCAGACTGGCACTCTATCCATCTCACCACTGAGCTACCCCATTTTATCATTAATCCTTTGGAATTATAATTGATTATCATGCTGACCAGAGTCTGAATTATTAATTCAACGGTTGATGGAGCTGAAATCCAGGTAGGTTACTCCAACCCTACCATGTGAAGATAAATGACCTTCCTTGCTTTGGTTGGTTGCAAGAAGCTGAGAAGCAGTGGGACACAGAGGTTATCCTTTCCTGAGTCAAAAAATGCTGGCCCAATTCTCTGCCAGGGTTCCTTCCTAAAGCAACTTTTGCCTTGCTCCTACAGGTAGCCCATTTCCAAAGTCTGTGCAATAGGGCCATGATTCAGTGTGTTCAGGAGCCAGAAGAAAATACATAAATGAGAAAAGTATCTGAACAGGATCAGGTAAGATTGGAGAATAAGTACTAGATGCCAAGATACCATCTCCCACAGTGTAGCAACAGGCTTGCCAAGGAGACTGTGCCAACCAGCCAAAGAGATAGGGGGATGATTGTTAGAGGTGTGATTATAGGCTGGGGGGGGGGGGGGAGCGGGGCACTGTTTTCTGTTAGGTAACTTGTTTGAGTCTTATCTGTATTAATCATTTGGACATGGGGGAGGCAAGAAATGAATCCACTAATGGCTCCAACAGTCACAATATAAGAAATTAAGTGGTGAGCCCAGCTCAGACAAACCAAGCCAAGGGTGAGGGGAGATTTGCAACAGTAACTCTAGCATGTGGTAATTCAAGGCAAATATTTATTTGAGACTTTTTCTCACTCTCTCTTTCAGGTATGGAAGAATTCATTGAGTTTTTTACCTATCCATTTGACTGATTCTCCTTAGGTCCCCTGAATTCTCACTAGCAATATCCTGTTAAGGCACACAATTCGGTATCCTAGGGGACCACCCAACAATTGTGTGTGTTGGGTAACAACTCTATGTCTACCCATTTGGGATAATAAAGTTAGAGCTGGAATGGTCTTTTGAGATCATCTAGTTCCATTCCTTTAAATTATAGATGAATGAAACTGAAGCCAAGTGAGATTGATTTGCCTAAGAAGTCTCATGGTATAATGGATAGAGTGCTGGAGTTGGCCTTAAGAAAAGCTGAGTTAAATTCTGCCTTTGATGATTAATACCTATGTGACCTTGAGTAAGTTACTTAACTTCTTTGGACCTCAGTTTCCTCATCTGGCTTATGGGCCTCTGAGATTGCTTCTAGATGAACTATGATCCTACTTTACCTTCTATAAAATAGGGATAATAATTGTACCTATCTCACAAGGCTTCTTTAAGAACCAAATAATATATGGAAAGGGATTTAACTTTAGAAATAACAGTTAATATTATCATACCCTGAAGTAACACAGATAATATAATAATAGCTAGCATATATAGTGGTTTAAGGTTTACTAAGCACTTTATAAATATTATGTCATTTTATCCTTGTAGCAACCCTGGGAGGTAAGTGCTGTTATTATCCCCATTTTACAGATGAAAGGCACCAAGATTTGGACCTAAATTCTCCACCTTCAAACTTATTAGTATTACCTATATCCCATACCACCCTGTAGTATAGTATACTCAGACTAGACCTGAAGGATAGATAGGATATAGATATGTGAGAAAACATGGAAGGGTACTCCATCTGGAAAACAGTAGGAGCAAATGCATAGACGTGGGCTTAAGAATATATTGACATGAGAAAAAGAACTCACCATAAGTAAAGAATGCATATTAGGGAATAGTGGTCCAAAAAGTATGAGTTGTTGATTAGAGTTAGGCCTTGAAGATAGCTAAAGGAGATTGGATTCCCTGAAGTAGCAGTAGAAAACCAGGGAGTGATGAGAACAAATGACATGAATATGATACCTCACTTTACAGAAAATCTGATTATTTCTGAGGCCATAGAATCACAGAAATAGAACTAGAAGTGGAATATCAGCAGTCATTTGTCCTACACCCTCATTTTCCAGATGAGGAAACTGAAACCTTGGGATGTTGTGACTTACCCCAAATCCCACTAGTAGAGTCAAAGTCAGGATTCAAACCCAGAGCGAGTGTTCTTTTCACTGTATCATACTGGCCTCTGCTCTGATCCCCCAGCCCTGAACTAAGAAGCGAGATTAAAGGTATATCAGAAACTGTGGGCCTACAGCAGGGAAACAAGATGAAGGGAGTAGAAACTGGAAAGACTATTCTCAAGGTGACCCTTTAGAGGGGTGAACAATTAAGGGAGAGAACTCTAGCCTCTTTGTGCAATTCAAACTACAGAGGAGCAGGAAAGTGGGAATTCTGGCACTCAACTGTTTCCCAGAACCCCTCTCTTTTTCTAAACCAAAGAAACTTGGCAGACAAAAGACAGCAAGGAGCCAGGACTGTGTTTGAAGGAAACAGAATGAGTAGATGAGGTTTTGGAGACCTTCTCCCCTCTCTGGAATGACTTCCTCCAGAAGAAATCTGGCCACTCCACACCTTGACCCATCAGCCTGTACCCCATCCCTTTGCTACTCTGTGCATGGCGCTTGGGGCCTAGTAAGTCCTTCTTAATTGTTTTCTCTCTTTCTCTGCATACAGGTTAATAGAGGCAGATAATCCTTTGGCTGCTGCCACTCTTGTTTGCCAGCTGTTCTGTTAGATAGGGGCAGATGAGTTGGGAAAGAGCACAGTGTATAATTCTGTAAATTACCCTCATTTAAAAAAATTTACTGCCTTGAAGAGCACCTGCTTTAGCTGCTAGTGAAACACTCTTAGGTGTCAGCTCTCTGGGATGTGAGATGAGCCCCAGGGGTTTAATATGTAAGTACTCTGTTACCCTGAGAGTTCTTTCAATCTAACTGCCTTGAGAACTCCCCAATTGCATATAAAGGGTCACAGCACTTGTGGCTACTTTACCGCATTGAATCAGAAACACAGAAGGGCCTTTTAGACTTGGAAAGGACCTTACATGGACTACAAACTCTCATTTGCAGGGGAAAAGTCCTAGTTTTCATTTCTGTCACCATAGTTTTAGTATTCAGAGTGAGACTGTTTGAGCTAAAAGGGATAGCAAGAGGTCATTTAACTCATTCTACACCAGCGACTCATCCAATATCCAACATGAGATAATATAAGCAAAGTGTTTTGCAAACTTCAAAGCATTATTATTAGTATTGTATCTTCCTAGACAGAGAAGAATCTGTCCAGATTTTAAAAGCCCTCAAGGAAAATGGATTACAAAGCTTCCCTTAGCATCAAATTTCAGTGTTTGACAGCCTACTCTGTCTGAGAGCATTCTCTCAGTCTGACCTCGAGAGAACAGGTGATCATCACTACCATACCCTTTATTGATAGGAAGCCTAATACTAAAAATCATACCTTAGCCTTTTTCACTTGGGGTTAAATAATCCTAGTTCCTACTTATCTACGTATGGGCAGACCGCAACGTCCATTCATGTCCAATCCAGGCATGATTTGACAGCTCACTATAATCTCAAACAGATAAGTCAATGTATCTCATTCCTCTTTTGAATGTTGCAAACATTTTTATTTTATTTATTTAGTAACAACATGGGAGGGGAGGTGTTAGTAGATGGATTGCTGAGCTCAGGGCCAGGAAAAACCAGAGTTTAAATCCTACCCCTGATATTTACTAGTTAGTTGTAGGACCACAAGCAAATCACATAACCTCTTTGTGCCTCAGTTTCTTCATCTGTAAATCGGAGATAATAAGATTTTGAATTCACAGGGGTTCAAAAACCTTAAAGCTACATAAATGTCAATGATTACATCTGTCAGCGGAGGAGTTTCATTGTAATGAAATATTGTTTGGTTCAGCGATATCAGCTGTTGTTGTTGTTGCTTCTTTGTCCTTAAAGAGGACTGGTGACATCATGGGGTGATGCCTTGACTTGCCTATGAACTGAATTTAAATGAGGCAGAGTTGTGCAAAGTCGTAAGCCTCACTCTCTCTACCTGAGTCATTGAAGTCCAATGGTAGGACAAAAGTCAAGACAACTGGCGATGGCCCAGGATGCAGTGGATGACCTTGGCATCTTTGATGTCTGAGCAAGTTCTAAGCACTCCACAGCACCTGCTTCAGCCTCTTTCATGGTACCTTGGAACAAATTGTTCTCATCGGCCCATTCTGCTGGGGGAAGTCTTCACATACCTGACATGCTAGATATCCCCCTAATTCACTCCAGATTTGAGGCTTGTAGGTTACCCTCAACCTGGTTCAGCCTGTCTGCCAAGACAGTTTTACCAGGGTGTGGCTACTGTGTATGCTAAAGCTTCTTGGAGCCACAGGTGAGAGTTGGGTGATAGATGGACACCAAAGGTGGATGAGTAGCCCTGAGACATCAATTATGTGACTTTTGAAAGGGAAGGGTCTTTAAGGTTAACAGGATACTATACAGATTTTTTGTAATGACCAGGGGAGGGAAAGGAAAAAAAAAACTTTTGTATTAGTGATGCTTCACTCCTTGGACTAACCGGCTGCTCCATGCACTCACAAACATGACAGCACTTAGAGCTAGGAGAGACCCCAGAGATCATGTCATTCAAACCTTTCATTTTCCAGAAGAGGAAACCAAAACCGAAGAAGGGTGTGACTTCCCTAAGGTCAACAGGTAGAGCTCTGAACAGTCATTGGACACCAAATCTGAAGCCCTTCCACAATAACACAATCTTTCTAGCAATGGTTTCCACCAGACCTGAGGGAAGTCACTGTGTAACAGAAGAAATGTGGGAATGGGAGGCAGTGGTTAAGACAGAACTGGAAACTAGGGTCTAGTTCTTTGGCCTTTCATAACTTATTTAACCTCTTTGGGGCTCTTTCTTTGTCTATAGATGAGGGTAGCAACATCTGGTCATGTAGTAACAATGAGAGTTAACAGATGGGTAGCTCTGGCTGTATACTGGTTCTTCCAAATGCTAACACAACAGGTAGAAGGCCTCCAGCACTTTGGGAAGATAGTCTGTGGAGGACTTAATGGGAAAATGTGTCCAAGAATCACATGGGATGAGGGCAGGAGGAGTAACGAACCTTATCTGAGGAGAGACTAGCTGGCAGTCATAAGCTCACACATCTATCAAAGTGCTGAGGGTAAGAAACAACTGTTTTGCCTATAGCCCTAGGTTGTTGTGAGGCTGCCATGAGATTGTAAGTGTAAAAGAGTTTTGGAGCAAAAAAATTTACAAATTTCAGGTAAAATATAGGCGTTGTAAGACAAAGAGCCCTCAAGAAATTTACAGATTTCATTTTTGTCCATTGCCTAGCACAGTGAACCTTAGCTTTCTCAGTTGTAAAATGAGAGTAATGACTCTTGCGATTTATATAAGTGCTTAATAAATATTTTTTTGAACTCTTGATGTGTTTGTGAAATACTGGTACTTCCTCCCTTATAGGGTTGTTGTGAGTATCAAGTGAGAGAATATATTGTAGCAAATATTCAGGAGCAATTCTCCTGACATCCAGTTGCACTGACAAATCAAATTCCCACAGGTAGGTGTTTTCATCTATCCTAAGGGACCAGGGTAACATAGAGGACCTGGCAGGGGCAGGGGCGTGTCTTTTCTAGTGCTATAATTCATAAGTCTCTACTGGTACACTTGACCTCAGTAGTATCAGTTGATAGCCATTAGCCAGTGAGACAGAATTAGTTTTGAGAAAGGGATAATTCCTAAGTTGATAAAGAACATTAACCCAAAAGTCTGGGACACTCATTGCTAAAACACCAAGTCCAGGGAAAAATGGTCTCAAAATGATAAAACACGTGACACATAAGTAATTCACAGGTCCTTTTTTTAAATAAATTATCATCATCATCATCTCTATTATTACACTTATAGCTGTTGTTCAGTCATTTCAGTCCTATTTGAGTCTTTGTGACCCCTTATGGGATTGTCCTGACAGAGACTGAAGTGGTTTGCCATTTCCTTCTCCAACTCATTTGACCGATGAGGAAATTGAGGCAAACAGCGTTAAGTAACTTGTCCAGGGTCACACAGCTACTAAATGTCTGAGACCAGGTTTGAACTCAGAATAATGAGTCTTCCTGACTCCAGACCCAGCACTCTATCCACTTTTTTTTTCTCTGAAAGTCCTTTTCTCTCCTTCATGGGATACTCATGAAGTTTTCATAAGGTGAGTTGTGCCTTTTCTGCTTGGGCTCCTTGTAGAGACACCAAACTGCCTTTACTTAGTGTTGCTAGTTTGTCCTGATATCTATTTTGAAGACTAACATGCTAATGGGAATTTTAAAATCTTCTGACCCCCAAAGTTTACAAGGTGAAGAGTCTGGTCAAGGCAGGAAGGGAAGGAGATTAATTTCCTCCCTCTCAAGTAATTTCCTTTCAGAAGTTTGGCTGGGACAGTTCTCTCTTCTCTACTGCTAGATACTCAAATATCTCAATGATAAACTAGCTTGCTAGTTTTATATAGACCCCACAGGTTGAGACTGGAGCCAACTCCTGCCATGGTCAATTGTTAAATTTTAAGTCCAAGCATTTACACCTCAGAAATCAACAAACACTACAAATCAGGGCTTGATTTATGGTTATGCTGATTGTCTTGACTTAAGAAAGTGATAAAGAAATGTGAATAGTGCAGATTAAACTGAAAAATATGCCATACCCACATTTGCCCCCTATAAGTGGTTGTTAAACATTTAACAGCACACCCCTGCCTAGTGTCTCCTGCTAATCGAAATATATTTCCTGTGCAATCCAATGGCTTTCAAAGTCTTCTAAATTCATCAGACTTTTAACATCTAGTGTTATTACCTGACTGATTCAATAGGAGAGGGTTTTTTTCTGGTTTAGGTGTCAGAATAGCATCTTTGTTAATTACTATAAATGATGAGGGATTATTGTACAATTGATTAAATCAATTATTCTCCATCCTTACAGTATTACAAATCACTTTATAACTGTCATGTGCTATGGAAATACGAGTTATTATTTATTGTAACCTTCTCAGTAGAGCTTGAGATGAAACAAGTTTTTAATAATATTTATCTTTTTCCATTTTGTCATGACCCTTCACCTCTTCTAAGCTTATAATAAGCTCCTTAAGTACATCTTTTTATCTTCAGTGCCTGACATGGTGCTTTGCATATAGTAATTACTTAATAAATTGAATTTAATTATTAAATTTATAAATTAGATATCATTTGATAAAATTGAATTGATTTAAAGGAAGAGCAGACTGCTCAGGTGTGAGTTGAAATAGATGGGATAGATGAAATCATTCACTGTCCTTCAATCTTGCTTGGTCAATCACCAGCATTAGTTTACCTGATGTAAACAAAATGGACTGCCCCCCCAACCCAACCCAAAACCAACCTAGTCAATAAATGAAATGGGCTGAACTTGAAGCAGGAAGGGCTGACAGAGGTTAACAATAAGGAACTGTGTCTTTATCAACCAAGAGACAGATCAGATGATCAAATGAAGTGCCTTCCAAATCTGAGATATTAGGATTCTATTTATCATGATTCAAGAACAAATACTTCATTGGATTCAGCTCCATCCTGAGGGACTTGGCAAGAAAATTGCAGTGCTGATCCCTGCCCTGTCTGCAGCCAGTATCCTGACGTGTATGAGGCAATGCAATATGTAACAATAAGAGTCATGGAGCTGATGACAAATGGCATGGGTTCAAATCCTGTCTCTGAGGCTTACTGGCTGTGTGACCTTGGTCAAAATCACTTAACTGCTCTGTGTCTTGGTTTTTTCATTATCACTTCATAGGAAGAAAGGAAAGAAACAACATTTATTAAGTGCCTACTTTATGCTAGACAGTGTGCTAAATGCTTTACAAATATTAACACAACAACTCTGATAGGTAGGTGTTATTATCCACATTTTATAGTTGAGGAAACTGAGGCAGTCAGCGGTTAAGTGACTTTAGAGGTAGCAGAGACAAATAATATTGGTACTACCTATCTCAAAGGATTAGAACAAAAATCAAATCAAACCATTCATTCATACATTCAATCAACAAGTGTTCATTAATTGCCTACTATGGGCCAGCCACTGTTTGAGGCACATAACACAAAAGAAATTTACATTCTATTGTAATAAGGCTACACAAATAAATAAAATGCTGAGGAAGTAAATAAAATTGGTTGTTGTTGTGGTTTGTTTGTTTGTTCTTATTCTTACTAGCAACTGAGGGGACCCAGGAAGGTTCTATGTAGGATGCCCCACTTATGTTGAGCCTTGAAGGAAATTAGAGATTCCAGGAGAAGGCAATGAAGGAGGTACACAAGGGTACTGTACACTCAAAGTCTCAGTGTGTGAAGGTATGGTGTGCAAAAGTACTTTGTAGACTATAAAGTTCCACAAATGATATAACTATATGAACATAGTATGAAAGCAGCCAAATAAATCTCAGATGTATATGTTAGTAGAAAGTGAGGTCTTTGCTTTCATTAGAGGTCAAGGGTAAGGTATTGGCAGGTCTGGGATCCAAGAGAATTCATAGTTCTGAAGAGGAATTATATTCCTTGACCACTGTGGGGTTTATACCCAATAATAGCTGTAGGGAAAAGCTTAGGCAGGTATTAGTAACTAGATGGACAAGAAGGGACAACAGAGGATATGATCAAAGTCCTTCCGTTAGAGGTCTGAAGGCTAATAAAGTTGAAAAGGAGACATTTATTATAGATTGGGCAGTATACCTACAACTCTCTACAGAACTGTCCCTCCTGATTGTAGAGACATTTCTTAGGCTGGGGTGGTGAAGCAAAGGAGAATTTTTACTTCTTGAACCTATGGAATCTATAGGTTATAGACAGCTATATATAGCTGTCTAAACAGGTAGGTGGTACAGTGGATAGAGCACTGGACCTAGAGTCAGGAAGATCTGAATTCAAATCTGGCCTCGAACACTTGCTAGCTATGTAATCCTAGTCAAGTCACTTAAACAGTGTCTGACCAAAAGTAGGCACTATATGAATGTTAGCTAGTAGTACTAATAGTAGTTAATGGTTAGTATAAGTAGTAGTGGTGGTGGTGGTGGTGGTAGTAGTGGTGGTGGTGGTGGTGGTGATGGTGGTGGTACCAATAGTGGTAGTAGCAGCAGTAGTAGTAGTGTATTAAGAGTAGAAGCAACAACATGTTCCAAATCACAGGGTGCCTTCAACCCACCCCATGTGAAGATGACTGTCATGCCCTTGTAAAATCCCTCAGTAATTTATTCATTACTTCATTAATTCAGTCAATTAGCAATTAATCCACTGTGTCTTACGGTATGGAAGAACTTTTCTCACAATATGCTCCCTTAGTGTCCAGGTGGTGTCAGAAGGGAGCAAGGCACCTAGCATGTAAAGTGCTGGGTAAGTCTGTAGCAACCTTATGAGAGCTGGATGATATTCTCAGGGGATGGGCAGGCATTGATGTATGTGTTCTGACCTGCAGTACTAAAGGGAGTACCCCTAACAGTGAGATCATAGACCCAGGAGCATATTGGGTCATATCCTCACAATAATCCCATTAAATAGGTAATACAAGCATTATTATAGGCATTTTTTTACATGAAAGGTGAAATGATTTCTCCAAGGTGATGTGACAAAGGACCATCAGAGCTAGCTGACATAGGAGATCATCTGACTCCATTTCCAATGATTTCTGCCCATTCTCCAGATTACCTTTCAAAATAGCACCATTCTAGGCACTAAAGGGGATATGAAGGGAACATATGAGATGCTCCTCACTTTCAGAGATTATAATTGATATGAGGAGATGAAATAGGTCAAACAATAATAATAATCAATAAATATTTATTAAGCATCTACTCTGTACCAGGTACTATGCTAACCACTGGGACTCATATGTGACAAATGAATAATAAGATCTCAGGAT
Organism: Notamacropus eugenii; assembly: GCF_028372415.1. NCBI lineage: Eukaryota > Metazoa > Chordata > Mammalia > Diprotodontia > Macropodidae > Notamacropus > Notamacropus eugenii. The sequence continues at coordinate 509,311,093 of NC_092872.1, read as the reverse complement.
GTTAAACTTAGAAGGTCCTGGGACCCTAGAAGATAGATTCTCTGAGTTCAGAGGAAGCTTAGAGAAACCCTCTCATTTTACAGATTAGGAAACTGAGGCTCAGAGAGATAAAGTGATTTGATCAAGGTCATACAGGAAGGAAGTGACAGAACTAGGAGTCAACCCCTCATCCAATACTCATGTGTGGACAGAAATATTGTAGGAATTCAGGGGAAAGAGGCACCACTGTTGGCTCCTATCAAGGAAAATTCCATGGAAAACATGAGTCATATTAAATTAAAATTAAATGTGAATCATAGAATTTCACAGAGGAGTGGATAAGTTTATATTTTGATAGTTATAAGTGATGAGCATTTTGGATCAAGATAACAAGAAAGGAAACTTGCTGGCCAGAGAAACTAACTGATCCTGCTAGGAACCTAGCAGCTCTGAAGGGAGAAGTGTTGTCTTTGGAAGAACACTGAATTAGGGTTATGGAGCCTAGGTTTTAGCATGACTTTGTCACTACTGTGACATTGGACAAGTAACTCTGTGGGAGTCAGTCTCCTAATCTCCAAAATGAGGAGTTTAAGCTGAGTGACCACAAATGACCGTATAACTTGGAAAGGGCACTACTGGAAGATCTGGGTTCACATCTTAGTTTTGCCACTTTGAATGAGTCTGTCTGATGCTATGGTATGAGAGTTGAGTCATACTGTCTACTAACAGTTCAAACAGTTTATTAGGCAAAAATATATTATACAGGAAGTACTATATGAGCCAGGCAGTCACCATTGGGTCTCCAGATCCCACTGAAGCACAGATGTCATCTGAGCATTTTTCAGTCAGGAGATGACTTGGAACCATTCTGAACTGGCAGCCCTGGCTGAAATGAGCCAAAACATTTAGTAAACACTAATATTAAGCATAAATTTTCTAACAATCAGTTCCTACTAAGAAATGACCCAGTGGCAGTAGTGTGTGTATGTGTATGGTGATGTTACTATTTGAGTTATTGTTGGGTCTGGGCTGGTGCAGAGTGTGTAGACTCCGGTGAAGATACACCAGCATAAGTGATTTCATGATTCCTGGAGGAATACCTGAGCACCATGGGCAAAGCCTGCAGTGTCTGGAAGTCTACTTGCTATATATTTCCTGAGATTGGGATGTTGCGGTTCAGTTAATGTCTCCTTCCACTCTTTCCTTTTTAGCTCCATGTCCTGTTTGGGAAGTTTCATCCTGACATTCTCTCTAAGGATATAGATCAGACCACAGGATGAGAGAGATTTCCAGGGCATCTTCCTAAAATGAGCTTTTGCTGAATTCTTTGTTGCCAATAATGTCTTTCACCTTGTTGTCAAAAACTGCGTTTGTTGAATCTTTCCCATTCATTGCAGGAAGGAGAAAGAAAAGTTTTTACTTCATTATTCCAGTCACTTAATCAATAAGCATTTATTAAGTGCCTACCATGGGTCAGGCTGGAGATAGAAAGAACTAGCATGGAACCTTTTATTTGGAAGACAAACAAATTGTTACAGTTGTCATGGTGCTCCCAAACACTTTTTTTTAAAAAACAAACTACTCAACAGAAACTGTGATAAATACAGGACAATGCAAGACAAGTAAAAATGAAGAACAGTGGGAAAAAAAGTACTCATGATGTACTTCCGAGGAAGTAAGAAGTGGGATTTTCCATGCATTTTTAACCTCAAATCTCAAATGATAAGGGTCTGCACTGGGATGGTGGCAATATCAGAGGAGAGGAGATCTGAAAGATATCACAGAGATAAAATCAATAAATCTTGGCAACAGATTGGCTATGGGAGGTGAGAGAGATTGAGGAGGATAACCATGTTGCAAGCATGAGTGAATGGGAGGATGGTGGTGGTGTTCTTGACAGTAAGAAGGAAATTCAGAATGGAGGAGGAGTTGTGGAGAAATATAACTAATTCAGTTTTGGATTTACCAAGTTTAGGATGTCTATGGGACATCCAGGAAGTTGGAGGTGTGAGTTTAAAGGTTAGAGTAGATCTGAGAAGTATCAGAATAGAGATGATAGCTGAATCTATGGGAGCTGATGAGAGCATAAAGTGATATAGTATTCAGGGAGAGGAGAAAAGAGCCTAGGACCAAGTTGCAGGGGATACTTACCTTTAGTGGACATGATCTGGATGAAGATTCAGCAAAGGAAGATGGGGAGAAGTCAGATAGGTCAGAGGAGAACTGGGAGAGAAGAGCATGGAGACCTGGAGAAAGAGGGTTTTTAAGAGAAAGATTTCAGTGTCAAAGGCTATAGACAATTCAAGAAGATTGAGGATTGAAAAAAAATCTACTAGATTTGGCAAGTAAAATATCATTGTAAAACATAAGTTTTCGTTTAGTGATAAGATTAGAAGTAAGACTGCAAAAGGTTAAAAAAGAGAGTGAAAGGAAGTAGAGGCATCAGTAATAGACAGCCTTCTCATAAAGTAAGATTCTCAGCTGAGAGGGTGGGCTAAAGGGAGCCATTGGAGGTTTGAGGAAGGAGGAAAAAGTTTGGAAAAGTCACTCCAGTAAGTGGGATAGCGAGTTATATGGGGAGGTGCGGGAGGATTGCCTTGCAGCAGTGAGGGCCTAGTTAAGGTTATGTAACATGAATTTGTAGTGGACCCACTCAGCACGGTTTCATGATTTTTCTCCAGCTTTGTTCAGCAACACATGAGTAGAAGCAAAGGCACCAAATGGCAGAGGTGATCCAAGGCTGAGGATTGGGGAAAGGTTGGCAATGTGATGGAAACAAGATAGCAGCTTGAAGACAAGCAGATTTTTGTGCTTACAGCTTTATTTTATTACACGTCTGTTCCTTCATTTGAAAGTTGAGGTAGGAAGTACAGGGAAGATCACTTCTCTTCTGTCTTCTGAGGTACGTTAACACTATGACCCCTGCTACCTCCCTCACTGTAATAATCTACTTGCCTTTCAAATAAAAGATTCCATGTTAGTCCTCCCTGTGAAGGGAAAAATGTCCTGATGGGGTTCAAGTGCTGCCATGTGACCAATAATTGGCAAGCTTCAAGGCCTATCCAATTGCATCAGGGAAATCATGTTCTATCTAACTGAATGGGGAGATGGGAGGGGGGAATTCTTGAGTTGTGTAAAAACAGGAAGAAATAATTCCAGGAATATGAGGTAGGCAAGAAATAAGCATAATCCCAAAGTGCAAAACAGGGGCAGTTTTTCAAAAACAAATCTCATAGGCTCACCTTTGCCAGCTGGGCTCTCCAGAGCTGTATACACTTGCTACCTGTGAGACCTTGTCAGGCTATTTCCTTTCTCTGGGCTTCAGCTTTATCATCTGTAAAATGGTGGCCAATGGACTAGATGACAGCTCAGTTTCCTTCTGGTTCCAAAATCCTCTGACTTTATGAGTCCTTCTAGTTTAGTGTTCTATGATTCTATGAGTTGAAACAACCCCCCCGAAAGGTGGAGAACATGTGGAAAAAGGGATACTTTAATTAGAATTCAATAAAGCCTTTGTAGGGGAATGCTTTGGAGTGACTCGGCCTGTAATTTCCTTCAGAGACATTTCATTGGAAATGAGTCCTGACTGTAATAGGTTTAGAAGGAAACGTCTTGAGGAAAGAGAAAACAAAGGCACAAGTTCTCCTGGTTTGGAGTTTCTGTTGAGAAACCACCTTTGTAACCATTTGGCATTTGGATGAAGGGCATACTACAAAGCTCAGTTCCACTTCTTGGGGTGGTTTGAGATGGGGGCGTGGGCGTGGGGAGTTAAGCTTTCAACAAAATGACATCCAGGCATTTTTACTCCTATTCCTGATAATTTATGGATGTACTAGATGGCTGGTAGGAGAGCTGCCCTTCCTTCTGCTACTATGAAAACTAATTGTGGGGGGAGGGGAAAGAGGGGGAGGGAAGGGTGTATGGCTCCAGGAACTAGACAATGTCCTACCTTTATGCTCCCAGCTGTAATTAGGACTGCAGGTGTTCCTTTCCTCTGTTCAGGCAGGGGAGGAATAAAAAAGGGAGACAGTACGGGAGCCATTTGCTGGGGCAGTTTGAAACTACAGAAAGGATTCTCAACAGAAAAATATTCTTGCTTAGACAAAGACTAAATTTGAACTACATAATTATATGACTCTATATTATGGATTAAGCCATGTTGACATGTAGAGGAGAAACATTGCAAGATTGCATAGGGATTGAGAAGTCTGCTCAGTGGCAAAGAGGAGCTAGATACATTTCCTTTGGTGGTTCATGTCTCCCAGTCACCTCTCACAGTACATTCAAGTTTCTCTGCTATCTTCCCTCAGGGGTATTGACAAGGCCTTGTAAGAGTGAGCAAGGTTGTTTCATAAACTGCTTCACTCACATGCCCCAAATCAAGAGAGCAGTCATGGTGGTGGAGAAGCCACCCCAAGAGAAACAGTCCAAGGACTCTAAGAATCCTTCTTGGTGCCAAGGAACCAGTAGTAGCCAAATAGTAACAACAATAAAAAAGGTTGTCTCTAGAACAGGACATATAGGCCATAAATCAAATAACAAACAGCCCAGGTGATACATTAAAATAATTTCACCACAGGTGCTGAATTATGGAAGCTTAGCTGTAATTATTTAATATTTATTATGCAGCTGCAACAAACTTGTTCTGCCTTCATCATAGGATTTAGAGCTGCAGGGGCCCATGGAGATTATCTAGTCACAGAAGCCAAAGCTTGAATTTTATACAAAGGTAACTGAACCCTAGAGAGGGGAAAGCGACTTGTTCAACCTCCCACAGCAAGTTACCAGCAGAAGTGGGACTAGAAGCCAGATCTCCTGAGAGTTCAATGATCATTCCACTACGTAGCAGGCTAACCAGTTCTGTTATTTTTTTTTCTCTGTTCTTCTTACAGAAAAACATTTTCCAGTCCAGTTTGGACTTGGGTGGATAGGGGCAGTGGGGGCGCAGGAATCAGCATCATGTAGAAGAAAGTGATGATTTTTGAATCATTCAGAGGGCCTGAGTTCAGATCCTGGACTTACCTATTTACAAAATTGTGTGACCTCAAGTAAGTCTCTGGGCCTCTGTTTCAGAGGAGATAGAGGAGATGAAAGCTAAGGTCCCTTTTAATTCTAAAGCCTATAATCCAATTCAATTCACCAAATATTTATAAAGTGCCTACTATGTGCGAGGCATTCCACTAAAGAGCTTCTGAATTTATTATATTTTAAAAAGCAATCCTTGGGTTTTATATTCTTTTTCTGAGGGGATAGGGACAACTCTTAAACAAATATGTAAATGCAAGGTAAATTGAGGAAGGACAGAACCCTAAGGACAAGGAGAAATAGAAATAGTTTTCTTCTGAAGCAGTTCCAGAAAGAGAACTTTGAAGGAACTAGGGATGACAAAAGGCACAGGTGAGGAGATAGGGGTGGGGGTGGGGTGGGTGACCTATGGAAAGGCCTGGATGCAAGAAGTGAATTTCCAGGCTTGGTAAGCAGCAAGCAGGACAGTTTGACTTCCACATGAAGTGCATGAAATGGAATAATGCGAATAAATCTGAAAAGGAAGGCCACATTAGGAAGGACTTTACTTGCCGAAACTAGAGGGCTATATTCTATTTAGAAGCAATAGGGAGCTTTTTGAGTATGAGAGCGAAGGTCTTTAGGAAGACTATGTAGGCAACTCTGGAGTATAGATTGGATGAGAGAGGAGAATGAGAGGTCAATAAGGAAGCAACTACAGTCCAAAAGAAGTGATGAGAGGCTATGCTAGGGTGGTGGCTGTGTGAGAAAGAGAGGAGGGTATAGACAATGAGAGATGATATGTTTGGCAATTGATTAACTAATGTGGGATGAAGAAGAATAAGGAGATAATTAACCCAGATTAATGTAATCCTAATGAATATAATCCCATATTAATTACAAGGATTTACTACCTTTTCTTACAATATTGTGAAAGCAAATCATCATCTTTAGGCTCTAGTTGTTGGTTAAGACAGAGGTCTTTTAAACTCAAGAAAACTAAGAGAAGAACTTTCAAATACACTGAAGTTTTGCATTTCCAATTCCTCATAGCAGTAAATCTATTTCACTAATAATCAGGAGGAGGAAGAAGATGATGATGAGGGTCATAAGCACCATTTTTATAGCACTTTAAGGTTTACAAAGACCCTTCATCACAATAACTCTATAACAGTCAGGAAAAGTATTACTCCAATTTTACAAATGAAGAAACTGAGGCTCTGAAAGTTTTCACAAATAACAGCCTAGGACAGTGGAAAGAACACCTAATATGGAATCAGAGGACCTGACTCTCCTGCATCATAATCTCAGGACTTCTGCTTATTATATGACTGAGCAAATTACCTTACCTTTCACGGCCTTCCCTTCCTCTTTCTACAAAATGAGAGTGTGAGATTATCTAATCTAACCTTTAAGCTACTGTCCAGTTCTGCTTCCTGTAACTTGTCCAGGACCTCACCCAGTAAGAGGCAGAGTGGAGGCTAGAACTCAGGACTTCTGATCCCAAGTCCATTCCACTCCTGTAGTAGTCATCCTAATGATATCAGGTCACTGCACCCAGGTGGCTCAGGAGAAGAAAGTGAGGTTGGTGACCTTGCACAGCCCTCTCTCACTCAAATCAAAGTCAACTGCAAGTCATGCCATCATCTTGATGTGATGGCCCTCTTCAAGAATGCAGAACAAACACAAAACAAGGTAATAAAGCAATAAATGATCAGACAAAAAGAAGGAGACATGTCTTTCAATAAGGATAATGAAACCAGAGTCAGTTTTACAGAACACTGCTTGATATATTGGCAAAAATGTTGATAAAGAGTGCAATGTAATTGTTTTCTAAAAGCTCATATTTGCCATGTGACTTCTTTTACAGTTACTACCCCTTCTCCACCTCAGGATACCCTATAAATTTCCTGTGCTGCAACAGAACAATTTTCACTGTATTTTCTGTCACTCTATAAATTTCTCAAGCATGTTTGGCAAATACTCTCCTTATTTGTTATGAAACTTGCCCTGCAGAGCAGGCTGAGATCCTTTTGCAAACTGCTGAGGGTTTATCACTTTCTTGAGAGATATGAAGCTCCCATTACAGTAATCCGGAGGGTAGGGGTCACTACAGAAGGTGTTAATAAATGCTTAGTCTCTTTAGAAACCTCTCTTTTGATACCTGGACTAGAACTGGGGAAAGAGACACAATAATCAGTCAATGAAGAAGGCTTCATAGGTAACTTAGAATGAAGAAATAAAGAAGATCCATCTCCAACCACTAGGATTAGGACAGGGGTGGGAGGGGGGCTGGGGAACAAGACAAGATCCCCGAGGCTGCTGGTTTATTATGTGCATGGTACACTTTACACAAATCCTACAAGTGGTGTTTCAAGAAATAGCAAATTTTGAGAGCAAAATAAGTCCTTAAATCTAGAATTTCAAAACGTGATTCTGTGTAGTGCTGTTAACATTGAAAAGAAATCTGAATGCCATGTTATGTGAATAATGCCCATGAATATTCACTGGAATTTTCTAGTGTTTGAATATTCACTCTAGGCTATGGTTCTTTATAAATACCACTAAACTTATTTCTTATTTATTAAACAAAATGCTTAGGTATCTATAATAATAGGTAAAGAATATGAAGAACAGTGAATGTATATTTTAAAAGATAAAACAAATCAGTCAGCTTATTGCCAGATATTTTAAATAATTGTCAGAGTATATTGGCTCATAATAATAATAAACCATACGTTTATTATTATTTCTTTTCTACAGAAAAACTTCTGAAATGCTTAGTATAATCACCACAGAAAAATGATTCACTTCATTTTTATGAGCACTCATCATTATTTAAAATGTATAAATAAAGTGTTATGAAACATACAGAATAACGATTTTGGGAACTGAAATTTGTTATTCCCAAGCCTTGAAGATTAATATCTGTTAGGAATTTGGAAACACTAGACATGATCCATCACAGAATCCAAGTAATTCCTTATGAGGCTGAGGTCCTCCAAATGTTCTTGTTTATGAGTGACATGATATTGCTTGCATCAAACCCTGAAACCAGGCAGAATCCTCTGGGGAAAGCAGAATCACTCAGATGAATTTTGGCCTGACCATCCACAGAGGAAAAACCAAGTGGATAAAGACACTCTGTTCTCCAGATTTGAAATGCCATTCAGTGGAAATCTACAGAGTGAGACAGAGACAGAGAGACAAAGAGAGAGAGGAAGAGACAAAGAGTCAGAGACAGTACAAATGGACAGTCGTGAAGGCTGGAATGAGAGAGAAAATGGAAAGTGATCTTCATTGGCTTTAGAAACTGCAAAGTTTCTTTAATGATGCCAAACATCTCCTAGAAGTAAAGGTCGATCTATTAGAATATAATGACAGGGATTGTCTCACCATTTGTATTTATAGTTACAAACAAGTACCAGGCACATAGTGAACACTCCTTAGAACCCTTTATAGAGACAGTACCCCACAGTGGATAGAATGCTGGACATGGAGTCAGCAACACCTAGTCACTAATGCTATCTCAGCTACTAACTAGCTGTGTGACCCTGGGCAAGTCTTGGAATTTTTCTTAGCCTTGGTTTGCTCATCTGTAAAATGAAGAGGTTGAATTTGATGACCCCTGAGGTCCTTTTGAGCTCTGCATTTGTGGTCCTCTGATCTTAATAAATTATTTTATTTTATTCATTATTCCTTCATTTTATGACTTTGCTTCATTGCTATTTCCTAAACTTTGAATTCCTTCTTTCCCTCTCTTGACTTGTCTGCACCCCTACTAATCCTTGAAAGCCCAGCTCAAAAGCCATTTCTTCCATATCCTGATTCTATGATAGAGTAATGGCCTTCCCATAGCCATTTATTCACACCCTTCTGGTGCCTTTATCACTTATGTTGTGTTTTGTAATTGTGCATGTTTGTGTGTGTTTTCTCCCTGTTAGTAGATCATGACATCTATAAGGCCAGGGATCCTGTCTTCTCTAAACTTTGTATCTCTCTTAAGCCCAGAACACTGCCCTACACATCATAGGTACTTAACAAATGTTCACTGAGTTGAATTAAATTATACCCTTCATTCTGTAACTATAATCTGAACTAAATAATGTATTAAAATGTAGTTTTGGAAGCTAGGTGGCACAGTGGATATAGCACCAGGCCTGGAGTCAGGAAGTCTTGAGTTCAAGCTCAGTGTCAGACAATTACTAGTTGTGACCCTGAGCAAGTCACTTAACCTTGTTTGCCTCGATTTTGTCATATGTCAAATTAGCTGGAGAAGGAAATGGTAAACCACTCAACTATCTTTGCTAAGAAAACCCCAAATGAGGTCACAGAGTCAGACATGACTGAGACACAACAGCAAACTTTTGTCAAAGGTTCTTTTGAAGACAGAGAAAATCAAAAGGGAGTCTGGGAGTATGAGCTGCGTATCACGACAGGGTAAAATTTTGTTCCCTTGGGAACAGAGCTCCTTTTAATTCATACGTGGTACTGATTGTCTCTGGTCAGGGAAAATCCTCATCAGGCACTCCTCACACTGATGAAATCATACATCTGGTCCAGAAAAAAAAAAATGGCTTCACTAAGTAAAGTTTAATAAGTTCTCATATAAAAGTCTAAATGCATGTATGTGTCCCCTGTTAGACAGTGAGCTCCTTGCGGGTAGGGGCAAATTTACTTTTGACTGTATCTCTAGCTCTTAGTAGAGAGCCTAGGATTTAGCAGACACTTAATAAATGCTTGTTGATTGATTCTCAGGTATTTGGAATCATGGGACTTAGAGGTGGAAGAGATATTAGAGATAATCTAGAATAACTGATTCTTTTAATAGATGAGAAAAGCTGAGGGGGAAGGGGATATGCAGCTTGCTTAAGATCACAAAGTTATGTGTTTCACATCTTCTCACACAGTATTATCACTACTTCATCATTAGAAAACTAAACTGAAAAATCATTTGATAACCCCAAGAGAGAGAGAGAGAGTAGTAAGAAATGGAACGTATGTTTCCCAGTTGAGGCTAATTCAGAATAAACCAGCCTCCACCATCTCAGCTATCTTGGGAGGGTGCTGCAGCCTTCCTGTAAGAAGGTATCGCAGCTTTATGGCAAATGCTTTATATATCCTTTTATTAGCTTGCAAGTAATGTGATTTGGAGACAAATTGGCCAGTGTGTAGCTACAGAATGCAGTGCCCTATTACTGTAGGTCTCAAGCTCACCCTGCATGATGGGTGGTCCCCTTTCTCACAGATGTATACACCAACACAACTCACTAGCTGCCCCCAGCCTCCCTTGAAGTCTGTGTTGTATAGAGAACATGTTGTTACCATTTGACACTTAAACAGTCCAGATCCCCAGCCCATAGTTAAGGCCATAATAAACTTGGGAGCATATGTTTTTAGGGCACTATATTCACATTCATCAATTCAGCATGACATGAAAATAGTCACTGATGGGGGGAAATGCATACTTTCAAAGAGCACAGCCACACCGCAAGGTGTATACTACATCAGTGAACTCAATGACCCTTGCCCCCTTGTGTGTGTGTGTGTGTGTGTGTGTGTGTGCATGTGCGTGCACCCATGCATGGATAGCTCTCCTTGGCATTGGAGGAATAGCTCAAAATCAAGTGACTTGGAAAATTAGCTATGACCTATTTCCAGAGGGCTGAAAGCCTGACTACAGCTTCTGGGCCCAGTACTTTTATAACTGAGTGGGCATGGAAATTATGTTGGAAGGTCTGATTTGTCCTTCCTGTGAAACACGTATATAACAAAGGGACTGGCCATGTAGGAAGATACTCTTCCAGTGTTCACTGGGGGATACTACAGGGAGCAAGTTCAATTTTTGCTCCTTAATGCTGATTTGCAAGCCTGGAGGATAGCTCCTCTGAAGAAATATACTATTGAAATTCTGTTTTCTGAGTATCTAGATGTGAGAAGATAGCTAGAAACATGGGTCAGTGATCATATAAGTTCTACTTCCAAACAATCTTTTTCTCCCCCACCAAAGTATGACTGATCTGGGCCCCTAGAAATGAAAATAATTGTTAAGAACCTGTTACATACAAGTCTATAGACATAGACCTTCCTATAAGTAATTTAAAATTTAATGAAGGATCACTAATAATAAGGCATAATCAAAGGAATTCTGAGGTTCCACTTCAGTGAATTGGCAAAGAAAACAAAAAAGGAAAATGACAAATGCTGGAGGGAATGCACTAATGCACTATTCATGGAGTCTTGTTTTGGTCCAGTTATTCTGGAAGGCAGTTTGTAACTATATCCCCAAAGTCATTAAATTGTCCCTCCTTTTTGACCCCAAATTATCACTATGAGGCCTATATGCAAAAGAGATTTAAGAGAGAGGAAAGAGATCTGTAAGAACAAGAATATTTACAGCAGCTCTTTTGTTGTGGCAAAAAACTAGAAGACAAAAAAGTGGTGACCATCAATTGAGGCATGGTTAAACAAATTTGGGTATACGAATATAATAGAATATTATTGCGCCATAAGAAATGGGCAAAAAGGGTAGTTTCAGAGAAATTTGGGAAAATTTGTATGAACTGATGCAGAATGAAGTAAGCAGAACCAGAAAAACAACTGTTCGTCCTTTGTTGTAGAAGAAGACCATGCCATCAGAAAAATGATATGACTTGCACTTGACTTTGTCTTGAGTGAGGGAGGGTTGTGCAGGTCACCAATCTCACTTCTCCTCCAGAGCCATCTGACTCCAGTGACCAGATATTCATCAGGATGACTGGAGATGACCCAGGATGAGGCAATTGGGGTTAAGTGACTTGCCCAAGGTCACACAGCTAGTGAGTGTCAAGTGTCTGAGATGAGATTTGAACTCAGGTCCTCCTGACACCTGCACTGGTGCTCTATCCACTGCTCCACCTAGCTGCTTTTGACACCAACAAAGAGATTGGGAAAGGCACCTTTCATCTTTGTGAAAAGTAGAGGATTATGTGTGATATTTTTACTTTTTATGCATTGTTATAAGGAATAGTTCTCTCTGGGAGAGGCAAGAGAAGGATATACACCATGTCCCAAAAGTGCTAGTGCAGTTTTAAGTTACAAAAGTTTAAAACTTTGACTTTCAGGGAACACTGTATGAGAATGCGGTTAAAAGATATTAAGAATGACAATATCACAAAGAAAAGCAGCTTTGAAAGTCTTAAGAAATGTGCTAAATGTAATGGTCAATGATTCCAGAAGGATGGATGAGGAAGCACCCTCACAAAGAGATGGTAGATTCAACATACATACAGCCAATGTGGATTTTTTTTTTTTAACTTGACTATACTTATGTGTTATAAGTACAGCAAGTAGCCCTGGGCTTACTCTCCCAAAGCCAATGTGATACATCTACAGAAAGAAAAAGAAAAGAGTGGTATTGAAACATTTTTTAAAATGGACAGAAGAGAACAGAAGGAAGTATGGAAGAAGACACAGACAGGGAAGATAGTTTTGAAAGTTACCTGTTGATTTTATTTTATATTTAAGAGGAAAAACAATCTATATATAATAGAGATTTGCAGTTTCATGTGCAATCACCCTTTTCTATTCTGCTTCATATATGTGCTGATTTTGTTTGATGTTTGAATAAAATAGAAATAAAAAAGAAATCTAATGAGAGCTAAGGTATGCAGAATCGGAGGACCTGGGTTCAAATTCTACTTGTTACTACTTGTATGATCTTGGACAGGATATTTTATTTCTCTGGACCTTAGTTTCCTTAACTACAGAATGAGGGGCAGGCAAAAACAGTACATTGCTAATTTTTGTATCTGTCTCAGAGAGGCTAACAGAGGGTTCTGCATAATACTGGAGCTTAATAAAAGTTTACTGAATAGGATTAATTCATTTGATGGAAACTAGTTTTTTACTGTGTTTACGGCTGCATACTAAGGTTCTCTGGAGCATACAATGATAAATGAAACATGGTCCCTGCAGTTAAAAAGCTTATGGCCCGGGAGGAGAGATGAGATTAATTCACAAAAAGATTTTATATTGATACAAAGCAATAATGGCAGAGATATTGTAAAATAAGTGCCAAATGAAGACAATAAAAGCTTTTTAAAGTTGACAGGAAGAGATCACTATAGTTTAGTACTCAGAGAAGTGAGAAGGTTAAAGATAAACGCAATAATGGACGTTTATGTTTCATTTTACAGTTTGCTAGAGCAGGGCTTTACATACACTTCTTTACATAAATAGTCTTATTTAAGCCTCACAGTAACCCATAGGTACTGCAGATCTGATCACTCCCACTTTGTAGATGAGGAAATTGAAACTCAAAGAGGTTAAATGACTTGCTCAGATTCACATAGATGGTACCAGAGGATGTGAACTCAATCCTTCTTGGGTCCAAGTACAACTTCTTATTCCCTAGGCGACTGCTGACATTCTCAAGAACTTTCTGATACCCTCCTGTAAAATTTTGTTGGGGTGACTGAGATAAAACCACATTTTATGGTTTCTGTGTGTCAATTGAATGAAAAAAGATTTTTCAGTCCCTCACTATTGGCAAGGCACTCTCCTAAAAGATGGGGATGCAAATAAAAAAGACAGTCTCTGTCCTCAAAGACCTTACATTCTAATGGGAGAGACAACACCCATTGGAGAATGGTTACTAGGGAGGGGCATTTTGGTCCTGAAAGTTACTGGGATTGTGAATGGAATATGTAGATTGACACACTCCATCCAGGAACAATGGCAGAGGTGATTTGGTTATGCTTCTAGAGGTGAAGGAGTTGGGAAAAAGAAGAGCTTTGCAAATGCCACAGCAAGGTCGTTATCAAATCTGTGGAAGAAACAGGGAGTAGAGAGTTGGACAGATGATGATGGATGAGATCTTTACCTCTGTTATAGGGAACTGTAGCACAAATATCAATATTTTATAACTGGAGGCATTTTTTCCCCTCCTTACCTTAACTAAGTTGCCATCAGACTGGCCGCTTGTAGATAGGGAGAGTATACAGTTCCTCGTTGATGTTATTTAGTTTCCCTTCCCAAAATAAATTAGTTTGATCTCAAAATAGAAAGGGAAATGATGATCCTTAAGGCTGTATTAGTTTTTGTTCTGAAACTAAGAGACTCAGTGCAGCCTAAGTAGAAAGGGACCTAACTTGGAGACCTGGTTTTTGGTCCGAACTTTTTTAATAACCATGGGTATGGGCTTGACCAAATCACTTTCCCTTTTTCAACCTCAGGATTATAAATTTAGAACTGGCAGGAACCTTACAGACCACCTCATTCAATCCCATCCTTTTACAGATGAGGAAACTGAGACCCAGGGAGGTTAAATAACTTACCCAAGATGACACAGGCAGGAAGTCTTAGAAGTAAGGATTGAGTCCAGGTCTTCTCTTTCAAGTCAGTGTTCTTTCTACCTTGCTATGCTACCTTCTCTCTTGGATGAACTTGATTATTTCAAAGATCCGCCTTGACTTTAAAATTATTTCTAAGACCTCCCCATCCCAAAATAAGCAAACATTCTTTGTACAAACAACTGAAATAATTTAACCAAACTAACAGCAACTGCTTCTAGCCATGTATATTATATTAGAAACCAATAGTTGCCCCCTCTATGACACTTATGTTTCCTTTTCTCCCTTTCAAATATTTGATCCTCACAACAATCTTGGGAGATAAGTGCAATTATTATCTCCATTTTACATATGAGGAAACTGAGGCAGGCAGAGTTTAAGGGACTTGTCCCAGGGTCACACAGATAGTGTCTAAGGTCAAATTTGAACTCATCTTCCTGACTGTAACTCCAGCTCTCTATCCGCTGCTCCACCTAGCTGCCTCAAAAGAAAGAACTGTTTCCTTACTGGTTTTCCAAAACTAGGGTTGTTCACTGCAGTTCATTGTGGTTCAATGGCTTTTTTTTTTTTAATCACTGAGTATACTGTTCTCTTGGTTCTGCTTTTTTTCACTCTGTGTCACTTCAGTTCCAGGATGACAAAGTCCTTAGGAATATGGCTGTTGATATGGTCTAATTTTAACAAACATGGACTTGCAATGAACTGTACCACCACAAGAAACCTGAAAATAATTCCTGTCCATGAGGCAGAGATTGCCAAAGGAAGGGGCTACCCTGTATCTTACTCATCAGCTGCTTTTTGGGTTGGTTTTGTTTCCATTCTCCAGCTTACAGCAAGATGACTTGGATTCAGGTCAAAGACCTAAACTTTCTTCTTGTCAGCAGCGCCAAGCATCCCTTGGATTACATGAGACTGTCAATTGGTTTTCCATGACACCTTCAGAACAATGAACTGTCATGGCAAGGTCACTGGTGAGTGCTGCCCTTTGGAATTGAGGAGTCTATCCTTAGATCAGGTAATTGATGTATCTGCTGGGGTTCCAGGCAGTATCTATAAGATAACACTGGCCTTTGCTCTTACCAGATATAGAATTTGAGAGGCTCTGATGCCTTAATTCTTACTTCTAAGACTTAAAAGTACTCTATCCATTCAGATTTATATACATCTTCCCATCCTTTATATCAAAAAGAGAATCTTCCCAGTTGTAAAAACTCTTTCCAAATGCCCAGAAATCCAGGCAGCTAAAGTGTTTAAAACTCCTATTATTCAATAAACCTTTCTTATTCATTCAGAATCATTTGTGAATCTGTTTTCTATATTTCTGTAATAGCTTTCTTAGGTCTTCCCCAGTCTGCTTCCCTCAATAGCACATTTGATTATAAGCTCCTTGATGTAGGGTCAATTTTCTCTTTGCTCTGTCCTCAGATGCGCAGTAATGAACCTGTCTGATTGATCAAAGATTTGAGGGGGAACCCCAGGTAGATGGCTACAGTCCAAGGTTCAACCTGGGATGGTTGGTGAGGCAGTACAATTCTCTGCCCAACAGGGGCATAATTTTATGCTGTGGCATGACCCTAAGCACATTGGTCTCAGGATTTAAAGGCATATGTCACCTGAGATCTGAAAGAAGGTGCTGGAACTGCTGCTACCTGAAAGAGAGCAAATGACTGACAGGATCATTCACTGTAACTGGAGCCAATCTGTTTCCAGATATAGTTCACTCTGCACTCTGGCAAAAGGCAGCACTTTCTGGTTCAAAAAGAAAAACTGCCTTCTTTCTTCTTTCTTTTTTCTTTCTTCTTTCCTTCCTCCCTCCTTCCTTCCTTTCCTCTCTTTCTTCCTTCCTTCCTTCCTTCCTTCCTTCCTTCCTTCCTTCCTTCCTTCCTTCCTTCCTTCCTTTCTTCCTTCCTTCCTTCCTTTCCTTCTCTCTCTCTTTCTTTGTCTCTCCTCCTTCTCTTTCTTCTCCTTGTCCTCCTTTTTTCTCCTCCTTCTCATTCTTCTCCTCTTTCTTCTCATTTTTCTCCTCCTCCTCCTTCATCAAATGCTTCTTACCAAACAATGTTTTGATGGTTTAAGTGTAAATGAATCAGAAACATATGGATTAAACTTCTCCTTAATGACTCAAAACTTAAGGGGGAGTGAACAATTTTACTTGGGGCAAAATACATTTTTATTTTTATATTTTTTTGCCAATTTCTAAATGAGATGTGCCCTGACACCCCAACCTTTGCTAAGCTGTACCGTGTTACTGTGGTGATGACTCATTGCTGAATTGGTGATTATTTTTATCCAGTTAATGAAGATAATCTATAAATTACCACTGACCCAGATTCATTATTTAATAGGACTTAAATTACCCAACCACCCTCCCGCTAAATGACTCCATGGGATTTGTTTTTTTCTTTTCTCTTTGAGAGAAAAGGGTTGCATCTGTTTATTTTCAGAGTGTCCTGTGATGTGGAGTTGAACAACAACCTCTCCTCCCAGGCATTCCCTATCCCAGTCCTCCTGCTCTTAAAAGAGGGATTTTTTTAACCTGGAATCTGTGAATTTGATTAATAAAAAAACAACAACTGTGTTTCGGTATGGTTTGTTTCCTTTGCAATCCTATGTACTTTATTTTAGTCATTTGATAGTAATAACTAACATTTGAATACTGCTTTACAATGATTATTTTATTTGATCTTCTTAACAGCCCTGCGATGAAGGGTGATATTATTATTCCACTTTACAATTAAGCCAACTGAGTCACCCAGGGTCACATAGCTGATAAGTGTCTGAGGCCATTTTTTAAATTCAAGTTTTCCTAACTCCAGATCCAGTGCCCTATCCATTGTACCACCCAGCTATATTTTAAAACATTCTGAGAAGGACTATATAGGCTTCACCAAAGTGCCAAAGGGACATATGGTATAGGAAAGGTTAAAACCCCTGTACAAGATTACAGTTTGGTGGGTCACAGTCCTGATAAGAACAGCCTTACCTTGTTCATAAAATATTAGGAGGAAAGTGAGGATGAGAAAGAAAGATCTCTAAACACCAAGTTAAGATAATTATTATTAACAAATCTACAATTTTGTAGGAGGCATCCTCACACACAAGAAGATCCATAGGGCCCTAAGTCATGTTGTACATGAGCCACAATAAAATGACAAGAAACCATAACATTAATAAGGATCTGCCCCCTCATGGTGAAACTTGAAACTGTCAAAACTCTGACCTAGCTGACCCCTTTGGGATGATCTGCAGCATACCACTTATTCCTTTATCCCTTCCCTAGGTTTACTTCTAAACAATATTTCAGAACCCTGAGACAAACCTACTAGCCATTCTGCTGTAAATGAAAAAGACTATTAGGACTGGGATGGGTGTTTTTCCAAGTTTCGGATGCAAATCAAGACTAAAGTACAATACTTTTGGGGGAAAAGCGTTTTTAATCATTATGTTATGGACCTCTCTGACAATCTGGGGCAATCTATGGAGTTCTCAGAATAATGCTTTTAAATCCTTAAAATAAAATGCATAGGATTACAAAGGAAACCAATTTTATTGAAATACAGTTATTAAATTTTTTTTTAAAAGGTTTTCAGATAGGAGGTTAAAGAATCTCTACATTTGAGAGTTGGAGGTGAATTTTCAGTTCAGCAGAGATATGGTAAATGTTTGACTATGGTGTTTCTAGAAGATTTTTGAAATATCCTCACTCAGAATTTGCTGGTTTTGCTATTTTAAAAAGGAGTTCTAAAGAGCAGATTTTTTTTCCCTGAACAGAAACTTGAGTAAATTTAAAATCTGATTTAGTTTTGCTAAAATTAGATCCCATGAACACACCTGTTTTTAAAAGTTCCCAAAGCACTGTGTGTTAATTACCCCAGAGTCCTATGGAAGAGATTTCAAGTTTACTTGAGAAAGAAGAGCAAAAACACTCATTTACCCAGATTTCCAAAATGATATCTAAGTTTCAAACATTTCAATGTTTTTCTCCCTTCTAAAAATGAAAAACTTTATTAAAAGTTTAATATAGATCACCAGTACAACCAACATAACTTGCTTAGGGACAAATTATATTTAAATTGATTAATTTCAACACATAAAATATCATAATGATTTTCTAATCACTCTCTCTAATTTGGACATTCTTAACCTTTTTTGTGTCATGAATCCCTGTTCCAGTCTGATAAAGCCTATCGACTCATTCTCAGAATAATGTTTTAAAATCTACAAAATAAATGATAAAGCATTAAAAAGGAAATCAATTATATTGAAATAGTTATAATTTTTTTCAAGATGCATAGAATCTAGGTTAAGAATACTGTCTCTAAATCCTCATTAAGTTTCTTCATTTGTTTTTAATTTTCATTCATATTTTTTTCTCTTACACAGAATAATATTTAAGATGGGCTCAATTTTTCTTTTTCTGGGTTTGTTTGGTTTTTGCTGTATATTATTTCATAAAAGTTTTTCCCCAGATTTCTCTGTATTTCTCATATTTGTCAGTCTCAATGGTATTATAATGTCTCACTGATTATCATATTATAACTTATCTAACCAGTCCATTCTTGTTAGACATTAGGTTGTTGTTATTTTAAAAAATTATAAGTAGTGCTATAAAATTTTTGGATTGATTTTTCTTTTTGACAATCTCTGTCATTGGGTATTTCCAACAAAGGGACAATTAGATTAGAGATTTTTCTCCCTCTTAAGTTTTTGTTTTTCTAAAGTTGCAATTTTCATAAACGAGTAACCCCCCTTTTAAGAGATCTGCAAACCTCTCAACAGTATGAATGTCAAAAACATTATTTTCAATATATTAGAATCTATCGTAAAGCATAACATTTCCTGGCTTTAAAAGGTTAACAGCAATTCATATTTTGGATGAGATATAGAGCTTGTGTGTTTACTTGCACATATATATGAAAAGTACTGATTTTAAGACTACAGTTATAGAATAGGTATGTACAATTTACTTAACTAGAATTCTATTTGAAAACCTATATCCTTGATTTCTTTGTAAAGATGTTAAACTGACTACCATATAATGACATTGGCAGTCATGAAAATATTAATGCCAATACAATGAATAAGTAGAAGATAATTCTGGAAGACAGAAGGGGAGTCCACCAAGTAAATCCTTAAACAAACTAATGCATTTAATATTCAGTAAATCTATAGGGGGGAAAACAACCAACTAAAATCTTAAGTTGTGATAAAATACTAAAACTTGGGTTAATCCTTTGGCAATTCAGAAATGATAGTAACTCACTTCATCCAGGCAAAATTATCTGTGTTCACAGCAGGGAAACACTGACTATCTTTGAAGAACAGTGGAAGCTTTCATCACTTAAACATGTCTCCAAAAATCTTGGTATTCAAAGGCATTTCATCTCCCTTATCAAATAAAACTTTTTTCATAAATTCCTTAACTAGTATGTTTTTTTTAAAAACTCCAGCTTAGGGGTTTTTAGAATTTAATACCTCTGAAAAGGAGAAAGATGATGACATGGACATAATTTTAAAGAAGAAAAATAAAGGTTTTGCAGATTTCTTGTTCCTTAAAAATTACGTACCTCCTTTTGGCAAGTGCTGGGTTTGGAGGTGTAGAGGTTTGGGGATGTAGAGGTTTCTCTAATAGCTGGTTTGCTTTCCCCACCCTTCTTTTTGCTCCTGGTCTGAAGTTTGTACAAGCTCAGCCAACTCTTGCCCTGCTTCCCAGATTGAGAGACACACTGAGTTGTAAAAATGGATTTAGCAACTAAAAAGAAGTGGGTGCTTTGGACCCACCCAGACAAGCTCTCTGATCTAAACTGTGATGAGTACTGCTTAGTAGGGAGGGTGCCAGGTCCAATTAAGCTTTGCCTTTTCTTAATGCTCTCGGATAAAATTGATTTATGAGCTTTGTTTAAAGAGAATCATAAAACAATACTCATCTTCCCATGGGTTGTTTGAAAATCCCGTACATTTTTGGAGGTTGTTTAAGACAAGTTTGTGTGTGTGTGTGTGTGTGTGTGTGTGTGTGTGTGTGTGTGTGTGTGTGCGCCCGCACGCATTTCAGCTATTTATTCTCAGTTACCGGCAACAAGCTATTGTGAGCTGCCAACCAGTAACACGGAAAAATTGACTGGATGTTGCTTGGGAATGTGGCAATGGTTTAAAGGACACTTTCATAATGGAAAACACTTTTTTTCAACATGTCAACATCCCCCAGGGGCTAATATAAGCAGGAAAATAAGTAGATTTCTTCCAATTTCCTCCTAACACAGGGAAGTCCCAATGTTAAGGATTATGGGAATACCAGGACATCTAGACCGGCTCCTACAGGTAAAGTGCATTTCCCGAATAACCGGTTGTTTTCCAACCAAGAGAATGAAGGAGTGGAAAAAAGAATGAGTGTAGATTTACAAAGTAATGTCCTTACAGGAATGGTATTTAATTCAAGGTTGATCCCTCCTAGGCCGGGCTTGTGTATTCTAGAGCCTGTAGCTGGACTCTGTACTCAGTACTGTCCATATCCTAACCAACAAAACCCCATATCAGTCAATTAAACAATCATTCACCAGTGCCTACTATATGCCAGGCAATATTGGGAACACAAAGGCAAAGAATGAAAGACTGTACTCTCGAGGAACTTCAATTCTAAGGAGGAAGACAAGTCCATAAATAAATGTATAAGGGATAAATACAATATAATGAAATATAATGTAGTTTGGGAGGGCACGAATGGCTAGGGGATCAGGAAAGGCTTCATGTGGAAGGTAGTGCTTATGCTGCTCCTTGGGGAAAGGGTAATTGCTTGAAGTAAAGGTGAGGAAGGAGTGCTTTCCAAGGCGTTGTGGACAACCAGTGGA
This sequence comes from Notamacropus eugenii, assembly GCF_028372415.1. Classification (NCBI taxonomy): domain Eukaryota; kingdom Metazoa; phylum Chordata; class Mammalia; order Diprotodontia; family Macropodidae; genus Notamacropus; species Notamacropus eugenii. The sequence goes on along the minus strand of NC_092872.1, from coordinate 509,289,933 downwards.
AAAGGTCCAGACGCAAGAGAATCACGTATGATGAATGGAGAGGAGGCCAGTTTGGCTGGATGAGAGAGGGAGCAATACTCGATGAGAATGGAAAGCTCTGAGGATTTCGGAAGGGCTTTCAAAGCTAAACCGAAGAGTTTACGTTTCGTGTGGAGGCATTAGGCAGCCACTGGAGTTTATTGAGCAGGGGAGTGACACAGTCAGAACTGTGCTTAGGGAAAATGTCTTTGGCAGCAATGCACGTACTCACAAAGCTCCTACACTAGTTAAGGACCCTCACTACATCTCATCTGGGCTGTTCCGGTAGCCCTCTAGCTGATCTCCCTGGTCTCTCCACTGAAGTCCATCCTCTACAGCAATGAGTGAGTGATCTTGGTGCTGTACTGCTGACCTTCAATCTCCTCCGGAGTCAGTGCCTGTTACCAACAAGCCATGACAACGCGCAAATTCTTCATTGGGGGCAACTGGAAGATGAATGGGGGCAGGAAGTGTCTGGGGGAGCTCATCACCTCCATCAATGGGGCCAAGGTACTTGCCAACACCAAAGTGGTATGTGGAGTCTCTGCTATCTACCTTGACTTTGCTCATCAGAAATTGGATGCCAAAATTGGTGTAGCTGCTCAGAACTGCAACAGAGTGACCAAGGGTGCATTTACTGGGGAGATCAGCCCTGCCATGATTAAGGACTGTGGGGCCAGCTGGGTAATCCTGGGACATTCTGAAAGGAGACATGTCTTTGGGGAGTCAGATGAGCTCATTGGGCAGAAGGTAGCCCATTCTCTGTCAGAAGGCCTAGAGTGATTGCCTGTATTGGTGAGAAGTTGGATGACAGGGAAGCTGGAGTCACTGAGAAGGTTGTGTTTGACCAGACCAAAGCCATTGCAGATCACGTGAAGGACTGTCCTAGCCTATGAACCAGTCTGGGCTATTGGTACCGGCAAGACAGCTATGCCCCAGCAGGCCCAAGAGGTACATGAGAAGCTTCAATATTGGCTTAAGACCAACATCTCAGAACCTATATCACAATCTACTAGGATCATTTATGGAGGCTCTGTGACAGGGGTCAACTGTAAGGATCTGGCAGCTCAGCCTGATGTGGATGGCTTCCTGGTGGGTGGAGCTTCCCTTAAGCCTGAATTCCTGGACATCATCCAAGTCAAAAACTGAGCCCTTCATGTGGTCCTCCAACTCCCTTACATGTAGAGCTAGGACAAGACTGCACAAGAATGGCTTACCCCTCCCCCTCCCATGTGATTGTGATGCTGATTCCCCTCCCCCCACGGTCCAATTCAAGCTACACCTTCCTCCACCGTGTAGATTATGTGCCCTAGTTTTCAGCTCCTCAGCCCTTCCTCCAATGGACCAGGCCTTTCTCTATTTACTTTAAATTAGAGGGAAGCAAAAAAAAAAAAGTCATTTAAGGTCCTTCACCACCTACCTCCAAACTTCCTTTAGCGTTCTCTTGACACATTTTAGGATTCAGCCACACTGATCTTTCTGTTCCATCCACATGGATTCCATTTCCCATCTTGGTGATTTTGAACTTGCTTTCCTCCATGCTCAGGAATGCCTCTCCTTTCACCTCTGCTTCTTGGAAGCTCAGTGGAAGGGACATCTTCCTCATGAAGCTTTTCTTGATCCCTTCTCTTTCCCACCTTCAGCCTCAGCTGAGCATCCCTCTAAAATTACCTTGTATGTACTGACATGTCTACATGTTGTGTCCCCCAATAGAACAGAAGCTCCTTGAGGGTTTCATTATTATCTTCATATCCCCTATGCCTATGATAGTGCTTGGCATATAACAGGCATTTAACACCTGCTAAGTGATTGAATGTCCTCTAGAGCATAAGACTTCACATGTGGTTTAACCTTCTTAGAGAATAGTGGGAAAACAGGAGCGTGTCCAGAACAATATCATATAGGGTCATCAACCTAGATGTGAAAAGCACTTCAGAAGCCATCCATCCCCACCCCATTCTTTTATGATTGAGGAAATAAAGCTCCCCTGGGGAGCTAAGTAACTTATGAAAGATTAAAGAGAGAGGAAATATAGGTAAGATTTGAATTTAGATCCTTTGACTTCAGAGCCAGTGCTCTTTCCTCTAGTAAGCAGGATGATGAGGAAGGTCTGAAAACCATGTCACATGAGCAGCAGCTGAAAGATATGGGGATGATTAGTCTATAAAGAGAAAATTGAGCCCTTCAAATATTCGAGGACAGTAATTACATCATGCCTGTCATTAAATAGTTCTCAACACTTTTGCAAACGCCCGTCTGGAAAGCAGAACTAGAAACAGTGGATGCATGGGAAACAGACTTGTATTTAAAAAGAGATTTGTGTTTTCTAGCTTTTTGAGTTGGTGGACTAAGTAACCTTGTGAGGAAGTGAGCTCCCTGTTACTAAAAGAGTTCAAACACAATGAATGAAAACCTCTCAGAGATGTCATAGAGAGTATCCCTACATGGACTGTAATATTGATCCAGATGAGCTCTAAGATTGCATTTATGATCTGAGATTTTGTAATTCTATACAAACAAAAGGTACTGCTAGGACTATTTTCAATACTTCTTGGATTCTGACACCTCGCTGATGTGGGTACTCCCTCCCCGTGCAGAGTGAAACCTGTCCAAACCTTCTTATAATGGGTGATTCTTCTCCATAGTTTTTCATAAGTTCTTTATATAGGAGCTAGCTACATAATATGTGGGAGGTTTCCCTCTGATTCCTTTAATATCGCATTGATACAGATTCAGTAAGTACCTTAGTTGTCCATCTGTTAGCTCTTACTCCTGCTCCATGACTGCCTCCCCCTTCATAGTCATACAAATCCTTGATAATGCCTTTTATCCTCACTCATAGAATTTTAAAGTCTTTTTCTTCTTACTATTCCCTTCCCTCCCTCCCTTCCTTTCTCCCTCCCACCCTCTCTCCCTTGCTTTCTTCCTTCCTTCCTTCCTTCCTTCCTTCCTTCCTTCCTTCCTTCCTTCCTTCCTTCCTCTTTTCTCTCCTTCCTTTTTTCCTTCTTTCCTTTCTTCCTTCCTACATCATTACTATTTCCCAGTGAGGTTTCTTCCACCTTATTTCCCTACTAATACAGTAAATAAATACAGTCAAGCAAAATGAGTTAACATATTGACTATATCTGAAAATGAATGCCCCATTTCATGTCTATGATCCATCACCTCTCTGCTGAGAGGCAAGAGGCATCTGTGACTGTTAGTTCTGTGAAGTTACAAGATCAGTCGCTTTGTTCATAGCAGTTCTGAAGTCTCTCATTATTGTTTTCTTTTATAGTATTGTGATAATCATGTAAATTGTTCTCCTGTTTCTGCTTATTTCACTCTGTATCAGTTCATACAAGTCTTTCTAAATGTCTCTGAATTCTTTCTAGTCATCATTTAAATATGTATGTATGTATGTATGTATGTATATATATGTGTGGGTGTGTGTGTATATGTATATATATATACACATATAGTTTTTACAACACGTTCATTTTTAAATATATTCCTCCCCTACTCTCTTCCTAAAAAAAATCTAATAATTAAGCATATTCAACATTTCTTGGGCCATAATAATATAATTATATTCCTATATCACAGTTTCTTTAATCATTTCCCAATTGATGGGCATCAATTTTCTATAAATATATATGGGACCTTTCCCTCCATTTTTGAAGTCCTAACAGCATTCTCCCCATGCAACTCCTTCATTTCCATAGTACACATGGGTTGAAAGTTAGATTGAATTGACTTTTCACAATTTTTTTCATTTATTGCAGTTGGAAAAAAATATATAGATTTACCATCAACATTTTTACTACTAACATTTACCAGTTTTTAAACAATACATCAAAATGTTCAGCTTTTGTTTATGATCAATTATATTATAAATTTATAAATTATAAACTGGATATATCTTTAGCTCTTGGGAGCATACTATGCTTTGGTGTACTTGCTCGAATCTGATTGTATCTGTATCTTCAGGTTTTATTTTTTGAAAGTTGGTTATCTACTCAAGTGGTCTTTCATTTTCTTTGCTGGATAGTATAGTGAATGAAATTAACATATACTTATCCAGGTGTTTGACTGCTATCAAATTGCCCCTCTCAGGTTTTCAAAGCATTCTTGCCGGTGATCTCTTCATATGCTCTCTCTCTCTGCTGTATCTTTAAGACTTTCTAACAATCTGCCTCCTCCCCCTGTTTTTTCTTCCATTTCAGGTATCTGGCACTGTTGTAAAGTTTAAGTTCCATTTCTAATCCAAATACCCCATGTTCTCCACTCCCACCCCTCCAGGGGGACATGGCCCCTTCCCTGAGAAGCCTAGATTTATAGTTCCCCTGCGTTGTGACATACTGTACTCTATGATGTAGGAAAATCCTTTCATATCTGTAGCTGTATTTGAGTCTTTCAAATAGTTTATTTTCCCAAGTCAATTGTAATATTTTTCTCCAGATATTCTACTAACATAATTATAATTCCAATACCCTCTCGCCCTCCATGAGAGATTTGGTAATCAGATTCTAATCACTCACTGAAACTTCCATTCCTCTAAAAATTTTGAAAGTGTCTACAGCATTTTAGTCATTTATAGAAAACAGATCATGTTTCTTAGGTAATATTTCAAAATTTTCTGTATCTTAACAGAATCTTTTAAAATATTCTCAATATCTTTTTTTTAGGTCAGGTGGTATTTCCTTAACCGTCTTCTGTGTGTCCCTAAATACATTGCTACATATCCTTACCCTAGACATGTTACAATTTATTTACTCATATCTGCCTCTGTACTTAATAATACATATATGCTAAGTAGATTTATACCAATACATCAATATTCAAATAATCAAAATTATATAATAGAAAATGATCTAACTTAAAAGGAAAACATGATGTAAAAACTTTTTTAAAAATTTGTTTTTTATTTCCTCTGGGGATCTTTGTGACATTAGGGTACTTGATAAATTCCAGATGAAGAATGTCTCCAGGGCATCGTTGTAAAAAATAAAGAATACTCCAAGAAATTCAAGAGAAAGTCTTACTATATGATATATATGTATATAATCATACGTATGTACATATGTGCATGTGCACATGTGACAGAGAAAGAAAGTGTCACACTGTTGTAATGACAAGTAGTTCCTTTAAATCAGAGAACTATAAGGCTCCTCAGATTGGTTCTCTGGACAATATAAACAAACCCAGCTAACTTCCCACTCAAGACACTATCTGCATCCAGAAAAAGTACTGATAAATAGAAGTAGGTATAGAATAATTTACATATACGCACTTACTTGTATCTAATGGTAGCCACCTCTATAGTGGGAAGGGGGAGAGGGAGAAAGATAAAAAAGGAAATTTGTATAATAATTTTATTATATATTTTAAAGCAATAGCAAGTTGTACTAATATTTTGCTTCATTTGCAGTTTCATATGCAATTGTCTTTTTATTACATTATGTTGTAGAAATGCTTATTTTATTTGATTAATGAAAAAGAAAATGAAAAACAGCTGACACAGAACCCCTTAGGTTGGCTCTCTGGGCAATGCAGACAAGTCCACCCAAATCTTCACTCAATTAGATGCTGCATTGTCTAATCACCTTGAAGACTTTTATGCCAGAAAGCAAATACAGAAACTACCTTTCTCCTTTATGTTTCTTCTCATCATATCAGAAGTGGCAAAGCAGCCAGCATGTCTGAGAGATAAAACCTCTCAACCCATAGGTGCAATAAGTCAAATTCAGTTTGCTTCCAATTAGCTCCAGCTTTTCTTCTATTGATCAGCAACTACCAATCCATCAGCTAAAGTCATTCTATCAGATGAATCTACTGCTGTATTTTTAACAGTCTCCTGTTGTCTTCTTAATTCCCTCAAATGGGTTCTTCTACTCTTCTGCTTGTTTTTCAGTCGTTTCTTTTATATCTAACTCTTTGTGACCCCATTTGGGGTTTTCTTGGCAAAGATACTGGAGTGGTCTCATTTTACAGATGAAGAAACTGAGACAAATAGGGTTAAGTGGCTTGGCCAGGGTCACACACTAGTAAGTGTCTGAGGCTAGATTTGAGTACAGGAAAAGGAGTCTTCCTGACTCTGGCTCCAGTATTCTATCCTCTTTAATACGTTCAATGGCTCAAATCAGAGTTTCCTAGTGTTTATTGCTCATCTTCCATTTGTGAGATACAACTCATGAAATCGACTTTTATATTAGCTGTTAAACCACAGTCCTTATTTGACTATATTTTAAAATTCTTCAAACAATTTTTTTTTGTTTGCCACTTTGTAATTTTTAACCTCTCAAACTCTAAAAATAGTCACATGCAAATGAGCTGAAGGACACAATACCCTGCAAGCTCAGTTATTTCTCTGTCCTCAAATAGACCTTCTCAGTTCTCTAGTCAGTCCTCCTAGCATTTTGTTTCTTCTTACATCCTACATAAAAACTGTTTCTTCACACTTAAATATATCATTGTTTTTAATTCACAAAGTTTCTTCCCCTTTTTCAATCAAAATATTCACACACTAAACAAGCAATACTTTATGTTATACAAGTTGACTTAATTTTTTTTACATAAAAATTTTCTTCTCCTTACAACAATCAAATTTCTCATATACAAAATCTGCAGCACTTTACAATATTTATAATACTAAAAACTGTCTTGCCATCTACTTTACCATCCACCAACAATTTTGTGTCTTCTGAGGCTATGGCGTTCTGTTACTAAATGGGTGAGCCTTTGCAAAAGCAGGCTTCGAATTTTTGAAAGCACTGTAAGGTTTCTCAAATTTAGCCAAGCTGAATCTCCTGTTGAGTTCTGGACCCAGCCCACTGTCCATCTGTAGTGCTTATTCAGTATGCACTATCCAAATAAACTAACCACCCAACTACATTTCGTAACTGACAGAGGCATTTGTCACACGCTTGGTTTTTCCTATGTAAATTGTTAGGCCAATCTCTTTGAGTGGCCATGGAACTCATCAAGGATGGCCTGTAGTATTCAATCCACAATTTGATGAATTCAGCACAATATGAGCAATTATTCATAGTCTTAATCATAACGTTGCCAACTTTGAGCTGGTTCTCCCCTCTTTTTTCCCCAGGAGTGAATTTGGCTGTTGGATCTCTCTCTCTTTTTTTTTTCTTAAACTAAATAAAACACATAGTCTGGGATCAATTCCTAATTGGTGTTTGGTGTCTGACTTCTGAAAAATGAAGAAATATTTGGTGTTTGATTTTTTTTAATGAGGAAGGGATGTCTACCTTGTCTCTCTCTCTCTCACTGTACAACCCAGGATTTCCCAGGGACAGGAACATCAGCTATTGACTCAGAGGTAGAGAGAGGGCAACAGCTGCAACCAGCTTCTGGAGAAAAAAAGCAGACGTCTTGGCTACATGGGAGGATAATGAGTAAATGAATTAATAAAATGAATTGATTAATTGATTCATCAGTCAACAAGTATGTTCCAGACATTGTACGAGGCTCTTGGGGAACAAATACAATGAATGAAACAGTCCCTACTTATGTGATATTAAGTTGCTGAAGTTGTTACACTGCCCTTCTACAGTATCTGGGTGGAAGCCCATGGCCAACCCATCTATCTTCCGATTGATGGAGCTTACAAAACAAGACAGAATCATTCTCTTTAGAAATATCTGTATCTCTAATTTATGTATGGGGATCCATACAAAGGAACATATACAAATGATAGAAAGATGGGATACTCCCCTCTTCATCACAGAAAATCCATTGATTCCTTATTGCCTATAGGATAAAGTCTAAATTTCTTAACTTCCTTAAAGGTAAGTGCCTCCCTTCTATACCTGTTGGTTTTTAATATTCACATATTTCCCTTGACTTCTGTAGCTAGAGTGCTAGACCAGGGGACCTAGATTCAAATCCCTACAACACTTAATAGTAGTTTGGTGGTGTAATGGTTGGAGCTCTGAGACAGTAGTGAGAAATATCTGAGTTCAAATTTACTCCCAGATACTTAATAGTAGGATAGTACCTAAGATTTAAAACTGAAAGAGAACTTAGGCTCATCTAGCCTGTAAAGCAGGGTGGTTAGACAATATGATTGTTAAGGTTACTAACATCTGGAACCCTCAGCAACTTGTCCCTCATCTTTGAGCCTCAGTTTCCTCTCCTGGGAAAGGCAGGTAGTAACTTGAAGCAATTTTGTGAAATACTATTTGTCTAACTGAATTGGTATAACTATATATTTGAGGTGAGTCATCTCCTGGCCCCTGGCTACTGTAGCTTTGGTCCCTCATGAAAGACTGCTAACTTTTGATTATCTAAGGATCAAGCCACATGGACTCTGCTGAGATTCTTCATGACATGACACTGGGGAAACCTTTCAAAGGACGATGACTGACCCTCTCCAAGCCATCTGAGAATTTTCCAGAATTGGTAATATGAACAAATGTACTCAAAATAGCACTCCAGTTTCATTCACTAGGTCAGCAAATATCTAACTAGGGCATGTGCATGTGCGTATATGAGTGATCTACTAACTCCTGGTCAATTGAATTTTCCCAGTTCACTTAATGAAATTTCAGGGTGTCAAACTTGGAATGATAGATTTGCACAGATGTCAGGGGGTCTTCTGAATTGGACGGGGAAAAATTAAATCTTTATTTCAATATAATCTGTCTTCTTTGTTATCTCATGAATTTTATTTATACATTTAAAAACGTTGCTCTGAGAAGGGACCCGTAGGCTTCCCCAGACTGCCAAAAAGGAACTATTATACATAAAAGATCTTAAGAGCCCTTGGTCTAAGTAGGTTTACTAAAGAGGCCAATTAATAATGATTTTGTTTCCTCTGCCCCAAGGAGAGCAAAAACAAAAGCTTTGCTAGAAGTGATCGTACTTTCCAGTTATTCAGTTACATATGTAATACTCATTTTCCTTATTTTTGTTTTGGGGACCTGGGTCACTGCCTCATGCATGAGGGATGGCATGGGCAAAGTAAGGGTGGGGAGAGTATGTACATGGGGGTCGGGATTCGAATATTATCAGCAGTTTAAGGTGGTAAAAAATGGATGATCTTCTGGCCTCCAATCAATCTGCCTTCTTCTGATAACAAATAGACAGTACATCTGGAGGAGAGAAACAGAGATGGAGTCATGCCAATAAATGGAGACCAAGTGAAAGACAGATGTATAGTCTTTATACCTTGGATCTGTAGGTTCTATAGGGCTACGTTAGAGTTTGAAACATTTCCTCCTCCACCCTTGTTGCTGCTTCATGTTCTCCAGCAGTACAAAGCTTGTATATGTCTATAGATGAGCAGAGAAGAGAGGCCCAAAGGCCAGTCTGGAAGGCAGCATCTCTCCCAGGATTCCTTTCTCCTCCTTAGAAGCTGTAGCCTTTTCATACCAGGAGTCATGACTAAGAGAGACTGAATAGTTCACCTTTCAAAGCAAGGCAAGTTATTACTGGCTCCCCCTCCCCTCCTTCAACTTCTATGACAAGTTCCTACAAAAGAAGATTCTCTTCCAAAACCCCACCCATGTGAGACAGGCTGGGGTGGTGGGAGTGATGGAATTAATCAACAAATACATATTAAATGCCTACTGTGTGCCAGGCACTGTGTGAGGTGCTGAGGACACAAATATGGTTTCTCAAGGCAGTCTCTGCCCACATCAAGCCAATAGTTGAAAAGGCTGGCCATTTTCCAGTGTTTGAATCATGGGAAAATCAACATTCTTTTCTCTTTGATAGGACTACAGTGCTAGTGGTCCCAGCCCTAAATTTGGCTTTGTTAAGGATTTTTTCTTTTTATACCTCATCCTCTTTTCTAAGCAGATCATCTTGAGGCCCTGTGAATATCACGCATTCCATGTCATAGGGTTATAGAGTTACAGCTAGAAGAGATCCTACAGCTTATCTGGTCTAATATACCCTCATTTTACAGAGGAGAAACATGTAGTTCAGAAAGGTTAATCAACTGACCCAAGCCAGGTCCCATAAGTAGTAAAGTAATAGAACAAGAATTCAAACTCAGGCCGTCTGACTCCAAGTCAGAGGATCATTTTCTATTGCATTTCAAAGTCCAGTTTCTATTGCATTTCAATCTTTTTTTTTCATAAGAAAATAACTTACTGCTCACAGTTTACCCTTCAAGAAAATGTTCTCTTTCCCAGTCCTGCCTCTCAACCACCCACCCCAAATTCACCTTTCAAAAGTGATGCCTTTCTGCAAATTTTACTTATTATTTTGCCTGGACTTATTGTTTGCCCTTATCTGATTCCCCCTTACACTATTTGTATACTTTTCCCTCCCTTCATTTGATTATAAGCAATTTCCAGAGCAGAGTCTTTGTTATGTCTTTCTTTAAGGCTTAGCAACAAGCAAAAGGTAGGGTATCTTAATAAATGCTTATAGCTTTAATTGACTTTATTTCGGGTAGTAATACTTTAAAAGGGGGCAGCTAGGTACCAGTGGATAGAGCACTGGGTTTGGAGTTAGAAAGATCTGAGTTTAAATCATGCCTTAGATACTTACTGACATGACCCTGGACAAGTCACTTAACCCTTATTGGCCTCAATTCCTCATAGAGGACATAGTAGAGAAGAAAATGACAAACTACTCTAGTATCTCTGCCAAGAAAGCCTCATGGAAAAAGTCCATGAGATCAAGCGGAGCCTGACATACATGAACAGCAAAAACTACCTTAAAGGGAAATGAAACTTTTTCACAATGTCTCCTGTGCACTTTTAGTGGATTGGAGGAGAGAAGGGGAATGACTCATGGATAGTTGTATATTAATAATGACTCATTTCCTCTGGAAACATCCCAGTGTCTTGATCTTTTTGGAATTTGCCCGGCTTGTATTCAACCATCAATCAACCAAATATCATCGATCAATATGCATTTATGAAGCACCTCCTATGGGCCAGGTACTATGCTAGATGCTGCAGAATCAGAGACAAAAACAAAGCATGCTCTACCCTTAAGGAGCTTACAGTATATTAGCAGAGACCCCATGCAGATATGAGAATACAAAAAATATACTTAAATACTCAAATGGCCCTATGATCTCCTCCATTCAGGAGTGCCTTCAAGTGATCTTGACCCATTAATTCTTGCCTTTCCTGTATAATGCTTGTCTGTGTCTTCCTAAAAGTTTTTCATAGAGTTCTACCCAGTATGCTGAAGGCTTTGCTCACTTTCCCCCCACTTAGTGAGACTAGCAGTAGAGTACTCTGGCTATTGTCCTTCTGCCATGTCTCACTCATCACATTTCCAGCCCATCTTCTCCTCCCTGTCATATAATTTCTTAAAGGTATCCTTTATTTCTGCTATTCAGAGCTCTTCATTGGTTGTGTACTGCAGCCTGTCCACATTCACTATACACCCTGCCCACTTCCCTCTCCATTGCCCTTTCTGTGATAATTATCTTTTATTTTATGGAGGCAGTGGTGTTCCACATCTCATTGCCATGTAACAATATTGATGAAATGTTAGTATTGAAAATAAAAGTTTTGCTTTCATGGGTATTTGAGGTCAACAAAAGAATGATATGATTTCCTGAAAGCAATTCAGTTCACTTTTCTCCTTTTCAACTCTGGACTTAGCTCATTATCCATTTGTACCATCTGTACTATATATATAGTATACATACAATATGGTGTCCATTCAAACACATGTTGAAATCTGGACAACACACATTCTTCATCCATTTTGTCTTTTCTGTGTGGATGGACAGGTCAAATTGTGCATGATTACAGATCTCCCATACAAAGATGTACAATATATTTGGGCTTAATGTGATCAGTACCATATTATCAGCAAATAGGCATGACTGAAGGACATTACCATCCACAAGCAATCCCTCCTCAACCTGGACTCTGTGCTGGATCTTCCCCAGCACAATGGTGAATACTATTGATGTCTTGTTTTCATGCCTTGCCTGATGTTTGTCAACAGAGGGTCACTGAGCTGGGTTATTTCTGTTGTTGCACCTTCCAAAAAATCCTGAATTATCTTGATATACAGAAAGAAGGTATTTTGTCATAACAGAACCTGGAAGATTCTTTTATTCAGAGGCCTTTTCATAATCAACAGATAATAAGTATGATGGAATCTTGTATTTTTCACATCTTCCAATTAATTATACGATTGTAAAGATGTGGTTCACTGTTTAATATAGCTTGCAAAAACCTGCTTGTTTACTACTCATACCCTCAATATGAAGATTCTTTCAATTTGTGTGTATATGGCTCTCATAAAGATTTTATTTAGAAAAGTAGCTTTATTTTTGGTAGTTATTGACATTCTCTCAGATATCTTGTTGGGGGGGAGGGGTGGTGATTAAAAAAAGATCCAAGACTTTTTCCACATCTAATTTCCACATTTCCTTCAGATACCTTATATGCTGGTCCCTCCTTGTGCTTACAATTGTTTCATTCCTGGCATGGATTTCCAGTCTACATGCTTGATCCAGTCTGACTATTTTTCCCATCTTTGTTCACTTTAGTTCCTCCTCTGGAAGCATCTTAGGAACTCTTGTATTAGAGGTCATGTGATAGTTCCACTCTCCTTGATGGACAGGGGAGGAGGGGGAGGTTGTTGAAATGATTTCTGTAAATGTTTTTCTTTTGGTCTAGGTCCTCCTTCCATGTTCATGCTTTAATGACCTTGAGATAATGTTTGCTTGGTTGGCTATCTTGCAAAGTTTTCTTTAACCTGGTTTTAGCTTCCACTCTCTCCTTTCTGAGATGACACTCCTCATAATCATCCTTCTTTGTAAGATTTTACAGATAAATTTGTATTCTAATTCAGTATTGCCTTTGTAGCCCTGTCTGTCTGGCAAGTAAGTTAGACATTCAGTTGTTGAATAACAGACAGAAGACATTTTGGGGGACTGTTCTAATTTCCTTGTTATGGCAATTAGTCAGTCAGTCAATAAACGTTTATTACATTCCTTCTATGTGCCAGAGATCATGCTAAGCACTGGAAATGCAAAGAAAGAAAAAAGTAAATCTCAGCTCCAAAGGAGTCCAGTCTAATGGGATGAGACAACATTTAATCAACTATGTACAAACAAGATTTATATTATATTATGCAATATTCGGATAAATTGGAAATAATCGACAGAGGGAAGGCACTCACATACAATTATAATTAATCTAGATTGGTTAAACTTGTGAATGAAATTATCATAGTGAGTGTTTCCATTTCCATTGTCTAATTCCCATTTTTGACTTTCAATAAAATTTAAATAATTCAAGATTAAATTATTTTAATTGCATACCATCTTTTTCAATGAACAAAAATTGTTTTCTCTCCTTATATGAAATATGAATATTCAATAAAAATCCTACATCATATGCCATATCTTTTTCTCATTATTATTCTTCATGTTTTTACATATTCTTATCTTTGTTCTGATGAGTCAGTCATCTGACTGTGCACAAGCAGTCAATTCAGGGATAATTCCACATGAATTATGAGTTTTTCTCTATATGTTCCAATATAGTTTTCAGTTTCATTCTTGGAATGAAACTGGTGTTATTTGGTGCTCACCATGACTAACACAATTTATTTTTCTGAAAAAAGTGCATAAAATAGAGGCATGAGGCATCTGTACAATCAACAAGTCTTTGGGCTCTTATTTCTTTCTCCTGAACTATATTTTCCCACAGACTTCTCCCTATATTTACTTTTTTCCCTTCTTTGCCTTGAAATCACCAAGGATAAAATATGTGTTGATTTAATTTTCAGGGTCATAACAAGTTCTTTATAAAATTTCTCTATCACTTTGTATTCAGTAACCAATGTTGGTATGTAAGCCATAGCTATTTTCATATTGATACTTTTTTTTTAAAAGCATAGAGATTCTTTGATACTTTTTTTTTAGTTCTAAATTCTTTCCTTATCTCTCTTCTATCCACTGAGAAGGCAAGAAAAATAAACCTATTACAAATATGAAAAGTCATGCAAAACAAATTTTTGTATTAGCTGTTTTCAAGAAGAAAAAGAAACAAAAAAAAGCCTTAATTTCTACTCTAAGTCCATTAATTAATTCTCTTTCTGGAGGAAGTTAGCATGTTTCATCTTGAGTCCTTTGGAATTGTGGTGGGGCATTATGTTGATCCGAATTCTTTCAAAGATGATTATGTTTTACAATATTGTTGTTGCTCTATAAATTGTTCTTTTAGCTCATTTCATTTTGCTTCAGTTTATTCAGGTTTTTCTGAAACCATCCCCTTCATCATTTCTTACAGCACAATAGTATTTCAGCACATTCATATGCCGTATAACATGGTCAGACATTAATGGATACTCCTTCAATTTCAAAAAGAGCTGCTATAAATGTTTCTGTACATTTGAGTGCTTTTCCTCTTTTATTTCTTTGGGGGTATAGACCTAGTAGCTATTTGGTTGGGTTAAAGGATATGTGTAGTTTAATAGCTTTTTGAGCTTAGTTTCAAATTGTCTCCCAGAATGGCTGGAGTAGTTCACAGCTCCACCATAGTGCATTTAATAAGCCTATTTTCCCACATTTCCTCCAGTATTTCTCATTTTCCTCTTACAACATCTTAGGCAATATGACTATGAGATGGTGCCTTAGGATTGCTTTAATTTGCATTTCTCTAATTATTAGTGACTTAAAACACTTTTTTTTATATAGCTATTGATAACTTTGATTTCTCCCTCTGAAAACTGCCAAGTTCATATCATGTTAGTCTTTTTTGCAAATAGTTATCATTAGTGGAGATAGTTTCCTCACCTGGGCATTCTCTATATCATTGACACTGCAGCCCCAGCCCCTACCCCTATCCCTCTCAATGGTACTGCCATACTTGAGGTACCAAATGTTTCTTGAAACAATCTTTCCTGGTGCCTTTAAACCAGAGGTTCTTAACTTTTTTGTGTTGTGGAACACTTTTGATAGTCTGATGAAGCCTATGACTTCTTCACGATAATGTTTTTTAGGTGATTGAAGGAAATGTTAAATTTCAGTTAGTGATCAGTGAAAATTGTCTCTTTTCTCATCCAAGTTTACAACCCCCCTAAAAATCTATCCATGGACTCCTTGGGAGATCCAGAGACCCCTCATTTTAGATATATGATAAAACACAGTCTAAAGACTCCTTTCTATGCCTATTCATGGAATATTTATGAACCATCCTCTCATATAATTACATACCTTCCTTCTTTCTTTTGGTTTCATTTACAGCAAGAATATCAATACTGATCTGATTCAACTCCTCTAGCAATATGTGCAGTCACTGGCAGCTGGACAAGGATCTAACAAGTGAGTGGCAATAATCAAATGGTCCCCATCTATCTGCCACTCTGCTACTGTCATTGAAGAAGTAGAAAGGCCACATTTTGTTTTTCTTTATTCCATGTTGTCATGGCCAAAAAAAATCTTGTCATCAGTTGGCCAACCTGCTGGTGATATGTCTCCCCATGATTAGCTTGGTTGGTTCTGGAAAAATAATCTTCTTCTGTTACTGAAACTACACTTGAAGCCTTTTCAACATGGCAAAAGCTACAAGAGCTTGAGCTCAGTTAGCATAACCTTTGAGAAACCAACGCCACCTCCAAGTGATGGAAGTTATACTATCCTGGTGAAGGCACCACCATCTTTAAACCTTGGGGTTATCTTTAATTCTTCATTCTCCTTCACCTTATACATAAATTCAGTCACCAAATCTTGTTATTTCACCCTCCATAGCAATATTTATATTCTTCTGCTTCTCTGTACTCATAGAGCTACCACAGTAGTTCAAGCCTCATCACCTCAACCAAAGTGATTTTCCTAAATTGTAGGTTTGACTTTCATTCAGTAACCTCCAGTGTCTGCCCATTGCACCTCATTGCATGGGCTTGAAAAATATATCTCAGAATATGCTTGAAAAATATACCTTTTCTCCTCATCTTCATCTCTTGGAGTTTCTGGCTTTCTTCAAAACCAAGCTCAAGTACCTGCCACCTTCTACATGACACCTCTCCTCATTCCTCCAGCTTAAAAGCTTTTAAAGCCTAAAGGTCTTCTTCCTAACAAAATTACTCTGTATTTATTTTGTCTATAGTTATGTAATTCTATTTGGGACCCTTTCCCTATGGATAGAGGAAAAGAGAATTCTAGTTGAAAATGTTGGGATTTATTGCCATAAAAAGACAATATTATTTCTGCCTGAGAAAGATGGAGACTCTCTTGAATTTTGGGAAGGGGAAGCTCTTCATTCATAGAGAGAGTTTTTACCCAGTATATGGAGGAGAGAGAAGGAAACAGAGGCATTAGAGTGGGAGCAGCAGTAACTTGATGATCACTGGTTCCCTATAAGTTTCTTGCAGTATAAGTCCAGGCCTCTGGACTAAGTGCAGCAAGCTGGTTTCAGGGTCCAAGCTTCTACTCAACAGAACAAAGAACTTGGGCTAAAGTTGACTAAAGTTGTATTTCTCCCCTTTAACAGCTAAAGAACAGCTATAACAAGTTATACTTTCCCAACCATCTTTCCTTAGTGTCTGATGCTAGCAAGAGCTTCTTTATGATTTGGAGTTGGTTTGCTTGTTTTCGCTATTTCTAATATTTGCAAAGTGACAGTGCCTGGCTCAAAGCAGGCACTTAATAAATGGTTGTTTCCTTCTTTCCTTCCTTCCTTCCTTCTATTTCTATTCCTAACTTTGTTTCATGAAAAAGTCTGTGATTGATTATAACTGCTTTATGCTGCATGTCTGCATATTTATTCTGGACTGGGGAAAGACAAATAGAAAATGGAATATACCAGTGACTACTTGGAAACATACAGAATTTAATCAAGTCAAAGATTTACATTTCTGTACAAAACTCAAGAGACTCCACAAGTCATGCTATGGGGATGATCTTTTGGCGATGGTTTTTATTAATAACTTTTATTTGGAAAAAGGAGAGAGAGAGAGACAGACAGAGACAGAAACAGAAAGAGAGAGGGAGAGGGAGGCAGTGATTGGGACCAATTCTCCCTTAGGTTAAAGAAAAAGCTATATTGTTGTAGCTAAAGTCAAGAATCTTTGAATCTTAGACTTAAGGTCCCTTAAAATAATCTACTGCTTCTGAACATGGGGCAGAAGAGGTGATATTTATTGTTGGGTCACTCAGTGAAAAGAAAAAGGCCTAAAAGTCTTGAAAAAGAGGGAATACAAAAAGACTGTGTGCTCAGACAACTCTTATCTCCATAACTGTACTTGCTGGTTACATAGGCACATAATTATCTATGCCAAGGGTGGAGAACCTGTGACCTCCAGGTCACATGTGGCCCTCTAGGTCCTCATGTGTGACCCTTTGACTGAGTCATCTACGTGGATAGAAAGTAGATTCCTTGCAGAAGGAACTATCTCATTTTTGTCTTAGAGTTCCTAGTGCCTATAGTACTTGGCACGTCATCATGGGACTAAGTAAATGATTGTAAATTGACTGACTGACTGATTGATGGATGGATGGTTGGAATACCAAGAGTAAGTGAAGGGCATCCACTGATACACTGACTTAAAAATAATGCAGCAACATTTCTGGCTGAGTCATTGGACTGTGGACATACAACCAAGGAAAGAAGAGAAAGAAGATACAGCTCAGAGATGAGCGTGATGTCTGGAGCAGAGTTACTATTGCCTGATAGAGAAATAAGTACTAGTGACTTAGACGGTAGGAATTCCTATCCTGTCTGACCAAAGTTGGCTGAGCAGCTTCCTTGTCAATTATGCCTCTCTTTTCACTTTTAGCTAAATAAATAACTTATAACAAACCCTACTTTCCAAAACAGTAACTATATAGTCTGGTCTTTCTGAATTGGTTGTGTGGGACCCTGTAGGAGACCTTGTGATCACACTGACAATCTCTCTTCCCTACCTACCAACCCAAAGTAATAAATGCTGTCCTGAATTGTGGTGCCATCCTTCACCCCACATGTGTGCCCCAAGGCCATGCTGTGGTTAACTATAATTGTGGCAGATAATGGCTTTTTTATGGCTGGAAACATTCTTGGGAGCTATAAGAGGACAATGGCTTGAGCTGAAAATGTAATTAAAGTGAATGGATTACCTTTTTAAAGGAACCCTGGGGATTATCACTGGAACTGGAGAGGTGAGGCCCCAAGAGAAATGGAGATATCTTGGGTGGGGGGGACCCCACAACTTGTATAAATTCAAATGTAGGTCAAATATACATTCGAGATTGGATTATAGATTGATTATAGATTGGAAAATGTGAATAATTGGTATAGATGAAGACCAGGAAGTATCCAAACACTTGGAGACCTAAGTTAACATCACATTTTTTTTTCAAGGTTTTTTCTTCCTTCTCAGGGCTACTCATTTCATTTTGTTTTGTTTTTCTACTAGAAAACATCTATCTGATTCTACATGGGAGCTTATTGAAGGCTGATTTAATTGGGACACAAAGAAGTATGGCTGGTCACTGGCAGAGTAGAAGTGGATGGGAATGCTAAGTAAAGGATATAAAAGGGTTTGTATAAAGAATATTGGTGTATAGGTACAGCCAGACCTCCCTAATTTGGACTAATTGTGGGGGACGGCCAAGCTTCTTAGGGACAAGTCTGAATCATTAACGATATAGATTTTTAAATGTAGCTTTATTACCTTCAAGTACAAACAGTAACAATGGTGAACAAAGTGTTGCCTGGTAAACTCAATTCAACTCAATAGACTCTTAGCAGATCTGCTTTAATGAAAAGATAAGAATGAGCATCAATTATCATATGAATGATATGCAAATGATGATTCTCAAGTATCTTAGACTCAGAGCTCAAAAGAGCTTTAGAGATCATCTGTACTAGGGCTCCAACGTTTTGTTTTTTTTTCTGTCTTGCATTTCTTTGGGCATCTGGCTAACCCTAAGGACCTCTTCTCAGAATAATGCTTTTTAAATTCATAAAACGAAATACAGAGGATTACAAAAGAAATAAATCATATTGAAATACAGTTATCAAAATGTAAAAAAAAAGTTCATAGCGTACAGATTAAGAACCACTGGTATAGTCCAGTGCTCCCCCACCCCCATTTTATAGAAAGGGAAACTGAGGAAAGTGATGCTTGGCTTGCTCAATTTAAACCTTTAAAAGGCTATGCTGTAGGTAAAAGGGATTACCAAGGAAGCAAAGAAAAGTGGGAAACAACCTACTTACTATATGGCTGCAATCCTTGTCCCTCTGAGGCTTCTTGGCTGCTGTCCCAGCTGCTTTGCACTCCCTCCTCTCTCTCTGTCAACAGGGTGTGTGTGTGTGTGTGTGTGTGTGTGTGTGTGTGTGTGTGTGTGTGTGTGTGTGTGTTGGAGGAGAAGGATGGCAAGACCCCTCAACATTGCCAAATGCAGCCGTTATACTGCTTTTGCCATCAAAAGGATAGAGGGGGAAACACCTTTATTCCACTTATCACACCAATACTTACTTCTTCCCTAGACAAATGACACCCCCTCAGATTTCTATTGGCACTTTCTCCTAGAGAGCACATTAGTTAATCTCTGTATTTTATTTGGAAGGAAATGGCTAGTCCAAGGCAAATCCTATTGCTTAATCTCCTTTATGCCTGTGGTGCAAAGGGAAGGCTCCCAGAGTCACAAGCAAGGCATAAGCTCCACCTGGCTCTGAGAAAGTTCAGTCCCTAGCAAGCTACAGTACTAGGGTGTTTTCCAGTTGGTTTCGTTGGTGGGAAACACTCCAGAGACTGATGTTTCTAAGATCAGCCTAGGGTGTGATTCACTTAGGGGTAGAAGCAGATTTTTCAAACATGTCATGACTTCTTTTCTTTTGGGCACTCCAAATATATTTCACTGATTTCTGGCTGCTCTATCTTTTCCTGTCCAGCTTTTCCTGGAGTTTCCCAGCATAGCAGGTTTAAGGAATTTGATCAAAACACTTTTGGAGTGCAAGACCCTTTCAGAGTGGATAAATGTTAATTTGACCACAAACCTCTTTCATGAGATTGCCTGGTTTGAAGATATTTCCCAGTAGAAGATCACTTCTTGAGGACAGCAACAGTTTCAGTTTTGTCTTTGTAGCAGCAATCTATCAATTGGACAGTCAACAAGCATTTATTAAGGGCTTACTACATGCCAGGTACTGTGATAAACACTGGGAATATAATGAAAGGTAACACACACACACACACACACATCCCTGTTCTCAAGGAGGATTTATTGTAATGGGGAATGTAATATGTAAATAATTAGGCATGTCAAGGTATATTCAGAACTGATTGAGGTAATTTGAAAGCAGAATTCATTAGTAACTGGTGGGAAGGGAGTCAAGAAGGGCATACTGCCGAAGACAAGATCTGAGAAGAGCACTGAAGGAAGACAAGTAAACTCAGGAGTGGAAATGATTATGTAACCCAGTGCAAAGGCAGGAAGATAGGAGATGAAGCACTTTTTTTCAAGGAACTATCAGTAAACCAGTACACCTGGATCACAGAGTGTACATAAGTGGGACTGAGATATAAAAATTATATCCTTCTGTAGAGAAGTATTGAAAAAATATGAAAAACAGTGCTCAAAAGAATTGTAAGCTATTAGCAACTCTATGAAAATGCTTCAAATCACTAATGATAAAAAGAAATGCAAATCGATACAACCTAGAAGTTTCATCCTGTAGCCTATAAATTGACAAAGATGACAAAAGGTGAGAAGAGTTAATGTTGGAGAGAGGAAAAATAGGCACACTGGTGCATTGTTGGTAGAATTGTAAATTGGTACAGCCATTTTGGAAGTCAATTTGGAATTATGCAAATAAAGGGACAAAAACATTCCATACCCTTTGACCCAAAGATTCCGCTACTAGACTTATAGTCCAAGGGAATCATTAAAAAAAAGTCTTTTAATACATCAAAATATTGATAGTAGCACTTTTTGTGATAGAAAAATTGTAATGCATGCTTATAATGGAACATTGCTGTGCTGTAACAAATGATGTATGTGATGAATACAGAGAAGTATAGAAAGAGAAGCATGAAGTGATGCAGAGTGAAGTAAGCAGTCAAGAAAACAATAAACAGTAACCACAACAATGAAAACAAAAGAACAGTCATCAAAAAAAAAATTCAAAAGTGAGTTTGCAAAATTATAAAGAAGAATCATGGCTCAAAAGAAAACATATGTGAAGGTACCTCCACCTCACCCTTTTGCAGAGGTGGGTGGTTTACTAGTGTGCTACTTTGTATATATTTTCAGACTTTTTCAAGTGCGGATTTATTACATTGATTTCTCCCCCTCCTCTCATTTTTTGTCTTATAAAATTGTTATTTGTTATATATGAAGGACCTTTGGGAGGGTAAGAGAGGAATACTGGGAAATATTAAATGGTGATATTAAAAAAATAACATTGATAATTTTTATTTTTTTAAGAATGAAGGAAAGGCAGGAAAATGCCAGGTTATGAAGAGCTTTAAATGTCAAAGAGAAGACTTTATATTTGGTTCTGGAGATAATGCCAAAGCTCATTGAGCAGTGGCATGGTGGTAGGGAGGGAAAGGAAACAAAATATTTTTCCAATGCTTTCTAGTATTCTAATGAATGATGGATTACAAAAAATATATTGAAAAAATTTTTTGTTATAAAGATGGCTCTTTGGGAGGAGGAAGGGAGAGGGATACAGAGAAAATTTTAGTTCATATAAAAATAAAGATAGCAATAAAACTCCTTTTTTTGAGAGAATATTGAAGCAGTCTATGTGACAAGTGACATGGGCTTGAACTAGGGTTGGGCCTATATGAGCATACAAGATATGTGGTAAAAGCAGAAATAACAAGATTTGTTGAAGGATTAGATATATGAGTGAATTAAGAGTAAGGAGTCACTGAGTCTGTGGTTGCTAGCCTAGGTGACTTGGAGAATGGTGACACCCATAACAGTAGCAGGGAAGTTTGGAAGGAAGGAAGATGATGAGTTCTGTTTGGGATATGTAGAGTTAGAGATGCCTGTGTCTCATCTAGTTGGTGACATATAAGAGGCAGTGGAAGATGTGTGGTTATACTCAGGGGAGAAACTAGGACTGGATATATCAATCTGGGAATCATCCTTGCAATGATATCTGAATCCATGGGGGCTCATGAGATCACCAAGAATACACAAAACGAGGTCAACTGATAATGCAAATGCTAGAGGGAGGTCAAAGAAGATCAGCACTGAGAAAAAGTCTTTAGATTTGGCAATTAAGAGATCACTGGTAACTTTAAAGAAAGTAGTTTCATTTAAATGATGATATTAGAAGCCAGCTTGAAGAGGGCTTAGAAGTGAGAGAAAATAAAGTGAAGGTACCAATTATATTTGGTGTTTTCAAAGAGTTTATCTGAGAAGGGGAGGAGAGATATAGGACAACAGGTAGCAGGGATAGTCAGATCAAGGGAGTAGGTCAACTAGTCATTTATCAGGCCCTGTGCTAAACATTGGTCATAAGAAACATAAAACAACCCTTGCTCTCAAGGAGTTCACAGCGTAATGAGGGAGACAATGTATAATTATGCGCAAACAAAATATCTATTAGATAAATTGAGTACAGTCTCAGAGAGCAGGGGGAAGACTTCTTGTAAAAGGTTATTTTAAAGGGGAGATATGGGCATATGTGTAGGAAGCAGGGAAGAAACTGGTATTAGGGAGAAAGTAAAGATAAGAGAGAAAGTAGGGATAATCGTGGAGACAATTTGCTGGAAAAATCAGGAGAAGATGGGATCAAGGATTTACAAAAGGGGTCAGCCTTGGTCAAGAGAAAGGCCAGCTCTTCATCTGAGACCTGGAGTAAAGGGGAGATAGTGAAGGATGATGTTTGAATAATATAAAGTGAGGAAGAGAAGAGAAGGGGGAGCTCCCAGCAACATCTCAATATTTTTCAGTGAATTTTAACGTGGGGTCCTTAACTGAAAGGATGGGAGAAAGGTGCTATGGGAGGCTTGAAGAGAAAAGAGAGGGTTTAGAATAGTTATTATGGAGAGTGGATGATAAATCAATTCTGGAGAAATACAATATTTAGATAGCTACAGCAAGGCCCAGTTGAGATTTGATAACATAAATTTGTAGTGGACCCAGTCATTGTGGTTTCATGAAGCATGTTAATAGGCATGAAGGAGGTGGATGGTGTGGGTAATCCAGGTTTGGTTTTGTCAACATGATGATTAATAAGAAAAGGGGCAAGGGAATCTTATGTAGGGCTGAATTGTTTCACCAAGGTATCACAATAGGGAAGGGAAGAAAGTGTGACCAGTACCTGGGAAAGAACTGAGAGAGGAATTTGGTCATGGTGAGCAGTAAAAGTGAAAAACAGAGGCTGTAAGGTAGAGGAAAAGATGGAATTTGGACTAAATAAAGGAATTTCAGAGTGAACACAGAAGGGGAATTCATATGGTTAATGGTAAAATCCAGGGCATGCCCATCTCTGTGTGTAATATAGATGGAAAGGAGGAGTAGATCATGGGAACTGAATAGACAGAGGAACTGAAAAGTTAAGGCACTCAAAAACATATAAGTAAGTATGCTGAAGTTCCCTGGAATGAGAACTAGAGATGGGGAGAAAAGAAAGACTATAAGCTACTCACTGAATGTGTTAAGGAAGGAAGGAGAATGTCCTAGGAATCAATGGATAAAACCCTCGAGTTGTGGATTTTGTGATAAGTTTGGATAGCGCCATCAGCAAAAGATGAAAAATTGCTTAGTGAAGGTGGCCAAAGAAGAGTCTGAAAATGGCAGTGGGGAGCAAAGAGTATTCCAACTCCCCCACCATAACCAGTGAGTAGGAGAAATGAGAAAAAATGTAGCTGGTGCTAGAAAGGGTGTTGAGGGGAATTGCCTAACTCTAGCTCTAGAGTTCACACACTGAAGTCCCTTCTGTCCCAGGGCCTCTCCTTCCCATTGAATAGCTCCTCCCAGAACCTCAATCTAAGGAGGACAATCCAGGACAGCTCTATCTCAATCATTTCCAGGCTCTACTCCAGACATCCTCTACCATGCCTCCCCTCTCCAAGCTGAGTTCTTTTGTCTCCTCTCCTCCCTCTCCCCCTTCAGCTTCCTTTTATGTTTTGTTTTCCTTCATAAGCTCTTTGAGGGCAGAGGGAGACTTTCTACTTGTATTTATCTTCCAGGTGCTTAGCACATAGCAAGTGATTAATAATTGTGATATGACTAACTATTATCAATATGCTGTAATAAGGGCTGAGGAAAAATGTTTAAGATGAAAGGAAGTTTGTTAATTACAGAGCAGGCATTTTAGAGGACACAGTAGAAGAAGTAGATTGTTTTAGGATGTTGTGGGGGGCGGATATTTAGGATATGTAGGATATAGGGTTAAGGTTGAGATGGATAGGCCTGAGGGAGAGGCAAGCTGAAGATGGAGAAAGAACTTTGTATATTGCCTTCCAGGGATTCAGGATCACTAAGCTATCATGAGTATAAGAGGAAAGAAATATGTTCCCTGACCTCTACCTGTAACATACTCTACACTATTCCATACTGCTGCTCAGGCAACGATTCTTAGGGCTTGCTTGTATTTATAGAATCTAAGTTAGAAGCATCATTGGTAATGTCTCCAAAAGCTAAAAAACATCCAGGTAGTTCAAACTAATGAAAAAAGCAGGGCATGATACAACATGGTATGGTTGGAGAGAGTACAGAATTTGAAGTCAAAAGACACTGGTACAAAACTACTCTCAGACAAAAGCTGTGTGATCATGGACAAATCACAAACTTGGAGAATCTCAGTTTTCTCATGTGTAAGATGGTCAGAATGATACACTACTCACCTCACAGGTTTGCTGTGAGAAAAATGCTTTGCTAGCCTTAAAATACCATCTAAATGTGAAATATCATCAGCCAAATATTTTGGAAGGTTTTATGTCAAATTAAATTGTCAGTTGACTGCCTTCCTTGCCAGGGAAAATTAATTGGTCAAATAGCAAAAAAAATTAATCCATTGAACTATTTTGTCTTCCTGATACTAAACATCTGGATTGCCTGGCTCTTAGTCTCTATACAAAGCCAGTTCAGACAACACTTGAATCAGAGACAAACAAAAGTCCTCCCCTTGGGACATGGGTAACTAAATGCAAACACAATCCTTTGTTAAAATCTAGAATACAGTTTTTGGATTATTAAGAAGTTCTTTTCTCCTCCTTGTTGCTTGTGGATTCTGCCTCCCTCTTCCCTCCTTTATTTAGGTCCTCTGTTGTTACCATCTTAAAGTGTTTTGGCAAAACACACTGTTAATGTGATGGTTTAGAACTCTGCCACTCCTATTGTCAGACTCTCCTACTATTGCCCTGGATTCCCTAACCAGCTCAGCCTTTGCATTGGTGCATCAGGATCATCAACTGCCCTGGAAACACTTAGGTACCTTGGGTTCAAGATGGACAGAAATCTTTCTAACAGTGGGACAAATGTTTAGATGGGAAAAATGAGTTGTCACTGCTTGTGACTAGAGTTGAAGGTTGAAAGGAGAGGAAAAGCTCATAGGTTAAAGTTGTAAGGGACATCAGAAGTCATCTATATTACAGATGACTCATTATACAGATGAAGAAACTGAGGCCCAGAGAGGTGACTTGCCCAAGGTCACACTGAGTGAGGACAGAAGTCAAATTTCAACCCAGGTTTCCTGACTCCAAAGTCAGTGTTTTTTCCAGCATACCACACTGCCTCTCAAGTGAGAGAGGTTTGGATCAGAGTCTCTGAGATTCCCTCCAGCTCTAGAATCTAGTATGAAGTTGAATGGTAAATCATCCATCTGGATTCAGAAGGAACTTCATAGGTCATCTAGTTCAAAATCTTACATTTTACAAAGGAGGTGTCTGAGGCCCAGGTGTTCAGAAATGCCACGCTGCCCTTTTAAGCCCTCAGTGACTTGGCTAAGGTCACAAAGGTTGTAAGCATCAGAGGAGGGATTGGAACCTGGGGACTCCAGTATTCATGCTCTTTCCTCTGTCCCTTGCTGCCTCTGCACTCCGAGTTAGCCAACATCTGCCCTGGGGGCCTGACACTTTCTTCCACCTAACAACCTATTTCCTGGGTACTTTGACACCAGATGTTCAGGACACATGTGAATCTTCTGGGTGACCTATTTTGTTGCCTGGTCTTAGTATCTCCATTCCATCAGATTCAATCTTCCCCAACTTTCCCTCATTCAGCTAGAATTGTCTTCTCCAATGCCCTCTGCAGCGGGCTAGATTAGTCTTAAGAAAGGGTTTGTGCTCTGAATGATGAGAGAGACAGACAGAGAGACAGAGACAGAGAGAGAGAGAGAGAGAGAGAGAGAGAGAGAGAGAGAGAGAGAGAGAGAGAGAGAGAGAGAGAGAGAGAGAGAGAGAGAGAGAGAGAAAGAGAGAGAGGGAGAGGGAGAAGGGTGGGGGGGAGAGCGGGACTAAGTATTCTGACTAAGTATTCTAACAAGCCCATGCTGAGCCAGCGTCTCAGGCCCCTCCCTGGGACATGGTCGAGCTCTAATTGGGCAGCAGCAGGAAGCGTGTGTACCTGCTGGGACCATCTTAGCAAGGGGCCCTTGTGATTAAAAGCAGCCACTGGTCCCTGACTGCTATTCTCCTGTCTCTTAGCCTTTTCTCCAAACCCCTGTGGACTAACTCAGAGGGAGTTAAAGATACTCTTCAGATCACTTACACTGTTAGGTAATTCCCTTGGACCTCTCCGAGAGATCACTCCCAAAGTAAGATCATTTCCTTGGAAACCTCAGATGCAGAGTGCTGAGGATTTGCTTGCAGAATCTATCCCTGAGAAAAAGGAGCATGCTAAAAGATGCAGGCTTGGGGAGGGGGAGGGGGTGCAGAAGATAAAGAGATCTTTATGGACTCACCCAAAAGCAGGCCTAGAAAGCTAGCCTTTCCCTATGGGGAGGTTCTGCCAATTCAACCCAAGATATTTGCTAGAGACTCATAAGCTGCATCAATTTTGAAAATAAGAATTCTAAAATAGAGAGATTTAAATAATGCCCCCCAAAATGACTGCTTATAAGAGGCAGCATGGCATTTTGGGAAAAGGAAACCTAGTCTTGGAATCACAAGGTCCAACTCTATTGCTTGTCTTTTGATTTTGGCCAAGTCATTTCACTTTTCTGAGACTCAGTTTTCTCCTTTGTCAAATGGTGATCCTATCAATAGATAGAGCTAGAAAGCACCTCAAAGGTCATCTGGTCCAACCATCTCCCTTTTACAGATGAAGAAACTGAGGACCACAGAGATGAAAGGACCTGCCTTAAGGCCGCTACCCTAATCAGATAATGGGAGTAAAACACTTTGTAGGCAAAGGCAATCTCTCAGCTTTGTTCTACTTTAAGAGCTCTTCTTTCATCAAGGGAGCTCCTGCTACCCCTGAAGATTCATGTCTACACTATCCTCATCCTCAGTGATTTTCTCCACTGCCTCTGTACAAAACCTCCCTAAGGCTCCGCACAATGGGCTGGAAGCCTCCCTCTGCTTCTGCTGGCATTCTGAGGGTGCAGAAGCAGCAGTCTGGCTTTCAGCTCTCTCTCTCACTTTTGCTGTAGGAGAAGCTCAACTCCCTTTGCAGGCTTACATGTCCTGGTTGATTTCTTTTGTGCTACTTCTCCCACAAAAGTCATTACTGGTAACATGCTCCATCCAATGTCCATGGTGCATAGGTCTGGGTTTTTTTTAATTGTTAATGTAAACAATGAGGGTAATAAAAGTAAGTGGCCCCAAAATTTCTAGTTGTAGCAATGAAGCAGCAGCTTCTTTTTCGACTTTAGTTATATCTTTTCTGGTTCTTCTTTTCTCTTCTTGCCATATCAAAAGGAGACTCCTTAAAAAAAAGCTTTACTTGTAGAGGACTTGTTGAATGGGGTAGACCTGCATTACTGGGCTCTCTATGGGTGATCAATATCCTCCCTGCTTCCTTGCCCTTACCTCAACCTAAACTTTAAGATGAGAGACTCTTTAAGAGAGATGAGTATTTTACATGGGTTTTAACCACAAGTGACTCATTTAGTTAAAATAGCAATAAACTGCCCCCAGGCTGTGCTGTCACTAGGGATCATGTCTGGTGGCCACTGGCCACTAAAGAAATTCTGCATGTGACTGACTGCCCACTGCCTCCATATCTCAAGTACCTCTGAGGCATGGAGAGGGTCAGACAGATGTTGAGTTTGGTGTGATCATAATGATTCTCCTTGACATCCTAAAAAACAACAACAAACTTCTTAGCTCTGGGCAGCATAAAAAAATACAGGAGCAATTCACAGAGGATTGGTCTAGTCTGCTAGGTAAGTGTATGCTTTTAGGAACATGATCCAATGCTAACTGTGCCAAGCACAGAAAATCTTGGTTCCAAAGTTATTATATAAGACAACTACAATAAAACAACAGTTATAGCCCGCATTTGTCCTGTGCTTTAAAGTTTGTGAAGAACTTTACAAATAACTCATTGGATCCTCACAACCACCCTGTGAGCTAGGTGCTATTATTATCCTCAGTTTTACAGATGAGGAAACTGAGGCTGACAGAGATTAAGTGACTTGCCCAGGGTCACATAGCTAGCAAATATCTGAGGTCCGATTTGAACTCAGGTCTTGCGGACACCAAGTCCTGCACTCTGCCCACTGATTTACAGTGTCTTCTTCCCAACAATCCCATCCAATAGATAGCTCAAATATTCTCATGATTTTACAGATAAAAGGACAGAAGATCAGAGAGGTGAAGTCATTTGCCCGATGGTCAACTGGGATACACACTGAGGTTTCCTGACTCCTGGATTATCTATGATGCCACAACTACCTCTCCAAGAAAAAAAAAAGACTCCACTGCTTTCTTGAACTAGAGAATATCCACATCTGAAGGAGACATGCCACCAGGGCAGAGAGACTATAATTCTGGGTGCTCATTCTAATTCATACCACAATTTCCCTGGTCTTTTTCCAAAATTCCCCTTTTGCCTCTTATCCCAGTTGTTCTCCATTCCTGGCAGTTTCTCTCTCATCAGTTCTCTTGGATCCTTAAGTCAATCCACAAGCATTTATTAAAGGTGCCTACTCTATTTGAGGGACTGTGTTAGGAAGTAGGGGTGCATTAACAAAAATGGTATGGAACACTGCTTCAAAGAACTTGTATTCTGTAAGGTGTGTGGGGTAATGGGAAAATCAGTTCCTTTCTCTGGGCCTCAGTTCCCTCAGCTATAAAATGACAGAGTTGGGCCAGAACATCTCTAAGGGTCCTCCCAGCTCTTAATCCTATACTCTTTTAATGTTTGACTATTCAGATTCCATTCTCACCCTGTTCAGTAAAGCATGGCCGCTGCTTCCCCCCAATCTTTTACCATGAAGCTTCCCTTCCCAGCTTCTTCAAACCTCTTATGGAGTGAATGGGCAGGAACAGCCCACAGAATCCCCTGGCATAACAGGAAAATCTGTGGTGGGTATGAAGAGGTGAGGAATATTACCCATGTTATGAATAAATCCTTTTGGTCACATTCCTGAGAAAAGTTAGGCCTTCTTTTTCTCTCCACCCCATCCCCCACCATATTTGATAGAATTGTGTTAGTTTAGTTTTGTTTGGATTCACTCAGGAATTGCCCTTCTTACCCAGGATCAGTTTTTCTGAGGTTTTACCGCTGTTAAGTCGCTTTAGTTGTATTCAACACTTCATGTGACCCCATTTGGGGTTTTCTGGGCAAAGAGACTGGAGTGTTTTGCTATTTCCTTCTCCATCTTATTTTATAGATGAGGAAACTGAGGCAAACAGGGTAAAGTGACTTGCCCAGGTCACAACAAGTAAGTGTCTAAGGCCAGATTTGATCTCAGGAAGATAAGTCTTTCTGACTTCAGGCCTGGCGCTCTATCCATTGCACCATCTAGCTGCTCCTAGGTAATGCCAACTAATTTAAACATTAGCCAAAGATAAACACTATTAGCAATGTGAATGGAGATGCTTGCATTATGTATATATTTTTGCCAGACAAAGACTAATAGAATATACTTTTGGATTTTTTTTGTTCTCAATTATCCATGCAAATGCTCCCCTCCATTAATACTGAAAATTAAGAGTTAAGTGTACTTGAAAACAAAACCTATATACCTTATTATCCACAAATCAGTGAATGTCTCAGTTTTATCTTATTCAATGCTACCTTAACAGAAGGGGTGCTATTAATTTATGTTTCTTGAGTCAAAATTTGTTTTAAAGCTATTGAAACAAACAAAAATAATAACATAAATGGTTTTGTATAGAAAGCCCTGAACTTGTAATGAGAAGGCTAGGTTTGTGTTCCAATTCTCACATTTCAGAATCTATATGACTTTGGGCAAAACAAGTCATCACTTTCAGCTTCAGTCTCCTCATTGGTAAAATGAGAATAATGATGCTTAAGGTTTTAAGATCCTATGATTTTAGATTTGAAAAGAACTTTAGAAAAATCTGTTCTTAAACAGATATAAGCCTATTGATTGGAAGATAGCTAAACAAATTGCTACCCACTAATCAAATGGATTAGAGACAATCAACTTGGAGAACTCAGAGATGTATGAGAAGATTTAGATGAATCAATGCAGAATGAAATAAACATAACTGTGAGATACCAAATACAGGGATGACAACAATTTAAGGGGAAAGAAAAAAATTCAAAACTGAATGCTGCACAGTTATAATGACTGAGCATGGACCCATAGAAGAGATGAGAAAATGTATCACCCTCTTTTTTGGGGGGACTATGACTGGGGAACATTACATATATTGTCAGATTGTTCTGTTGGTTAGTTTTTCTGAACTACTTTTACACCTCTTTCTTCTTATTATTCGTCTATTTGTTTGTTTGTTTTGTGTTATGAGGGGCAGCTATAGGGTGCAATACATAAAACACTGGTCCTAGAGTCAGGAAGACCTGAGTTCAAATTTGACTTCAGATACTTACTAACTGTGTGACTCTGGGCAAGTCACTTAGCCACTGTCTGCCTCAATTTCCTCAACTGTAAAATGGGGATAATAACAGCACCTACCTCAGAGGATTGCTGTGAGAACCGAAAGAGATGATACTTTAAAGTGTTTAGCATAGTCTTTACCATACAGTTGGTGCTTATGTTCCTCACCTCACCCCACCCCAAAGAAGGGCTTGCTAAGGAGAGGGAAGAAATATGTTTGGAAATTAAAGTGATATAAAAACAGAAGATATCAATTTACATTTTAAAAACAAAGTGAAGCAAAAACATGCAATTTTACTTCATTTTATAGGTGAGGAAATAATCTGAGAGAGAGAGAGAGAGAGAGAGAGAGAGAGAGAGCAACTTGCCCATAGTTACACAGGGAATGCCTCTTTTCCTCACTTTCTTTGTGAACTCTACAGCTCTGTAAAAAGATGAGTTATGATGTGATTTATTACTAAGAAGTGTGAAACCACTAAGAACTCAGGCAGGTACTTTACTATTGTACATCTGCAGGGGGCAAGATCCCCTGATAAGACTAAGGATATGTCTGCTTGTGTTGGTTTGTACAGCATGCAGACAGTCTGGGAAACTTGAGTGACAGGCTCTAAACTTTTTCTCATGAACTTGCTAAATAATATAATTGGTTTTGGAACTGGATTAACTTTAAAAATACATTCTTAGTAGTCTGAGAAAAGAAGTCCTTCAATTCAGATTTTGTGATGGAGTAATATAAAAAAGATGCTGGTAGAGGGGGAAAAATTCTGTCCCAAGAAACCTCCTTCAATCCCTCTTAAAACAAACAAACAAAAAAACCCCTCCCAATTCTAAGCTATATCCTTTTCAGTTTAATCAATCTCCTGTCTACACAGAAATTTTCTCCTACAGTCCCAGCGCCTACCACACAGTAGGCCCTTAATAATTATCTGTTGGCTTGTATCATATTGAACTGAATCCAAAACATGATAGGCTCTGGCTGACTTACTGAGCAATAAGCAGAGATTCTTTCTCCCAACACTCCTGCCTTTTTCTGGTTTATCTTAATTACATCCTTTTGCAAACTGCAGGGCTCATGAATGCTTATGATTTTTAGTCTTTCACTTGGGCCATCTCCTGCAACATTCCCAGCTGGTTGATGGAAGCATCGTTTGTCTTTAACAGGGATAAAAAAAGGAAAGTTGGTGTGTACTTTAGAGTTTTGGAGAACAAAATTCAGAAGATTGACTGAAAAGTCAGACAGGATTGCATACATTAAAATTTTGCAAAGAAAGCCAGTCCGGATGACATGGGAGCTTCTCAAGAATGAAATTCTGAAGACTGAAAGGAAAACAATATTCATCAGGAGGAAAAGGGGAAATTGTCTAAAGATACCAATGTGGATACAAAGCGAACTCTTTAACTGATTTTGACTTTTAAATGATGTACAAAAAATGAAAGTAAGAGCAGATAAAGGAGAAAAAGTATCCAAATGTGCTGTAGGTTTCTAAGGTGTCCTAAGGCTTAGAATGAATACAGGTTACTGTGGAATACTAAGATGGTCTATCTTGCTATATATGGAAAAAATAGAAGGATTACAGCTTATACTGGATGGGATGATAATAATGTATAGCACAGAGAAAGCAGTTTTTCAAATGTTCTACTGTGCTTGATTTCTCTGGCAAGAAGAATGATCTTGAGACTAGAAAGGAAAAAGAGAAATGACTGATGGAAGTTGATGCAAAGATAAATAGGAGCACATATCTATCATTTGCTTCTACCCAATACTCTTTTCTGGTCTGCTATCACCTCTTGAGCTGCTATCATCTCATATCTGGGAATGAGGCAGAAATGGTCAGCCAGACACTAAAAAAATTCAAGAACTTTCCGTTCAGGGTACATGGGCTTGGGTACATGTAACTCAATTTATCCTGTATTTCTGCTTCTTTGGGTGGGTGGGGGAAGAATGATGATAGGGAGAGATCCGCAACCCTACTTCAATTTGCTACACTCAGGAAGAAAGGTACAAAGGAAAATGTAAAGTAAGAATCAGGAAGAGACAAAAAGAGGGTGTGTGTATGATGGTGGGGAGGGGTGGGGAAAAGGAGGGAAAGAGAGAAAGAAAGACAGAGAGACAGACAGAAGACTCTCATATTCTCAATACCCATACCCTCTGTTTCTCTTCAGCTTATGAATAAATTATCTTTCTCCCTAGTAGCTGCCATCCCCACTTTCCAAAGAATTTTCCAAGAGCATCTCTTAGCATTCTGTCAAACTTGCATTGGCAAATGGAGTAGCAAGAGCTATGGGTCCTGGAGAATCCCAGATTAGAGACATAATCACTTTCTTTACTAAACCATACTCTAAAATGGAAGTACCCCTTAGAATAGTTCAGACTTCCTCCATCTCTCTTTTTTAAATATGAATTGGTGTATTTCTTTGTTAAAATACTCTGACATCATTCTATAGGTCCTTTTGGCTCAACAAAAGACCCTGTTCTCTAGCAATTTGATCTATATTTTGTTCAATTTGGGAAAATGCACTTTAAAAAAGAGAATTTTAAAACAAACTATTGAAAGGCCTTTTGGGTATCCCAGACTCTGCGAATGAATTTAGAATCTGATTTGTTAGGAACCCAAAGATAGGAGATTCTCACAGAATCTGTGAGTTTGGAAGACTGTCTAATTCTACTTATAAGTGAACTAAAATGCTATCTGTAACATTCCCACAAGTAGTTGTTCAATAATCTTCACTCAAAGAACTCTAGAAAAATTAAATATCTCTACTGAGTGGGCATCATCTCCTGAAACATCCTATTCCACTTTAAGCCAGCTCTAAGTGTTAGAAAGTTTTGCCTTCTTTACAAGTTTTATCCATATCTCCTAATTCTTCCCTCTGGCGCCAAGAAGAAAATATCTCTCTCCTCTTCCATATGATAACCTTTCAAATACTTGAAGGTGATTTCATTTTACCATTGGGTCTTTTTTCCTCCAAATTAAACAGCACTGGTTGCTTCAACTGATCTTTATATAGCATAAATAAATCCTATACCACCCTAGTTGCCATACTCTGGATGCCTTCTAATTTGTAGATGTCCTTTCTGTATAGGAAGTTGCTTAAGAGAGCCCCTGATGAGTTTTCCAATAAATTTGATGAGATTCAAGAAATTATCCTTTATTTTCAAGCATTTGAGCAGCATCTCCCCATCGAGCGCAGGTATGCCCAGGACTATCTTGCAGAAAGAAGAAAGAACGCTACCAAATGGTTTTTAGGGACTGGAGCTATTTCAAAGACAGGGATGCAGGAGAAGAGATCTTACTTGAGGAGCTGCTCCTCTTCATGGTCTATTAAAAAACAACCTGATAGGTCAGCTCTTCCTCTCCTGTCTCCTCCCTCTCTCCCTCCCTCCCCTCTTTTTTCTCCTCTGTTCTTCATTTCTCTTCTCCCTCCTCTCTCTCTCTCTCTCTCTCTCTCTCTCTCTCTCTCTCTGTCCTTTTCCCCCCTCTCTTTCTTTCCTCTTCTGTCTTTTGCCCTCCCCCTATCATATGTACACACTCTCTTTGTCTCTTCCTGATTCTTACTTTATGCTATGTTCATTAATTTGTAAATGTCTATTAACTATGTGTAGAGTCCTGTGAGATGTGCTGAGGCAGACACAAAATTTAGTAAGGTACAGTCCTTTCCAGACTCATGGAGCTTATGATATAATTAAAAACTGTGTTGCTCAATCAAAAGACCAGAAGGAGAGACCAAAACAAGTGGTTGCTCTGGGGAACAGGGAAAGAAGGAAGAAGAATGAGACTACAGAACATGAACGAGTCACTTCCACAGCCACATCAAGGATATAGTTAAGCCCCTTTCCCTCTAAATCCTACCCATCTTTCAAACAGCAACTTTTCCACGAAGATGTCCTACACTACTTCAGCCACAGGGATCTTCTCTGAATACCTCTAATGCTTAATCAATCCACTGATCAATTACTGAATAGACATTTATTGTATGACTACTATCTGCCAGGCACTATGCTAGGTGCTGGGCATACAAACATTGAACAATGAAACAAATCTTGCTCTCAAGGAATTTATATTCTGTTGAAGGGAGTGATTCTACGTACATACATAAATATAGCCATGTGGATGGCTCTCTGTTGAGCTGCTGAATAGTCAGGCAGGGCTCTTGTCACTCTTTCTCCTTCCTCACCTTTAGGAGATCTGGGCTATTCCTGTTCTAATGATTTTCTCTCCAGCCCCTCCCATGAAGAACACTCCCTGGCTATGTCATCTTAGGTAAATCTTCATTTGCCTCAGTTTCCTCACCAGTAACATGGGATAATAATAGTATCTACCTCACAGCATTGTTAGGAGGATCACAGAAGTTAACATTTAAAGCCCTTTGCAAACCATAAAGTGCTGTACAAATGCTAACAATTGCTGTTATTTGTAGAAACAGAAAAATCCAGTTTGGCTGGACCTTAGAGTATGAGAAAAGGAATAAAATATAACATTGAGGTTAGGTTATGAAGGGTTTTAAAAGCCAAACAGAGGTGTTTATAGTTTATCAATGAGTCAGTGGGGAACCACTGGAATTTACTGAGTAGGGGAATGATATGGTCAGATCTACTGTTACAGAAAATGTCTGGCAATTTTGCAGAGGATGAATTGGAGTGGGAAGAGACCTGATACTGGGAGACCAAGTAGGAAGGCAGAGCAGTCGTCCACATGAGAGGTGATTGAACTAGAACCAAAGTGGGCACTGTGTAAGTAGAGAGAAGGGGATGGACGAGGTGGAAATGGCAAGATATGGTAACTAGTTGGATTTATTGGTTGAGGGAGAGTAAAGAGTAAAAGTTTACGTGAATGAGATTAGGAGAAAAAAGGATATTGAAACAATTGTGTTGTTCTCTACAAGAATGGAGAAATAAAGAGGAGAAATAATGAGTGCTGTTTGGAAATATTGCATTTAGTTGTCTCCAGTGAATTCAATTTGAAATATCCAGTAAGCAGGTGACAATACAGTATCAGAGTTCAAGAGTGAGACCAGAGCTGGAAAACTCGATCCATGATTCATCTACACAGAGATGAAAACAAACCAGGGGAAGTCAATGAGGTCTTCAAGAAAGAATGTGGTAGAAGAGTATCCAGTATAGAATCGGGGAACTCCTACTGTTAGGGGACAGGATGTGGATGATAAATGAGCAAAGGAGATTCAGAAGGAGAGAAGAGACAGGTAAGAAAAGAACCAGGTGAGAACATTGTCATGAAAACCTAGAGAGGAAGAAGTATCTCAGGAATGTGGTCTCCTTTAACAAATGCAGTAGAAAGGTGAAGAAGGATAAAGAATAAAGTGTACTGTCTATTCTTCTAATCTTCTACCTAACAAATCCACATTGGATCAAAGGATCGTAGAATATGCCTCTGGAAGGGACCTTATCTAGGGTGTGCATTTGATAGAGTGCAGGACCTAGAGTGATATCAGAAAGTGCTGAGTTCAAATTCTGCCTCAGACACTCACTAGCTGTGTGACCAGGTTGCACTCTGGACTTGTCCATCACACCCATTAGTACCTTCTTCCTCCTCTTCCCCCATCCCTTTTCAATTTCCTCTGGTGTATTGTCTTCCCAGTCAGAATATAAGCTCCAGAAGGACAGGGACTGTCTTCTTTTAACTTTTATTTGTTTCCAGCACTTAGCATAGTTCCTCAAAGTAAGTGCTTAATAAATATTAACTAGGGAGAAATAGCATACTCCCATATCAGTAGATAAAAAATATAAAAATCAGAATAATGAGAACTGAAAGTGTGATGGGGACTAGTACACACATAGTGGGATAGGAGCTGCCAGAGGCACTCTGCCCAGGTGCCAATTTCTCTTAAGTAAATGTGTGATTTATGGCATGATGTGGTACTAATGACTGGGGAAATCAGAAAAGGTTCCTGGTAAGAAATGGAATTTGAGCTAAGCCTTGAGGGGAGATAGAAGCTCCTAGAAGTAGAGATGGGAAGGAAAAACCTTCCAGGTTTGAGGACCAGCCTATGCAAAGAAGGGAGATGGAATATCGTTCTAAAGAACCACAAGTAAGACCTGAGTTCAAATCCTCACTGTTGTTTAGTCCCACTGTGACTTTAGAAAGTCACTTAACCTCTCTAGGCCTCAGTTTCCTTAACTATAAAATAAGAGGGTGTTACATTTGATGATCGCAAAGGTCCTTTTGCTAGGTCTGAATCTTCCATCCTGAGAGCCTTTGAAATACTTGTTGAGTTGGATGGCAGGATTCTCGCTCATAAGCTGGCTTCTTTATTCAGGATGGGCACGGTCCATAGACCCCTTCATATAAAAAACTAGTCCAAGTTCCAAATGCTTTTCCCACCATTAATAACCATTTTTCAAATTTCATTTAAAAAGAGATACTATTTAATGAAATATTTCTGTTTAAACACCAGCACATTAGGTTTACAAAAATGTACACATCTTGAATACATTTAAGCAAAAATCAATAAACATTAATAGCATCCTGGAAGAAAGTCTTCCCACAGAAAGCCCAATAATCCCTTTTGTAATTGAATAGTACTAGCCAAGTGTTGGAGCAAATCAATGAAGACATTCTGCCATATCTTTTCAAATGGTGTGTGAAATTCAACCATTGGGCTGTGGTAGTCACATACAATTCAAATTTGACTAATTAAATGAATTGTGCAATTTTCCATTTTTAATAGGAAAGGGGACTGCAAAGCAATTTTGAGAGGGTCGGAGCTGAGAGGGGGAAAAATCATCTGAAGATGGAGAAGTCTTTAACATCAATGTAATTTAAAAAGGATTTTAATTGGAACCTATTAAGAAAGAAGTCTGGTGGTACACAGGACAAGATTAAAAATATTTCATTATTGCAAACATGACACTGGGAAGAAATAATCAAAGAAATCATCTTTCTCTCTCCCCCACTGCTCCCATCCCTAGCTGGGAATCTGAGCACCAGCAGAAAGCAGGGAGAATTAGAGAGCTGGTAAAGACTGTTGAAATTTACTCCTACCTCCTCCTTTTACAAATAAGGAAACTGAGGGTCTGAGGGGAGAAATAACTTGTTCGAAGTCACAGGGAGAACGGGAGGCAGAGCTTAGACTTACAGAAGCCAGGTCTTTTGATTCCACGTCTATTACCAATAGTCACTAAATTGGACGAACTATGTATCTATACTGAAGGACATAGGTTTATAGCACTGATTGTTGGAAGGGAATGTCAGGGATGATTCAATCCAACCCCTACATTTTCCAGGTGGGGACATTGAAGCCTGCAGAGAGAAAGCCCTGAGACTGGCACAGCTCTATATGAAGATGGGCTTTAGCCAGAAACTCATACACTTGGGACACAGAGGCTACTGATTGGAGACACTTCTCTCTGTCCCTCTTGCCCAGACTCATTAAGTGACAAATCCAGAAGTGGAGTACTTCTGGCTTTTTGGAAGACTTCTACATTAATACTTTGTTTCAGGAATCAGGTACAAGAAAGAGAGAACAAACTCTAGAGACAAAAAGTGGGGACTTTGTTCATATTTAATACCATTTGTGGTGGAGCCGCAGTATGTGAAGAAAGCCCTATCTGCTATTTCTGAGAAGGTTATCAATCACAAAATACACAAGAGCAGCACTGATAGGGACCTTAGAACATGAAGTTTTGGGCTGGAAGGGGCTCAGAATATGGAGAATGATAGAGTTGAAAATTATCTTGAAATTTACAACGCAGAATATTAGAGCTGAAAAAGAATATAAAATAAAACATGAAATGTTTATTAGAACATAAAATACCAACGTTGGAAAGGCCTTAGAACATATATTCTTTTATCTATTCCCTGGGACATCCATTGATTCTTCAGTTGCTTAGAGTTTGGCTTCCTTTTGATGATCTTTGAATTCACATTTTTATACTTATTGTATATAAAATTCTTGTGATTTCTCTTATTTCACTCTACATCAGTGGCTATAAATCTTCCCACGATTCATTGAACTCATAATCGCCATTTCTTACTGCACAATACATTTCATCACACTCATATATCATAATTTTACTTTTTCTAGTCCAGGGTTTCTTAAACTTTTTCCACAAGCAATCCCTTTTTCCATTTCAGCAGCATTTGTTGGAGCTGTGCAAAGTGTGCATGCTTTGTATTCAGAACCAAGGCTATAGTGAAGCTGCATGATGGAATATGGGCAAGCAGAACCAGAAACACCTTGGATCCATGATGTGTTTGATTTTTAGCTAATTTTTTAATCTTTAACTGTTGCCAAACTTTTTGTGACACCCATGAGGTTGTGACCCACAGCTTAAGAACTGCTGCTCTCATCAATGGAAGCTCACTTTCTTTCTAGTTCTTTGTTGCCATAAAGAGTGCAGTCATAAATATTTTGCTACATAGGGGACTTTTGTTTTTATCTTTGATGTCCTTGGTGTATGTGCCCAAAAGTGGATCCTTGAGTCAAAGAGTATGGACAATTTAGTTGCTCTTCTGGTATAATTCAAAATTGTTCAGAATTGATAATACTTTGACAATTCTACCAACAGTGTACTATTGCACCTTTCTTTCCAGAGCTCCTCAAGCATTGACTGTTCCCATTTTTTCTAGTTTCTTCAGTGTGAGATAAAGCATCAGAATTGTTTTAATTTGCATTTCTCCTTACTCTTTATGATTTAGAGACTATTTTCCATGTAATTCTTTTGGAAGTTGCTCATAGCTTTTGATCACTTATCTATATTGTGTCAATTTCGCATATATCTTATATATTCAACTTTTATATGATTGATTTGATTGATGTAAATATTTTTCTCATCCTACAATTTCTTCTTATTCTGCCTTCATTTTTTATTTTAAATTTTATGTAAGTGGAATTATCTGTATTGCCTTTTATGATTTCTTCTCTTGTTTAGTTAAGAATTCTTCCCAGTCATATTTTGTAAAAGTTACTTCTTTTATTCTTTCATTTAAAAAAAGTGATATGACCTTTTTGTTTAGCTTGCAAATATATTTTGGGTTTATTGCAATATATGGAGCAAGATGTTATTCTAAACTTAATTTTTGTCAAGTTGCATTCCAATTTTCCTAGAAGTTTTTATTAAAAAGGAAATCCTTCCCCCAGTGATTTATGTTATTAGGTTTATGAAACATTGGGTTACTATTTTTTTAATCATCTGTTTCTTGCTTTTCTAATATATCCAGTAATCCACGTTTTTGATTCTTAACCAATTCCAAACAGTTTTGATGCCTCTGTTAAAATGCTGTCTTCTTATTCATACTTTTTCTTATGATTTTCACAGATCTTTTGTTCCCCCAAATAAACTTTATATAGTTCTATAAATTAGTCCCCTATTTTTATTAGCATTACACCAAATTGGTAAACTAATTTGGGTAATATTGTCATTTTTATTATATTGACATGGCCCAGTCATGAACTGTGACTATCTCTGCTTATTTAAATCTTTCTTTCTTTCTGTAATAAGGGGTTTGGTTATATTTGTACAAACGTGTGTGTGTGTGTGTTGATAGGTTAATTCTCCCAAGTGCTTTTCTTTTAGATCCAGTGATTTTTTTTTTCTTAAATTGAAAGAGGAACAGACTGTTGTGGTTTCATTTAACTAGGTTTCCCAAAGCTTATGAAAAAAGTCTAGGATTTAGTATCTGCTAATACATATTTGTTGAAATGAGTTTATTACCATATAGAATGTCAGAGCCAGAAGGAAGCAAGGTGGTACACTGGTTAGAGTGCTGGACATAGAGTCAGAAAGAACTAAGTTAAAATTCAGCCTCAGATACTGACTAGCTGTGTGACCTTGGGTAAGTCACTTAACTTTCATTTGCCTCAGTTTCCTCAACAATATA
The DNA here is from genome assembly GCF_028372415.1 of Notamacropus eugenii. NCBI lineage: Eukaryota > Metazoa > Chordata > Mammalia > Diprotodontia > Macropodidae > Notamacropus > Notamacropus eugenii. The sequence continues at coordinate 509,249,222 of NC_092872.1, read as the reverse complement.
AATGGGGAAATAATAGCATCTCCTTTCTAGAGCTATTGTGAGAACAAAACGAGATAACAATTGTAAAACTCTTAGCACAGTGGGTAAGTGCTATATAAAATACTGACTATTGTTATTATTAAGGGAGTTTAGAGATCATTTGGTCCAGAGATTCTCAACTTGGAATTCATGAAACTGGATGTGAAAAACATACATTTTTATTTGCATTATCCTTTAGTGGAAACTCAGCATTTCCTTCAATCATCAAATTAAAAAAAACCAACATTATTCTGGGAAAAGCTCCACAGGTTTCACTAGATAGCCAAAGGGCCCAATGACACAAAAATAATTAAGAATCCCTGATTTAATTCAATCCCATTCTTTTATAGCCCAGGAATGTTTCTTCTTTGAAATTCTGTAGTAAGTTACCAACAATGAAAATACCTCTTCAGCTCTCCTTTGTTGAGCCATCCCCGACTCCAAGCTGATTCACTTGCTCATTCTATTTGGTCCAAAAAAATAACCTTGTATTTGGGGAGATCTTTGCTTTCATCACACAAAGAGTGACAAAAGTGGTTTTTCTGGCTGCTTCATTGTGAAGATGGAACAACAAAGCATCAGACGACTAAAGGGTAGGTCTACTCGCGAGTCTCCACAGGGCTTTTCATGCTGAATAATAAAAGTCTGAAGCATTCCTCTTCCTCAGTGAAAGTCCAGGACTATAGGATCTGATGTGGTTTGTTACTGGTTGTTATATTTAGGGATTGTTGAGAAGTAGGTGAAAATGTTTTCAGTTTTCATGTCAACTACGGATTTTGTTTGGCAGGACCCAGGCTCCCCCTATCCCCACTTCCTCTGCTTTTCATTGTGGTGTTTTGGTTTGTTTTCCTTTAAGTTGTTTAGCTTGTGCTGCTTTGTACTGTTGGGTAGCTTCTCTTTAGTAGATAGATAGACAATTGGATAGATAGATAGATAGATAGATGATAGATAGATAGATAGATAGATAGATAGATAGATAGATAGATAGATAGATAGACAGATAGATAGACAGACAGACAGATAACTAGGTAGATAGGTGGATGGATAGATAAACAGATGGACAGACAGGTATATGTATAGACAGACAGATAGATGATTGGATCTATAGATAGATAAATAGATAGCTAGACAGACAGAGGGATAACTAGATGACTAGCTAGCTGAATGAATGGATGGATAGATAGATTCATAGATAGATAAATAGATGGACAGATGTATAGACAGATGACTGGATGGTTGGCTGGCTAGATAGATAAATAGATGGATAGCTAGATAGATAGATAACTAGATAGCTACCTAGATGGATGGGTGGATGGATAGATAGATGCATAGATAGATGGACAGACAGACAGACAGATGTATAAAGTCTCCCAGTCCTTTTGCATCTCCCTTTCTCCAGCTGCCTTCCAAATCCTTACTCTTTTTCACAGAATCAAAATTATTTCACTGTCTATGACTCTATAGGTGGGATTATATCATTTCAAGGAAGTGCTTATGTACATCATTTATTCATTCACTCATTGAATATTTAGTAAGTGCCTACTGTGTTCAGAGTACTGTCCTAGATTCTGGAGAAGATATATAGGTTAGATGAGACAAAGGCTTTGATTTCATGTAGTCTTCAGTCTAGTAGGGGCCAAGACACAAACATAGATAATTATAACATGCATTCCTTCACTCTCTCATCCCTTTTGGTTGTTTTGACCTTTTGGGCTCCTGTATGGACCACCTCCATCTCAAACATTTGAATCTCTTTTCTAACTTCTATTTATTAGCTTGCATTAAAAATATATTTGCTCATTACTAAGGGGCAGCTAGGTGGTGCAGTGATTGGAGCATTGGCCCTGAAGGAGGACCTGAGTTCAAATGCTGCCTCAGACACTTACTAACTGTGTGACCCTGGGGTAAACCACTTAACCTTGATTGCCTCCAAAAAACAAAAAAAACCTCAAGTCCTCCTCTGGTGCCTCATTGTGGTATAAAAGTGTAGCTGGGCTCTCAGAGACCTTGTCATATGTGAATTTGACCTAGCTAAGCTCAGAGAGAAATAACAGAAGGGCTGGTTTCATGGTGATTAGCCTCTTTGACCATAACATGTTATCAAGACCATTGACTAAGGCATGTAAAACATTTCAAGCTGCAAAATGAATCACAGATCTGTGGATTACTGAATGATATGCAGATATATAGCACATAAAAGTTCAGACCTGACTCCAGGTAATATTACATTTTCATGGATAGGTCACAGTCTAAACTTTTGGTAAACTAAGGTTTTGAAACTAACTTTTTGTGTGACCTTGGGCAAGTCCTTTCCCCTCAGAGCAAACATGGAGGGATGCATAGAGTGCTGGCCATGGAGTCAGGAAGACTTGGATTCAGATCTCACCTGACACTAGCTAGGTGACCCTGGACAAAGCAATCAACTGCCTTATGCCTGGGTTTATTCATCAGTGAAAGGAGAGGTTGGACTTGACTTTTAAAGTCCCATTCACCCCTAAATCTATGATCCTGTGATTTCTCAGGCCATATTTCCCATTTGCAAATGAAAGAGTTAAACTAAGGTATCTTGAAGGTTCCTTTCAGTTCTAGGATCCTATGATTCCATGATACTTATTTTACTGTATGCTAGGCAGGAGTGCAAGCTTTATGGGAAGGGAAACTCCATGTGTGGACTAATTAGTGAGAGTGTCGAACTTAGAGTCAAGAAGAACTGGGTTCAAATCCCTAGCCATGTGATCTTGGGCAAGTCATTTACTGTCTCTGTGCCTCAGTTTCCTCAACTGTAAAAAAAGAGAGTTGGACTCAATTGCCTCTAATATCCTTTCTGGCTTTAAATCAATGATCCCAGGATAGAATAAGATCCAGAGGAGAGAAAGTCATTGACATCTGATTGGGTGTCACTTAAATTTTAGTTTAATGATTAGTGTTTATAGAACACTTTAAGCTTTGCAAAGCATTTTGTATAGTTTAGCTCATTCAGTCTTCACAATAACCCTCTGAGGAATTTGCTTCTATTATTATCATTTTATAGTTGAGGAAACTGAGGTTGAATGTGATTAAGTATTGTGGTTGGAGGGGTATATGATGAAGCAAATATACAGATAAATAAATGGAAAGTCATTAATAATTAGAGAGAGCACTAATGGCTGGGGGTGGGGAAAGGGCAGGGAATCAGGAAAGGTTTCCTGGAGGAGATGACATATGCCAGTCCTTCAAGGAAACCCCGTATTCTGTGATGTGGAAGTGAGCAAAGAATGCCTTCCAGATCAGAGGGACATGGGGGAGAACTAGGTGGCTAAAGGTATGGAAGCAAGAGATAGGACGTTGTAGAGAACGCATCATTCCAACTCTCATGGAGGACAGTTGTTGTGCCCTGGATGGTCAGGTAATATCTCTAGCTAACTTTTTTCCAATCAGCTATTTAGGAAGAGGTTTTAAAGCTGGAGGGAATGCCAGTCACATATACAGTCTCCTTTGAACAGTGTACCTTTAATCTCATCATTATTAGTTACAAGGAAAATGAAAGGTTTCTACTAAAGCTGTCAGTCAAATCATTAATGTTTTTTGGTGAAAAGTGTGACCCCAATACTGTATATACACACCTGTCTTCTACCACATCAGAAAGTAGCTCTTTCATGTGGGATAATCCAAACCTATAGGATTCCCAAAGATATTATCAAGACTCACAATCATCCCCCACCTGGACAATTTATGAAATCCTAGTCTCTGTTATCTCCCTCATTCCATTTTTTATGAATGTAACGTTATTCTCACTTTGAAAGAGACTCCAGGGAAGATGATGAGTGGTTAGCCTCCTCTCCTTCTTTCACTCCCATAGGTTTCCTTTGGACATAAACGTGAATCATCAGAACTGCTCTTGCTGTCTCACCATCTGCTGCATCAGAGTTGGTGACTGAAGTTTCTGGGAGACAAACATGAGACCCATATGACCAGACCCTGTCTTGTACATACTGTGAAAACTTAGTTGGAAATCTTCCCAGGGTGTGTTGAGGAGTAGGATTTTCATTCTGTTCAGTGTAACTCCAATTTTAAAGCAAATGAGTATTGTAGCTACTCTGTTCTAAGCCCTGTGCTACAGGAATATAAAAACAAAGTGGCTTTTCTTAGACCTCATCCTCCATGATCCTGCAACATTTGGAATTCTTGACTGCCTCCTCTTCTCAAAAGTTTTCACTTCTCTTGAATTGGTTCTCTGACCTATCTGACCTCTTCTCAGGCTGTTCTGTTAGTATGTCATCCCCTTCTCACCCAGAAAGTGAAGATGTCCCCTAAGATTTTGTCCTCTCACTTTTTCTTCTCTCTCTTCAGTCTTTTAAGTGTTCAGCTCATTTAGCCCTCTAGCTTCACTTACCATTTCTGTGTCAATGCCTTCCAAATACACTACCCTAATCTCTCCATAAGTTCTAGTTCCACATCTCCGATTGCCTCTTCTCTACTTCTCCCTAAGTTCCTCCAAGAGCCTCCCACTTTCAGTGGCCAAATGTGGTCCTTCACTGTTGGATTGGTCCACTGCTTGACCAAGCAACTTCTAAAAGCTCTCTTAGAGCCCCCAGGTGCATGATTAGCTAGTTTGGTTAGCCTTCCTCTTCACCCAATTAAGAAGGCAGTTTATTCCTGAAAAGGGGATCACCGGGTATAACGGATTGTGTTTACACATTTAAAAAACTTTATCTCCTCTGTGGATTGCTTGATTGATCTACTCAGGACCTAATCCCAGGAAAAGAGTTAACAATGAGTTAAACTAAAGGCAAATGATGCAAAAGATGCAGGTGATCTCTTTATGAGGTACAAAGTGGTCCTTTGAATGAATAAAAAAGAAAACAAGCAGAAGATAAAGAATGATAATCTATCACTGGAGGTGACTTTTTAATAGTTTACTGAGTTGGAGAAACTTAAAGAGGAACTTGGGTCTTCTTGCCCCACTGAACAGACGTTGGATGAATGGGGGAAAGCCATGAATGGCTGAAAGATTAGAAGCACAGGAAGAGACGCCCACCACAGAGAAATAGGTTAGAACTCTGAGAGTAAGTCTGCTTGGGTTGATTGGGTATGAGGAGTATTGGGACAAAAGCTATATTGTGGAAACCCTGCCTTATTGCAGATTGTGTATCTCGTTCCCCTCCCCTTTCCCCTGAGCTCCTTCATGTAAGAGAGAAGACTTTGCCTCTGCACACAAGGAGGAGATGAAGTTTGTTTTCTTTGTTTTAATGTTTACTTTGTCTTTATAAATAGTAGTAATCACTAGCATTTTGCTTGTTAGGATGTACCATATTGAGAATGCTGTTGAAAGGAAGAAATTTAGGGAAAACACTTTCAATGAAGTATATAGATTGATCTAACATTAAAGTGTTTTGCGTTAACTTTAGCTGGGGGTTTATAGCTCACGAAAAGATAAAGAAAATTACAGATACTTGAACACTACAAGTAAGGAGGAGCATTTACATAGTGAACATCTAGGCAAAAATCTCAATAGTAGGGAGAGAGGAAAGTAGGAGTGAGGGAACAATCCTAATCATCACATCACCCCTTCAACACTGTTAGAACATTCTATGCTGCTCCTTATTGCTGTTATCCACAGACATGTAACATACTAATGTTCTATTTCCTGATGGTTTGGCATTATGATCTCTCCAGATATGCCCTGAAATAATTAGACTCTTCTGTTTCTTAAAATCGTCAACTCTTATCACCTTCATCTTCATGCCTTTTAAACTTGTTCCCTCTTATACTTTAGAGAGTTTCAGAATTTAGATTTTTGAGCTGAAGTAATTTTTTTTTTAATGAGTAGGGCTAAGATGTTGCCATCTCAGTTCTTGTCCAAGTTCTCCCATCTCCTCATTCCCCCCAAACCCATTCTTTCCTTTCATTGTGACCTTCAATCCTTAAATTCTTCTCTATTCTTATCAGACATTCCCCCAAGTTTTAGACCTACTTCTTTCCCTACCCAATGATGACTAAGTTAACTATTTCAACATTGCATTCTCCTTCATCCATGAATCATTTGTCACTTGATCCTCTGCCATTCCTGTCCTTGAAAACTCTTAACACTTGGCAGGTCCCAATGTCCTTCTTTGTTCTTCCTGCTAAATGTTCAAACTGCTGACTAAATCAACTACAGATTTAAGATATGGAACCTCAATTGGATTCTCATGGCTGTATAGCAATTCTTTTATTAATCTATGGTTGCATCCCTATCCTATTCTCTAGTGGCTATTTTAAACCCTCTACTTTTTCCTCAAACCAACAAATTTAATCCCTTCTCCCTCTCCATACCACTGACACTCTCATTAGATGATCTCACTTCCTTTTTATTTTTTGAGAAGATCCAATATTAGTTCCTTCTACTCCCCTTTTTTCATTCTTCTAAGTTTCTCCCATCCTTCCCTCTATTCTTCTGTGAAGAGAACCTATAATAATCCCATCACTTTCTATTTTTCTCTGAGATTATTCCATCAATCAGTGCATCTTCAGCTACTCCATCTTTTTCTTTTTTTGAAGCAACATTTAATACTGTTGACTTTCTTCTTGACCCTCTGTGGCATAACACTTTCATGTTCTCCTTGCTTCTCTGACCACTCCTCTTACATTTTTTGTTGATCTCTCCTAAATACAAGTATTCTCCAGGGATCTGCCAAGGGGAAAAGTAGTCAAGAAAAGAAGAGAGAAGAGGAAAGGAGGGGGAAAAGGAGAGAAAAGAAAGGTGGGAAGGGGAAGGAGAGAAGAGAAAAGGAGAAGGAAAGATACCATCCCTTCCCATATCTTTAATTATCACCCCCATGCAGATGACTCCCAAATCCACATCCCTACCTCCAGTCTCTCCCCTTAGCTTTAGTCTTGAATTTTTAACAGTCTGCCTGATACCTCCACATGAATATCCTTTCATCATATCAAATAGAGAATGGACTCATCTTCATTCCTAAATCTGATCTTCCTGTAAATTTCCCTGTATCTGTTGATGGCACCAACACACTGAATCACCCATGTTTAAAACCTTAGTCATCTTTGAATGTGGGGAGCATAGGATCAAGGTGGAGGAAAGAGTCAATTGGCAAGTCTTATCAACTCTATCTCAAAAATATTTCTCGTATCCCCCCCCCACACACTCTTCTCTCAAACTGCCACCTGCCTAGCTCAGATCTCTACACCTTGAAGTGTCCATCAGAGTAGTCTCCTAACTTCTCCTTGTCTCTAGTCAATCCCTTAGCACCACTGTTCTCTCATCTTTTTAGTATTCCCTGTTGATTGTGTTCCTCCTCTTCTCAAAAACCTTCAGGGGCTCACCTTTTCCTACTGGATAAAGTACTGATATGTTTTGTGCTTTCTTGGCCACCTGCAATCTGGCTGCAACCTATTTTACCAGTAATATACTATTGTATTCCCCTTCACATCTCTTCAGTAGAAGATGAGCTATCACCTTCTCCATGAAGCCTTCACTGATGTTCTGAGGAGCATGCAATCTTTTTCTCCTGTTTCTCATTGCACTTCATCTGGACTCTTCTTTGCAATTTTATTATATTCAGTCTTGATCTCTAGTTATTTATGCATAAGCTTTTTCTGCTCTGCTAGAGGCCAAGTTTCCTGGGGAAGGGATTGTATCTTTCTTTTCAGTGAATGGGCATTCCCTCCCCACTATTTGATGCCCAGGTTTGACTTCCAGCTCTAACATTTTTTAGCTGTGTTACTGTAGAGAAATGGTTTAATCTTTCTAAGCCTCAGTTTTATAGTCTGTAAAATGGGGAGGAAATACCTCCTGAATGATCCACCTGACGGGATTATTGCAAGGAAAATGTTTTGTAAACTTTTTGTTGTTGTTGTTTAGTCAGGTACAACTCTTTGTGACCCCATTTGGGGTTTTCTTGGCAGAGACACTGGAGTGTTTTGCCATTTCCTTTTCCAGCTCATTTTATAGATGAAAAACTGAGGCAATTTGGGTTAAATGATTTGCCCAGGGTCACACAGCCTAGTAAGTGTCTGAGGTCAGATTTGAACTCAGGGAGATGAGTCTTCCTGATTCCAGGACCAGTAGTCTGTATATTATACCACCTAGCAGATCTTTTATACAAGAATCAGTGAGTGTAGCACAGTGGAAAAAGTAATGGTTTTCAAGCCACAGGTCCTACATTAAAATCCTGACACTACCACTTATGAAAATTTGGTCAGCCTCTTTGGATCTCAGTTTCTTTATCTGTAAAATGAGGAAATAAGACTAAATTTCTTTTTAAAATGCCTTTTCTAATTAAGAAAAATCTATTTTTCTTCCTCAAACCTCCCCTATCTATTGAAAACAAAATACCTGTAACACATATATGTAATCAAGCAAAGCTATGTCCTAAAAATATATTTCTTTTTTCTGTCCCCTAAGTCTATCACCTCTCTTTCAGGAGGTAAGTGGCAGGATTCATCATCCATCTGCTGGAATTGTGGTTGCTCATTGCATTGGTCAGAATTCTATATCTCTACAATTTTGTTGTTATTCTATAAAATTCTCTCCTGGTTTTGCTCACTTTATTATGCATCATTTCATACAAGTTTCCCACCATCCCTTTCATCATTTCTTATGGCACTATAGTAGTATTTCACTCCTTTAAATATGATAAGTTGTTCAGTGTGGTGCCCATCCACCAGGGAAAATTTAGAACCCAAGTTCTAGATGGTATGAGCTAAAATGATTATTTCCATTTCCTCTGGGATCTTGCATAGAATCATGTATAAAGTTGGCACTTTTCAGTTCCACTCAAATATTTACTGCCATTGCTTTTTGTCTGGTTTCTAACTTCAGATTAAATCAGGACAAGGGGAAGAGAGAATGGGTGGTAAGAGCAAGGAAGTTAAGGCATATTCTTAGTAAAATGACTGCTTTTGAAGATAAAGTCAAATTCCCCTAAAAGGGTAATCTACCAAATGGAAGACAGGGGGTTGCTGGACAAAATGAGGAGCCTTCTGTAGCAGCAATACCACCAACATATAGATGGAGCTTTCCATTTTAAAATTCCCATTATGAATTTTATCTTGACTAGCTCATCTACGTGGTAATGGTCCATAATAAATGCCTCTTCCACCAGGGCTCTTTCCACAAGGAAGCCTTGTTGACCCACCTTGGTTGGTGAGGTTGACCAGAAGTTCTAATCAGTCAGAGCCCTTCTATATACAGTTTAAAGGATGAGAAGATCCAAAGCTGGAAAGGACTTCAGAAATCATTTAAGTCTAAGCCCCTCAGTTGGCAGAGGAAGAAATCAAGTTCCAAAGAAATTGAATGACTTCTTTCAGGTCACAGAACAAGTAGTTTTGAGGTCACAAGGCTAGGAAGAATCTCAGAGAACATCTAGTCTATCACCCTCATTCCGCAAATGAGGAAACTGAAGCCCAGAGGGGTGTGACTTGACCAAGGTCATGCAACCAATTAGTAGAAGAGTCTGGATTCAGAGCCATATCTTAGGTCTCCAAATCTACTAGTATTTCCACTATGCAAGTTTTCTTACTATTTCTATAGATTCAAACTAAGAGGAAAAGAAAAAGAAAATTCTTGAGATAAAAAGACCAATTTGGAAAAGGTAGGAGAGAAACAAAAGTCCCCCCAGTGCTATGTTCTTCCTTGCTTAGAGCTGTACCAAGAAGTTGGGCTACCATTTTACAGTTCTTGCATTGACATATTTTATAACTAATTGCTTCTTCAAACCTCATCAATGATCTTTTGCACTTTCTGCAAAGAAATGTTGAAAGCTTTTAATGAACAAATTAATTATGTATAGTCTGTAATGCAAATTAGACTAATTAATTGTAGCATTGATACTCTCTCCTAGCACAAAATATGAGAACTGGTGTTATACATATTTATAAGATATAGTACATTTTGACAGATGCCTACAGATTGTGATGAAGAGGTGGTCAAGGTGTTTGAAAGTGGCACCTAGTTTATGACAGATAAACATGGTTGCGTTTCATGCTAAGTTTAGTACAGTTACCAACAAGAGCAATGGTTAGATCTAATACATGGAAACTTTAGAACCAAATAATTTCCCCTCCCTCCCCCCAGTAAAAAAAAAAAAATGGAAATCTTGCTCAAGAAAGTAAGGTTGCAGAGTTCAAGCCAGATTTAGGCATGTCCAGGGGAATTTAGTTCCAAATATTTCTTGAAAAGCATGATTTCCTTTCCTATTTGGATATTAGCAACCCAAAACACTCCATCTGGGATGGATAGCTTTCAATGACCTGATGGACATCTAGGTTTTAGGCTTGCCTTTATGTTTCCTGATGAGATCAAAGGGTGGCATGAGTCTTGCTGTCACTTGGTTACAGAGGAAAGCATACTACAATTCAGGGAGCCACTTGTCTTGTTACTTAAATTATAAGGAAGAAAGAAAGGCATCATGATGTTGTAAAAAGAGCACTGGACTTAGAATCAGAGGGCCTGGGTTTCAATCTCAGTTCTGCCACCTAGGGAGGAAGGAAACATATTTATCTAGTGAGCACTACTATGTGCCAGGCATAATGCTAAATGACTTAAAATATTTTTTTGATTTGAACCTCATAACAACCCTGGTGACTATCATGACCTCTATTTTACACTTGAAAAAACTGAGGCAGACAGAACTTAAATGCTTTGCCCAGGGTCACACAGCTAGTAAATGTCTATGACCAGAAACGAACTCAGCTCTTCCTGATGCCAGACCCAGTATTCTATCTACTTCCCCACTTAGCTGCCTACACTTTCCAGGATTCAGTTTTCTCACTTACAACATGAGTGGGATTTGCACCAGGGATTTTTTAAGGACCCTTCCAGTTCTGAGATCTGTGGTCTGCCTCAAGTCACAAGTATCCATCTCAAATATATTGAAAGCCCTCCATGCTCTAGCCATTTGACTTGCAATCAAATCACTTAGCTAGGGGGGATAGTATAAGGATTATTATCACAATTCCAGCTATCTAATTAGTTTTATTTGATTGGGGGAAAATTCCTTCCATGAGCAAAGTACTACAAACACAAAATTGTATATTTTGGAGGGAAGCATTTAGAGTGAAAGGAGGATGCCTGCTAGGACAGGTAACAATTCATTTTCCTTCTCTATGTCTGTTTCCTCATTAGTCAAATGGGGAACAATAACATTTGGGCTCCCTACCCCACAGTATTGTTGTGGGAGAAGTCCTTTATAAAATTTGAAGGTGAACAGAAATGAGGAGTTATTGCTATTAACAAACATCACAACCATAAGAAAAGACATAAAATAGATACTGATGTATTTAAAGTCAATAAAATAGCAACTGGAAGGTATCTGCCTCATCCATTGTAGGGGAAAGTTAGCAATCTGGGACTCTTTGGACAAAGGTGAGGAGGGGGATTGGAAATATCTCCTGATGTAGAAATGGTAAGGGGTAAAGTTTCTGCTGAGAGTCTGCCAATTCTCTATTAATCATCCAGATGGTACCTGGTCAAGGATGAACTCATCAATTGACAAGTATTTGTTGGCTCTCTACCATGTGAAAATAAGAGCAGGGAAGGACATTGTTCCCATTTTGGGGGCACTCACAGCTTAGCTGGATGAAAAAGATGAACACATAAGAAGCAACTAGAAAACAGTGAAAGAGAATATATCTTAAATAAATGGCACAGACTACTTGGGAGTGAGGAGAATTAATTTTGGCTTTCTCACTTCATGGTTCAGCTTGTATGGTAACTACAGTCTTAGAGTTAGAGTCAAGAAAACCTCAGTTCAATTCCTACTGAGGCAATTAATAAGTGTGTCCCTGGGCAAGTCACTTAACCTCTGTTTGCCTCAGTTTCCTCATCTGGAAAATGGAAATAACAATAATAATAATACCTAATCAAATGAGATTACATATAAAGCACAAACCTTAAAGTTCTGTGTAAGTGATAGTTATTATTGTATGTTGGATCTGGGTTCTGGGGACCTGTGTCCAAATAACATTTCTACTCCTCACTACCTGTGCAGCTTTAGGTAAGTCAGCCCTCTCTGCGCTCAAGTCCTTCATCTGCACAGTATAGAGGCGGGGTGGGAGAAGAGGGTATATTCCAGACTGCTGTGACTTAGACTCAGGGAAGCTTGAGTTAACTACCTCCAGTGGCATTGACTTGAAACCCAGGTTGAGCTCTTCTGGATAAGAACCACCTGAGTACTGGGCTTGGAAATTCATGGACCCAACAGAGGTTTCACAGGGGCTGCTTTTATCTGGGGGTAACTACCAGCAAGAAGGCCAAGGAGGGCAGCACTCACTTTTACTTTTGCCTAATATAGTGCTTGTTTACTTGAACCCTCAGGTCCCCAGTGGTCCACTAGGGCAGATAAGGAATTACCCTCACTAGAGGGGCTTTGTCTAGATTTCTCTACAGTCTCTTCCAATCCTCATTTTTTAACCTATCGTGACTTTTATTCAGGTGATCTTAGATTATTTCATTTCTCTGGGCTTCAATTTCCTCATCTGTGGCATAGGGGATTTGGACTAGATCTTTAAGGCTCCTTGCAGCTCTTCCATTCTAGGATGTGTGTTATTTATTCTTTTTTAAAAATTATTTTATTTGTTTTCAGTGTTTTACAATCACTTCCATATACCTTAGATTTTTTTCCCCTCCCTCCTCCTCTTCCTCCCTCCCTTTCCGCTCCCTCCCTGAGATGGCATACAGTTTTATATAGGTTCTACACATACATTCCTATTAAATACATTTTCACCTTAGTCATGTTGCATAGAATTAAAATGAATGGGAGAAATCATAAAACAAACCAAAATATAATACAGAAGAAAACGATCTGCTTCATTCTGTGATCGAATTCCATAGTTCTTTCCCTGGATGTGAAAGGCATTTTGCCTTAAGAGACCATCGGGAATGTGTTATTTACTCTTGGGGCCAGCTAGGTGACACAGTGGATAGAGTGCTGGCCCTGGAGTCAGGAGGACCTAAGTTCAAATTCAGCCCCAGACATAGCCTCTAACTCTAATACTTGCCACCATACAAACTGAACCATGAATTGGGAAATCCAGCCCCAGACGTACCTAGGCTATGTGAGCCTAAGCAAGTCACTTCATCCTGTCTGCTACTCAGTTTCCTCATCTGCAAAATGAGCTGGAAAAGGAAGTGACAAACCACTTCAGTATCTCTGCTAAGAAATCCCTTAAAGGGGTCATGAAGAGTCAGGCATAACTGAAACTACTGAACAACACATTTATTCTTCGTGCTATAGCATCTCAGAGGACAGAGAACGCACTGTGGGCTAGAGTGGTTAAAATAAAATCACATAGGCGATCTGCTCCTTGGAGAAAGGTAGTTTTTAGCTAAGTAAGCAGGACTAGAAAGGCCATTCTAGGTGGGAGAATGCTGTGAATGAGGCAATAGAAGGAAGAATGAATAAATAGATGAATGAAGCATTTATTAAGTTCTTACTGTGTGAAAAACAATGCACTAAGTTCTGGGGTTACAAAGAACAAAGTAAGTCAGTTCTTCCTCTGGAGGAGGTCACAATGTAATGTGGGAGACAAGGCACATGGAAGGTTTTCTCTGCAAGTCAGATGGAAAGGTCCCATGGTCCTTAGAGATGCCTCTTTGATTTAGTCATTTTCCATAATAAAATCATACTAGTTTCTGGTGTTGAAACCTTTGACAATGCCCAGGAATATGGTATCAAGGACATTTGTTCTTGGGTCTTCAGTAGATGTGACTGTAACACCTGCAGGAACAATTGTATGGCTACATCTCCACAGAATTTGTTTCTCTAGTGGTGGCAATAAGGGATAAGACTGATGGCTCTTGTCTCCCATCTTCCTATAGGTATAGACACAAGAATGCACATGGGGGAGAGGGGAGCTTTGGAAGAATCTATCTCCATTAAGGAATATAGAGAGTACATGAAAACAAAACCAGTCCTAGAAGGCAATCTCCCGATTTGGTTCTAAGCCATTATATGGTACCTGTTATATTTAAGATCAAGTGATTTGCATCTGGAAAGGACTTTAGAGCATAGAATAATTATTAAGGGTAGAAAAGGCCTTAGGAGGGAAGGCTTAAGGATTCCACATTCAATGAATCATATAGATGATTCTTTGTAGTTTCCAAAATATTTTTATATCCATTCTTGAATTTGATCAAGGAGGGAATATATGTGTTTGGCTTGCATTGCCATAGATTAAAATATAATAAAACCCTAGCCTGAAGAGGTTCTTATTCTTTTTCATCCACTTAAAGAGTTGTTCAAGCCCCACCTTCTTGACTAAGAGAAAAGGATTTGCATGTTCCTGTTCATGAATTCAGTGAGAAGTCTTGTGTTGTAGAAAGAATTCTCATCTTAGAGTTAGCTACCATGAGTGACAGTACTAATTCTGGGACCCTGGGCAAGCAGCTCAATGTCTCCATACTACAATTTTCTGATTTAGAGAATGGAGATCATAATTTTTGTACTTCCTATCTCACAAGTTGTTGTGAGAAAGGTGCTTTGTTTTAAATGTGAGTTATTATTATAAAGACCTGAATTTTGGAAATTTCGTGAGTTATGGAAACATTACCTTCAGATTTTTCTATATACTACTCATCCCATTTAACTCCATAGAAATCTAGAGGACCCTCTAGTTTAAGAAAATCCACATGAGTATAGGGCTGGCAATACTGGATCCTTGTTATTGATCAGGAGCAGGCAAGTAGCCAGCAGCATCCCCTAGTGGTCAGATATAAAACCCATTCATGAAGCTTTTCCTTACTACTCTTGCCCTTACTGCTTCCATTTGAAATGGTATGGTGTTTATAGTTGGTACAATGCTAACTTTTAGGTCTTGTATTGTTCCCTATTATATCATGATTGAGTCATATCTCCTACTTAATAGTGAACTCCCTGAGGGAGGTCAGAAACAAAAGAATTGTCTCACTCCTTGCATTATAGGATTGGATCGATCAGTTGACTAATTTAGGGGTATATAGAGCCCCCACTTAGATATAACCTCTCTTCTCATTCAAATTACTCAGAGTATTGAGGACTCTACTTTTATATGATAGTTATCTGTGGTCTTAACTTCCCACCATAGCTATTCCCAGAGCTATTTCTTTTATTATATCCCTCTCAGAAATTAACCAGAAATTTATTGTTTTGTATAGTTTCAACAATTCAAGTCTATTCATCATTGGGTTTCCCAATGGCTAAATTTTTAGAGTATTTTTAGTAGATTTAGTGATACTTTGCATTAGTCTACTTTATGTAGCTCAGTACAGAATGGGGTAATAAAAAGGGCTAAGACTTGCAATACAGAACACCTGTGTTGCAGTACTTACTTCTTATGTGCTGATAAGCAAATTATATTGTTTCTTCAGGCCTTAGTTTTCTTATGTACAAAATGGGGATGCCATATACTTGCACTGATTCCCTCATTGGGTTGTTGAAAAGGCAATGTTCTATAAACCACAAGAAGTATGAGAGAGTTATGAGTTTTTAACTATTGTCTCACACATTCATTCCCATTTGGAAACCAAATTTCTCTAAGTTTCAGGAAGTCTCCAGTCTACTTTTATAGAATCTAGGATTTCAGTTGTGGAGATAACGAATGCCCAGCTTCCATTCTGCCCCATTGATTACAACCCAAGCCTTCCAGAAACATACACATGGACACCTACTCATATACTTTCTTCACTATGCCCCTCTTCCCTACAGAACATTTATAGAAACATGTTTGATGATGCATGGGAAAATTCCTTTTGCTCTGTGGTGGTCGAGATGATGAGTTTATATTGAAAATGTTCTGCTCTGGATAAAAGTAAATAAAACAAAAACTTGTTCCTTAGAATTAACATCAATATTTATTTTTCACACTGCTGACATTTCATGTTGCCCATGCCGATATCTCCCTATACTGTATAGTCCTCATAACAGACATGCAGTGCAATTGTTTCTCATTTTAGATCTTACTTCAGCCTTAGCACCCTTACCTAGACATTTAGGACAGGCTACATTCTTTTAGAAGCTTTGAGATATTCACCAAATGTAGGGAACCCAGTTTGTAAAGCAGATGTTGCTTTATAAATGGTGCCTTAAATCTTCCAGCCTGTGGTCCTCTTCCCAGGAACATTTGCAATCTGGAAATTTTATTAGGTCTGGAATTCATTCACAAGTAGAGAAAATACATATAATAGTAGTCAGGAACCCTGGGTTCTAGCTCCATTTATGCTGTTTACTAACTGTGATTTTGGACAATAACTTTCCCTCTCTAAGCCTTAATTTCCTTATCTGTAAAGAATGGGAATGGTAACTAAGGTCCTTTCTAGGTCAAATTTTTATGTATTGTGTTTTAAGACTTTTTTCCAGCTCTGATATTCTATGTTTTAATGTTCTTTCCAAATGTAACATTTGCAGTTGCATAAGGTCCTTTCCCACTCTGACATCGGATGTTCTACAGCTCTTTTTTGGTTCTCACTTTCTATGAGTCTATACTTCATAAGACTTAGAGTTGAAAGAGACCATGGAATTCTCCTAATCCAACTCCTTTATTTTGCAAATTAACAAGTTGACTAAAATCTGGCAACTTTGGCCAAGGGGGAGATTTTTCCATGAGCACATTACAAAACCATCCAAGTCATGTCTCACAGTAAATTACAGAAAACTCAATCCTATTATTGGATCAAGACATATCAGGATGTTCTTCAATCAAATTCTTGCCTAGAAATTCTCTCTCAAATTCTGAGTCTTCCTTTAATAATTGTTTTAAAGAGCCCAATTTAAATGCAAAAAAAGATTTTTATGATACATTTCAATTCTTTGAGTTATTATAGTACTAGAACCTAAAGTTCTTCAATATATGATTTATTCATATCTAATATTGATAATATCTTGAAAAACAGTGGTGTCAAAACCAAATAGAAAGGTATGTAAGGATCCCTGGGGGCTATAGATTGACTCAGAAAACTACATATAACTTTAACCATAGTCTTTGTTATTTTTACTTATTTTGCTAAAAATTTCTCAATTACATTTTAATCTGGTTCCCCACCCTCTTTCTGACTGGCCACCATGTCTGATACTGCCACTATAAAAAACAAATATTTTATTAAAATCACAAAATTAGTCTCTCTGAGACTATGTAATATAATTCCAGGATGTTTGTTAAATATATTTATAGAATTTTTAAGACAATTTTCGATCAGATTCACAAAAGCTACTCAAGCAGACCTACATGTTCTGAGGAACAAATCCAGGACTGCTGAAGGGTAGGAAGTCCCACTACTTTGGGGTCTTCTCCCTCTCCCTTCACCTTTCAGAACTCATCAGGATTACTTAACTGTACTCACAGCTTGGAGGAGATGGGAATCACCAAGTCTATTCCTTCCAGTGAGATAGTGGACCACCAAGTCTTACCAATTACCCTGAAATTGCTTCCTGTAGTTCTCTAGACCTTACCATCTTCACAGTGACTGGTACTTTGTAGGTACTATCTAAATGTTTACTTCCTTCACTTCTACCACACCCTCTCCCCCCCAGACCACCCTTAGAATTCCTGGACCTTTTTCTCCACCATGCAGTTGATACTTCCTTTCTGACTATTGCAGCATTTTTTTCTTTGACCTAGAATCTACGGATTTTGGTTATAATGTTATTGAGACTTCTCATTTTGGGTTTTCTTTCAGGAGATGATCTATATATTCTTTCTAATTCTGCTTTGCCCTTTGGTTCTAAGAGAACTGGACTGTTTTCTTTCAAAATTTCTTTGGTCATGGCATTTAGATAGTCCAATGGTTCCTAAAGATTTTCTCAGAAATCTGTTTTCGAGATCAGTTGTTTTTGCTATGAGATAGCTTAGATTTTCTTCTATTTTTTTCAGCCTTTTGATTTGGTTTTTAATATTTCTCATTGTCTCATGGAAACAGTGGTTTCTATTTGGTTATTCTAATTTCCAGGGTGTTTGTTGCTTGTGTGAGGTTTTATACCTCTTGAGCTAAGCTGCTAATGCCTATACCAATTCTTTCTTACATAGCTCTCATTTTTTTCTCTCAGTTTTTCGTTGAGCACTTTCATTCATTTTTTAAAATGATTTTTAAACTCTTTCTAAAATTCTTGCTTCATCTTTTCCAGGAATTCTAGTTGAGTTTGTGCCCAAACTGTGTTTTTCTCTGATCCTTAGCTCATAGATGTTTTGGAGTCATTTTCTTCTGGGTTTGTGTCTTAAGCATTTCTGCCACCATAATAGCTCATTATTGTGATCTGCCACCTTTTTTTTGCTCATTCTTTAGCCTACTTCCTGACTTCAAATTTGGTGATAGATCTGGATTCTACCACACTTCTGGAGGAAAAGTCTGGGCTGGTCTTGTTGCTACTTTTGTGGGGAATAAGTATTATGTTATTGCAGGACCTAAGGGACAGACTGTGGACCTACCTACAAGCTCTAATGTTCCTCATGTGGTCTGACTGAGGGCAATTTGACTGTTGATCCTCTGGTCTGAGTTCTGTAAGTTCCTTACCTGGGTTTTAGTCTGAGCAACAGTGGAATGCTGCTATACTTTGCCCTTATCAGCCAGCTGAAAAGCTCTGTTGGTTCAGAGTGACAGAAATATAGAAT
Organism: Notamacropus eugenii; assembly: GCF_028372415.1. Taxonomy (NCBI): domain Eukaryota; kingdom Metazoa; phylum Chordata; class Mammalia; order Diprotodontia; family Macropodidae; genus Notamacropus; species Notamacropus eugenii. The sequence goes on along the minus strand of NC_092872.1, from coordinate 509,230,646 downwards.
CCCCTTTGGTCTAGCATTTCTGCCCTGATTTTTCCTCTGCAGGTGAGCTAGATGCTTGAACTGAGCCCCTATTCTGTTCTTTGCATCTAAATCTTCTAAGAAAATCATCTAGGGCCTCCTTATCCAATACAAGTATTTTTCTCAGTCTACTCTAGACCTGTGACCCAAAACTGATTAATGGACAGACAATACTGTCAGTTGGCACCTTCCTCATCGCACCCTGGTATGGGCTTGGGGCCAGGTTCCTCCTGCCCTGGTGCCCAGCCTCTCTCTGGGCACTGAAGTATTCTGTGTTCAGTGTGCTTTGGGCCTGACCTCATCCCCAGTTTCCGTACACATTCTTGTCTGTCTCCCTATGCTGATCTGGGCTGGACAAATGACTCACTTTAACATTTTTTTCTGGATTTTCCCATTAGAATTCAGTCTCTTTGGCACATTTTCTAGATCTCTTTGGAGAAGTTTGATGAAGCGGTACTTGGCTGTCCTGTTTCCTACTATTCTGCCATCTAAGCCCCACCTCCCCAAGGGTACTTAATTAATAGCCAAAGGAGGATCATTCAAGGCTTTGAGTAGAGGAAGATATAGTCTGAACTGTGAAGATTAAGTAGGCACTTCATACAGGATGGAGGGAAGTGTGGAGAACGCAAGACCTTAGGTTTTCAATGATTCAAGCTCATTCTCTTAGTTTGTCTTCAAAGAGTTGAAGAACCTTCCAAGTATAAAGAGTGGGAGAGGCAGTGATTGGAATATTTAAAATTTTTTAAAAATCAGCCTCCCACACTTGTCAAATTTTCTCAATTTAATTTCATTGCTATTTTGCAATTTTTACATCTTTATTTCTGCATATATCCCACCAAGTGAACTATCCTTCATAATGAGGATTTAAAACAAAGAGCAAGAGATATCCAAACAAAACTAACCAACACATCAACTGTCTGACTGTATGTAACGTTCCTTCTCACCTGGGAACATCCCTTGTCACGTCAGTCCCCTTCTTCCACTGGTGAATGCTTTCCAGGGGTTTCTATTTTGCTGACAGGCTGGCCATACTTCATTTCTGTGTTTCTAGCTCTTTTGCTACTATGCCCCTCTGTGGGTACTTTCCCTTTCCCCTTTTCCTGGGTTGTCTTCTCTCACCAGAATATTAGCTTCCTGAGGCTAGGGACGGTCTTTCTTTTTGCTGGTATATGTATCCCAAGTGTCATCCCAAGCTTAGCACAATGTTTGGCACGTAATAAATGTTGTTCATCTTTTCAACTCTTATTCAAGGCTTGGTCATTCTATTCATACAACATTGTTTTGTTTTATGGCTACATGGATATATTGTTTTCCTCATTCTTTTTACTTCACTCTGCATTAGTTATGCAAGTTTTCCCATTGTTCCTCTGAATTCTTCATATCCGTAATTTCTTAATGAGTGCAGTAATGTTCTATTATGTTCACATATGATTATTTATATTACCATCCCTCCATTGAGGAGAACTCACTCAATCTTAAGAGACAGAAGGGGCCTAAGAAATCATCTAAATGAGTTACAGAAGGACTCCAGGGAGGAGAAATGGGCTTGCTTCGGGTTATACAATGAGTTAGTGACATAGTTGGGACAAGTGGCTGAGGCCCTCTGACTCCCCCAGTCCAAATACCAGCAAGAAAGCATTCGTTGAACATTTATATGTATGTGATGTCAGAATACGAAGTTAACTAAATAGGAAAAACGTCTTTAGGGTAGATACATTGTCACTACCATCATCAATAAGGATCTATGACTGAGAACTGATACAATATGACAGGCCCTTGCCTGGTCCAGTAGGAAAGAGAAGAGAATGATAATTCTTTTTCGTTTGGTTCAAATCTGTTATTTCATGAGTGCAGGGAGCTTTCTGGTGATGAAACTCTCTCTACCAAAGTTGATTAGCAACACTTCTGAAATTTACAGTTTTGAAGAAAAGCCCAGGGTCCTGGGAATTCTTAGGTGAGTTGTCCAGGGTCATACAGCCAGATATGTATCCAATATGGAACTGGAACACAAAGCCTTCCTAACTCTAAGGGGAAGCCCCCTAATATGACAATAACACTAAAAACAATAATAACTGACATTTATAAAGACTTTTTAAGTTTGCAAATCGTATTATATTCCTATATCATCATAATAGTTTATAGTTCCTGTCCTTCAAAAGATGATGGTCTATTTGGGGAAGTAAGTCATGTATACATGAATCATAACAGTAACACACATTTCTGTAACACTTCTAGGCTTCAAAATGATTTCTGTTCATTTCTTTTTCATGTGATCCTCACAATAACCCCATGAAATGAGCAAATTGTCCACATTATATTATTTTATATAACATAATATAATATGATTTGATGTAATATATAATGTAATATCATCTATCTATCTATCTATCTATCTATCTATCTATCTATCTATCTATCTATCTATCGATCATAATATATAATAGGTATAAGAAGGTTTTGTGATTTTCCCATGATTATTCAGCCGGTAAGTAGTCCAGCCAGAACTTGAATTCAGGTCATTTGCTCCAGCATTCATGCTCTTCCCACTTTTCCTGGGACGTTTGTCCTCACCAATATTAGGATAGAAACAGCTGTTTCCTCCCCTCTTACAATTGTCTGCACAGACTAAGAAGCCCCACCTAAGTGAGCACTTGCTCTGGTGTTCCAGAAAAGGGTGAGGGATCAGGGAAAAGAAGGGACAGTGAAAGAGGCTCTCACTCTGCAGTAGGATGTAGCTCTGAAGAAGGACCCTCTCCTCCCATGATTCTCAGGGTCACATTAACAGACAGCTGCACTGCTGATAGAAGGAGAATGTGTATTAGGGGAGCCAAGCAGAGATATAGACAGGGAAATTCATAGAGCCAAGAGGAAGGCAACAGTGTTCCTCCCAAGTTTGCAATAGAAAAGGGAATATTTCTCTTCTCAGTTATATTGATGCACTTAATGAATATTTTGTGTTTTGTTTTGTTATTTTTTCCCCCATGATCCAATTTGTTGCAGTCTGTGTGGTAAAGTTCTAATTCTGCCTCAGATGCTTGATAGCACTATGACACTGGGCAACTCACCTTACCTCACTGTGCTTCAGTTTTTTCATCTGTAGAATGAGAAAGGGGTGGGTATGATAGTGTCTAAGGCCCAATTTAGCTCCGAATCAATGCTGTTTTGACGACTGCTTTCACCAAATTGGCTGTTTGCTCTTCCTTGGGGTTTTAGTTATCTAGATATAGCTTCAGACTGTTGTTGTTCAGTCAGGTATGACTCTCCTTGATGCCATTTGGGGTTTTCTTGGCAGAGATGCTGGAGTGGTTTGCCATTTCCTTCTCCAGCTCATTTTACAGAGGAGGAAACTGAGGCAAACAGGGTTAAGTGACTTGCCCAGGGTCATACAGCTAATAAGTATCTGAGTCCAGATTTGAACCCAGAAGATGAGTCCTGATCCTAGGCCTGGTGCTCTATCCACTGTACCACTGAGCTGCCCTAGCTTCACACTAGAAAAGGCCCAATAAAAGGCAAAGAGTTGCTCTTTATTGGTTGTCAGTGTTTCTTCTTATATGCTCCTGGTTCCAAACTGGACCCCTCTTTCTAAGGGCTCCTCTATAAAAGTCATTTAAAAACTCTCAAGAAAGAAAGGTAAGAAAGAAATCTAGAAAAGAGACAGAATGGAAGGAACATTATTAGACTGTTAGCAGACTATGTTTTGGTGGTTTTGTTTTGTTTTTCTTAGGGCCTTCAAGTCCTGGAATCATCATCATTGTGATAACTGAAGAACCTTTAAAACAATCTTCATATTAGAAATGCAAATTGGTTGTATCTAAACAGCCTTATCATCATCAATCAAATAGGCAGCTAGGTGGTGCTGTGGATAGAATAAGACTTGGAGTCAGGAAGACCTGAGTTCAAATTCTGCCTCAGACCCTTAATAACTGTGTGACTCTAGGCAAGTCATTTAACCCTATTTGCCTCAGTTTCCTCATCTGTAAAGTGAGCTGGAGAAGGAAATGGCAAACCACTCCAGTATCTTTGCCAAGAAAACTCCAGCTGGGGTCATGAAGAGTTGGACATGACTGACTGAAAAGACTCAGCAGCAACAAAAATGATTTCCTACCTGGGTAGAAGACACCTGGAAGAGGAGAAGACAGACAAAACAAGACACTTAGAGACAGTCCCAGCTGAGGGAAACTGCTGGGGTTAACCCAAGAAATGTAGCCACCCCCTGCCATACAAAGGGCAGCTCAGCTGGGACAAACCACAATATCTGCCTAAAGGAAATGAGGTTAGAGCCAGCCTAATCATCCACCTGCAACCCCTAATTTCCTTTTCTCATTCTTAAATGCTTCAGATAAAACCCCAAACTGTGGTGCAATTGCTCACCTCCATTTCTCCTGGTCCCTGAGGGGGTTTTCTAATGCACTGGCTTTCTTCATGGCTCTGTGATGGGTACTAGTTGAATGATCCTGGTTAAATTCATAGCTTTAGAGCTAGAGAGATCTTGCAGGATGTCTACTTCACAGAAGAACAGAATCTGGGACTTGGAAGAGACCTCAGAAGCCATCTAATCTAACCCCAGTAGGAAATGAATCCCTCCTATAACGTACCTGATAAATGGTCCAGCCTTTTCCTTTGTCCTATAAAGAAACTGAGGCCTGTAGAGGTAAAATGATTTACCCAGTCAGATAGTAAATAGCCAGGCCTGCATTCAAACCTACAGCCTCAAATCCAGGAGTGTTTCCTACACACCATATTTTCCCTGTCTGGCCCTTATATAAAACAAAGGTCATTGGACTTAAGGGTATTTAACATAATTCACAACTCTAACATTCTAAGATTCTGAAATCCCGACACAGGCTACAATAAGATTCATGGGGAAGTAAATTCATTTGGAAAGCAGGAAAATCAGAAGTAGACTCCTTCTGTACCTTCCCATGATGTTTCTTAACCTCTCGCCTTCAGGTGAGGTCAACTGTGAGAGATCTAGCAGCCTGGATCCAGGAACTACAGTAGAGTGGTCTCTCCAATGGTCCTATTGAGGGATTGTGATGACAAAATATTTACAAAACTGAGGTTGTCATTATAACAGCTCCAATATGCCTGCAGATTTTATATAAACCTAATCACTGCCTTGCAGATGTTTTTCATTTCAACTTTCTTTTAATGCCTGAGCCTTGAAAAGGTGATGTGGTAACATCTCTTCAAATTGCTGTATAAAATTGTCCTGAAACATGGTCATGTTGCTTTGTAAAAGAGCTGAAGGACTTTTTAAAAATAGACATTCATTTCGTCTCCCAAGCTTGGTTATAGATTGGGAGAAATACATGAAATTGCATAGTGTATGCGTATATATTTCTATATAGTCCTGGCCAGACTTTACTCTCTTGCTTCTGCTGGCCTAGAAATGGAATCACAGAATCATTGATTCTACAGAGGGACATTAGAAGTCATCAGGCTTAACTCTCTCATTTTGTAAATGAGGAAACTGAGACCCCAGGGAAGTTAAGCAGCTAGGAAAGAAACATTGAATATCAACTAGAACAGTACCTTTTTTTTTTTGCAGGAGAGGAAATAAAAGCCCAACAAGGGTTGAGTGATTTATTTAAGATCACAAAGGTAGTAGAACTGGAACTCAAACACAGGTCTTCTCAACATGCCAGAGTGCTGGCCAAGGGACAGGCAGATATGGATTCAAATCCCACCTCAGACACTACATTAGCAACTCCAGACAAATTGCTTGACTTCTCTTGGCCTCAGTTCCTCATCTATAAAATGGACTAGATGTTCTAACTCTGAATCAATGATCCCGAGTCTAAACTCAGTGTTCTTTACACTTCAGTATTGTACAGGTTTAAATTGTAGCTTTTGGTAATTCAATCAGGAAGTAAAACCCAGATGCCAAGCCCTCTCCTAACTTGTAGTCACTGGGAGCTTGTTCCCTACATCATTTACCCCTGTACTCACCCCAAAGAGTTATTGTTGTTGTGCATGTGTGTGTTAAAATCCCACCCCTAGTCCCCCATCCACTGAATTTGACCTTCTTCTCAGGCTTCTGATCTACTGGCCAGTGTTAAGGACTTCTGGCCTGTGGATGGCTTACCATCTGTGCTCCTGTTGGTGGCTGTAAATGGAGATTTAACTTATGTGCCGTTCACACTGAAATGAACAGGAGACTTTAGATGCACTTAAAGACTAATCTGGGCTGATTTGGCCAAATCACAGGTTACATAAACAAGCTGAGTTCTATGAAACCTTTCAGGACTTGGACAGAATCATAAATACTAGGTAGAACAATTTGCTCAGCTACAGAGAAAGATGATGCTTTCCGATTAGAATTGAAAGCCCTCGTTAATGGAGACTTCATCTGCAGCTGGTTATATGAAACTGGTTTTTTGCTGTAGTAAAAATTCTCCTATTCCTTTACTTACCACTTCCTGTGAGGACTGTTGGTGATTGGAACAGCTGAAAATGGTTTTATATGATCTCCTTTTTTAGTAATGCATTTAAAATTATTGTAATTGAGCCATCTTCCTGAAAATTAATTATTTTTTTAACTCCAGGCTAAAAGATTGTTTTAATATATATATATATAGAAGAGTTGAGGTTGCAATAACCCCCATAGAGGTCAAGCTTTTAAAATCATGGATACTTAACTAACTTCCTACAAAAGTAAATTCATCTCTGTCTCTCTCTCTTTCTCTGTCTCTCTGTCTCTCTCTCAGCTTTATAATTCTGCTGCCCTACTTTTTATTAAATTATGCCATTTCAGTTATAATTTCAGTCTTTCAGCAAATGGTTATTTTAACTGACACAAAAGTCAAAAGCTCGTTTGTAATATACTTCCATTTCTGTTTTATGGTAAATTAAATTATGGCAGTGGTTAAACAAATTACATTAAAAGCCATATGTACTGGGAGAAACTTCCCTAGTAGTATCAAGTTTATGCTTTAAAACCTTCACCACTCTGTTTAAAGTGAATCTTTCAGGAACTCCAAGTTTTGAAACACTAGCTAATCCATTTCACTGAATCAAACCAGTTGAAAGAAATAAGAACCAAAAAAAAAAAAAAAAGCCACACCGCCCAAACCAACATTAAGTCTAGTTTTATGACAAGCCACTTTTGAAATTAAGGAATTTCAGCAAACTGACATCTCTGACTGTGGAAGGAAGAACTTTCACAAAATTTTCTGCAACATAGAGTTGTGACATAGGAAAATGGCCTCTTTTTAAAGTAGAAGTTTAATTAATTCTTCTTACATTTAGTGCAAGCACCTTAAGAAGGAAAAAAAAACCTGATTAGCCCAAATAAGCATCTCTTAATCACCCTTATGAAGGTTGTAATTTGCAAAATACTACATGGAAGTAACATCTTTTTAATTAAAAAACCCCCTGTATTGATGAAAATAAATAGAACATTTTAATTAAAACTCATAAAATTCGTGGACATCTGCTCTGAATTGTTCAACATTTTAGTGATTAACAGATTTCATGCACCTAGATAATGAATTACTCGTTATTATTGGCATAAATAGTAGCTATGGCGCTTTTTATAGTAAGATCAGAAGGCTCTTTGTGAAAGCCTGGCTTACTTTATAGTCTTTTTGGCATATGCCTATTAGATCGAATAAGTTTAGCTTAAAAAAAAAGTGGGGGGAGATGGAGTTAAACACAGGAAACAAGAGTTGAATGTGTGCCAATAAAAATGATCACAAATCAGGGCTGCTGATGTCATAACCCTTGGGGTCAAAGGTCGGGAGAGGAATAAATGGCTCTGAAAGGGACAGCCTGTCTGGTGCACAGAGCTGTAGTTGGCAGGTCTGGCCAAAGCACCAGAGTAAATGGAAAACACAAAGGGATCCAATGTGCCTCATTAGCAGCCCGGGCCTGGGTGAAGAGAAGTGTTTGATGAGTCCTCCATATCCCACTGTGTCACTGTGTGATGTAAATGACATAATTACTATGATCTAATGGTCGTCTCTTTTGCATGCGGGCCTCTCTGAATGGAGCCCCTCTTTATTGTATTCAGGCCGGGTTGTGTAAACTGTAGGGTGCCGCTCTGATTCGGAGCCTGCAAGACTGGCGGCAGGTCAACTCCGACCATTTTGTATTCACTCTGAATAGAAGAAGAGGCCGAAGTAATTTACTTCTGCTGCCTTTCACCGGGAGAGTGGCAGATTGGAGGTCAGAGTCTATTGGCAGGACTTTAGTCACTTTCTATGCCTACGTAGGGTTAGACAGATGTAACATGTATTTGCTCAGATGGAAAGTCTCAACTATTTAATTGGGCCCAACTCGCTTCACGTAGACATAGGGGAGCTCACATGTGTGGCTGCATGTACATATGGGCCCATCTGTATATGTACATACATGCACACATAAGCGCATGTTTGCATTTTAAAAGTCCAGAATTTTATAGTTGGAAAGTTTCCTGGGGATGATTCTAGTCCAACACCATATCACTACATCTAGCCAGAACGGGGATATAATAGAGCCCTTCTTTCCAAGGGGAATTGTGTATTCAAATGCAAGATAGTTAACTCTGTCCAGGGTGGGCACTTGATAAATGTCCTTTGGATGGAGCACATTCTCTGTGCAGGCGCAGGGACCTTATGGGTTTAGGGAAAATTTAAAGATGGTGCCGATAGGCCCACCCTTTGAAAATGGCAGGCTCCCTATTTGTCACTGTCCACTTAAAACTTGGAGCCTTTGCTGCTGCCTATGCCTGGGATACAGAAAGTTTATTTATTTATTTGCTAATCTATGCAACTTTGTAGGATTGTGGATGTAGAGTTGAAAAGGATCTCAAAAGCCATTCATTTTCATAGACAAGGAAACTGAGGCCCAGGGTAGTTAAGTGATTCTAAATAACTGTAGTTAGTCTGGTAGAGTTTTAGTTGAGATTTGAACCCAAGGCCTCTGACTCCAGAGCCAAAGCACTTGCCACTGTGATGATGCTTCCCTGAGGATTTATCTTGTCACAAAAATAATCCCTAAATTACAGGGAAGAATATTCTGATAGGAAGATTAGGTGCCTTTATACGAAAAAAAAAAAATTTCCTGTTTAAATGAGCAGCACCAGGAGAACATTGCACACAGTAAGAGTCACATTATGTGAAGACTGACTTTGACAGACCTAGCTCTTCTCAGCAATGCAAGGATCTAAGACAACTCTCCCTATTTAAAAGGGTCCTTAGTTTCACTTTTTTAGGTATCATGCCCCAAACAGTAGGCTAGCCTTGCCTAGTGGGCTTGGAAGTTGGGTGGGATTGGGAGTTAGGGGGCACTGGAGGGAGAGATACAAAGCTGAATTAAGAGAACTTGTCAGGCCTGCCTGTGTATGCATGGGAATGCTACTACTCTGTTAGCAGTACCCAGTACTCATTTCAAAGGGCACTATTTCTTGTATGTCATAATTAGAAAGTAGTCCTTTATGACTCCCTTGGAGTGCTAAATCTTAAACTAGTGAAGTCTCTGGGACATTCTCTGGCAATAATAAACCACATCTTATAAACTCATCCATGAGAACACACTAGCAATAATAACCCTTTACTAAAGGCCTACTTGGATGTCCAAGAGCAGGTGATGGAGGTCACCTTGGTTCCTCAAGACTGAGCCCTCAGTTCTGTCTTCTTTACTATTTCTTGCACAAGACATTCCATCTCCTAAGCATTTTTGCAGGCTTTTCTCCACTGTCTAGAATTCTCTTCCTCCTTTTCTCTGCCTCCTGGCTCCCCTGGTTTCCTTCAAAGCTCAGATAAAATCCTATCTTTTGAATGGTAACCTTTCCCTTCTTTTCTGAGCACTGGTTCCCCTTAATATTAGTGCCTTCCCTCTATGAATATTTCCAATTTGTCCTCTATATGTCTTGTTTATACATACTTGTTTCCTTATTCTCTTCCCCATTAGATTGTGAGCTCCTTGAGAGTAGGGAATTTTTCCCCTTTTCTTTGCCTCCCCAGTGTTTGGCAGAGTGCCTGGCACATAGTAGGCACTTAATAAATGCTTGTTGATTGGACTGACAGGTACTATGAGCTGGTAAAATTTCCAGAACAGGTCCTTCCCCTTCCTGCATGTTTGCTATTGGCTCATCACTGGAAGGTTAATGACCAGTGGTGAATTTTTTTCAGCCATAAAAACTCAGGAAGACCATCTAATAATGAAGGGAATAACCTAATTCCTGGAGAGCCCTGGAGATGTGAGCCAGTAGAGGGAGAACCTAGAGGGATGAATCCATGAATCTGTGACATATTAAATTAGAAATAAAATGTAGACCAAATGTGGATTGTGGGCAACGTTCACAAGGTATAAAGATAAATGTGCAAGATTTGAAAACAAGAGATCTAGGCTTAAATCTGAGCTTTGCCACTTACTATGTATGTGTGTGACCTTGGGTAAATTACTTTGCCTCTTTCCATTTCTGTAAAATAAAGAAAATAAACCAGATGGCTTCCAATTCAAAATCTGAGACCCTGTGATGCTGACTAAACTTTATGGAGAAACATTCTATGTTCAGGGCATATCTGGCAGTAGCATAGGTACTGATGTCTACAATCAGAACCTGAGTAGCCCCTCAAGTTTTGGAGCTATCCTGCTCCAAAAATAAACTGCTATTTACTTTTTTCACCCCAATATGGAGTAGGAATGGGGCTTCCTAACCCTAGACTCTGGAGTTATCAGATGAATATTCTGTGTTTTGCCCAGATCTTGGACCTCCAGGAAAAGAATGGGTGATGTCTGGAGTATGGTGATCACTCACTGACCCTGGAGTCTGAATTCCAATGGGTGTTTGTCATGGGGAATTACTTTCCAAGAGAGGAGTAAGTGGGGGTAGGAGACTGTGGAAAGAGAAAAGGACTTACATGTGGATGTCTGTTTACTCTATGTAAGAGAAGACCACCTGGCCTGGTCCACAGCTCTCTCTCCACCCCAGCCAGGGACAATGCAGAATCATGACTGTGCCTTTAGGCTAATTTTCTCCAGGAAAGAGGCAGCAGGTTCTGTGGCTCCTTGAAGGGGTCAAACCTGGGACACTGGGGAAGTTTGAAGTTTATGCACCTGCTGAAGATGATCTTTTCCCTCTTGCTCTCTTTGAAAATGCCAATAAAGCAGGCCATCCTTTAGAGAAAGCATTTCATCCCAACTCCTCAGTTCTCTCAAGGACAATTTGACAGAGAAAGACGCCAACCTATCAGCTCAATGAATGGATGGATGAAAAAGCATTTTAAGCACTAATAGGAAAAGAACTATGCTAAGGATTGGGATACAAATAGAAAAGCAAAAACCTTCTGCGCTCTCAAGGAGCTCACGAATTTGCTTGATGCAAAGGGAATCTCTAGTCTACCCTTGCCAAGTAAATAGCGAGCAGTGAATGCTGATGCTACTTACGGGAATGCGATAGGACATTCTTTCAATTAGCCTCTTTCCTCGGCTGTGTGAGCTTCCACCACACTTAATGAACTAACTCTTCCTATGCAAAGGGCACGAACACGGGGAGAAACAAGTGCTACTTCTACAGAAAAATCTGCAGCTGTGATTTCCCTGGATTTCAGCGTACTTCGTGAATCTCAGAACTTTCAAGCCTCACAAACCTTCGAGTTAGGTAGGCATGTATCATTGTCCCCATTTTACAGAGGAGGAAACGGAGGCACCGCGATGTCTTTGTCCCTCTGTCCGCTGCTAGGCTGTGATATTGCTCCAAGTCCCCCAGGCTCTTGCGTAGCTGGCCTAGCAACGCCGTCACTTAACGAGCAGCTAGTTAATCCCCTACTCTGATAGCAGCTCCAGGGTCTCTGGGTTTTTTTAGTTTTCGAGGGGGAAAAAACCCCAACATCAAACCCAGTCACTTGCTGTGCCTTTTCAGGAATGTGAACTGTCTATCATGGATTTGATGGCATTTCTTCCCCCCCCCCCCCTCCCACCTCCTGCCCCTCCAAACCGTGGGTGCTCAGAAGGAGAATGGTGAGTGTTAATTAAGCCTTAACCACACAATCTTTCTCCCCAGGCTGGCTTGGAAAGGCGCTTCGGTCCTCTTCGTTCCACCTCCTCCCCACTCCCTCAATCCTCTAGATGTTCAACCATCGCATTATATTTCAGCTCATCCCATCCCCCTCACTCTACCCCCCCCCCATCCCCCCCCCCATTGCTTTTCGGTGGCTCCTTTCTAAGCTCCTGGAGACGGTCACTGCGACTGAAATGGTTGTTTTCCTGTCAATATGAAAGGAAACTATTCATTAGCTCTTTAGGCAAGGTCTTAGGTATTTAAATCGTCAAACCGATACGGATCTGAGCCCCAGCAACCCAGGCCCTGCAAAGAGTTAAACGTGAATCCCTCCCCAGGGTGCAAGTGGGCTCCGGCTGACTCGGGCTCCGCTCCGGCTCCCTCCCGGGGAGGTGGGGTTTGGAATTCAGGGTACTGCAGACCGCTCACATTTAATTACTTCGGAGGGCTCGCTGAGGTTGCTATATGGCCCCGGGCGCAGTGACTGACAAGGAATGTTCTGCCTTGCCATTTAGAGAGCATCTCATCACCAAGCATCGACCAGGCCAAAAATGACAGGGAAAGAAAGTGTATCATTACGTACTTTTTTTTTTCCTTTTTCGTTTTTGTTTCTTTAAAGAAAGAAGAAAACACCTCTTAGACAGTCGTTGGTATTAAGGTTATTTCAGTTGCCTTCCTGAAAGGTCCTGACAGGAAGAAAGATAAGTCTCATAAGCTTCTTGGGGGAAGGGGAAGGAGAAATTGATTTCTGAATTGGGAAAAATGTTAAGCCAAATAAGCAGTTTTAAGCAATAGTACATAAAACAGCAGGAACGAAACATAACAGTACTCCTGAGCAAAGAGATCTCTTCCTAGTCAAATTCCGATGGAACTTTCCTTTTTATTTCTTTCCCTCTTGTATCTTTTTTTTATAAAATTATTTTTTCAACTAAAATTTTTCTCTCCCTTTTACTTACCCCATTAGAAAAAAAAGCCATTGAAACCAATATGAACTGTCAAGCAAAACAAATTCCCTCATGCCCCCCTCCCTCAAATATGTCTCATTCTACATCCTGAGTTCATCACTTTACTGGGAGGTAGATAATATTCTTCATAGTTGGACATTATGTTGCTCTTAAGAGTTCTTTAGTCTTTAGAGTTGTTTGTCTTTTCAAATTGTTATAGTGTATGTTGACCTCTTGATTCTGCTTACTGTACTCTGCATTAGTTCATACAAGTTTTACAAAGTTTCTCTGAAATAATCCCTTTCATCATTCTATCTCTTGTATCTTGTTGCTTGTGTATTTTTCCTCCCCTATCCAACCCTATGAGCCTAGAAGCTTCTTATGAGCCGACTATCCTATCCATCTTTGTACCCTCAGCACTCAGCAGATTTTGTGCAAAACAAATGCTTAATATATATTGAACTGAGGGGTTTAGAGCATAGAATAGCCAGAAAGGACCTTAAAGATCCAATGTGCTCATTCTTCAGAGGAGGAAACTGAGGTGAAGGGAGAGTGAATAACTTGTCCAAATCTAGAGAGCTGCTTCTGAGAGAGAGAGAGAACACAGCAGATAATCTGAATGAAAATTACGTGCGAGGCAGATTTCAGCACAACATAAGGAAACATTTCATAACAGAGTTGTTCAATGATGCAACAGGCTGCCTTAGTAAGTAGTGAATTCTAAGTCACAGTCGTTAGGTGACCACTAGTCAGGGATGCTAAAGAGCAGAGGGTTCTAACTTTTTTTTGTCATGATCCCTTCAGCAGTCAAGTGAAACCTATAGACCCTCTTCTTAGGTTAGAAATACCTAAAATCATAAAGGAGATTAATTATAATAAAAATTCTTTTTCCCCATACAAATTCCCATATCACTAAAAGAAGTTTAAAAGCCTTTCCTATGGATTAGAGAAATGCAAATCAAAACAACTCTGAGATACCACATCACACCTAACATGACAAAACAGAAAAATGATAAATGTTGGAGATGTGGGAAAACTGGAAAACTAATGCATTGTTGGTGGAGTTGTGAGCCAATCCAGCCATTCTGGAGAGCAATTTGGAACTATATCCAAAGGGCTATAAAACTGTGCATACCCTTTGACATAGCAATACAACTTCTAGGTCTGTATCTCAAAGAGATCATAAAAATGGGGAAAGGACCCACATGTACAAAAATATTTTTAGCAGCTTGTGGTGACATATGGTGGAAATTAAGGGGATGTCCATCAATTGAGGAATGGCTGAACAAGTTGTGGTATGTGAATGTAATGGCATACTAGTGACCTTCAGAAAAACCTGAAAAGACTTACATGAACTGATGCTGAGTGAAACGAGCAGCACCAGGAGAGTACTGCACACAGTAACAGCCACATTATGTGATGACTGACTTTGACAGACTTAGCTCTTCTCAGCAATGCAAGATCTAAGACAACTCCAAAAAACTCATGATAGAAAATGCCATCCAGAGAATGAACCCTGGAGTCTGAATGTAGATGGAAGCATAGTGGTTCCTCCCATTAATTCTAATTCTTCTTTACATTAGGACTAATGTGAAAATATGTTCAATATGAATCTATAAGTAGAGTCTATATCAGATTGCATGCTGTTTTGGGAAGGGGAGAGGAAATGGAGGGGGAGAAAATTTAAAACTCAAAATCTTATGGAAATAAATATTGAAAACTAAAAATAAATAAATAAAAATCAAAGCCTTTGCTATAGAGGGAATTCATTCATGTACTGCATGAGGATTATGTTACATGACTACTAAGATCCCTTAAAATATTAGAATTTTATGATTCTATGAAAATGAGAGACAACCTTACATAGTGGACAGAGAGCCAACCTATGAGTTAGAAAACTTTGGATTCTAGTCCAACCTATGACATACATTAATTCTGGGACCTTGGGCAAATCTCTTAATTTCTTAGTACCGAAAGCAACTCTAAGACTGTGAATTGCAGAACATTTATTGATCTTCATTAGCAGCTGAATTCTCACTGGGAGATGTGTATAGAAATGAAATCACAGCTCTGGAAGAGAGAGAGAGTGAGAGAGAGACAGAGAGAGGCGAAAGAGAGGACAGAAAGAGAACAAAGAGGAGAGAGGAAAAAAGGAAGGAAAGAAGTAAGGAAGGGAGAGAGGAAGGAAAAGGTAAGGAATGAAATTGCTTTGAAGGGTCACTTCAATTTAACTAGCATTTGTTATGTGTCCACTGTGTTCCAGGGAATGGGGATACAAATCACCATGGAAAAACAGTTCCAGAGCTCTAGGGGATTATATTTTATTGAAGGATACAATGTGTTTACTGATAAGTAAATAAAAGATAATTTCTGGATGGAGAAAGTACTAACAACTAGCTAAAATGTAGCCTTCTTGTAGATAGCACTTGAGCTGAACCTTTTAAGAGATAGGGGTGAGGAGGGAGTGAATTACAGACATAGGGGACAACCTGTGTAAAGGTATGGGAGTGAGAGAGAAAATAATTAATTCAAGGAATTTGTAATAGGCTAGTTTGGCCAGAACATAGAATCAAGGAGAGAAGTGTGGACCAATCCTGGCAAGGCAGGGTAGAGCTTGATTTTAGTGGATTTTAAATATCAAGCTAAGGAGATGCATTTTATCTCAGAAGTAATAGGGAGGCCCTAAAGATTCTTGAGCCAGGAGTGAAATGATCACACCTTTGCTTTAAGTGGAAGATGGATTAGAGAATAGAAGGAATGGAAGAAGGGAGATTAAGTAGGAGGCTATTGCATAGAGTAGGTCAAGGGTAAATTAGGGTAGTCACCAGGTAAGTGAAGAGGAGACAGATGAAAGAGAAGTTGCTCTTGAGATTTGGCAACTGATTGGATATGCTGGGTCAGGGAAAAGATGAAAGATAATTCTGAAGTTGTGAGTCTGAGACAGGAAGTGCTGTGGTGTTCTCCGCAGAAAGAGGCAAGTTTGGAGGAGATATGGTTTGAGGAGGGGACAGGGCAGGATCATGACTTCTGTTTTGAACATGATCAGTTTGGGAGGCTTATAGGACATACAGGTGGAGATGTATGGCAGCCTGCTGGCATTGTGGAACTGGAATATAAGATATAAATCAGGGCCAGACATTCCAATTTGGAAGTAATTTGCATGGAAATGAGCACTGAACCAAAGGGAGGTGACGTCATTAAGAGAGAGGGTATAGAGGGAGATGAAAAGGAGGGGGGCAGCACTAACAGTGACAGGGTTTTGGGGTAGGAGAGAACATGAATTACAATCCAGCAAAGGAGACTGAGAAGAAGAGGGCAGGCAGGTTTGAGGCAAGCCAGGAAAGAGCAATATCACTGTGGCACTTTCCTGTGCCAACATTCTATGGCTCTATGAAAAACAAATACTTTGCCTCATGAGTTGTTGAACGCTGAGAACTGAGTCCAGTTAACTAAGGGAGAAAGAGACAAATCAGGAAAATCCTCATTAGTCATTCCTGACCTTTCACCCTCACAGACTTCTAAGGGGGAGGGGGAAGATGAGTAGGAGGAAACTGCCTCATTGATTGTACTTCAGAAGAAAATGTAGTTACTGTGATTTCCAGGAGAGAAGGAAACAAAAAGGCGATGATTCATTGTCACAGCCTTTGACTAATGAGTAGGTAGAAACTGAGTTAAGATGAGAGATAAAGCAGCAGAGACTGGTATCTGGGGCATCAGACTATTAGTTGATTCTCTCCCCTTCCCCCCGCCCTTCTTCTCAAGCCAAACTCATCTCTTCTGATTCCATTGTTATCGCTGTTCAGTCGTTCAGTCCTGTCTGACTCTTCATGACTTCATGGACCAGGCTGCCCATGGGGTTTTCTTGGCAAAGACGCTGGCATGGTTTGCCATTACCTCCTCCAGTGGATTAAGGTAGAAGGTAAGTGACTTGCCCAGAGTCACACAACAGTCATTGTCTCAGGCTGGACTTGAATGTAGGTCTTCCTGATTCTAGGCCCAACTATCCACTGAGCCACCTAGCTACTTCTTTCTGATTTCACAGTCCTTCCTACTTTCCTTCCTTCTTTCCTTCCTTCCTTGCTTGCTTCCTTCCTTTCTTCCTTTGTTCCTTCATTCATTCCTTACCTCCTTCCTTCTCTCCCTCCCACCTTCCTTCCCTCTTTTCTCCCTTTCTCTCTTTCTCTCTCTCCCTCTTCTTCTCTCCTCTCCCGTCCCCTTCTCTCCTCTCCCCTCCCCTCCCCACCTCTTCTCTCCTCTCCCCTTCTCTCCTCTTCCTTCCTCTCCTCTCCTCTCCTCTCCTTTCCTTTCCTCTTCTCTCCTCTCCTCTCCTCCATAGTCCATCTTTAACTTAATCTCTTTTCTCCATCTCCATACAGATCATATCCAAGACAAGGACCTCTTCCTGAGTCCATTCTGGTGACATTCTTTAATGGTCAAACAATAATCCAAACTCTATAATGACTATCAAAAAGCCCTTGTCAGGAAATCTTTGCAACTGAAAACAAAACTTCTTTTTCCTTATGCATTCCCAACTTTGCTTTGAGGGCTGGCATCCCAGTGGATCAGGATGGTGGTTTGAGAAGCTGAGAAATCTTCTAGACAGCTCCATTTCCTGTTTATTCATTGTGACTCTAATCCTAGTTCTCAAAGAACCAAATCACAACCCCACACTCTCTCTTGATAATATTAGGTGCTTAATAAATGCCTATTAAGCATAATTCAGTTGTGAGCTCCTCAGAGGGAAGGGACTGTTTTTTGCCTTTACATCCTCAGCACTTAGCATGGTGTCTGGCACATAATAGATACTTAATAAAGATTTATTTATTGGCTGACTGACTTAATCCAGAGAGATTCCCATGACTTAGATCTAGAGCTTGAAGAGGCCTCACATGCCATCTAGTCAAAGCCTCTCATTTTACCAATGAGGAAACTGAGGCCTCTGGATGTTAAGTGATTTGTTCAAAGTTCTATAGATAGTAAACATCAGGCATAGGAATTGAACTCAGATCTTCTGACACCTGAGCCAGTGTTCTTTCCACTTTGAAGATGATGAAATAGATGACACTTACATAGAACTTAGTCTTTACATACAATATCTCATCTGACTTTCACAACTCTATGAGTCAGGGAGTGCCTCTATTATTATACCCATTTTCCAAATAAGTAAACTGAGGCACAGAGTGATGAAGTGGGTTGCCAACAGTCACATAACTTGTCATTGCCAAAGCCAAGATCTGAAGTCAGGTCTTCTGAGTCTTAACCTATCACTCTCCTACATACCTAACCAGAAGATTCCATGATACTCAAATGAGATAAGAGATAGAAGTGTTAAGTACTTTGTTAGTACTTTGTAACCAGAAAGTATTGTTGAAATGTAAGTCACTATTATTTATGCAGAAGAAATTTGCATTCTAGAGTTTTCTTAGTATTTATAGAAAGCCTAGACAAATTGTTGAGTTCACCGAAAATCAAAATCAACTTGGTTGAGCAGCTCAGACAAAAAGAAGGATGGATTGCTAACCATACGTAGACCAAATTACATGGATTCAAAAATTTCTTTACCTGTAATTGTTGCTGTTCCTGTGCCAGTTTGCTGAGGTCAGAAAGGTGATAATTTATCCGTAAGGACGTTGGAGCATAAAATAATAGGATCAAAAGGTTAACATTTCCCTTTATAGATATGTTGACTTATTTTATTTCTCTCCCTACCCCCCAATTCATTTTCTACAGCTAGCTCACTTACCTGGGTTCTTTTGAGATTCTCTCTGGAAGTGAGATTACACTCCCCTGCCTGGTGACCCTAAGCTACCAAACCCTTCTGACTTAGGGAAACTCTTTTATCATTTGGAGGAGGCAGAGATCCAAGTAAAAATTCATTATTTCTCCATTATGGGGGGAAGGGGCTGCGATCTCTTCTAATCCAGTGTCCAAAGCCAAAATCAGAGCCCTCCAACACAGCAGCTGCAGTGGTGGATTTTCTGAATGCAATCAGTGAGTGAGTAGGCCTTGGAGGGGGAGCAACGTATAGCAAAAACGGTCAATAACAGTCTTGATTCCAGGCTCTTAAAAATAGCTGGAAGAATCAGTTCATTATTTGCAGTTTCTCCCCTTTTCAAAAGTCTGTTCTATCCTTGAGATGCCTATTAATAGAAGTTAAAAAAAATTCTGCCTTGTTTCTCCCAGAAACATGTCCTTATTGCATTTTGGACAATTGGGTCATTTATTACAATGATGTAACTTGCTCTGAATCCTGAAAATGCAGAGATTAACTGTCACTTGGAATTATATAATTTGCTGAAATGTCTTCACCACTGAATTTTCAGTTTACTGTTGGCCCTAGAGTTCAGCTGAACAGCCCAGACATGTAGTTTTGGTTCCCTTTCCCTGTTTCTTCCTAAAATAGATGTGACTTCAAAGTGAAAAACAATACTACCATTTCTCAATTATTCAGAATTCCTTTATTAAATTTGGAGAATAGTCATGCTCTTGGCCTCTTATACTGGTGTCCTCCTCTTGCTTAATCTAATAGCCTTCTATTGTACTCTAGTCACAGCCACCCAAGGGGCAGGTTAAGTTAGGGACAAAAACTAAAACCACAGAGTCTCTGAACTGGAGAACCTCCTTCTTACCTCCTGTGGTGTTCCACAGGTTTAAAACCAAATCAGAAGTTTCTCAGGGGTTGGACCAATCATTTTAACTAGTATTTATTCAATAACAATTGCTGAACATGAATTACTTAACTGTTTGGTATGTGAAGGCCTTTTGGAAAGGAATCATGATACAATAGAAGGAATATTGGTTCCAGAGTGAAGGGATCAGGGCTCAGATCCTAGCTCTGTCACAATGACCATATTTTTGGTAGACAGGCTGGATTAGAAGACCTCTATGGGACCTTCGCCAGCTTACAAACTCTGATCCTACAAAATAACCATATTTTCCAGAGGCTTCTTTTTTTTTTTCTTTTGCATTAACTGCCAGAAAAATGAAATCTAAAATTATTGCTCACTATAATCATCTGCCTTTTCTATAGGATTTTTTTTTTTAGGATTACAACCTATTTTGGTGACAACTCTTTGAGATAGGTAGTATGATTATGCCTATTTTACAGCTGAAAAAAAATCTAAGGAATGTCTTTTAGTTACCCCAATTGGTCTTCTTGATATGTCCCCTCATGAAACCGACTCCCTAAATGTAACAGAGTTATGAATACTCACAAACTCACTCAGACTCTGCTCTGGTTCAGATATTAAAAAATGTTTTCTGACTATAGATTGTCCATTTTGCAATGGATTTTGGTCCAAAGCAATGGGTCTGACCTGACCTGACCTGAAATCAGAATTACTGTTCTTTAGCAAATTGTCTTGGACAATAAAGAGAACAGAAATGAATAGATTTAAAGGTAATGTTTGCTACTTACCTCACCCCCATTGCCTTCTCTTCTGTACTGCTCTCCCCTCCCCCAATTATTCTACTAGTCAATTAATACAATAATAGCAAACGTGAATGGCTGAAGAGGAGACAGAATGCTGGGGGAATCCTAGAAAGCTATCATGGTAGGGGTGAGAGAATCCAACTCTGTTAACTGGACTCCCAGGTTCAAAAGGGGCCTTGTAATTCAACAAATATTTTTAAAGCATTTCCCAAATGCAAGACCGTGTGCTAAATGTTGGGATCGTAAAGATAGGAAAGGCACAGATTGTAAACTACAGAAATGCCTTATGGGTGTGGTGAGGGTCATAGGATCATAGATTTAACATTGAGAGGGACTTTGGATATCAGCTAGATTCTCACCACCATTTTATAAATGAGGAATTAGGTCCCACAACATTTGCCTAGAGAGAGTAAGTGATTTTTCCAAGATCACACAAGTAATAAGTAGCAAAGAACTGGGATTCAAATCCAGGTCTTTGGATTCCAAATGCATCACTCTTTCTTTTGCACCAAACAAGGGATTAGATAAGAATTGGGACCTCACTAAAACAGAGGGGTTTGGGTCTCCTTGGTCACACCAGGTATCATGTTGATAGAATAGGCACTTTTGTTGTAGCAGGTTCTAACTAATCGATGTCTTCTCATACTATGCAGTTCTCCTCTCTGTCTTTCCATAAGGAAAGATAGGAAGGAAAGGAAGAAAGAAAGGTAGGAAAGATGTCTTATGTGGATACATTAGGAATGACTTGCAAAGTCTGAATGTCTAGCCAAAACCATTGCAGGAAGGAAGGAAGAAAAGAAAGAAGAAAAGGAGGGAAGGAGGAAAGAAGGGAAGAGAGGAATGAGGGAGGGAAAGAAAGAAAGAAGGAGGTGAGGGAAGAAAGGGAAGGAAAGAAAGGAGGGAGGAAAGAAGAAAGGATGGAAGAAAAAGAAGGGAAGAAGGAAAGAAAGGATAAGTAGGGAGGAAGAAAAGAAAAGAAAGAGGGAGAGAGGAAAGGAAGAAAGGAAGAGAATAAGGGAGAGAGAGGGAGGGAGGGAAAGAGGAAAGGAGGAAGAAAAGAAGGAAGGAAAGAAGACATCTTGTTTTGTTTTTTTTTTTAATATTTCATTCAGGGCTTGGGCTAATCATCTCTTATCTTTCACTCTCATTTCAATCATCATAGTAACAATAATATTCTCAGGTTTATATTCTGTTTTTACTTTTAAAGCATTTCCACAACTATTTTCTTTTGTTTTTCACTGATTATCACTTTAGATGATTACCAGATAAGACACCAAAAGTCAAGGATGACTTCTGAATCTCAAAACGAGTTAGATCTCATCCTTGAAAACAATTGTTTCCTCAACACATTTCCCCTATCCATTAAAGGGACCCATTTTCTAGGGATTCTCATTTTGCAATGAGCTTGCCTGCCTTGGGAAGAAGACGAACATAACATCAGACTAATGAGGCAGATGTTTGAACACATTTGATGATGCTTAGTACCATGTGGATACATGGCAGATTCTAAAGGTCCAGAAACATTCCTAGAATATGATCTACATGGACCTCTGAAATAGTCACTGTGATTTGAAAATTTATATGCATTTAGCATCTTGAATGCTAAATTGATGGACCTTTAGTCCATGAGTTGGGCATGTATTCTCTCCCATGAGATTAGCTGATATCTATGTATATATGTACATATATAATATATAATATATACATGCACATACATACAAATCTTTTTGTCTTTGAAACCACTTTCTCTGTAGCTTCAGTCCTTCACTTGGTGTCTTCTTAGATATTTTCTCCTTTCTAGATTTTCTTCTCTCTCTCTTCTACTTGTTCAACAGATCCTTCCCAGTCTCTTTCGCTGGATCCTTATCCATGTCACACCCAACCATCTGTGGGTATCTCCCAAGGCTCTGTCCTGGGCCCTCTTCTTTTCTCACTATATTTTCTTTCTTAGTGATCTCATCAGCTCCCATGGGTTCAGCAATCATTTCTATGAAGATGACTCCTAGACCTATTTATCTATGGGATATATATATGGGACTATGGGATATATATATATATTTTAAAATATTCATTTTGAAATTCAATTCAAAAAGACAAAAAAAAAGAGAGAACATTTCCATGTACACAGCACAACATATAAAAGAAGAATCAATATAAAACCAGGAATTTTCATTTCATATTGTTTACTTTTTTGAAAAACTATGTAATAAATACTACACATCATTTTCAAAGCTATTCTGCTTTTCTGTGCTTCCCTCTAAGCTTTCTTTTGTTCTCTGCTGTATACTTTTCTCTCTCCCCACCCTGCCCTAGAAAAAGGCAAATATGTGTCTATATGTGAAACTGAACTCTAACTACTTCTATTTTTCAGTTCTTTTTCTGGATGCAGATAGCCTCTTCCTTCATAGGTCCTTTGTAGTTGATGTGCACTTTGGTGAAATTTTGGTCAAAATAATTGTCATTCAGTGTACTTTTTAAAACAATACTGCTGTTATCGTGTACAATGCTCTCTCGGATCTGCTCAATTCACTCTTCATTGTTTCAGGGAAGTCTCCCATTGAGCATGTCCCAGATAGAATTCCTTAGCTTTCTCTCCCAACCCTGCCCCCTTCTGATCTTCTCTAGCATAGTCAAGGGCACCATTGTCCTCCTCCTCACCTAGGTTCTCAGTCTCATCACTATCTTCAGCTCCTTTCTTGTGTACTTCACGTATCCAATCTGTTGCCAAGTCTTGTAATTTCCTTCTTTCCCACATCTCTCGTGTACACCCATTCTCTCTACTCACACTGCTACTCTAGTTAAGAACCTCACTCCTTTTCACCTATAGCAGTAGCCTTCTAGTTGATTTCCCTGCCTCGAATCTCTATTCACTGCAGTATATTGTCCAGTCAGCTGCCAAAGTGATTTTCCCAAAACTTAGGTCTGTCTTTTGTCACCTTCTAATCATTCAATTTCAGTGGCTTCATGTTACCTCTAGGAACAAATATTCCTTTGGGTGGAATGCATTTTAAAGGCCTTCACAAACTGGCCCCTTTCTACCTTTCTAGTCATCTTACATTCTATTCTTTGGGGAAGCTAGGTGGTGCAGTAGATAGAGCACCAGTGCAGGAGTCAGGAGGACCTGAGTTCAAATCTCACCTCAGACACTTGACACTCACTAGCTATGTGACCATAGCCAAGTCACTTAACCCCAATTGCCACATCCTGGGTCATTCCAGTCATCCTGATGAATATCTGGTCACTGGATTCAGATGGCTCTGGAGGAGAAGTGAGATTGGTGACCTGCACAGCTCTCCCTCGCTCAAAACAAAGTCAAGTGCAAGTCATGTCGTTATTTCTCTGATGGCATGGTCTTGAAGGATGAACACATACATTCTATTCTCGACACTCCATTTCTGGTCTCTGGGTCTCTGCATTGGCCATTCCACATGTTTGGAATGCCTTTCCTCCCAACCTCTGTATCTTAGAATCACTAGCTTCCTTTACAACTCAGCTCAAGTGCCCTATCCTCCAGACTTTTGCAATATTGATACAGCAATAGAGGAAGCCCTTTAAAGTTTCTAAGTACTTCTCATGACCCTTGCAATAATCCTGTAAGGAAGGTACTACAGGAATTGTTTTCTCCATTTTACTGATGAAGAAACAAGCTCAGAGAGAGTAAAGTGATTTATTCTTAGTCACATAGCTAGTAAATTTCAGAGACTGGGGAACCCAGGTCTTCCTAATGCCAAGTGTAGCACTCATAGGATCATAGAGTTAGAGGTGGAAGAGATGCTGGGTACCAAGGAGTCCAACCCCTCATTTTGCAGATGAAGAAGACAAGGCATGGAGAGGTAAAGTGATTTACCCAGAGCTGCATAGCTAGTGTGTGAGGTGAAGCTGAAGCCCCTGCCTCCAACTCCAGTGCCTTATCAACTATGCCATACTATATCATCCTGCCTTTCCCTCACTTTGGCTCCATGACCCCTTTGACATCTCTGATAAGACCTCTTAGACCTCCTTGTGTATGTGACATTCGTTGACATTCATTGTTAACATACTTCATCCCATTTAAGCCCACCTTGTGTCTCTCCATTACCCTTTGGCTGGTATTTTAGAGAACTTGCTTTTAGAGGGTTTACAACCATTTAGCCATGACATTCAGAGTTAATTTGCTTCTCAGAAAGGATTTTAACAATTTTCCACAAAAGCATATGATTTTACAGTCCCCAAGGGAAAATCCCAATAGCATTGCCTCCATATTTCTTCTAGTAGTGAAGAGTTGGTCTTTTTTGTCTTCTTTCCTCCCCTCCAGTGTCATATAACAGAAGCCAGTTATTCTTCTATCTCTTTCAAGTCAAGTCAAGCCAACATGCATTTATGGAGCACCACTTCTATGCCCAGAAGACAGTAAATCTCTCTGGATCTTCTTTTCAAAGACTTTGTTCCTTCCTATTTCTAAAGAAAGGCTCTTGGAAATTTAATCTTGATGGAATTCAGTCAAAAGTAGCCCTCATTCTAATGTCATTTGCATGAATTCTTTCAGAATGAGGATTCAGTAGATAATGGAGTTATTCTTTGGAGATCATTCTACTTTTGAATTTTTGAGAAAAATAATTTCCCAGGAGAGGAGCTATTGCCATTGCTGTAAGGAATACTCTACCTCTAATATATGTGCAAGTTAGTACTAACTTAAGATTGTAAAGGTAAATGGGGATCCCTGTCATAAAAGAGAACATGGTGCCAGTACAACAATATAGCACAGCAAAGACTTGAAACAATGGAGTGTCCTCTTGGTTCATTGGAGAATGGAGGAGATAGTCTCCAAAGTAAGAGAATCAGTGTGATCTGAAGCAAGGTTCTCTGGATAGAAGGTAAGTAAGCTCTTCAAGGTTAGAGATTGCTTCTGTTACCTTTTGGTCCTTTTAATTCCCAAAGCCTAGCACCATGCCTGACACAGAGTAAGTGTTTAACAAATACTGTTTATTGACTGATTTCCAATCTGGGCCTCTGTAAAATGAAGAAGAACTTAGATCTTTCCAATCCAGAGACTCTCTTCTGTGATTACAATTAAAGATATTTTTACCAGACTGTTTCTATACAACATTGTGCCATTAGAGTAGAAGTGAAACACACTGTCATTTAGGTTTTATCTACACAACTCACTTGACAACCTTCTCCTCATGTAGATCAGTCACAGTCAGACACATACTTAACCCCAAAATAGTGATGGCAGTTTAGTCCTTTTTCAGCATGAAGAACAACAACCTCACCCCAATGGATGGATGAAACTGACCAGTTTTGACAACTCTAGATGCATTTAAGTTTAACCTAAAATGTATCACCATTGTGACGTGATCTTTTTTTCTTAATCTGTCCACTTTAGAGCATTCAGTACTGTTCACAAAACTATTCTTTTCTGAAAAATAAAAACCCTCCTATTGGATCCCAACTGCAATCCCTCTATCCATCAAGTATTTATTAGGCACCTATGCTGTTCCAGGCACTGAGCTCAGTTCTAGAGATGCAACAGTAAAAAGAAAATAGTGCCTGCCCTCAAGAAGCTTACACTCTATTGAGAGAGATTTATACACACTTATACACTTATACACACTTATACACTGTCACACGTATATGTATATACAAATAAATACAAGGTAATTTGGTGGGGGATACTAGCAGGTGAGGAAATGAAGAAAGGTTTCACATGAAATATGACATTGAAATACCACTGTTACACCTGTTACCAGATGCCTGGGAGTTTTTTCATAAAGAACTATTAGATCAGTAACTCTTTTTTTTTTTGAGGCAATTAAAGTTACTTGACTTGCCCAGAGTCACAGAGCTAGTAAGTGGCAGAGGCTGGATTTGAAGTGGGATCCTCCTGATTCCAGGGCTGGTATTCTATCCACGGCCCCACTTAGCTGCCCCTAGACCAGTGACTCAACATTTTTTCTTTTTTGTGACAGACCTTTATGACAATCTGATGAAGCCTATGGATTCCTCCCCAGGACAATGTTTTTAAATGAATGAAATAAAATACATCCGATGACAAAGATGGTCAATTAAATTGAAATGCAATTATCAAAATCTTTTTAAACAAACCCTCAGGTTGAGACCTCCTGCATTAGAGGATTCTCAGACTGCATGGTTTAGTGAGGAGAGAAATGGGCCCAGAAGTGAGATCTCACTTTGTGTCCTTATTCTGACATTATAGCTATGGGGCCAACTGCCAAGTCATGTCATCACTCAGTTTTCTCATTTACTGAGGTGGAGATAAGAATAAGCCAGAGGAAGCTGGACTGAACGGCGAGGGGACTAGAGATCATGCCACATGAGGAGCATTTGAAAGAAATGGAGATGTTTTAGCCCAGAAAAGAAAATAGTTGGAGGGGGACATGATGGCTGTCTTCTAGGATTTGTCATGAGCGAAAGGGATTGAGCTTATTCTGCTGGGCTCCAGGGGGCAGAGGTAGGAGCAATGAGTAGAGAGAACGGGGCAGATTTCAGTGGGCTGTCAGGGAAAATTTCCTGACAATGAGAGCTATCCAGAAGTGGACTAGGAAGCCTTAAGAGGTTATAGATTCCTCCAGCCCCCACTCCCAGCAGAGGTCTTCAGACAGAATACGGGCTGTTGTGGAGGGACTTTGCTGTTCATGTCCATGTTGGTCTCAATGGCTTCTGCGGTGTTTTCTAACCTTGATATTCCATCAAAAAGTTCTTTGAATCTTTGCACTGCCTGCCTCACAGGGTTGTTGAAAGGAGGGTTGTTTGTAGGCCTTAAGGCACATCGTAAGAGAGAAATATGAGATCTTAGGTTGCAGCTCATGGAATTTAAGGTATATGAATGTGATCTTACAGGTCATGCACCCCACTCTTCTCACTTTCAGATGAGGAAACTGAGACCCAGGGAGTTTAAGTGACCTAACCAATGCCTCTACAGGTAACAAGTAGCAGAGTCTCAATTTGAACCCATGTCCTTTGACTCCAACCTCCTCCCCCCCCAAAAAAGTCTAGGCAGCTGGAGTTTTTCTTTAGGACCCCCAAAATGAACTTTTCTGTGACTGGGCACACCATGGGGAGAAGTAAAGGTGGGGGTGGCATCCTTCTATTACAAAGGTTGAAAGCCAAAGCCCCTCAACCCCCAAGATCCTGCTGCCTCTTCAGAATGAGATACCTCTGGGATTTTGAGATGAGAAGATACTAGAATACCCTAAGAAAAGGGATAAACTCCAATCTATTCCATGTGGTAGCCTCTGAAGTGCCCCATAGACTCTGATTAAATCAAACCTTTCCCGTTGTACAAGGCCCAGGTGACCTCACACCCACTAAAAGGGAATTTCATTTATTGTCTTAATTTACCAACAGAATGTGGAATCCAGGAGGGTGGCGTTTGTGTGTCTGAACCCATTACCAGCCAAAGTAGGTATTTATTCAGGCAATATAAGAAAGAAGTATTGATGGGAAACAGAACAGCACTTTCTTCCCATTTATGGTGTGTGGATAAAGATGATAAAATTAAGCCTAGAGCGAAAATACACGGGCCAGTTGCTGTGATAGTGTAAATGCAGCTCTTTTTTCCCTGTATATGGAGTTGTAATTCCACCCCATCTGAGTCCTTTTCTTTCCCCACAAAATAGAATGAATATTACTTACATAATGCTTAATGGTGTATGAAAAATAAAGCACTTTTTTTTCACAGCAACTGTGAGGAAAGTTTTTTTCTTTTTTTAATGACTTCTATTTGTAAAGTACCTTCCTCACAGCACCCCTGTGAAGTAGATAATTCAACTCTTATTAAGTACTGCTGGAGATGCAAAGTCAAAAAGAAAACAGTTCCTACCCTCAAAGAGCTCATATTCTACTGAATAGACAGACCGCAAACACAAGCATAGAAGTAATCTGCACAGGGGCAGTACAGATTTTGTTCCCATATCCCAGATGAGGAAACTGTGAGTAAGGGCCTGGCAAAGTGACTTTCCTATAATCGTTGGACCCAGGTCCAATGCTCTTTCTACTCCACTGAGGTGCCTTCCTAATTGGGAGCTTATCACTGAGTCAAGAAATGTCAAAGCCAGATTAAACCTTCTTTGCAATAAGTCAACAGCTCTTTTAGTTAATTCAGATTCAACAAACATTTATTAAATCCCTGCTGGGTGCAAGACACTATTCTAGGTGCTGAGGATGAGATGATGGATATGACACAGATCCTCCCACCCCCTTCCCAGTGTGTTTGTGGGGGGATGATATAAATGCAAATGACTCTGTCGTTGTCCTTACCACACTCTCCAGAATGCAGTGAAAAATTTGAGATGGCTCACAGGGCCTGGCTTCAAGTCCTGCTTCTCATGATTATTTGCCCTCACCCTGGGCCCATCACTGAACTTTGCTGTGCTCTTGGCAACCCTCTGAGACAATAAAGTTTAGGTTACTTTTCAATTAATAAGCATGTTTCCCCTCTTTCTCATGTCCCCCCCCCCAGCCCTAAACTGAATGATAAAAATCCTTGCCACAAATTCGAAGACTATAAGTTGTAGAGATGGTGCTGATATGTTCAAAGAATTTTCCTCAGATGCCTAATGAAACCACAGGTGCAGCCTCTATTGTCTGTTTCCTCTAGGACTTAAATCATTAAAGTTCAGCTCAGGTGAAAGCCTTTCTTGTCCCTCCCAGCGGATAATGCCTTTATCTCAAATTATCTTACATTAATTTTGTATAAATTTTGAATATATGGAACTAGGTATAGATACATATAGGTACATGTATATACACATGCATTATACATATATGCATATGCTCTATGTGTGTATGTATATACATACATGTCTCCCCTAATAGAATGTGATGGCCTTGAGGGCAGGGACTGTTTCATTTTTGTCTTTGTGGCCTTGGCTCCTTGCACAGTGCTTGACACATAGTGAATTCTTTATGAATGTTTGTTGATTGAGTAATTGATTAAAAAAACCCAATAAACTCTAATAGGTGTAGGGAAATAGATTCAGGACAGGGAGGAGGGAGAGGGGGACAAGAGAGGCAAGGATGAGAATAGGAAGGGGAGAATTGTTCAGTTTGGCTCAAAGATGGAACACCTGAAGCACAGAGTATATTAGACCAGGTTATACAGGTAAATTAGAACCAGATTGTGTGGAGCTATCTTTTCATACATGGCAAATAGATCTGAGATGGAGGAGGAGTGGTCCAAATGCCTCCCTTTGCCCTTGGCTACATAGACCTACAGCAAGAAAGATGTCCTTATGGTGCCTTGCTGTCTCCCTCAGCAGATAATCTACCTCAAAGGTAGTTACATAGTGGATGGTGAACCCTCATGTTTATCATCCCAATCTCCCCTCCTGTCATACTCCTCCCTAAATCATTGAGACTATTTTTAGAAGGAGTAGGGGGTGCAGGGTGAAGGTAAGGGGGTCTCATTTGACTCCCAGGCTTGCTTTTCAGTACGAAGTCCAAGCCTGTCCGGTGTGTGAGCTTGTGCAAAAGCAGCCGAGGGTTTATAATGAAAACATTGACACAGCCCAGCCGTGTTAGAACCCTCTGTTCATTCTATTACAGTATCAACAAAGCCATTGTAATTAACTCGATGATGACTTAATAAATCTGTAAGATAAATTTCTTTTGGCTGGGGAGCAAAAACTGTTGGCAGCTTCTAGCTGCTTAAATTAAAACAATAAGCTGTTTTAAAATCACATTTCTAAACATGCATACACTTGAATTAACATCCAGATTGGTAAAGTGAAAACCGTCACAATACTGTCAACAGGAGACAGGGGAGCCTTCTTTCCACAAACTGTCACTTTATTCTCTCCCGACTGGAATCCTGCATGTGGGCTTGAGAGCCTGTGCTAGGGAAAGAAACATCCCAAGGCTCAGAATGGCAAAGGGCAAGTGTAGCGCTGTGGAGTATTGGAAATTGTATTGGGTTTTTAACTAGCAGGACCTGTATTCAAATTCTGGCCCTGCCACTCATGATATGAGTGACCCTTGGGCAAATCAGTACTCTATGAGGCTTAATTTCCCGTCTCACCCCCACCCCCATACAATAAAGGAATTTAACCAAATTATCTTTTAAAAACATCAAGTATAGAATAAAGAAGATGATTTGGCATCAGAAAGCCAGGGCCCCAGTTTCCTCATCTGTCAATTGACGGGGATGTACTACAAGCTCAAAAATCCTTTCTGACTGTAACATTTGATGATTGCTATTCAATTATACTCTTTCCAACTATGACTCTCAGAGGCCTGCCTTTGAGTCCTAGATGCCTATATAACTCTATAACCATGAACAAGTCAGTTAATCTCTTGAGGCCTTAATTTTCTCATCTGTAGAATGGGGATAAAAACAATTACACTTTTTTTCTCACGAGACTATTAGGAAGAAAGCACTTGGTACACCTTAAAGTCCAATTGTTATTATCCAGCTCCTGTCAGCCATGTGGATTAGATGAAGATGGTATTTGGGACTTGTGAGATTTAATGGATTCTTCTACTCCATAGCACCTTTGGCCCCTTGATCGGAACCCTTCATGCAAAGTTATGGGAGTGATGCCATTGCAAGGAGTCGCCCAATTATTTTAAGCATTTTCTTCATAAAGGGTTGGCTACAGCTGTACTTAATTATGTCTGATTAGTGTAACCTTTCACCCTATAAGGAAGTTGTTTAGCAAAAGGGATAAATGTGGTCACAATATTTTTTTATTACTGTTTACATTTGGCACTGAGTAATTTCTGATTACAAACCTTTATGTACATTTTTTTTTATCTTGGCTAATATTTAGAGTGCATTTTAAAAGTGAAATCAAATTTCTGGTGGATGAAGCATTGTGGATGATTCCAAAGTCCCAAGGAACACTCTGCTTCCTTGTCCCCCTGGCTCCCTAAACCTAATAGCATAAATACAGCAATTAAGAAAACATGAGCGAAATACAGAAGATGGCTAGTCTGTTTCTCTTTTGAAGGCTTGCCCAGAGTTTAAATACATATTATTAATGGTTGATCTTTATAGAAATCTAAGTCTTTGCATATATTGTATGAAAAAAGGAAAAAATATATAGATGTAAAGACTCTCCCAAATCAGCAAAGATGACTTCAAAAAAAAATTGGAATTTGAACTCAGCCCAGAGCTAGGGAGAAGCTTCTCCGGCTGAGAGAAATGGAATTGCAGACTTTAGGGTTGAAGAGATGTTAACTCATAATACAGAAAGCATTTATACTGAAAAGCACCTTTGCTTGTAGAATGATAGCTCTGGAAAGGATCCTAGAATATAGAATGTCAGAGCTGGAAGGGGCAGAAGAACATAAATCGTGTCAGGTTAGAACTGGAAGAGACTCTAGAGAATATTGGTTCTCTGGAGGCCCACAATTCTCCCCAATGTGGCCTGAAATTGAAATAAAAAATAGAATTGAAAATATAATTACTTAATAAAATGAGAATACAATAAAACTCTACACTTGATTAGTCAAAGACTAAAGCAAGACCCTGTTCATATCCCCTGTTGTGTCCATAGCCACAGAATGATCTACCCCTCATCCTCCATTGCCTGCTGTTCTGTTTATGATGTCCTGATGCCTTCTTAGAAGCAGTGTTATTGTTGTTTAGTTGTTTTCAGTTGTATCAGACTCTTCATGACACTATTTGGAGTTCTCTTGGGAAAGATCCTACAGTGGTTTGCCTTTTCCTTCTCCAACTCATTTTACAGATGAAGAAACTGAGGCAAACAGGATCAAATGACTTGCCTAGGATCATACAGCTAGTAAGTGTCTGAGACTGGATTTAAACTCAGGTCTTCTTGACTGTAAGCTCTATCCACTGTGCCACCTTGCTGCCCCATTCTTAGAATCATAGAATCTCAGAATTGAAAGAGATCTGGGGTAGTGGAAAATGGACTTAAGAATCATATGATTTACACCTATTAAATGAGAAAATCAGATGAAGTATTCTCTAAGGTCCCTTCCAACTCTAACATTCTATGATTCTGTCATCCCTGTTTCTGCAATATCCTTGGCAAGTAATCATTCGTCTTCTATTTGAAGACCTCCTGTGATGAGAAGTTCACTAGCTACTGAAATAATACATACACACACACACACACACACACACACACACACTCACACTCACTCACCTTTTTAATGGTTCTAAACAGAAGGAAAGGCAGCTAGGTGATACAAAGAATAGAGCGGAAGGCCTGGAATCAGGAAGACCTGAGTTCAAATCCAGCTTCAGATACTTATGAGCTATGTGACCCTGGGTGAGTCACTCAACCCTGTTTGCCTCAGTTTCCTCATCTGTAAAATGAGCAGGACAAGGAAATGGAAAACCACTGTAGGATCTTTGCCAAAAAAACCCCAAATGGGGTCATGAAGAGTCAGATACAATAAAACAATTGTGGTACAGTGGGAAAATCCACCTATGACAATTATTACCTTTGTATGCTTCAGCAAGTTACTTAAACTTGTACTTAGTTTCTTCATCTGTCAAATGGAATGGTTCAACTAGATGGTCTCAAAGTTCTAGCTCTAGCTCTATGAGTCTTATATTGAGCCACCAACATCCTCTCTGAAACTTCGAGAGACTGGACGAGTGGGAGAGATCTTCTGGCATAGTGACTCCAGCTGCTCAATCTCTAGAAATGTTATGCCATTTATAAGATTGATGGCTTCTTCAGAGTCCTTCCTGAAGAATGGAGCCCATCTACAGATGGAATAGACACCGCTCTTCTCTTAGAAAGCCAATTCCAAATCATTATAACTTTAGAAGACTAGATGTCTTCTAAATCCCAGGGGCTGGACATTTTCTTAGAGGCTCTGAGAACAGAGCTGATATTTTTTTTGTGTGGCAGGTCTTTGTTTCTTCTCACTTTTAGGTGAAGGACCTGTGGGCTAAAGGTTGTGGCTAGTCTTTGTCCTACAAAGAACTATCTAGCAGGGAGGTAATGTTAACTCTTTTTTTTTTTTTTACTAGACTTTCACTCCTTGTTACTCTTGGGATATCATTTCCCATTAAGTACAGGTATTGGGGCTTTGTTTTCTTTTCTATACGCAGTGACCTTGCCCAGCCCTCTCTCACTCAAAACAAAGTCACGCGCAAGTCATGTCATCATTTCTCTGATGTCATGGTCTTCTTCAGGAACGAAGGACAAACACAACAATGAGTGATGCTAAAAGATGTACCCTGTAGTCTCCACTTAAGGACTCTGAATTGCCTTTCCTCTAAGGAAGGATGCAGTGGAATGAGCCCTGAATTGGGGAATAACAAGCAGGGTTCCAATCCTGGCTCTGCCACTAGCTATCTGTGTGGTTCTGGACATGTCACTTAACTTTTGGGGTCCCCAGTTTCCTTTTCTGTAAAATGAGAGATTTGGACTGGATGGCTTTGAGGTCCCTTCTGATTCTGATTTTATCCCATGCTTTTCTTTACACTTGTCTTTCCCCCTTCTTCAAATTCCCTCCCTCTTCCACATGAAAATACTCCCCCCTCCAAAAAAAAATCACTTCCTCCAGGAAGGATTCCCAAATGAATTCCAGCCATACTTTGTACCACATTGCTGAGACAATGGAGAGTAGGAGAGGGATCAAGGTTTGAGCTTTGTTTATGTGAGTTTATATGTTTTTTTACAAGTAGAAATTTTAGGTTCCTAGAGATAGGAACTGGACCCATGTTTTCATTGGCACAGGAAAGTTTTAGCTGAGGATGCTGCTACTCGGTCAACATCTTCTCTGTCACATACAGTCTTAGAAAGCTGCTTGGGACTCTGGAAAGAGGGAGGGAAGACAGTGAAGGGAATTGCCCAAGGTCACACAGCCAGGATATGGCTGGACTCAGACCAGGTCATCTTGATTTGAAGCAACTTCTTTGTTCACTCTGACATGCTACTTCTCCTTGGCTCCATAGGAATTTAAAATGAAGTGACTTAGAATCACTTTGCATTTATTTGTCTTGATGCAGAGAGGCAGTAGTCTTTCTTAGATAGGGCCTGCTGTAAAAAATAAAAAATTCTTTCATTCCTTGGTAGGAGTTTTTGTTGTTCAGTTCTTTCAGTCATATCTGACTCTTTGTGAACCCATTTGGGGTTTTCTTGGCAAGGATACTGGAGTACTTTGCTGTTTCCTTTTCTTTCCTTCTCATTTTACAGGTGAGGAAACTGAGGCAAACAGGATTAAGTGACTCATGCAGGGTCACACAGCTAGTAAGTTTCTGAAGCTTGACTTGAACTCAAAAAGATGAGTCTTCCTGACTCCCGGCCAGTGCTGTATCCATTGTGCCACCTAGCTGCCCCTATGTAAGAGCTATTTACTATATGTCTGTGTAGATATGACTGACAATATGGTATAGTGAGAAGTATACCTGATTTGGAATCAGAAGAGATGGATGCAGGTCCCAGCCATACTACTTCTTAACTATGTAAACTTGAACAGCTGACTTGCCTCCCTATGGCTCATTTTTCTCCTCTGTAAAATAAGAATGGCTGCACACTTTACCCCCACAGGATTGTTGTGAACAGAGAATTTTATAAATGTAAAATCAATCTAGAAATGTGAGTTATTATTATTACACTTACAATATCCCACCCCCCAATACAATAACTTTAAATTAACCCTAATAATATGAGTAGGCTCTGCCACCGACTACCTGGGTTGCCTTGATAATACTACTTTTTTCTGAGCCTCAGTAGTTTCATCTGTAAAATGACTTGACAGTCTCAGCATCATCCCTTTCAGTTAAAGTATTCTACATGTTATATATATATATATATATATGCCCCATGATCTGTAATGCTAACAGCATAGAGAATAAGAGCAGCACCTAACAAAACAGTCTTCCCCAAACCAGAATCCAATCATCTCTCATGAACTACTACTAGGAACTATTTATTGCTTTGTGTTTTATAGTGGAATGTGGTTTGGCAAAATGTTTGCATAAATATTATATTTATAACATTTGTGCACGTTTGCCCAATTAGAAAACAGTGGTCTTTTCTTCCTAAAATATATAGGTTGATTCTAGTGTGTCTGACATGATAATTAAGAATTTACGATCAGGATAAAATTCTGAGAAGCTTATTTTCAGCCAACTCTAAGATAACAGATTGGCCTTTACCTTTATAAACACCATTTTCTTTCTTTTCTAGTAGCCCTTAAAGCATGTGATAGTTAACTTAAACAAAAAGTTTGAAGCAACATACACAGGTTGCCATAGCAAACAGGAGAAAAGAAGCATCTTATTTGGTCCAAGGAATCCCTGCTCTCTAACCTTTAACCTCCCTAAATGGAGTTGGGCTTGATTCACATGGTCACTTGCTCCATTTCTTCATCCTGATTTGCCTGGGTGGATACAGCCTCAGTATAAAAGTGATAAGATCTGTGTTGTTCCCATTAAACCTGCTTTAAATTCTGACAAAGAGTACTTTTTGTTTCCAAAAAATGGGAAGGTTCCAACCTGACAGAAATTGACAAAAGCAACTAGAACCTCTGTCTCTGTCTCTCCTCTGTCTGTTCCTCTGTGAATACTCATTATAGACAGGGCTTGTTATAGATCTGAAAGGATTTTGGGATCTTTTCAAAGTGCATTTTTGGGAGAAAAAAACAAAACTCTTCTGGTTTTTGCAAACTTTGGTTGTGTTGTCTTTCCTTTATGACACCCAGGGCAGTGTTATTATTCAAAAATCATGTCCTGTCTGAAATGGATACAGCAGGCACTATAAAAGCTTGATTGGCCATCAATAAATGGAAACAGGATTGTTTTAAGTGACAGGTATTCCAAGAAAGAGAAAACTTTTTCTCTTTTAATCATTTATCAGAGGAATTTGACATTGAGATAAATTTTTCATAGTTTTATAAAATTTTGTTTATTTTTATAGTTATAATATTTCCACTAAAAAAAAAAACAAACCCTAAGAGACTAACCTTGATAGTTCAAAGATTCCATGTGGGTTTTTACCCCACAGTCCACTACTGATTAATCTATTAAAATCAAAAGTCTTCTTTTTCTGTAGTAGAGTCAAGAAAACTCCTTCAGTTAATTCTACTGGAATAAGATCCTTGAAATTAGAGTGTTTTTTTCTGGGGGGTGGGGGTAGTCTTTGTGCCTCAGTGCCTAGTACAGTACATGGCATATAGTAGGTGCTTAATAAGCATTTGTTAAACACCTACTATGTGTGAGAATAAAATAGGAATAAAAATATATCATATGAAACAATACCTATTTAAAAAGAGGCTGCATTTTAACAAGGAGACAACTAAAACATGTGTAAGCATACATAAAATAAAATAGCCAAATACAAAGTATTTTGACATTGAATTGGATGGAATTGAATGGATGTTGATCTATAATATGGAAATGAGAGAAATATATTTATATTAATATTTGTGGTCCTTTCTCAGTGTGTATCATAATATGGAACATCCAGCTTGTAACTATTGACTTCAGGCATGTGTTTAGTTTGTCCAGTGCCCCAAGTGATATTTTAAACATTTTAATTCAGTTAAGCTCCCAAATATCTTGCCAAGTTCCTCTCTCTTTAATTTGTAAAAACCTTGTATATTTTAAGGGGGAACTGAATACACCAACTTCTGATTCAAACAATCGTTATGAAATAGCTATTTGATGCACAAGTTGCTTTGAATCTTTAACTCCAGGGAAAGGGGGTAAATAACCAACAGGAAGTTACTCTTTTGCCAAGAGGAAATGAATTCAAAAACAGAAAGTTTGAGCTCTGTTTAAACTATAAATAGTATTCTATAACCATACTATTTTGAATACCTCTCCCCTTTCCTGATTAATGCACATGGAATATGTGTATATATAGGGGCCCATACACTCTGACCCATTTTAAATTTCAAATGGGGATATAGTCCTCACAAGGTAAATTTGGAACTTCAATTTGCTGACATTTTTTAAAAGATCAATTATGCACTGACATTTCAATGCATATAGGAGACTGTATAATTTACTGCCACCAAGGAAAGATGATATGTTGTGAGAATCTGGCCTAGAGCACAATAGTGAAATTCATATTCAGATAGCTACAAAATTAAGCAGGCAATGGCAACCTTTTAGAATCAGATTGAAAGCCATCAAGACTGCTCCGTCATCAGCTTCATGTTGTAGGATGTGCAGAGCAGTGGGCAGCTAGCATACAGTTCCATACCTGAAGCTTGCTCGCTCTTTCTTCCTTTCTTTCTTCCTTTCTTTCTTTCTTTCTTTCTTTCTTTCTTTCTTTCTTTCTTTCTTTCTTTCTTTCTTTCTTTCTTTCTTTCTTTCTTTCTTTCTTTCTTTCTTTCTTTCTTTCTTTCTTTCTTTCTTTCTTCCTTCCTTCCTTCCTTCCTTCCTTTCTCTTTCTTTCTTTCTCTCTTCCCCCCCCCAACCCCCACCCACCAATGATTATATATAGAGGTCTGAAGTTAAAATCTGCCGGCAGCAGCCCCTGGACCTAAGTGCTAAGAGTTGTTGGCCGATGGCTAAGATCTCCTCAGCAACAGTCAAACTTTAGCATCTGTCAGAGAAATGAGGCTGATCAACAAAAGAGTTCATTTGATGGCTTAAAAACACTAAGCACTGGCTTCTGACACACAAGGCATAAATTAAATCATAACTAAAGCAAGATCGCTGACAACAAGTGATGACAGGTGTTGTGAATAAGTTGACGCAGGGGCCACTGCCCTGTATAACAATTGTCAGTCATCGGCCAGTCTTAGGTTCTTCTCTAGCTAATAGGGAACAGTGACTGGAAATGATAACAACACGATTAGCCAGCGTGCTACCATGGGGATTTTTTACTATTCACTTCTGCCTTCTCAAGCTTGGATTAGGGCAAGTGCTGCTCTGTTGATTTATGTATATATTAACCCCCCCCCCCCCAATACCATTACAGTACCTCCTCCTGTGCAGTTAGGATCAGAGAACACCAGAGTTGGAAGCAACCTTAAAGACCTTAGCCTGCTTCAGCCTCAGTTTTACAGAGGAAGAAACTGCGGTCTAGAGAGGGGAAGAAACCCGCTCAACATTACAAACTGGACATGGTTACATGCCAGTTGATATTTCAGAGAGACAACTTGATGATGATGGGAGAGAGAGGAGGAAGAAGAGGAGGAGAATGATGATGATGAGGCTAGTGGTACACACCTGTAATCCCTGTTACCAGGGAAGTTGAGACTGAGAGGTCATTTGAGCTTGGGATTTTTTGTAGGGCTAAAGCTGATCAGGTATCTACACCATGTCTGGCACAAATACAATGAGCCCTTGAGAGGAGCAGGGGGTGTGACCACCTAAGGAGGGGTAAACCAGCCCAAATCAGAAGCTTGGTCAGGTCAAAGTTCCCATGATGGTTAACAGCGGAATTGGACACATGAGCGCCTACTTCACTTCCAGTCAGTGTGAAATAGGTATCCCAGTTAACCGCAGCAGCAAAACATCTTAAGAACAATGTTTTAAATAGATCTTGCCATCCCCAAAAGTTATAATCTCCAAGATTCATAGAATTAAAAATTTTTCAAAATATAGAGATTCAGCAGAGGTGATCAAGATCCTGTGGGAGCAAAATCTCTGCTGCCTTCTCTGCTACTAGAGTTGTACTTTCATTGAGCCTACAGAGGAAAAGCTTACACATTCCCAACACTTTTATGCAACCATGAAAAAAAACCTATTTTATCCACTTGCCCCATGGGCCATGGAATGCTGAATATAAAATAACAGCAGTGTAAAAATTTGTCTCAGGATCATATCTATCTGCATCCCATTGAAAAAAAATGAAAAGAATGAGATAATTATTCCTGACATTTGCATCGTGCTTTAGAGATACTACATGTGTCACATTCACTAACTTGATCTAGACAATAACCTTATGTTATATCATTCCCATTTTACAAAGAATCCAGGTTCAGAGGTTAGGCAACTTGACCAAGGGCATAGGAACAGTAAGTGGTAAAACCCAATGGAGATCATCGGACTTAATACAGAGAAGAAGAGGCCAGGTTCTGGTCCCTGCTGGATTCCTCACTACCTCTGTGACCTTGTGTAACCTGCTTAATTCTCTGGGTTTCAGTTTCCTCATTTTCATAATGAGGAGGTTCGACTAAATGACTTTTAAGGTTTCTTTTTAGCTTTAAATCTGTGGGCCCAATGATTTCTAATATAGAGCTCTTTGCACTACATAGATTAAGAAAGAGTTCTGTGTGATCCTTTCTGTCTCTATCTCTTGATCTCTCTCTGTCTCTGTTTCCCTCTATATCTCTCTCCTGTCTCTGTCTCTGTCTTTCTCTCTCTGTCTCTGTCTCTGTCTCTCTCTCTGTCTCTGTCTCTCTCTGTCTCTGTCTTTCTCTGTCTCTGTCTCTCTCTCTCTGTCTCTCTCTCTCTCTCTCTCTCTGTCTCTCTGTCTCTCTGTCTCTCTCTCTCTCTCTCTCACACACACACACACACGCACAATACATATGCCTCACAGAGTCAACATGTTGCCTAATTTTTATTACTTAAAAAAGGTTCCCACCCCTCCCCCTCCCCTTGGACCCTATTGGCCTTCCTGAAGAGATGTTTATAATTAAGACATTTGGTGGGATTGAGAACTCCTAAACCATTTCCCTTTCCACCGAAATGCATCATTGTCTGTGGGCTCCACTCTGTCTGAAATATCACTCGTCTTCTCCATTCCTGACTTCAGATGTCTTCTTCCCCAGTCACAGCAATCACTGCAGCCTTCTCTTCGAGAAGCTGTGACAGATGTCATGGCGCGTTACACTCACTCTGTGCCAGATTTCGCCTCCGGTGATGCACCGTCTGAACACAGCCGCCTCCAAGCTCATCTTTTGCGAAGCCCAGAGTGGAATCAAGTGACAAGGACTTTGGGTCTTTTTTTGTCATGCTGCTTGGATGAATGTAGTTTTTAGGTTTATATTTTTTTTCCTCTGGTGGGGATGGAGGAAACAAAAGAAGCTGTTCCAGGGCACTTCCTCCCCAGAGCATTCATTACCTTTTCAGAGCTGAGGGTCCTTTTTACCTCTGGAAGCTGGAATTCAGAGTCTGACTGAGAACTTGGAGCACCATTGGCAGCAGTTGCTGACATTGCCACTGTCTCCACTTAAAATCCCATCTCCAACAGACAACAGAGATCAAATGATCACAGTGGAGAAGTCTGATGCTTCTCTGGCACTGTGTTTTGTTTTAACATTCTCAGAACAAGCTGGAAAGTTATGAGGCAGAGAATCAGACAGCCTAGGAATTGAAGCCTGTTCTTATTCTAGCATAACTTTTGTCTAAAGTTGTAATTTAGATGAAAAAAAAGGAAGGGAGGAAGCAAGGAGGGAGAGAGGGGAGGATGGGAGGGAAGAAAAGAAGAAAAAAGGAGAGAGGGAGGAAGGAGGAGAAAGAGGAAGGAAAGAAGGAAGGAAGAGAGGAATGAAGGAGGGAGGGAAAGAGAGAAGGAAGGAAAGAGGGAGTGAGAAAGGAGAGGAAAAACTTTTTAAAAGGAAGAAAAAAGGAAGAAAAGAGAAAAACAAGAAAGGAAGAAAAGAAGAAAACAGAGGAGGGGAGAGAAAGAAGGAAGGAAGGAGAGTAGAAAAGGGACAGAAGAAAAGAAGAAAAAAAACAAGGAGACAGAAAATTTTAAAAAGAAAGAGAGGAGGGAAAGGAGAAATTGAGTATATCCTGAGAAGTTTACTCTAAACATGAACAGAAACCTGGAACACTAAGAAACTTCCAAGGCAAACAGTAGTTTCTGAGTTTTGGCAAGAATCTGCTCTAGGAATTGGACTTTATAGAACCTCTCCAAAACTGAGGGCTTTGTTCCTTAAGTCTATGGAGTTTGTATCAAGTACATTATTTTAAGAACGAGGAAGCCAAAAAAAGCCTCGCTAGAGGAATATACACTATCACCAGGTATCATCAAAGCCCTCTGTGGCTTTATTCCCAAATACTTTCCTGGACCCCAGCTAGTTGATACAGGACTCTCCAAATGTACCGTGTAATTAAATGACAGAAGTTCATTCCTCCATCAAAGAATTAATTTCACTGGTGCTGTTTGGAAATGATCTGTACAAAGAGAAAAGTAAGATAGAGCAGGATGAGTTTCTCTTCCCAAATCCTAAGAATGCCTCTGCCTTTGAGGGGGAGCATCCATCCAGAGGCCTGGAATTTGTTCAGGCAGAAGAGGGAAGGCCTCATTGAGGACAAACCAAAGTTGGAAGGAACAGTGTGAAAACGAATCCTTTACAAAGCCTGACTATTTGATGCCAGTTTATCTGGGAAGAGAAAGTGCCTTCTCTTCTTGAATGCATTAGAGCTTTCTAACATCCCTTAATTAGAAGAACGGGCAGGGAATAAGAAGCGGGACTGATTCTTCGTAGGCAAGGACATAATTTTATCACTAGAAGATCACTTCAACAACTTCCTCCAGGAAATTGCAAAGGGAAGTCATTATGGGGGGGGGGGAGAAGAGAAGCCAGGAAGATTATACACGTGAACCCCAGATGCCATGCGGGCAGGGGGGCAGGGAGGGGGGTGTTTACTAGGTCACTTACCAGGTTCTTGTTTTTTTAAAGTTTCCTTTTCCACGATTACTTGTTGACCTTAAATTGTTTCCATGCTCATGAGATAAGTCTTTGTACTTCCTACTGAGGCTTAGCAGTGAGGTCTGGGTACTGCTCCTGCTAATTGCCTTGTATTCCTTCATCTCCCTTGAGTATATGTGGCAAGTCTATTCCCACATATGCTACCAGAATCCATTTTAATAGAAGGGGCAGTAACGCGCAGCTGACGACATATGTTTAGCTGCATTCGGGGCTCGGTGAAGCGTGCAGTATCATGTTACATAAAAGGAGAAGGTCAGTCCCCAACAAACAGCTTTTTACAAGCTCTGGCTTAAGGATTCAGAGCTAAATAGAGCTTACATTTGGGAGAAAAGAAAATGGGCTTGTTGAGCTCCATTCTCTGTCTCGTTTTTCGCATTGATTAGAAAGTTCTTAATCTCCCAGGACAACACCATGTTAAAACACTCTTTGGGTGCTGGGGTTTTTTTCCCCATTATTGAAATTAAACATCTGTGCCTTAAATAAAAAGCAAAGATATATTTTTTGTACTTTTGATATCTGCACACACAAAATTGGTATTCTAAAGGCTCATCTCATATAGCTTTGCATGCTGAAAGGTATTTCTAACTATTGGTTAGGGAGAAGGAAGTATCACTAGAGACCAGCTCTGTGGCCTTCAAAAAAAAAAAAAAACCTAGTATTACATGGGATGAAATTGTTCTGTAGGACCCCAGGGGCACATTTCTCATAAAACACAGCCAAAAGGACACCATTTTTCTTTTCAAATTTGCCCATTACACATCAGGAATATCCAGGTGCAATATCATCGAATGCACCTCAGAAGCCAGACTCCAGAGCAGCTGAATTTTTTGCGCCTCTATATTGGTTGTTCCAAGAAACAAAATGTAAATTTCAAAATACTTGAAATTTCTTCCAAAGTTAGCTGTGGGTTGGGGTGGGGTGGGGGTGGAGAAACCCAATAGGATTTGAGAATGTTAGAGCTGGGAAGGATTTTAGATTATTGAACAAAAAAACACAGAAG
Organism: Notamacropus eugenii; assembly: GCF_028372415.1. NCBI lineage: Eukaryota > Metazoa > Chordata > Mammalia > Diprotodontia > Macropodidae > Notamacropus > Notamacropus eugenii. The sequence continues at coordinate 509,187,717 of NC_092872.1, read as the reverse complement.
CAGAAGGAGTCACAGAAATCTCTGAGTATACCCAAAACTGTCTCATCTCACAGATGACAAAATAGAAGCCAACAAAGGGAAAGTAATTGACTCAAGGTCACATGTCTAATACATTTTTATTTGCATATGGAAACTGTAATCAATTTCTGATCCAAATGTTCCTCTAGTTTTGATTGCTATCTTTAGAAAGAAATTGAGATGTCCTTTTTGTGATAAAGGAAATGGAATAAATTTGGAATTATGCAGAAAAGTGACTAATTTCCATACCCAGAGATCTCACTGCCAAGCATTTACCCCAAAGAAGGCCAAAGACAGAAAGAAGGGTCCCATGTGTGCCACAGCAGCACTTTTTGTGGTGGCAAAGAACCAGAAGGAATGAAGTAGGTGCCCATTGATTGAGGGTAATGGCTAAACAAATTGTTTTACATGAATGTAATGGACTATTTCTACACCATAACAAATGATTAATATGAAGGATTCAGAAAAAACATGGGAAGATTAATCTGAACTGATGCAGACTAAAGTAAGCAAAATAAGAAAAAAAATAATATGCAGAATAAACTCAACAACATAGATGGAAAGAACAAAATAAAACTGAACATGGCTCATTATAATGACCCAATTCAGACTCAGAGAAGAGTTGATAAAATGTACTTCATTTTTTTCATTGCACAGATAGAGCACATGCGATATTGTGTACGCTGCCAGATGTAATGCTTTGATTGGCTTTGCTGAACTACTTTTTCCCCCTCTTTTAAAAAAAAAAATCTTTGTTACAAAAAAAGGATAAATAATTTGATGTAAAAGACATCAATTAAAAAATAAAGATGAAGGAATAACAATAATCATGCTTTCTGAATGCTATTATTTCCATTCTTTCATTCAGTTATCTTCACATAAAATTTTCTGAAAAGAAAATGAGTGAGTTAAACTTGCTGACATGTTTCATGTGTAAAACTGGCACTTAGAATATACATAAGAATATTTTTTTTGCCTAAGGAATTTTCAGACTCTCATTTACTCCTTATTTTTTAAAAAGCAAAAAAAAAAAAAAAAAAAAGGAAAGAAAAATAAGTCCAGTACCCAAAATGAAAACCATCTGATGCAGCAGTTTCCAAAGCTCAGCCGTGACTGGGTATAATTTTATTATTTGTATACAATAAGAGTTACAAGACTGATTGCATCCTTTGACCCAGCAATCCCACTACTAAGACTGTACTTTCTAAGGATATTATTAAAAGGGGGAAGAAAGACCTCTCTGTACAAAAATATTTACAACAGCATTATTCAGAATAGCAAAAACCAGAAACTGGAGACTGGCCAAACTGTAGTATATGAGTGTAATGAAATGATGCGGTGGAGAGGAAGTCCACCTTAGAGGCAGGAAGATTGGTTACAAGTTTTGCTTCTGACACGTGCTGACTGTTTATAACCTGCCTCCACCCCCACCTTTTTAAGTCTTCTTATACCTGACCTCCTTCCCATGTGCCTGCCTCTCCAGTGACATAGGCTTCCTTGCTGTTTCTTGAACAAGACATGCCATCCCCTGACTCAGAACATTTTCACTGACTGTTCCCCCTCAATTGTCTCCTGGCTTCCCTGGTTTCTTTCAAGTCCCAGCTAAAATATTACCAACTACAGGAAGCCTTTCCTGAATCCCCCTTCAATCTGTCACCTTCCTTCCATTATTTCCAATCTATCATGTATGTAATTCTAGCATTTTGTCTACCCTCTTCAGATAGATCACAGACTGCCTTGCCTTTGTTTGTATCTTATCACAGTGCTGGGGGCAGAGTAAGTGTTTAATCAATGTGTATTGACTGACTGACTTAATCTCTCAGCACCCTGAGATAATACTCTACATCTAGAAGCTGCAGAAAAATTGTCAATCCATATCGGTAGAAGGAGGTTACTCATGGAGTTCTCTTTACTAAAGAAAAAAAAAAAAGCTCCAACAAATCCAGAGATCCTGGTCCTCCCTCTCCCTTCCTCCCTCTCCTTCCTCTCTCTCTTCTAAGAAAGGCAATAATGAATGCCTCCAAAGCTACTGGAAGATTTATATGACTGTAGCACAGAGGAAAGTGGATCGCATTCAGAGGAAGAGAACCTGGATCCTATGTAACCTTAGAAAAGTCATTTTTCCCTCTCTGCCTCTCACTTTCCTCTTCTGTAAAATAGGAGGGTTGGGCTAGATGACTTCTTAATGTTCCTTCCAGCTCTAAATTGATAATCCTCTGCTTCGAAGTGTCACAGAGTGAAGAAAGCAGAATTGGAACAACCATATAAACGTGAATATAAAAACATACCCCCAATAAAGCCTGACAAAAAAGACAAAGAAGAAAATGAGATCAGGAATGGTGCCCTACATGGGAGCATGTAGGGCACCATTCCTTGCTCTTCTAATTTGCTTATGGAGTCACCTTTTATGTCTAAATCATGTATGCATTTTGGTCTTATCTTGGTATATAGTGTGAGATATTACTCTTCACCTAGTTTGTGTCCTATTGTTTTACAGTTTTACTAAGAGTTCTTGTCAAACAGTGAGTTCTTATCCCAACGGCTGGGGTCTTTGGGTTTGAGGAACAATAGGTTATTATTATTTTGTTCAAGTTAATATTTATTTTAAAAGAAATTATAAATAGCAACTCACATTCTTCCTTAATCATTTAAAGTGTATCTTTGAATGTTTGATTTGGCTGATGGTTGCTGAGTTTAGAATTTAAAACAATTTTAATAAATAATAAATTAGTTGTTCCATTGAAAATTGGGAATGATATCTTAAATAGGTGTCAGGTGCATATAGGATTAAAAGCATGCCAGAAGTATTAGAATAATTTTAGAATTCTATATTTTAGTATTTATGCATTTATTATAAATTTATGTACTCTAGTATTTACATGATGATTTAAGGATTGCAAAGTGATTTACAAATTTTATTTCATTTAATCTCACAACAGTCTTGGAAGGTAGATGCTATTATTATCCCCATTTTACAGAAAAGGAAACTGAGGTAGATAGAAGTTGTTACTTGCCCAGGATCCCATAGCTAGTAGTTATTCAATGAAACGGTGCTTATTAAATGCCTGCTATGTTTCAGGCTCTATATTAGTTAAGCTCTGGGGATACAGAAAAAGGTATTTAAAAAATAATCCCTTCTCTCAAGGAGCTCACAGTCTACCATGAATAAGAGACCTAGAATTTGAGACAGATCCAGTGACCGATCCACTGCACCACCTTAAAATCATGCCCTGTACTCTTGATGACATTTCTGCCCACTTACAGACTACATGAGGTGATCACAGGAGTTCTCAGATGAGTAGGAAAAGCGGTCAATGTCCAATGAGGCTCTTCTACACCTGTCCATGCTGGTCTTCCCATAAGCGTAATAAACCTTTTGGTTTATATTCTAACTTTTCAAAACAACAACCACAATAACCTCTACCACCACCAATGAAACTATCCCATGGAGCTGACAGAGCTGATTACATGACTGTAGAAAAACCTTTCATTAAAAAAAAAAATGCATGTTGTATTGATGATTCTTTTTTCAAAATAGTATATTATTTTTTCCCAATTACATATAAAGACAATTTTAGCATTCACTTTGACAAGATTTTGAGTTCTAAGTTTTTCTCCCTCCTCTTCTCCCCTCTCCTCTTCCTAAAATGGTAGACAATTTGATATAGGTTATATGTGTGTTATCATGTAAAATATATTTCCACATTAGCCACAGTTGTGAAAGAAGAAACAGATCAAAAGAGGAAAAAGCATGAAAAAGAATAAAGCTAGTAAAAAAAAGTATGCTTTGATCTGCATTCAGAGTCCATCAGTTCTTTATCTGGATATGGATAGTATTTTCCTCTGAGAGTCCTTTGTACTTGTATGGGATCATTGGGTTGCTGAGAAGAGTTGAGTCATTCATAGGGGATCATCACACAGTGTTGCTGATACTATCTACAATGTTTATCTGGTTCTGCTTACTTCATTTTGCATCAGTTTATAAAAGGCTACCCAAATGTTTCTGAAATCTGCCTATTCATCATTTCTCATTGCATACTATTGTATACTATTGCATTCATATGCCACAGCTTGTTCATCCATTCTCCAATTGACGGGCATTCCATCAATTTCCAATATTTTGCTACCATGAAAAGAGCTGCTATAAATATTTTTGCAATCAAAGTCCTCTTCCCTTTTTTATGATCTCTTTGGGATACAGATCTAGTAGTGGTATTGCTAGATCAAAGGGTATGAATAATTTAGTTGCCCTTTGGGCATAGTTCCAAATTGCTCTCCAGAATGGTTGGATAAGTTCACAGTTCTACTAACAGTGTATTAGTGTCCCAGTTTTCCCATTTTTTGTTCCTATTTCCCCTTTTTGTCATATTAGCCAATCTAGTAGGTGTGAACTGGTACCTCAGAGTTATTTTAATTTGAACTTCTCTAATCAAAAGGAAGTTAGAACACTTCTTCACATGCCTATCCAAAGATGCCTGTTCATATCCTTTGACCATTTATTAAGTTGAGAATGGCTTATATTTTTATAAATTTGACACACTTCTCTATATATTTGAGAAATGAGGCCTTTATCAGAGATACCTGCTGTAAAGATTTTTTCCCAGCTTTTTGCTTCCTTTAAATCCTGGTTGTATTGGTTTTGTTTGTGCAACAGTGTTTTAATTTAATTTAATAAAATTATCTATTTTACATTTCATAATGCTCTCTATGCCTTCTTTGGTCATGAATTCTTTCCTTCTTCATATATCTGACAGACTATTCCTTGCTCTTCTAATTTGCTTTATGTTTAAATGATGGACACATTTTGATTTTATCTTGGTATATGGTGTGAGGTGTTGGTCTTCACCTAGTTTATGCCCTATCCAGTTTTCTTCATAGTTTTTGTCAGATAGTGAGTTCTTATCTCAAAGGTTGGGACTTTGGGTTTATCAAACACTAGGTTACTATGGACATTTACTACTGTGTCTTGTGTATTAAGCTACTTTTCTGAGAGGGGACAGCTGAGTTCCCCTGTTAGTATAGTTTTGCAATCTATTTCTTCCTGTAACTCACTTAACTTCTCCTTCAAGAATCTGGATGCTATACCACTTGATGCATACATGTTTACTATTGATATTACTTCGTTGTCTATGGTACCTCTTAGCAAGATACAGGTTCCTTTCTTATCTCTTTTAATTAGGTCTATTTACTTTTGTCTAAGATCAGGATTATTACCTCTGATTTTTTTTTAGTTTTATTTATTTTCAGTGTTCTATAATTATAACCATATAACTTAGATTTTTTCTCCTTCCTCCCCTCTCCCTCCTTCCTCCCTCCTCGAGATGGCATACAATTTTATATAGGTTCTACACATACATTCCTATTAAATACATTTTCACTATAGTCATGCTGTGTCGAAGAATTAAAATGAATGAGAGAAATCATATAACAGATCAAAACATAATACAAAAAAAAATGATCTGCTACATTCTGTGATTGAATTCCACAGTTCCTTCTCTGGATGTGGAAGGCATTTTCCCTTAAAAGATCATTGGGAATTTTTTCAAGTCCTTGCATTGCAATGAAGTTTCAAGTCTACCAGAAAAAACTCTCGCACCCTGTGGTCGTTGCTGTGCACAAAGTTCTCCTGGTTCTGCTCCTTACACTCAGCATCAGATCATGTAAGTCTTTCCAGGCCTCTCTGAAGTCTTCCTGTTCATCATTTCTTATAGTGCAGCAGTATTGCATTACATTCGTATACCATAATTTATTTAGCCATTCCCCAATTGATGGGCATTCCCTTGATTTCCAGTTTTTGGCCACCACAAAGAATGCTGTTATAAATATTTTTGTTTATGTGGGACCCTTTCCCATTTTTATGATCTCTTGGGGATACAGTAATAGAAGTGATATTGCTGAGTCAAAAGGTATGCATATTCTTTTAGCCCTTTGGCCATAGCTCCAAATTGCTCTCCAGAATGGTTGGATCAGCTCACAGCTCCACCAACAATGAATCAGTGTTCCAACTGTCCCACATCCTCTCCAACATTTATCATCTTCCTGTTCTGTCAATGTTTGCCAATCTGATAGGTGTGATGTGGTACCTCAGAGTTGTTTTGATTTTCATCTCTCTAATCAAAAGTGATTTACAACATTTTTCATATAACTATAGATATCTTTAATTTCTTCCTCTGAAAACTGCCTGTTCATATCCTTTGACCATTTATCAATTGGGGAACCCTGCTTTTATTTTTTTTTAAACTATGCTAAAGCATAATAGATTCTACTCCAGCCTTTCACCTTTATTCTGAGTATGTCTCTCTGCTTCAAGTATGTTTCTTATAAACAATATATTGCAAGATTCTGTTTTTTATACATTCTACTATCCATTTCTGTTTTTATGGGAGAGTTCATCCTATTCACATTCATAGTTATGATTACTAAATATGTATTTCCCTCCATCCTATTTTTCCTCCTTTTTGTTTTCTCTTTCCTTTCACCCTTTCCCTCCTCGACACCCTTTCCCTTGCTTATGTCTACTGCTTCCACAGGTCTGCCCTCCCTTCTGTGAGTCCCCCACACACACTTTTATTTAATCTCCTCCCCTCTTACTTCCATGTCAGGTAAGATGATTTCTGGATTCAATTGATTTTTTATATTATTCCCTCTTTGATCAAATACTGATGAAAGAAGGGTTCAAGTAATGCCCATCACACACCCTTCCATCTTTCCCTCCACTGTAATAGTTTTTTTGCACCTCTTCTTGTGAAATAATTTACTCCATTCTCTCTCTCCCTTCATTCTGTACCCAGTGTACTCTTCTTTCTCATCCCTTAATTTTTTTATGTCATTTCCTCAAATTCACCTCATATTGATACCTTTTGTCTATGTATATTCCTTCTAACTGTACTAATAGTGGATGGGGCAGCTAGGAGGTGCAGTGGATAGAGCACCAGTACAAGAGTCAGGAGGACCTGAGTTCAAATCTCACCTCAGACACTTGACACTCACTAACTGTGTGATCTTGGGCAAGTCACTTAACCTCAATTGCCTCATCCTGGGTCATCTCCAGTCATCCTGATGAATATCTGGTCCCTGGATTCAGATGGCTCTGGAGGAGAAGTGAGGCTGGTGACCTGCACAGCCCTCCCTCACTCAAAACAAAGTCAAGTGCAAGTTATGTCATTATTTCTCTGATGGCATGGTCTTCTTCGGCAACAAAGGACGAACACACACACACACACACTCATAGTGGTACAATTTTTAAGAATTACAAGAATCATCTTTCTGTCTAGGGATATAAATGGTTCAGCTCCATTGAATCCCTTATATTTTCTTTTCCCTTTTTCCCCCTTTTTAGGCTTCTCCTGAGTCCTGATATTAGAGATGAAATTTTTTGTTCAGTTCTGGTCTTCTTATGAAAGCTTATAATCCTTCTATTTCAATGAATGCCCATTTTCCCCCTTGAAATAATTATGCTTAATTTCACCAGGTAGGTGGTTCTTTGTTGTAGTCCTGGCTCCTTTGCCTTTTGGAATACCATATTCCATAACCTCCAGTCCTTTAATGTTGCTGCTGTCAAGTCCTGTGTAATCCTGATTTTGACTTCCCAATATCTGAATTGTTTCTTTCTGGCCAAGTATGGTATTTTTTTCTTGACCTGATAATTCTGAAATTTGGCTATAATGTTTCTTGGAGTTTTTATTTTGGGAACTCTTTCCTGAGATGATCAGTGGATTCTTTGAAGGACTAATTTGCCCTCTGGCTTCAGGATATCAGGGTAGTTTTCCTTAATAATCTCTTGAAATATGCTGTTCAGGTCCTCCTTTTGATTGTGGCTTTCAGGTAGTCCCGTGATTCCAGCATTGTCTCTCCTAGATCTGTTTTTCAGGTCAGTTGTTTTTCCAATGAGGTATTTTACATTTTCTTCTATTTTTTCATTCTTCTGAATTTGTTTGTTTGATTCTTGATGCCTCATAGTCACTAGCTTCCACTTGCTCAATTCTAAGGTGTATTCTTTAGTTATCTTTTGTACTTTTTTGTACTTATTTGACCAGTTGTACTTTTGAAGCAGTTTTCTTTTTCCAAGCTATTGACTCCTTTTTTCATAATTCTCTTACATAACTCTCTTTTCTTTTCTCCATTTTTCTTCTAACTCTCTTATATGATTTTTAAGCTCCTTTTTGAGCTCTTCCATGAGTCCTTTCTGGGATTGAGACCATTTCTCATGCTTGTTTGGGGCTTTGCCCAGAGGTGTTTTGACATTGTTGTCCTCTTCTGAGTGTGTGTCTTGATATCTTCCTTGTTACTATAATAATTTTCTATAGTCAGATTAATTTTTTTTGTTGTCTTTTGCTCATGTTTTTTTTGAACTTTTCCCTTTCTTTTAAATTTGAGGTTTGCTTCTGGGTTGGAAGCAGCACTCTCTTAGGTGTCTTGTGCCAGAGATTGTAGGCCCTGGCTGTTTACCTGGTGTTACACTGATGTTGCCCTGAGTCCCATGGGGGATCCTGCTGTTTGGTTCTGTATTGAGGGTGCATGGTGGGAAGTGTCTGGGGCTGCTGGAGGCTGTAAGGACCTGGCAGCTTACTTGGTGCTGAGCCAGGATCCTAATACTGGTGTCTGGAGTGTGCTGAGGCCAGTAGGGTGTTTCTGCATTTTCCCAGGGGTTATACTGAAGAAGGAGGAGGTCTGGACACTGCCTATTTGCCTGGGACCGTGTTAAAGCACATAGCAATTCTTGGAGCTGGAGTCTGCCATTCCCCTGGCTATGTTGAGGTGCATGGGGGGTCCTGCTGTTGGCCTTTGCACTGGGCCTCAGGATCTCCCATTGGTTTGTTGAGGTGGAGCTTGCTGCTGGCTTACTGGGACTCTTCCTGTCTGGAAGTGTGTTCCCCTTTTACCAAAGTGAGACAGACCTCTCCTGCTAATCTTCCAAGTTTCTCAGGCTAAAAGATTGTTTCACCCCATCTTTTTGTTGTTTCAGGATTTGTCTGGGGGACCGTCTTATGGTTGTTGAAGGGGAATATAGGAGAGTTACAGCTATTTACTGCTTGCTCTGCCATCTTGGCTCCCAGAAGTAGGGTTTCTTGATGACTCTTTCTTGAAATCAGATATTTCAATATCCTGCCTCCCAAACTCCACTTTGTGATAAAGAAAAACCATTAGATAACAAATGATATTTGACATAATATTCTGTCCTTAACTTTTTTTGCTGTGAAAATATGTTTCATCATCTCTTCTCTAGGACTTATGTTGGTGTTTTTCAGTGATTCAGAGTTTGCCTTCCTTATTTTCAGTGGTCTTTCATTTACATAGTAATAGTCATTATATATTTTTTCTTAGTTCTGTTATTTTGCTCTGTATTCCTTCATATAAATCTCATCTTTCTCTGAATTCCTCATCTTTATTTCCTGCTAAAAAATAATATTACATTACATTCATATACCATAGCCTTTTCAGCCAGTCCCTAATCAATTGGCAGCTACTTAGTTTCCAGTATTTTGCTTACCAGAATGAGTGCTGATATAAATAGTTTGGCACATATTGGATCTTTATTTCTCTCTTCAACTTACTTGGGATAAATGCCAAGTTGTGGGACTGCTTCATCAAAGAGTATGAACACTTTATTCCCTTTCTTCGCATAATTCCAAATTGATATCGAGAAGCTTGGATTATTTCAGTTCTGCCAATATCTTCCAGTAGCCCCTCCAACTATTTTGGGGCATTTTTGCTCATTTATTTCCATAACATAAAGTGAAAATTCAAAGTTGTTTTAATTTGCACTTCTCTTAGTATCAGTAATTTATTACATGTCTTCATGAGGTCATTTGTAATTTGTGGTTTTTATGAAAACTTTCTTCATATCCTTTGATCACTTCTCTGTTGGGGGAGGGGGAAGAAGGTGGCTCTTGTTGTTCTGTACCTTTATCAGTTTCCTATATTAAAAGTTTCCAAACTTTCTCAATTCGCTGTGACCTTGTGCCTCAGAATTTTCTCATGGGACCCTTAGGACAAAAGAAATACCCAACAAGTTCATTTTTAAAGTAGTTAAGTCCAAACAAGTTAATAAGAATTTATGCCTAACAAGTTATCCATTTGAGAAAATAATACATATATATTAAAATAATAATAACTTTTTATTTTAGTCTTAAATAACCAGATGATGAGATGTATGTGTCCTATTGGGGACTTTACAACTTCTAAAATCTTGGAATCGGATTGGATACCACCACTCTCAAAATCCATGTGGATTTTTTCTTGGTATTTGTTTTTTATTACAGTAATGACTGAAAACCCAGCTTCTCAAAGATGTTACAAATGAGAAAGTTTGAGAAGTTAGTGATGTAGCCAAAGATATAAGTAAACAAAACCATAGCTTAAATATTCAAAAAAGTTGTGGAAAGGAATGTAGCATAATTTAATGTTGAAACTGTCAACTACCTCAAGCTACTAGGTCTTGAATATCACAGTGTTTTTGCTGAAAATTTAAAATACTCCGTGCTGCTTCTGTGAACTTGCTCTGTCATCTAGTTTGGGAATCTCATCCATAAGATGCTTTTGACAGTAAACTTCTATTGATGATATTTACAACAAGTGTTTTCCCACTCCTTGTTTCTCATCAAATTCTATCTTGATTGATTTTGTTTATGCAAAAGATTTTTACGTAGTTAAAATGATCTACTTTACCTTTTATGATCTCCATTCGCAATACCCCATTTTACAGGTCAAACCAATACGATATTCTGAGAGATAACAGTATAGTAGAAAAAGCATTGACTTTAAGGGACCTGGATTAAATTTTGACTTTCAGCTTTGAGAGAGAAGACACATGTGGTAATACTCTCTTCAGGTCACTGAAGGGAGAAAAATAACCAGAGAAGAAGCCAACATGAAAGGAACTGAAAGTTTCCATCATGTACCTATTCCCAGCTTGCCACATTAGAGACTTTGGGGAAATTTTCCCCTTTCTCTCTCCGTCTCTGAGCTACCTTGCTTCCAATATGAGAGCTCCTTCTATATATGTATGTATATATATAATAAATATACATATATGTATATATTTATATATGTACACATAATCTGATATATTCTCATTCTCATACATTTACTTTTTTCTGATTTCTGTTTTTCTATTGAATTGAATAAATGAATTTTTTGTTAGAAAGAAGGAAAAAGGGTAAGAAAAAAGAAAAAATGAATGAAAGGAAGGAAAGAAAGAAGAAAAGAAAAAAAGGAAAGAAGAAACAAACAAGCAAACATTATGCTGTGCAACCTTGGGCAAGTCATTCAATTCAATGAGCCTTATTTTCTCATCTGTAAAATGAGGGTAACAATACTTATCCAACAGGATTGTTGTGGAGAACGCACTTTGAAAACTTCAATGAACTCTGTAAATGTGAGCTATTATCCTTGGATGACTATTATGCTGCATGTCACCCACTGGGGGAGATTCAGAAGGTTCATAATAATAATTCAAATATTGCCCCTATTTTACAGATGAGGAAACTAAAGCTCTGAGAATTGATGATATGCCTCTGATCACACAGGTAGATAATATTAAAGCCAAGTTTCTAGACCTCCCAAGTTTAGCTCTTTTTCCATTATATCATTCTGCCTCTCAAACAAATGGAGGTGGCAGAATTAAAAGATACTGATTCACTTTTACGGTAACTGGAGATTCCTGTTCCATTTTGTGGGGTTTAAAAGAAACACACATGATAACAATACTTCACATTTCTAATGAGTTTAAATGTGTACATGAACTTCCTTCACAATAAGTTTATGGAATTGATAGCTTAAATAAAATAAAGTCAAGCCAAGAAGCAATTATTAAGTTCTTATTATGTGTCAGACCATGCTAAGTTCTGGGGATACAAAGAAAGGCAAAAAAAATTATCCCTGTTTGCAAGAAACTCATTGTCTAATGGGGGAAAAAGTGCCAACAACTATGCAAAAACAAGATATAACTGTCCCCATTTTACAGATTGGGAACCTGAGACTCAGAGAGGTAAAATGACTTGCTCAAAAATTACATAGCTGTTTAGTGTCTGAACCAGCCTTAGAATTCAGATGATTAGTGTTCTTTCTAGTATCAAATGCTGATAACACTGACATCTACCATCTATGGCTGTCTAGAGTCCCTTCCACTGATAAGTGCTCTTTCTCCCCCTAAAGAAAAGAGACAAAAAAGACAGAGGTGTTTTCCCATGTCTCCGGGCCCAAGAGCCAGAATTCTTTCCACTATATCACATTTCATTTCATTGAGTTCTATTCCCAGTCTGCAGACAGGTAAGATATTATTAGCCTCATTTTACAGATGCAACCACTGAAATCTAGGGAAGTAGCCTGACTTAGCCAAGATCACATATCTAGCTAAGTGATGGAGGCAAGAGCTCTGGGAGTCTAGTTATCCCATATCATGACAACTCTCTGATGACCTAAGGGAAGCTTTGAAATCAGGGCCCTGTTCTACACCTTTCTTTGAACCATGATCCCTTTTGGCAGTCTGGACAAACCTCTAGACCCCTTCTCAAAATAATGTCATTTTTGTCTTTTTTAAAAAATACCGTACCTCCTTATCTCCCTTGGAAGTGCAGTGACCACTCATGGGCCAGATCCCACTAGTTGGCACAAGAACTTTGGCCTGCACCATTTCCTGGACTAGTTTGCCTCTCCGCAAATAACCTCCTCCACTCCCAGGGGCTCACTGTCTTGGTGCCAGACTTAACATGGGCACCCAATTGGTTTTATTCTCCTGTACCTCAGAATCCCTGAGTTCAAGCAACCCACCAGCTTGGACAACTCCAGTAGGAGGGATTTCAGGTGTGTGCCACCATGTGTAGCCAGAATGATTTTTTACACTAACAAAAATACAATGCATAAAATTGCCTAGGAAACAAATTATGTTGAAATACAGTTATATACGTATATATGTGTATATATACACACATGTATATACTCACATATCTATGTATGTATATATATAAAAATAAGTTCTCTGACCCCAGGTTAAGATCCTCTGTTTTATAGGAATATTTTCCCTCTCATAGTTCAGCACAGTTTAGTTGTAAGCACTGCCACCTCTCCACTGTTAACAAGACAGCAGGTTTGAGGGATGGAACATTAAAACAGAAGAACTTACAGATCATCTCTCATGACTAGATGATTTTTTAAAAGGAACAGTAAGGATTACAAAGCAAAGCTTTGAGATTCTGTGACCTATTTCCCATTAGTCTAAGTCTGTCTTCCCCTCATTCCTTCTCTAGAGAGTATTTGGTGTGCCCATGTAGTTACTGTTTCTCCACCTACTTTAGCAGTTGAGTACTGTCTCTGATGCTAAATAGGTTTTAGCCTATTTGAGACATTTTACAATCTGCTAAGTTTTATATAGGGCAGCAATGTGACTTGGGGTATAGAGTTCTGGATTAGGTCTTGGAAAGACCTGAGTTCAAATCTGACCCCAGATACTTACAAGTTGTGTGACCCTGGGCAAGTCACTTAACCCTGTTTACCTCAGTGTCCTCCTATGTAAAATGAGCTAGAGAAGGAAATAGCAAACCACTCCACTATCTTTGTCAAGAAAACCCCAAATGGAGTCACAGAGTTGAAAACAATTAAAACAATCGAACAAGTGCTTTGCAAAGGCTGAGAGCTGGGTTTAACTCATGGTGATACTTTTTAGAAAGGGCATCAACAAGCTGGTGTGTGCTCTCACCAGGATAGTGAAAGGACCAGAAGTTATGCAATAGGAGAGTCAGTTTTAGGAAATGAGAATGTTTGGGGGGGGGTTGGGGTGAGAAGAAGAAAAGGCGTAGAGTATACATTACATCACTGTCTTCAAGTATTTGAAAGATTGTCATTTGGAAGAGGAATTAGACTTGTTTTGCCCAAGTCAGTCAACCAACGTTTATTAAGCACCTACTCTGTACCAGGCATGATGCTAAGCACTGGGAATACAAAGAAAAGCAGAAGACAGTCCCTGCCTTCAAAGAGCTCCCAGTCTAATGGGGGAGACAACCTACAAATAACAGTACAAACAAGTTATATACAGGATAAATGGGAGGTAATCAACAGGGAAGTCACCAACATTAAGGGGGACTTGGAAAGGCTTCCTAGAGAAAGGGGAATTTTAGTTGGGGCTTGAAGGGAGCCAGGAGGAAGAGATGAAGAGAGAGAACATTTTAGGGATGGGGAACAGGCAGGAAAACTGTCCAGAGTTTGGAGATGGACCATTTTGTGTGAGGAAAAGCTAGGTGGCTGGTGTCACTAGATCACAGGTTATATGGGGAATGGGAAGTCATAAGGTGCAAGAAGTCTGGAAAGGTGAGGAGGGAGCAGGCTATGAAGAACTTTGAATGCCAAGTAGAGGACAGAACTAGGAGCATGGGGTGGAAATTTCAGGGAGACAGATTTAGATGGACAGAGTGATATATTGGTTAGAGAACAAACCTTGAAGCCAGTCACGGACTGCCTCTGACATTTACTGCGTAACCCTGCTCAAATCAATGAGTCTTAGAGGAAACTCTTTAAGACTCGTAAGTTGTAAAGCAGCTAATAGCTTGAATCTGTAGAACCTGAGAGTTCCCTATACTAATGAAATCATAGGTCCAGTCCCTAACCCTTTCTCTTTAAGGAAAAACCTCCTACCAAATCAAGCTATGCCAAAGTGGAAACTGCCAACTCTAGGGACTGTTCTTTCTTGTACTGAGGATGTTCAAGCAGGAAGTACTTTGTTGTGGCTTGCTAGAAGTAATTGTGGGTCAGATGTTTGTTTGATTGCATGACTTTTTCCAGCTCACAGATTTTGTGAATTTTGTGAATAATAATATAGGAAGAATGAGATATTTTTCAAATCAGGCTTTTCTGTTATTAGCTATGTATAATAAAGACAGGAATATGGGCTAGGTAAGTGGAGATCAATGGCCATGCTTCCTCAGCTTATCTTTTGTTCCAGCTCAAATGAATTTGTATGCTACACTGAAGATGATTTAGGAAATATCTAAGAACAGCTCCCTTTAAATTAGACAGTTATCTCTAATACAAGGCTTTGATTTCTGCCCAGACACTAGGTTTGAAAAGAAAAAGACCTGATCATAACCTGGAGGCACTCTGCTTGGTTTTTGTTAGTTGGATCTAGTGGCAATGACTAAGGAGTTGGCAGTCTGCCCTGATCAGGTTCTACCCACTATATCCTAGCTCACTAAAATAGAAGTGGCTTAGGTGTCTCTGAAGAGATAAATCCAAAATACAGTAAATAGCAGGGGCCAGGCTTAGCAGAAGCTACACCAACAGAGCTATGTGGTTCAGATGGGATGAGAGCAGCATCACGACATCTTCAGAAGTCATCACTAGTGTGAATTGCCACTCCACACTCATATTTCCCACATGTGGATGCCTCGTGTGTGTTCTGGGCTCCTCTTGCGTGATTCCTGTGTGTAATCCCTTTTCTTACTAATGGTGTCTAAATTGTGGAAGAATACATCCTAGGTTTATGGGAGAAATGTTCTATTAAAAATCTTTTTATAATGCTTTCACATTAATTGCCTTTTCATTGAATTAATTGTGTCCTCTGGCTGAGTAGAGGCTCTTGAGCTATCTTTTCAAATGGATGTGAACCTGCAGAGTAACTTGAATCTACAGTACCCATTCTTCAGGCTCCATGTGTGAGAGAGGAGAATGCCCTAGATGAGACAGCAATAATAATAATGGATATTTATATGGTGTTTTCCAGCATACAATATGCTTTACATCAATCCATTGTTGTTGTTTGTCCTCCACTATCTCCCCAAGTCTGTACAACTTCATGTTCATTGTTTCCACGACATCGTATTTATCCATCTCATCTTCTGCCATCTTCTTTTTCTTTTGCCTTCGATCGTTCCCAAGATCAAGGTCTTTTCCAATGAGTCCTATCTTCTTATTATGTGACCAAAGTATTTAAGGCTTAATTTCAGTATTTTACCTTGCAGTGAATAGCCTAAATTAATTTTTTAAAGCATTGACTGATTTTACCTCCTTGCTGTCCGAATCTATTATTATCACACTTATTTTACAAATGGAGAAAATAAATGCTCAGAGAGATAGTCAATTTACTATAGGATCACAAGGTCTCAGAGCCAGAAGGTAACTCAGAGGCCATCTGATGCAATTACCTTCATTTTGCAGATCAAATAGTAAACTGAGACCCAGAAAGATGAAGCAACTTTCCCAAGATCACACAACAAACAGGTGTTGAGATGTGAAGCTGGGTCTTCTAATTTCAAAGCCCAGGTTCTTTCTGCTGCATACCACAGCAATTTATCCTTCCTTATCCTACATCTTATGTTCTTAAAAGCTAGTTTTCAATTTTGCTAATCTTTGTATCTTTTCCCTTTTTGCACATGCTTAACACATCTTTGTGCAGGGAATGAATGTACAAATCTATGATACTACTTACAATGTCAGTGGAACCCATAGCAAAAACCCAATCCCACAATACTGAACTCATTCTAAGGAACTTTCTAAATTTTTGTTTCAACTGGATGATTTTATAGCAAACTGCCTGTGGTAAATAAGTTTTGGTGGAGACTTGGAGATTTATTTTGAAAAGCAGAAATTTTTGCAGTATCACATAATTTTCAGAGCTAGAAGGGACAGGTGTGATCACATATCAAAGCTTGAACAGGCACTTCTTTTTCAGTATATTCCATGAACAGTCAGCTGCCATCCAGCCTTTGTTTGAAGACCTCTAGTAAGGACCTGCTACCTCCAACTGCACTCCTATGCACTTTTTGGATGTTTTTCCTGATATTGAACCAGAATCTGCCTCTTAGAAACCTGTTGCTCCTCTTCCTACTTTCTAGAACCAAGCACAATTCTAATCCTTTTTCTATCAATGGAAGTCCCCTTCCTCAATTATTTTCTCCTCTCCTGCTATCCCTCAGGCTTGTGCCAACCAGAACCCTTCTGGGCTGTTTGCTTTGGCTGCTCGCATGGTTTGGATAAGATGGATATCACAAACCCCAATTAGATTGGGGCCACCACTTTTAGGTTTCCCAGATCTTTCCATTCACCTTGGGGCTGAACTTTCTATTATGTGTCTCCTCCATTAGAGTGTGACCTCCTTGATAGGAGGGCTTATCTTGTTTTTTTCTATTTCTGTTCTTTGTGCTTTGCTGCATTTAACACATAGTAAGTGCTTAATAAATGCTTTTTAATTTGTTCATTCCACATAGCAATGCTTTAACTACCAGAATGCCACCTCTTTAAAGAGGATTTTCTCTATTTTTGTTATTAGTATGCCTTTCCCAAAATCACTTTGTGTTTATTTCCTATAAATCCTATATTTACTTATCTGTAAACATGTTATTTCCTCCAGCAGAATAAGCTTCTTGAAACTGTATTACTTTGTATTTTGCACCCTCAGAGTCTGACACATATTAGAGATTTAATAAATGCTAATTGATTGATTGATTAAGATTCCCCATATGTTGTATGTTGCATTTTCTTCTCTTTTCTCCTCTTCCCTTCTCTTCTATCATCTCCATTTTCATCAGCCAATTCTCATATGTCACAAGCTCAATGCTATTCACTATCCTAGTTGTCTTTCTTTGAATACTCTCCAGTTTATTAGTGTCCTTTCCAAAATGTGGTGCCTAGAAGTGAACACAACACTCCAAGTGTAGTCTGACTGGGTCTTAATACCAGAAGACTTTTTTTCCTAGATAGTGTGCCTCTCTTAATATAGTCCAATTTTGTATTAGCTTTTTTGGACATTGTTGAGTAATCTTGAGTGTGTAACCCTTTAAAACTCTCAGATCTTTTACAGATGTTCTCCTGTTAAGACATCACTGGGATGGTGATTGATTTGTAGACTTCAATGTGGACGATTGAAACTTGGGCTATAAGAATTCCTTCAGCCCAATTCTTCATTTTAAGGTGAGTATTCTTGCTTTGCACCATTCCCCTTTCATGTCTAATTCTGGAACAGAATCATCTCCCAGTCAAAAAGACAAGGTAACTACCATTAAGAAGGAGGTCTCCAAGCTTCTTCTGACATGACCTTTTAAAAAAGTTTTACTCTCACTTCTCAAAGATTCCTCATTTCCTACAGTAGTGTATTCCTTTGTAACAGATAAGTTCAGTCAAGCACAACAAAGTAACATGTTGGTCACTACTAAAGATGTAGGCTTCTTTCCATACCTAGAGTTGACCAACCCTCTGACAGAGAGTATCCTTCCTTGTCAATCCTGCAATTGTCAATTCTGTCGATCTTTCTTTGTCAGCCTTGTCAATTCATTGCAATGATCAGAATTTTGAAGTCTGTTGTTTTCCTTTACATTAATCATGTTTATTGCATGCCATTCTCCCATTTCTGTTTGCTTTGTTCTGTATCACTTCATGTAAATCTTCCTTAAGTTAATTTCTTTGCATTCTTCATACTTTTTGACATTCCTTACGTCTGAGTTCATGGACCCCAAGTTAAGAATCCTGGTGAGGCAGTAGATTGGAGCCTTCGACTGGAATTCTAAAATGGTCTCATCTCTGATGAGTTGTAAAGCCTGGTCAAGGACTTAGGTCCTTCATGGTTAGGCTACTCTTAGAGAACACTGCAAAGCCATGGGAGAAGAAGTCATTTGTACACCTTGTTAAGGTTGCTGCTAAAAATGGTTTTATGCACATTTGCTAAACTTAACCTTTCCTTGTATGTAATAGAAATAGTTACACACCAACTTGGGCATTCCTTCCTTTGATGTGTATTCTAGGCCATTGTCTAGGTGCCTTCTCAGAACTTGCTGGGCAGTGGACAATTCATGACCCTAGATTTTTCCATTTCAATGCCATCTTGCTTGTTAACAGGTCCCTTCCCACCATCAAAATCTACCTTCAGAACTTTCATTCACTCAGCTGTCCATAACTGAGAACAGCTTAGAGCATGACATCTTCCTTTCAATTTTGATTGGGGCTAAAGTGTTAAGTGAAAGGTAAGAAATATTATAGCTAGAATTCCAGGTATCACATCAGGGGGTGAGGAAGCATTTGTGACAGGTGCTTGTGGTACTAACCCCTTTACAGCATATTGTAGTGGACTCATAGAATCAGGGGATCTAGGTTCCAGTATACAGAAACTCAGGCAAGTAACCTAAACTTTTTGAGTCCCAACTTCCATATATATGAAGTAAAGATTGTAATAATCACGTTTCTTATCTCACTCTGTATACCTTAAAGTACTATGAAAATGTGAGTTATTATTAGTCACACTGGAAATCACACAATTGGAAAAATTTTATGCCATCTTCATGTTTATCTCTTCTATCTCCTCTTCCTCATCAAGTATTTATTGAACAGCTACTTACTTTTATCAGGCTGCTGCTTTAGACACTTCATTGTTGCCTCTCTTATGTTATAAGCTCCTCTGCCAACATTTTATTCATTCCACAGACATTTCTTCAGTGCTCACTGTTAAAAGATTCTCTGTTAGGCTCATGGGTAGAGGATATTTCCAAACTAATTCAGTTCACCAAATACTTCTTAAGATTATACAAGGCAAAGTGCCAGGCACCAGTACCATTAATAATAGCTTATATTTAATAGTTTTATCATTTAAAATTGCTTTACATCCCCAACCTTATTTGACCCTTTAAACAACCCTGGTAAGTAGGCAATTCAAGTATTATCAACATTTTATGGAGGAGGAAATCAAGGTCAGAGAGGGGAAGGGACTTGTCCAAAATCTCATATCTGTTAACCTGGTGGAACTAGGGTCCAGACCAAGGTTTTCCAACATTCTAAAATTAGAGTTATGGAACTCCTGGAAGGGAACATGTCTCATCCAAACCCTTGTCATTATCCTTATCATTAACTATCATCCTGAGGATAGAAAAAGAAATCCTGATTTTCTAGAGTCATTAGATAGAAGAACTGGTAGGAATCAAAGAATATAGAACATAGGATATTAGAGTTGGAAGGGAACTTAGATCTCATCTAGTTTAGCATTTTTTTTCTAGCTGAGGAAACTGGAGCCCAAAGAGGTTGTGACTTGCCCAAGGTCACATAGATAGCAAGTTATGGAGCCAAGATTCAAACACAGGGACTCCCTCTCTTTGGATATTTCAAGTCATTGAAGTTGGGTACACTTTGCTAGGTTGGTGAGCAAAGAGAATAAGTCTCAGACTTGTGCCTGCTCTCTGATAACAATATTAGACAGGCCAGTAATTCCATGTGCCTTAGTTTAGAAAGTTCCTGGCTAAGGAACCCGGATACTTTGCCTTTGCCAAGACTGTAATATGGTATCAGAAGCTTAACTACCAAAGGTGACATTCTTCAGATGTGAAGCTAAAACTTGAGCTGTCAACCATATAACATGAGATAGTCTCGTAGGACCTTAACACCTTCTTTTCTCTGTTTTCAGGTTTCACAGGAGGGAAAGTACTTGTGTGAAGCTGCCTTGATGCACAGAAACCCTTAGCATAGAATCCTCACTGTTAGAGTGAATGTTTTTACCTTTTGGTTATATAACCAGAAAAGACTGTGGGTCAGTCATGGAAGAAGAATGAGGGGTAATAGATGGGTCTGCATTGGGAGCTACAAGAATGTTACAAAGAAATCAAAGAAGAGCTCTAGAGTATTGGGTGTTATCCTCTGTGGAGGAGCTACGGAAAGACAGGGACATGCATCACAGGAAGAGAGGGTGTGGATATCTATGATCTGCACCTCCCTGCAGAGGGAGTGCCCATATCAATGAGATCACAAATCCCAGGAAGAATCTAAACAAGTCTGTATAAGAACATCTCTGAACTTCTCCAGGGAGACTTGGAGGTAAGGAGTAACCCAAGGCGCACCAGTCATTGTCTCCATCCCAGATGGGGGACAAATGGGACAGTAATAAAAAACAAATGGTTTTGGGGGGGGGGGCGATCTGCTGCTAGTCCTCAGAGCTTATTTATGCTTTCAGCTCTGCTAAATAGATTTGAAATTGGCATTGAGCTTTGTCCCTTTAAGTCCAAAGAATCTCCACGCCAATGACTCTGGTTTGTAGCTGTTTACAAGTAAAATGCATGATCTCAGGGCTACAAACCATCTTTGAAATTCAATCTCAAGATTCGTTCATTTATAATTCACTGGAGCCCTGCTTTTCTGATCCAAATTTTTCAGATTTAAGCTGTTAGTAGAAATGCCCTAGGGAATAGGGCATTTCTGTTCCCTTCTTCACATGTAGTATGGGTCGTTGATAACTCCCAAAGGGCATCCTGTCAATGATTGTGCAATAGAATATTGTTATGATTGAGAATTGTGCCCTGATAGAAATCATAATGCTCAGCTAAAAGAGGCCATTGCTAGTCCTATTTGAAGAAAATAAAAAAATTAGGCTCCCTAACCCTCTTTTTTGAGGGGTGAGGGGGCTGACTACAAGAGGCTTTAAAAATCACCGTCTCATTGAGATTTTAAAATAGGATCATTTCAATGATTCTGCAGCAAAATCCAGAAATTCTTGGAGGGAAAGCTAAATTTACACCCTCTCTCATGTTTATTTGCCCAGTGCTCTCTAAAGAGGACCCTAGCTTGCTGCTGACCACAAGTAAAAGAAAACCCAAGTCAAAAATGATTTGAGAAGGATGGTGACTTGGAATAGTTCTTTATTTGCGTTGTTGATGGACACAGAATAATTGCACTGACTTTCAATTTATGTGTCTCTGTTACTCTCAAAGTTTTCTTCCCTTCCAGTCTAATTCCCAAAGAAGGTAGCTCAAAAGTCAGTCTACTCCATCAGTTGGGGCAGTTCTCTCTCTCCAGACCATGCAGGCCAAAAGAGATACTTCTGCAGTCTTCCTAACACTTTCTGCCATCCTTCTTTCTTGTTTCCTTCCTTCTTTCTTTCCTTCCTTTCTTCCAGCTAAATATTTCAATTTGATAATGCATACTTTCTTCACCACAGTCTGGTAAGGTTGATTGCTTATTTCTGCATGCATTTTACAGAGAAGGAAACTAAGGCTCCAAATGATGACACTTGCTCATGGTCACATGGATAATTAACAAGTGGGGAAGCCAGAACTTCAGCCTAGGTTTTCTGATTTCAAGTCCAGTGGAGTCAGCCATAGTACAATGCAAAGAACACTGGCTCAGGAATGAGAGGAATAAGGATCAGGAATGAGATCCCACCTCTTATACCTGTGTGAATTTGGGCAAATCACTTAACTTTCATGTACCTCAGTTTCTTCTCTCCAATGAGAGGGCTAGACTTTGTGTTTTCTTATAGTTCTAGATCTGTGCCTCTTTGATCTGATATACTTATAGCTACCTAACAGCTCCCTTGCCATTTGGCATCAGCTCTCCAAACCAGTTCCCCATCTTAGCCTTTCCAAAGTTTGGAAAGTGAAAGTTGTATTTCACTTTGAACCATGGTCTTTAGCGGCAATAGGGAGAAGACTCCAATGTATCCTTGAGACAACCCTTCAATCAGGAAGGCTCCCCCCTGCCTGTGGCCACAGTGCCCAACCTCAATGCAGGTCACTCCCTCAGGGAGTTTTCTTGGTATTTGCTGTCAAAGGAATTCACTAGAACCATCATGTGTGTTTGTATGTTTATTCCTATCCCGAAGTTGTGAGTTTAAACCGGTTAAATATTTGGACATATTCTGATCATGGCACAGTCTTCTTTGTAAGGAGAGTTCTTTCTACCTCTCACTCTTCTGCCCATAGCTACAGAATACAGCAGATTTAGGATTATAGATCCGGTGCAGGAAGGGACATTAGAGGCCCCATCTCTAAACTCAGAGGGGTTAATGGTCTGAACAACATCTCACAAGTAGTATCAAGGTCAGAGTTGGAATCTAGGTCGTCTGACTCCAAGTTCTACAATTTTCCTCTGCACTACACTGCAGGGAGGACTTGGGTTCAAATTCTGCTTCTGAAATTCCTTAGTCATGCAGTCTTGTGTAAATAGCCCCCCCTCTTGGGACCCTCAATTCCCCTCTGTGCAATGATTGTGGTGGGCTAGGTGTCCCCCAAGGTCCTTTATAGCTCTAATATATTCTATGATTCTGTGGATTTTCTTTTTCTTTTCCTTCCTTCCTTCCTTCCTTCCTTCCTTCCTTCCTTCCTTCCTTCCTTCCTTCCTTCCTTCCTTCCTTCCTTCCTTTCTTTCTTTCCTCCTTTCCTTGCCCAGGGTCATACAGCTAGTAAGTGCCTCAGGCCACATTTGGCCTTTGATCCTCCTGACTCCAAGGCCAATGCTCTATTTACTGTACCACCTAGTTGCCCCCTGTGAATTTTTTTCAGGACACAGTTTATTTATTTTTACTTCTGTTATAATCTTCCTCATTTTTTCCTGTATGCATCTGAGACAACAGGAAGGCAATTTTGTGTCGACACTAGCCCTATGCAGCCTTTCAGACTGAAAGAGCTCAGAATTCCTTACATAAAGTAAAGTGGGGTTAAAAAAACTGTGGGGTACATACTCTCAACCTATGTTTAATGGCTTTCACTTCTAGCAAATCTAACAGAAATTCAATCCTTAAAAAAAAAAATACCAGAATTTCTTCAAATGCTTTATGCTTCACTGTCTTACTTCCAGCTGGGTTTTGGAAACTGAGTCACAGGAAACTAACATTTTATAAATCATTACAATAAATAAATAGAAACCTGTCTCTCCTTGCCCACTCCCCTAAATCTTATTTGTAGTGTCTGAGGCTCCTCACTTAGCCTAATTTCTCTGTTCTTCTACCTCTGGATAGGACTTTTCAGTTTTATCTAGTGGAACAATCCGGAGTAAAGGTGTGAGTTTAAATTCTAACTAAACCAGCCTGTATGCTTTTGGGAAAACCATTTCCCTTCTCTGGACATCATTTGTCTTCTCTGTAAAGTGAGGAAGTTGGAGTACGTGGCCGCCTTCCCCGAGTTCCCTACTATGTCTAAAATTCGATCATTGTAATCAAGAGAGATGTACAGTTTTGCCATTTCTGGACACTCTTCCCAAGTGGGTATTTAAAACAGGTTGTTTGGGATGGGAAAACTGCGCACACGCACACACACACACACACACACACACACACACACACACACACACACACACACACACACACACACACACACAAGAACTTTCCTTCCTTGAGGTTCTCCTTTGCCTTAGGAGGGAAAAAGCTGCCCTCTTCTGGTTTAAACAGCTCACAAGTACTCCTCCTCAGCCTAGAGATACCAGCCAATGTGAAATTCATTAACCAGAGACAATAGATTTGTTGGGGGACCCGAGGAATAAGGAGGGCATGAAGGGCTGTCTAGGACAATGAGTCTGGATCCAAATGAAGATTTAGAGATATCCTGATCGCTTAATGAGATTCATGCGGTTCCTTGGGGAGTGGAGGTGGGGGTGAGGAAGGGGAGACAATGGTTCTAACCATTAGTTGCATAACCAAGGATATAGCCCAGGACAGAGTGTTCCTTTCTTAGAGATTATAAAAGCATTTCACTCAAAAAAGAGCTATAACTTCACTAATTAAAACAGGATCTCCAGAAGTGGCCATGTTGCAAGAGGCCCAGGCAGGCAAGGTCCCAGCAAACTGGTTCTGCCTGAGAGCCTGGGGCCAGCCATTTATAAAAAGTTTGTTTGGGTGATGTTCCCTTGTATTTAAACCCAGGACTCACCTGCATTTTTCTGCATGCAAATGAACCGCACAGGAAATCTGGCACCCTCTGGAGCCTGCAGATGTCACAAGGGAGACAGTAGCCAGCCTTTGTCAATCAGTCAGTCAACAAGCATCCATGCCTTTGAGGCCTTGGGCACTACCTACCACTTTCTTTCCAAGGACCCACAATTCTACTTTCTGAGTTGCTTCCTGTGCATTCTAAGGAGAAACCGACAAAGCCCAGGCAAGTTTTCACATGTTTCCTTTTCAAGCAATTTACTGTTAACTGGAAAGTATTGCAAGAGTTAAAGATGTGACTTTAGGTTCTTCTATCTGTGACCGGTGACCTTGACTAAGTGATTCAACCTCTCTTGGCCTCCTTTTCCTTGCCTCTAAAATGATGAAATGGGACTGAGATCCATTTTTCAGTTCCCTTTCAGATTCTGATCCTATGACCTATGAACTACTTTCCATTTCTACTTTGCATCATGAGTCTGAGGCAGAGCTTAGGTTGAGGCATTTGGAGCAAAGTTTAAAAGCTAAAGCTTGTTCCATAGCACAGTGATAGAATCCTGACTCTAGAAGAAGAGGACTTGAGTTCAAATCCCAGCTTGGTAGGATCTGAACTCATGGCCTTGGGCAAGTCCCTAAAGTCCTCTTAGTGCCAGGGAAGTAAAGAGGAAAGAGCACTAGTCTTGGAATCTGAGGGTCTGGATTTGGATTCCTCTTTTGGAGTCCTTTGTATGACCTTGAGCAAGTCTCCTAACCTCTTTGGGCCTCAGTTTCCTGCTTTATAAAAAGATGAGGTTAGCGGAAATGATCTTAATATCCATTGGGGACATTATATGAATTCTGTGATCATTTGTCATATTAGATGTCAGAAAAACTCTCATGGGCCCAGAATTATAAAAATCAGTCATGATGTAGAACCAGACCAGTTGGCCGGAAATGCTTCCCTGGGAGAAATACTCTTTTTTTAAAGTTAATTGGTGTTGACTGATCCAGACCATTCAGGAACCACTTTCCATGTTATTTGCACTCATGCTGCAGTGTGCTTACACAAAACATGGAAAAATCTATCCCTATGTCTTCTTTTTTATTTTTTGTATTTTTTCCAATTTTAAAAAATATTTTTATTTTAAGTTTTGAGTTCCAAATTCTATCTCTTCTTCCTTCCCTCTTCTCTTTCTGAGATAGTAAGCAATCAGATATAGGTTATGCATGTGCAATTATGTAAAACATTTCCATATTAATCATTTTATACAAGGAGATTCTAATAAAAGAAAAAATGAAAGGAAGAAAGAAAGAAAAGAAAGGAAGGAAGGAAAGAAGAAAAAAGGAAGGAAGGAAAGAAGGAAGGAAGAGAGGGAGGGAGGGGAAAATAGCATGCTTCAGCCTGTATCCAATCAATAGCAGTTCTTTCTCTGGAGGCAGATAGTATGTTTCATCATTAGTCCTTTGGGATTATCTTGGATCATTACATTGCTGAGAGTAGCTAAGTCATTTACAGTTGATTGTTGTACAGTTCTCTTTTCTCCTGAGTCTGTTCACTTCACTATACATTAGTTCATGTAAATCTTTCCAGGTTTTTTTTTTGAGATCATCCTGCTTGTTATTTCTTATAGCACCATAATATTCCATTACAATTATATCCCTCAGCTTATTTAACCATTCCCCAATTGATGGGCATCCCATTCTTATTTTCAATTTTATTAATCTCTCCTTTGATTTTCAGGATTTCTAGTTTGGGGTTTAATTGGGAATTTTAATTCTTAGTCACCACAAAAAGAGCTGCTATAAATATTTTTGTGCAAATGAGTCCTTTTCCCTTTTTTAATGGATGTTTTTGGTATATAGACCTAGCAGCGAGTGGTGGTGTTACTGAATCAAAGGGACATGTGCAGTTTTATAGCCTTTTGGATGTAGTTCCAAATTGTTGTCCAGAATGGTTGGATCTGTTCACAATTCCACCAACAGTGCATAAGTATCTCAATTTTCCCACATCCCCTCCCATATCCAACATTTTCCTTTTTTGTTATATTAACCAGTCTGATAGGTGTGAGGTGGTACCTCAAAGTTGTTTTAATTTGCATTTTTTTGATCAATAGTGATTTAGAGCATTTTTTTTATTATGATTATAGAGAGCTTTGATTTCTTTGTCTGAAAACTGACTGTTCACGTCCTTTGACCATTTATCAATTGGGGGGGGATGACTTGTATTTTTATAAAGCTGACACAATTCTCTATATATTTGAGAGATGAGGCCTTTATCTACGATACTTGTTTAAAATCCACACACCCCAATTTTCTGTTTTCCTCATAATTTTGGTTGTATTGGTCTTGTTTGTGCAAAAACATTTTAGTTTTATATAATCAAAATTATCTATTTTAAAATTTTAATGCTCTCTGTTGTTTATTTAAATTCTTCTCTTATTCATAAGTATGACAGATAAACTATTTCATGCTCTCTTTATTTGCCTATGGTATCACCCTTTATGTGTAAATCATTTACTCATTTTGACCTTATCTTGGTACACAGTGTGAGATGTTGATTATACCTAGTTTCTGCCATACAATTTTCCAGCTTTCCCAGCAGTTTTTTGTCAAATAATGAGTTTTTGTTCCAAAAGTCTGGATCTTTGGGTGTATCATATACTAGATTACTATGATCATTTACTATAATATAGTTTCTACATAATCTATTCCAATGATCCACCAATCTATTTCTTAGCTACTAGCAGATTGTTTTGAGGATTATCACTTTATAATACAGTTTGAAATCTGGTACAGCTAGACTACTGTCTTTTGCATGTTTTGTTTTCATCCTTCACGTTTTTTTCATCCTTGATCTTTTATTTCTCCAGATGAATTTTGCTATTATCTTTTCTAGCTCTGTAAAATATTTTTGATTGTTTGATTGGTATGGCACTGAATAAATAGATTAATTTAGATATAATTGTCATTTTTATAATATTGACTCAGTTTACCCATGTGCAATTAATATTTTTCCAGTTGTTAAATCTGACTTTATTTGAGTGAAAAGTGTTTTATAGTTGTGATCATATTGTTCCTGGCTTGGTCTTGGCAAGTAAACTTCCAAGTATTTTGTATTGTCTGTAATTATTTCAAATGGACTTTCTCTTTCTATCTCTTGCTGCTAGACTTTCTTGGTAATATATAGAAATGCAGATGACTTATATGGATTTATTTTATATCCTGCAACTTTGCTAAAGTTGTTGATAATTTCAAATAAGTTCTTAGTTGATTCTCTAGGATTATACAAGTATATCATCATGTCATCTGCAAAGAGTGATAATTTTTTTTCCTCGTTCCTTATTCTAATTCCTTTAGTACCTTTTTCTCCTCTTGTTTTATAGCTAACATTTCAAATATAATATTAAATAATAGAGGTGATAGTGGGCATCCTTGCATCACCCCAATTGCATTGGGAAGGCTTCTAGCATATCCCCATTACAGATAATGCTTGCTGATGGTTTTAGATAAATATTAAATATGTTATCATTTTAAGTTAAGATCCATTTTTTCCTATGCTTGCTGGTGTTTTTAATAGGAGTGGGTGCTGCATTTTCTCAAAGGCTTTTTCTGCATCCATTGAGAGAATTGTGATTCTGTTGGATTTGTTATTGATATGGTCAATATGTTGATAGTTTTTCTAATACTGAACCAACCCTGCATTCCTGGTATAAATACCACCTGGTCATAATGTATGATCCTTATGATATATTGCTATAATCTCTTTGCTAGTATTTTATTTAAAATTTCTGAATCAATATTCATTAAGGAAATTGTTCTATGATCGTTTTTTTCTGTTTTGGCTTTTCCTTGTTTAAGTATCAGCCTCATATCTATGTCGCAAAAGGATTTTGGTAGGACTCCTTCTTTGCCTATTTTTCCATGTAGTTGGAACTCCTAAGAGCTGTCTTAATTTCATCTTCATTGGTGGTGAATTCACCCCTTTCATTTTTCATAGTAGCAATTTGGTAATTCTTTCCTTTTTTAAATCTGATTAATCAATGGTTCATCATTTTATTGTTTTTTTTCCTCATAAAACCAACCAGCTTCTAGTTTTATTAGTTAAATGGCTTTCTTATTTTCAATTTTACTAATCTCTCTTTTGATTTTCAGGATTTCTAGTTTAGGGTTTAATTGGGGATTTTAAATTTGTTCTTTTTCTGGTTTTTTTTAAAGTTACAATGACCCATTCAGTGATCTGTCTTTTCTCTATTTCATTGATATAAGCAATTAGAGATATAAATTTTCCCCTAAGTACCATTTTAGCTGCATCCCATAAATTTTGGTATGTTATTTCATTGTTGTCATTTTCTTTAATGAAATTATCTATTGTTTCTATGATTTATTCTTTGACCCCTTGTGTTTTAGGATTAAATTATTTAATTTCCAATTAGTTTTTAATCTCTCTTTTCATTGTCCATTATTGAATGTAATTTTTATTGCATTATGATCTAAAAAAGATGTGTTTGTTATTTCTACTTTTCTTCATTTGGTTGTGAGAATTTTATGTCCTTGTATATGGTCAATTTTTGTGTAGGTGTCATATACTGCTAAGAAAAAGGTATATTCCTTCCTATTTGATTTTCTCTGGAGATCTATTATATCTAACTTTTCCAAAATTTTATTCAACTTCTTAACTTCCTTTTTGTTTATTTCTTGGTTAGATTTATCTAGTTCTGAAAGGGAAAAGTTAAGGTCCCCCACTAATACAGTTTTATTATCTATTTCCTCCTATAATTCATACAACTTCTTCAAAAATTTAGATCCTATACCATTTGGTAACTTTCAGCAAAATATATTTTCCTTCTCTGTCTCTTCTAATTAGATCTACTTTTGCCTGTGTTTTGTCTGAGATTATGATCACTACCTCAGCTTTCTTTGCTTTACCTGAAGCATAATAGATTTTAGCTCCAGACCCTTACCTTTACCCTCTGCATATCTCTCTGCTTCATATATGCTTCTTGTAAACAACGTATTGCAGTATTCTTGTTTTTAACCCATTCTGTTAGTTGCTTCTGTTTTATGGGTAAATTAATCTCATCCACATTTGTAGCTGTTGATAACTGTGTATTTCCCTCCATACTATTTTCACTTGTTTATCCCCCTCTCTCTTACACCCCACCCTTTCCCACCTCACAAGTATTTTATTTCTGATCACTGACTTCCCCAATATACCCTCCCTTTTATCAGTCTCCCCTCCTCCTTCTTTTATCCCTCTCCATTTTGGCTTCCTTATAGGCTAAGATAGATTTCTATATCTAACTATTATGTTATTCCCTCTTTGAGACAATTTTGATGAGCATAAGGTGGAAGTTTCACCTGCCACCACCACACCATCTTTCTCTCCATTGTAATAGTTCTTTCATGCCTCTTCTATGTGGGATAATTTACCCCATTCAATCTCTTCCCCTCTTCTTACAGGGCAATTTTCTTTCTCACACCCTTATTTTGTTTTTTTGGGTATCATCCCATCAAAGTTATTTTATATTTACACCCTCTGTCTACATATACTCTTATAATTACTCTTAAAGTAATAAAATTGCTAAGTTACAAATATTATCTTGCCATATTGAAATTTAAATAGTTTAACCATATTGAATTTCTTATGTTTTCTCTTTCTTGTTTCTTTTTTACCTTTTTATGTTTCCCTTGAGTATTATATTTGGAGGTAAAATATTTTATTCATCTCTGATTTATTAATTAGAAATGTTTGGAAGTCCTCTATTTCATTAAATATTCAATTTTTTCCTGAAACATTATATTCAGTTTTGCTGAGCAGGTAACTCCTTTGCCTTTTGGTATATCATATTTCAAGCCTCTGATTCTTCAATGTGGAAGCTGCCAAATCCTGTGTAATCCTGACTGTAGCTTCACAATATTTGAATTGTTTCCTTTAAGGTTGCTTGCAATATTTTCTCCTTGAGGTCTGAAATTTGGCTATGATGTTCCTGGGAGTTTTCATTTTGGGATCTCTTTTAGGTGGCAATTGGTAGATTCTTTCATTTTTTATTTTGCCCTCTGATTCTAATATATCAGACAGGTTTCTTTAATAATCTTTTGAAAGATGTTGTCCAGGTTGTTTTTTTAATCATGACTTTCAGGTAGTCAAATAACTCTTACAACTATCTCTCCTGGATCTATTTTTTTTCAATGAGAAATGTCACATTTTCTTCTATTTTTTAAAACTTTTAAATTTTGTTTTATCATACCTACATCTCCTAGAGGCATTGGTTTCCTCTTGTTCAATTCTAATTTTTTAGGAATTATTTTCTTCAGCAAGCTTTTGCACTTCCTTTTCCATTCAGCCAGTTCTATTTTTTAGGTGTTATTTTCCTCAGTAAATTTTTGTATATCTTTTCCCTTTCTATTGACTCTTTTTTTAATGATTCTCTTGCATTGCTCTCATTTCTTTTCCCAATTTTTCTTCTACTTATTTAATTTGCTTTTTAAGTTCTACCAGGAATTCTTTTTGAACCTGAGACCAAACAACATTTTTCTTTGAAGCTTCACATAAAGCAATTTTGACATTATTGTCCTGTCCTAAGTTTATGCCTTGCTTTTCCCTATCACTATAACAGTTTTTTATAGTCAAACTCTTTTTTGTTTGTTTGTCCTTTGCTCATCTTTTCTGCCTTTTTTGGTGACAGTGTTTCAAATGTGAGATTTGGGCTCTGGTCCTGCACTATCCAGAGCTTTTTTGTGCTGAGGCTCTGGGTCTTACTGCTGGCTTTCACTGGGCTTTAGGACTTAATGGCTTCCTTTCTCTGGAGGATAGACTTCCCTTCTGGTTTGTACTGGGGGGTGGGGTCTCCCTGTTGGCCTCCTCTGGGTGTGGGGTTTAGTTGCTGGCCTGTTCCCTGGATGGGTCCCTGCTACAGTCTCTCTGCTGATAGGCCTCAGAGGCAGGGTCTCACTGTTGATCAACCCTAGGGAGGGGCTTCACTGTTGGTCTACAATAAGGTTGAGTTCTCCCTTGTGGCTTGTGCTGGGGTTGGGATTACTGGGGTATTTGCTGCATTGCACAGACTACTCACTTGCCTAGGGGGCTGCTGGTTTGCAGGAGGACAGGGTCTCTCTGGTGGATTGCCCCAGCCTTAGAACCTTGCTGAAGGCTCTCTGTGTGAGGTTGGTTGCTGATGCTGCTCTTGGACTTCTCTCTCTTCCCATTAGAGTGAGACAGACCTTTTCTACTTCACTGTTAAGTGGCTTTCCTGCTCCTACATCAATTCTGATGTAATTTGCTTGTTGTTTGGAGGGGAATTTGGGAAGGCTTCAGAATGTTCCTTCCTCACTCTGCCATCTTGGCACTGGAAGTCTCCTATGCCTTCTAAATAATTCTGGTGCTAGTACATTATGGTCAAGTCTCTAAGACCACTTGCAGATTTAAAGTTGGAGGGTACCTTGGAGGTTATCATCTATCTCCCTCCTTTTACAAAAGAAGAAACTGAGGTCCAGAGAAGTTAATCAATTTTCCTAAGGTCAAAGGGCTAATAAATAGGAAGATGAGGACAGCAAAAGCAGCACCACCAGACAGATATATTCACATACCATTTTATGATAATTAAATAGTTTATATACGTTACATCTATATTAGGAGTCTATGTCCATCTTGATGGGAGCAGGGGGCATACTCAGTGGATTCTCTGAGGAAGGCAAGCAAATGTTTCCCCACCTTTTACAGTTGAGAATACTGGGGCTCAGGTTAAGTGATTTACCCAGAGTCATGGAGCTAGTTACATACATATCAGAACTGTGACTTACCTCCTAACTCCAAGACCAGCCTTGTGTCTAGTGGACTCCTTTCTACCTCAACCCCACACCCACACTCAATCCTCCTATTTTGCTGATATCTGAAATTCTATCATCAGTGTGTCACTCT
The DNA here is from genome assembly GCF_028372415.1 of Notamacropus eugenii. Lineage (NCBI taxonomy): Eukaryota > Metazoa > Chordata > Mammalia > Diprotodontia > Macropodidae > Notamacropus > Notamacropus eugenii. The sequence continues at coordinate 509,155,207 of NC_092872.1, read as the reverse complement.
GTTAAATCTATATTGCAATTTAAAAAGCTGTGAGTATTCTTTCTCATTTCATTCCATGGTATTAAAGACTTGGAGGTCCTGATCACAGATAAGGTAAATTCTGATGTTTTACATGAATATATTTATATTTCACAAGACAGAGACACTTTTCTTTTAGGCAACACTCACAGGGTTACTCTCCTGATTGAGTTGCTGGTATATCCAGAGGAAAGTGTCACACCAGGAGATATTTACCTGTGTCTTTCCCTTGTAAGTACTTCTTATAAGTACTATACTTTCGCAATGGTTAACACTTTGAATAAGACCAGAATTTGTTAATGTGGGAAGTTGCTGGAGTGTAATAAGGTAAAAAATCTGCTCTCCCATAAAGATTTGGAAAAGACAAATTGATTATGCAACTTTTTATGATATCATATAAATAGCCTACCTTCCCATATCCCCCAAAGTAATAATTCCTTCTGTTTGTATCACCTTTGATCTAAGAAGCCTCAAACATTTTTACAAATGTTTATTAGGTCACCTCATTGCACTGAAATGGATGGACTGAGAAAAACACAGGCAAGAGTCAATTGGGAATTTTGAGAGCGTCTTTTTTAGCCGGGCCAGCGGCTGTCTCATGGAAAAACCCAGAGGAGGCAGCCCCAAACTAAGGTATGTGCATGCCTTTTAAGCACCCAGTAAAGCCTTGTGGTTTCAACAGCAAATGTATCTCACAGACAGTTTTGACAGGGGCCCAAATTGTTGCTAGGCAAGGGGGCACAACAGAAAGTGGCTGCTAGGCAAGGGGGGCACAACAGAAAGTGGCTACTAGGCAAAGGAGGGGGCCCAACCCTGCCTAGAAACTCAACAGACATTTCTCAACCCAGGGGCTCTGGGGGGGGGGGTGTCGGAGAATAATGTCCACTTCAGCACCACTGACTCTCAGGAAAGCAAAGTACCCTGAGAGGTCATTTTGGCCATCATTTTCTGCCTTTGGGTAGGACTACACCCAAACTAACCAAATGAACCATAATCAATTGAATGAAAGGTTATTTGAGAAAGAGAAACATGTTTGTCCATCAATCCATCAACACTCATCTGTGACTGCAAAGCCTTGAGGACTAGTTACCTTCTTTCCAAAGTCACAGAACTTCTCCACTTTCTGAATTTCTTCCTGTTCATTCAAGAAACTGCAGATTTCCAGGCCCCAAAAGTACGTTGGAGCATAGAATGTAAGAACATAGATTGTAAGAACTGAAAGAAATCTTACATTATGGAAGAGAAGAGCTGGAAAGGACTTTAGAACATAGAAAGTTATTAGACAGAATACAGATTATGGAATTTCAGAGACTCTAGGACATAAAATGTTAACTGAAAAAGGTCTTCAAGATCATCTAGATCATCCCCTTACCCCATCTGACAGAGGAAGAAACCAAGGAGATGCACCAATTCCAAAGTTGCATGGCAAATAAGTGGGAGAGCTAAGCTTGGAATTTTCCCCTAAGTCATGATGCTTGTTTAAAAGTACTTAGACTTGAAAGCATCTCAGATGTAATTCAATTCAATAACCATTTACTAAGTACCTAATAAGTGCCAGGATCTACTGATAGTGGACTCTAAAGATATTAAAATATAAATTAAAAATTTCTTTCCTCAAAGAACTTACTTTTAGGCAAAGCAGGGCAAACAGTATGGAGACATAGAATAAATCCAAAATATATACAGGAGAAATACAGAATCACTTCAGAATTCAGGTGTTGGGGAAGTGCTAGTCACTGGGGGAGTTAGGAAAGATCTAGTGGAGGAAGTAGCATGAAATGAGCTATGAATGGAACTTGGGATGACAAGAGGCACAGTTAGTTGAGGAGGAGGAGAATTTCAGACATAGAAGATAGCCTGTTCAAAGACACAGAGGTGGCAGGTTGAATATCTAAGGTCAGCTTGACTGGAAGAAACATAAACTCAATTTGGAGAGATGGGTCAGAGGCTGATTACATAGGTTTTTAAACATCCTGCATGTAACAGGTGCTTCAGAAATGGCTGCTGCCTTCAACAGAAATGGAATAAACTATCTAGATTCACCCATAAATTGACTCAGATATTCACTCTCCATTTTGCCTGAGTAAATGCTGACCAGCTTAATAGAGTATCTCCCATTGACCTAAGGAGACAGCAATTGCTCTTTTTAATGAGGGAAAATTTTCATTTACTTAACTCTCCCAGCCTTACTCTGGGGATGTGGGCCTATTGGAAGGTTCCTATGAAGAGTTTCATCATTAATTATCCTGATATCCTCCTCCTTCCACTGAGGACTTTCACTCCTATAATTTGAGTTCTAAAGCATCTCTTTGAATTCTGAGTTTGCTGTGATTATAATAATAAAATGTAACATTCACATCAAGCCTTTCATCCAAGCATCTCAAAGCTCACCATAAACAAATCCTAATTATGCCACTCAATATTGCCTGGCCTTTTTTCTACTGAAGGGGAAACTGAGGCCAAAAGCAGATTAAGTGACTTCCCCAGGCTATGGCTTCAGTTTCCAACAGGGCATCCCCAGTTCCTCTTCTGCCTGTCAGCAGTAATCATTGTTTCTATAATTATAGCCCTGCTACAGCTTGTATGGGAAACTTCCATGAACTCATTCAGAATCTCCAGTGCCGATAACTACTCTGAATACCACAACACATTTTGGCTGATGGAGGAAGAGTGGTATTCCAGGGGCTCGGGCCCAAGAGAGGAAAGGGAATGGCTACCTATTGGAAGTACCTGCACCCTACTTCTCCAGCAGCTTTATGTCTCTACTGCTCCCCCAAAGATACTCCAGTCAAGTGTAGATCCTCACTTTTCCATATACATGTACCATATTCACTTCTGGCTTAGGAATTCAGTTCCCCTGTGTGCTTTTTTTCCCATAATGATGATAATAGTTAGCACTTATAAAGTGCTTTAGAGTTTGCAAAGGGCTGTATGTATATTATTTCATTTGGTCCTGACAACCCTTTGAGATAGGTACTGCTATCCTCATTTTGTAGATGAGGAAACTGAATCCCAGAGAGGTTAAGTGACCCACATAGCTACTAAGTGTCTGAGACAGAATTCAAACTCAGGTCTTCCTGACTCTGAGCCCAGTGCTCTCTCCATTATACTACCTTGATGCCCATCCCAATAGCCAAATGGAAGCCTCTTTAAGTTCCTTCAAAGACTTTCATGGTATGGTGGAAAGGGCATCAGCTTTGGAGTCAGAAGAAACCTTGATCTGAATCCTACCTTTACCACTTACCATCTGTGAGTGGTTAGGGAAGCCATTTCTCCTCTGGGGGTCTCAGTTTCTTCATTTGTACAATGAGGAAGTTATACTATATGACCTGTAAGATCATTCAGGTCTGAAAACCATGACCTTTTGTGCTGGCCTCAGGCAGCACTGATTACCCTCTGCCCCTTTGTCTCTATATTAAAAATATAAATTTTGTATTATTGATCTGTTCTCCTTGTGCAAAGCAGGGACAAAACAGGCAAAGTTAAAAAAATTGTATCCTTACTGCATCACTGATCTTGTTACACATTATGTAATAAATACTTACGTTGTCATGAAGAGTGGAATTTTTTCTGGCATTAAAAATGTGTACTTTAAAAAAAAAATCCATCCCTTGCTTCATGCCCCTGCAAATTGCCTCTATCCAACTGTATGCCTTGACACTAGGCCTAGCTGTGCTCCTGGGCAAATTCCATCACCCCATTGAGATTTCAAGTTCCTCAATGGCAGAGGTTATGTTTTGCATTTTTTTTCTTCTGGTGTCAATCAATCAACGAGTATTAAGGCAATAGTAATACGTGCTAACTAAAAGAAATCCTTACTTCCAAAAGTTTACATTCTAATGGGGGAAACAAGTACATGTAAAGCTATATGCAGTATAAATAGTCAGTAAATAAAATCAAATATATACAAAGGGGTGAAAGGGTATTAGCAATGGGAGGTATTAGGAAACGCTTCATGTAATAGATAGTGCCTGAGCTGTGCTGCTTTCTGACATGATGTCCTAAGAAAAGATTTATTTAAAGAAAGAAAGGATGAATGAATGAATGAAAGCCCACATCTCTGTTTAATTTAGCTAACAGTGCATGGCATAGTGGATAGAGCACTGAATTTTGAGTCAGAATGGCCTGGGTTCAAATGCTACCTCTGACGCTTATTAGCTATAGGACCCTGGGTGAGTCACAATCACTCCAAGCCCAGTTTTCTGATCTGTAAAAAGAGGATAATAATAGCACTTTCTCACCGGATTATTATGAGGATTAAATGAGATAATGTATTTAAAGCATTTCAAAAACCTTGAAGGATGATATAAGTGTGAACCATTATTATCAGCTTTGTAGATCAACTCTAACATGCTTTTAATCCAGCCTAGTTTCCGCTGCCACTCAGCAGTTTCAAACTTCTATTTAGGAGAAATAATGGATTTAAGATTAGGCAGAAAGAAGCATAATGTAGTTAAATTGTCTTCCTCAAAAATGTCATGTTTTATATGAATTGTTTTAGACATTACTATGTTTGTGCCATACTTTAAATGCAGAAGCTTTCCATGAACATATCGAATGCCCTAGTGAAAATTATTTAGAAAAAAATTTGGGATTGGATCTGCGATTTCCTTGGTATAGAGAGCTCTTGATGAGGGAACCTACTTTATATATTTGCCTTATCTGGAAACGGCATGAGTACAAAGCTGAATGAGTCAAAGACTTTATAACAAGGAACAAAAGAAGTATACACACACATGCATGTATTTATGTATGTCTATATATGCATATACACATACAATATAGATGGAGAAATCTTTGAGGATATCTCAGATAATAATTATATAAAAGATAAGGCTGGCCTTTACACTCCTGGGACTTTCTGATGCTGCTCCTTAACCAATATATTCTTTTCTTGTGAATGTTTATGAATTTTTTCCTTCATTTTTGCAAGCTGAGAACAAAACATATAAACACGTAATTGGCCTCTATTTGCAAGGGTCACCAGTGTAGGATGCAGGTGAGTGCCAGTTTTAGAGTCAGGAAGGCATGAGCTTGAAGCTTTGCTCAGATAGTCTCTATGAGACCTTGGGTAAGTCGTTTAACTCTCACAGCCTCCAGTCAGAGGCTGGATTTGAACTCAGGTCTTTCTAACCTGAAGCCCTGTGTTATATCCACTGTGCCACCTGGTTGCTACTCAGTGTAACAACAGTAGATACTGATTCCCTGCCTTTCCAGAGATTCTGGAAATTTCTCTCACATTTCTTCTGCCATGGTAGTGTTGGTTGCCTGTCCTTAAGAGTATTGTATTGTGGCAATAGTGCGGCATGTCCCACCTCATGCAGGGGCTGAAATGTTTTTTCCAAACACTGTGGAAAAATGTATTCATTCATGACAATTATAGTAGATACTACAGTAGAATTATTTTTTGTTTTTTCTACAGCATCTGCTCAAGTGTCTACTGAGCCCGTCTTCCAACTGCCCCCCAAAAGTCCCCAAGCACTCAAGAGTTGCAAATTCATTTATGTCAGTGTATTTGTTCTGTTCTGTTGGTGTTTAGTCATTTTCAGTCACTTCTAACTCCTTGTGACCCCTTTTTGGGGTTTTCATAGCAAAGATACTGAAGTGGTTTGCCATTTCCTTCTGTAGCACATTTTACAGATGAGGAAACTGAGGCAAGCAGGGTTTAGTGACTTGCCTGAAGTCATATATCTACTAAGTATCTGAGGTCACATTTGAACTCAAACCTTCCTGACTCCAGGCCTAGCAATCTATCCACTGTGCCACTTTAGATATGTATTTATACTTATTTTCTTGGTTCAGAATTATGATTTCACCAGGGATTTCTTGGTATAGAAATGTCTACATCAATTCCAATCAATTGCCTGTAAAATATAATCTGGGAGAGTTTCTTGGGGTGGGAGGACACTGGCCCATGATTACCAACTATCATGTCCAAAGCTAAACTTCAACTTTGATCTTGCTAACTCCACAGGAGGAGAAGTGAGGCTGGTGACCTGCACAGCCCTGGTGACCTGCACAGCCCTCCCTGACTCAGAACAAAGTCATGTACAAGTCGTGTCATCATTTCTCTGATGGCGTGGTCTTCTTTGGCAATGAAGGATGAACACAATCCTGACTCCAGAGCTATCCTTGCTATCCATTATACCATACTGCTAGCCTAAGCAAAATAAATTTAAGAGTATAAATCTTAGCAAAAGGATAATGCTCATCTCTAACCTAGAGGTAGAGTGCCTAGTGGATAGAGGGCTAGAATAAGGGAGATCTGAGTCTAGGTCTCACCTTGGGCACATACCAGTTGCATGATCCTAGACAAGTCCCTTCACCTCTCAGTGTCCCCAGTCAATTCTCTTTTCAGTAAAAGTTCAGATCTGCATTGGTAGAGGGAGTTCTCTGTACCAAAGAAATCACAGATCCAATCCCCCCCACCCCACATACACACACACACACACACACACACACACACACACACAACCCTTAATCATTTTCATTTGGTCATGCGATGCATAATTTTGGATTACTGATGGTACAACTTCCCTTCTCTTCTGAATGGACATATATTTTCAGAAATAGATCTCAGTGCTTATAATTTTCCTGACTGTCCTTCCCCATCCCCTTTGATGCTGGTATCTTCACTTGGACATTCCCTCCAAGTTATCCTATCTTTATCTTGTTTCCGCACAGTTGTTGGCATGTTATCTCCCATGAAAGACTGTGAGCTTTTTGAGGATGGGGATTGTTTATGATTTTTTCTTATGTCTCTGAAGCTTAGCACAGATCCTGGCATATCGTAAGCACATGCTATAGGCTTGCTTGTTGACTTTAATACCTGGCAACAGGCAAGGACACAGATAAGAACTGTAGACTTGGGCAGTAAGCCCTGAGCTTACAACCACAGGCACTCCCAAGACTCCTGGGATATCTGGCTCCCAATCTAGGCACAGATTCCTTGCAGAGCAGCTCCCACATTCTTCTAAGGCAACAGATGAAACCCCTTGTGGAGACACATCACAGAGAAAGGAGGAAGAAGAAGAGTCAGGTCCAGCCAAATTTTTAATCATTAGGAAAGAATTCATCTGCAGCTGGGGAAATATAGAAGCCTTTGTCTTTATGTTCTCTCCTTCCAGCATCTTCCTTCTTGACAGCTCCATATTCTTTAATCCATCGACCTAAGACAGTGCCTAAGACAGTGTATGTGCCCCTTCATCACCAGAGAGATCTCTGTGAGCTAATTTATATATATATAAGCTATTGGTTTTCTCTTCAAATTAAGGGGCCCCCAGAGCACAGCCCCTTTTTCTCTTTCAGGAAGTGAACCTCTGGTCCTCCTTAAACTCTGTCCCTACACACAGCACCAGGAAATGTGCAAAGAAGGTGCAATCAAATGGAGGGAGCTCTTGGGAGGGAGGAAAGACCTGAGGTCCTGAGCTTGCAGGATTGTCTGTGTGAAGTCTTTTGTTCATTTGCATGCGTTTCTTCCTGTTTCCCAAACCCAATCCTTTCACCATTTCCAAGGTCCACTCTAAGTCCCACTTTCTCCAGAAAGTCTTTCTAGATGACCATAGCCCTCAGTCACTTCCTCCCTCTCATTGGAACTTCTGTCATGCTTATGACCTTAACTGAACAGCTCAGCACTTAATTATACCATGCCATTGCATTATTTTCTGTATGTGCACAAGCCTTGTCTCCCTAACAAGATTTCTTTGGATAGGAACTAGTCTCCTACTTGGCTTCTCACATAGGGAAATCTTGTAGTATCCTGCCCATACAGAGGTGCATGTTAAGTCCTTTGCTGACTGAATGATCCAAAACTATTCCTTAGCCTCTTGGCAGCAAGATATACTTGGTTCAGTATCAAAAGAAATGGATTCAGTCCCGCTCTGCCATTTTCCAGCTGTGTGACCTTGGCTTAGTCTGTTCCCTTCTTTGAGGCTCAGTTTCCTTATCTATCAAATGAAAAAAATAATGCTTGCTCCTACCACCCGGGGTTGTGAAGAAAGTATTATTTATATATCTGTATCTATCTATCTCTATATCTGTATATGTACATGTGTATATGTATGTGTATATACATGTGTATATATGTATATGTATATACATATATGTGGAAACTGTCAACATGATTATTGCTATAAAGAAATAAATTATACTAAAATTGTTTTTGCATTGCTGGGAGAGTTTTTACTAATAAAAATCTTCCCCAGTGACTGAAAGGGTGAATGATGTTGTAATGAATATACATTTAATGCTAGATTTTTTTGATATATTGGTTAGTTTTCCTGAACTGTTTTTTTTTCTTTTATTGTTGTTTTTGGTTTTGTTTTTGTTTTATCCTCAATCAACCTCCCATTGGCTTAAAATTTCTGGTCCAGTTACTTGGCTATTCTTGACTTCATTTTTAAAAGGGATTGCCTTCTTGAGAAATGGAGATGATGAAATATGTTGGGCAGGGTTATAGGACACAGGACCACATTGAGTTTGAAGTCTCAGTGTGAGAAATCTGTCTACCTTGTTATGGGGATGTCATTCACCTGTGGAGAAGGACCAGAGGCAAAGATATTAATGGTAAGAGGAGCAAAAAAATTCCTTTCATGTAAAGTGCTTTGCAAACCTTGCACTAAATGTTAGCTAATATTTATTAGTTGATGCTGATTTCCCAGACAAGACATACCATGAGACCAAAGTTAGCCCACCTCAACCCATGGCTCAGTGCTCTCCACCATCACCCCACCATTAAATGCTGGGCTCACATGATCCAGGTCTCATCTTAGGGCTAACCTCTCAAATCAACAACTCTTTGGTTTGTTATTACCCTGACCCAGAGTTTACTCTGGAAAATTGCTAAATGTATGTTAAATCCAACTCATGTTTAAGTTTCTACAAATATGAGTAACATCGTTTCCAGCTCCCATGCAAGGTAATAGTTGCATATTGGGTATAGAACAACCTTTATTTAGTCCCACATATCCCAAAGAACTCACTGGAGCCATTAGACAAATATAGAAAGCACATAAAAGGACTCACAGTAACCCATACACAATCAACATGATTGTTTTCTCTCTGTGTGGTAGGTCCCACCATTTACATCCCACAGAGATCTTTTGAGGTCTTGGACTACCCCCAGAAGTATAACACATTTTGGCAACCTCCTTCCCATCAAATCTATACTGAGTACTACTGAAATAATATGGAGAGGGATAAGAAGGTCTTAATCTCTTCTTCCTCCATGTTGTGATTTTAGGCCTTTATGACTGACTACCTTCTCTGGAAATTCATCTTCTCCAAGTAGGAAGCCTACTCCCTGAATTCTCAAACTTTGTGGAATTCATGAGATAGCCACTAAGGCTAATGCTAAAAAACTTCCCTTCTCTAACTAAAAGACTGGATTCTATGATCATATATGAATTTCTGTTCCTCCTTTAACTAAGAGTGGAGGTTCATGAAGGACATTGTCTATAAACTCTGATGTCCTCCTGTCCTGGGGCAGACCTTAACAACTCCTACGGAGGCAGAGGGATAAATTCTCCCCAATCTCCACCTGGTACATTCTGTTTAGAAAAAATGGTGGAAGGAAAAGGACAAAAATCTGCCCAATGTGGCATAATGACTCCTTCCAACAAAACCCATTCTCCCATGAGTCTACACCCAACCAGAGATCTTGGGCATGACCTTAGTCACTGAAACTTATCCCACAGGAGAGGCCAAGGAGGCATTTCCAACCCAACCAGTTCATTTGGGGATAATGCCAGTCACTAAGGAATAATTAGGTGTTTTCCTTGGAGGCTGCCAGATAGAGCAGTGTCTAGAGCACTGGGCAGTCAAGAAGACATGAATTCAAATCCAGCCTCTGTTACTCACTAGCTGTGTGATACTGGACAAGTCCACTAATCTCTGCCTCAGTTTCCTCATCTGTAAGATCGCATTTATCTTCCAGTGTTATTGTGAACATTACATGGGATATTTGTAAAGGCTTAGCCTGAAAACAAGCAATAAAAACTTGTTTTCCTGCTTCCTCACATCAAAAGTACCATTGAACAGGTCTACAACTTCTATAAGAAGAGGTATCAACAATCCAAGATTCCAGAACTGCTGGTAAGATAAACCAATTTATCAGGGAACTACAGGCTTCAAATCTTGCCTCCAGCATGTACAAAATATGTGAACCTGAGCAAGTTAGAGCTGCTTGGAATGTTCATTTTCTCATCTGTAAAATGATGAGAATAGCAACACCTATCTCTCAGGGTTACAAGGATCAAATGAAAAAAAATGTATGGATGTTAAGTATTTCACAAACCCTAATGCCCTATATGAATATGAGCTATTAATTTCAACTATTATTAGGCATCTAGGATGGACTGAGTGCTAGCTTTAGAGTCAGGAAGACTGAAGTTCAAATCTGGCCTCAGACACTTATTAGCTATGTGACCCTGGGCAACTCACTTGATCTGTTTGCCTCAGTTTCCACAACTGCAAAATCAGGATAATTAAAGCATCTCCCTTGCTGGGTGATTGTGAGGAGTAATTAAGAGAATATTTACAAAAGCCCCTTAGTACAGCGCCTGACACATAGTAGGGACTATGTAAATGCTTATTTCCTTTCTTCCAGTACGAGTTGAACTAGATGGTGCTCTCCAATTCTGAAGTTCTGGGATTATGCAAATCCAAATCCAGAGCTCTTTCTGCTCTATCACATATCAAACCTTAAGTTCAACAAATAAATCTCTCAGGTTATAATTTAAACTATCAGCTACCGTGAGGAAAATTTTTGGAAGGTCAGAGAGGACTTCTCAGCATCACAGAAAATGCCTAAGACTCAGTTTCCTCATTGATAAATGAGAGTAATAGAAACACCTGCCTCACAGGGTTGATACGAGGATAAAATGAGTTAACATGCAAAGTGCTTTGACAATCTTAAGATGCTACATAAATGCTAGCTATTATCTTTGTTCACTACCTCTCCTCTCCTCCATCCTAGGAATCACTTTAATAGATAGGTCTGTGATTTAACCATGGGCCTATGCCTTCCAACATCACAAGTGGAAGACTACCCATGCCTTTTCACCTTCTGCCACTCTTGTCTTGTATCTTCCCATAAGTCCCCCATATGAGGTTTTCCCCTACATTTGGGCCTTCCTGATGGAGTCTCAACAGGGACCAAGGCAGCATTCTGGCCATTACTTAACCTGTGTACATGACCAGTCCACTCCAAAGACCATCACTAGAACAAATGTCTTATTGTAAAATCATTGTCTTATTTAGAATACACGATAATAATGAGATCTCCTTGTGTTGTGACTTCTCGGATTTCAAAACTGTTTTCTAGTCAGAATGAAATCTTTACACCTCAGTTTGGAGGAAATTAAGTCTAAGAAAGTCCTCCTTTTCCAAATAACAGGTTGTAGGAGGCAACTGGGGAAAGCCTGAGTAGAGCATTTAATGGAGCCAAAGATGTATCCGAGAATAGAGCGCAAGAAAAATGTCCATTTCCAACTGCTCAAAATGGAAACACCTGGTTAAAGCCAGACAAAATCAGGGAAAAAAACCTTTGCTTGTTTCTAAAAACACTGAAAAAATTGGAAATTGGTGGGGGAGGTGGGCAATGGGGGTGGGAAGTGAAGCAAAGCAAAATTAAAACAAAACAAATCCCCTCTTCTCTTTAAGAAAATTAAAGTGGAGAGTGACACAAGGCTGGGAGGGAGAGCTCTAACACAATGGATGACCGAGTTGGGATCCCTAAAGTTCCTGACAGACAGGGTGGGGAGCCTGGGGGCTCCAGGCCACATGTGGCCTTCTAGGTCCTTGGGTGCAGCCTTTTGACTGAGTCCAAGTTTTACAGAACAAATCTTTTATTAAGGGGATTTGTTCTGTGAAGTGTGGATTCAGTCAAAGGACCACACTTGAGGACCTAAAGGACCCCTTGCACTAACCCAAATAACCTGGATATAGTAGGATGAAATGTTAGTAGGCATGAATATGAAAGTGCTGCACTTGAACTCAAAGAAGCAACTGTCCATGTAGTTGAACAGTTCATATGAAAGAAGGAACTACGGTATTAGTGGAATCTAACTTCACTGTGAGTCAGCAGTGGACACTCATAGCCAAGAAGCTAGTGCTGTCTTTTGGCTGTATTAATGGCAGTCTAGTCTTCAGATAAAGAAAAACTTTAGTCCAACTGCACGCAGATCACATCTGGAGGACAGTATTCAGGTCCAGGTACCACATTTTGGGACAAAATTGACAATACAGAGCAGGTCCAGAGGAATATGATGAGAATGGTGAGGAAATTAGAAACCACGCTGTACAAGGACCGAAGGAACTACTAGAAAAAGAATTTGACCTGACCACACAAGACAGGAGAATTAATTGCAATGGAAGAAGATGTAAAGTGGCATATTTCAGTGCAATGTAAGGAAAAAACTTCTTAACAGTTAAAACCATCCCAGAGAAGATGCCTTTCAAGACATTTTCTCTGTAACTTATTATTTCCTTTTCTCTCAACGTCCTCATCTGTAAATACAGGGGATATTTGGATGAAGACTAAATAAGGGGAGGTAAATCGTGTCTAAAATTTCAAAGAACAGAAACCATTTCACACTCAGTTAATCTAACTGCATTTTATTGAAAGCATATGAAACAATTTTGTTTTACTCATACAGGTCTGACAATGTCACTTACCTGATCAAGAAGATTTTAGTGTCTCCTTGTTGCCCATAGGATGAAATAGAAATTCTTCTGTTTGGCATATAAAGCCCTTTATAATCTGTCTCCCACCTTCCTTTCCAGACCAATTTCATATTATTCCTACTGATAGTTTCTATGCTTTAACTGTACTGGTCTTATCTTCTCCATTCCCAAAATTCCATCTCCTCTTCCTATGCCTTTGCCTGGAAGTTCTCTCTCCCATCTTTTTTTCTTGAAATCTCAAGTTCCCTTCAAGACTCAGTTCACCACCTCCTCTACCTTTTCTGATTCTTAGCTTTTGAGGTTCTCCATTCTCCCACAGTTAGCTTTTATTTAGCTCATTTTGGGGGGGTATTTATTTATCTGTACACAAATTGTTTCAGTAGGTTGCAAGCTTTTTGAGCCCAGTTCATTACCATTTTGGTTTTCGTGTCTTCAGTGCTTAGCTCTGTGCTTGCATATAGTTAACATCTGAATGCTTGCCAAATTGAATTAAATCCTATTCTGTTGCCATCTACTGGGCCCCAGTCTCTGGCTGGCATAAGAAAAGGAGACCATGCCCTCCTTGCAGAAAGTCAACTCTATCCAAACATAACATGACCGTCAGATGGCCCACAGATGTTAGGAACTTTGTGCTTCTATACTGTGTTAGACAAAGAAAGATGAAGAGTCTTATAAAGACATCAATGGCTAGAATGGCTAGAAATGAAGAATCCTTGAATATACCTATCATGAGTAGGTCAGATAAACCTAAATGTAAGAGTGGAGAGAATTCTTTTGGATTCAGAGTATGCAGTCACAAATATTTATCAGGCACACTAGCAGTTTTTATGAACCTGCCCTCCTGGTTCTCTGGGTGAAAGGTCCTGATCTAACTAGCTGCATCGTTAAATGATGTAAATAAATATTTTCCTAAAGTATGACTACTCTGAATGAATGGAAAGTATTCAGAATTTTTCTGTCATTGGGATTTGCCCAACCACAGAAATGGATGATGTTTCTTTCAAAAATGGGTGATGTTTCTATTTATTACTTGGGGCTTTCAGAGGGTTAATCATTGCTTGTCGTCACAAGGTTCACCTTAGAAAATATCAATGGAGAAAAGTAGGAATCTTGGTCTCCAGCATATTTCCCTCTTGGTCTCCAGCATATTTCCCTCTATCCTAAGGTCAGCTTTCAGTGCTCCAAATGTTTTGTGGAAGATGGATTTGTCCTAGACCCTTAGCCAAGACAGTTTGCAGGCTGCTATTCCTAGGTTGATCTAGTGATGAAGCTCCCTCTGCTGAAGGTGGAATCCCAGGGAGTCTATGGCCTTTGAATACTCATTTAAATCTAGGCTGATAGAGTAATAAATACTGTTTGGTCACTCATCTTGTTAAAGATACAAAAACCTGAGGGTGGAGAACTCACAAAAGAAGTGAAAAGATTCCATTTTCTATCAAGGTCTTCATGGAACACCAATGTCATGCCCAGAGAGTAAAAGAAATGAGTTTCCAGTTGAAAAATGAACAGTCCTCATGGTAGCTTTATTATTATTTTTTGAAATTAATTCCTTGCATGAAAACAAGGACTGTTGAAAGCAAGTTAGCAAGTGTTATTCCACTGTTTCCATATTCTGTTTAATTTTAAAAGGGCAATGTGAAAAGAGTGACAAAAAAAAATGTCTCTGCAGAGCTACTAACAAGCTATGGGCTCTGCCCACAAGGAAGAGGGCAGTGTTTAAGCTGTCAGAGCCATGAAAATTGGATGTTGGCGCACATGGTTTGGATGGGAAAGCAGAAACTGTCAGTTTCAGCCTTTGATTTCAAGAGTAAGCAGTTCTGGGTAATTCTGCAGCTAATTTTCCATACTTCCCTGTAAGATATAGGTAGTAGTCAAGACTTTGTTTATAATGCCCTAAAAGAATCCTTTCTGGAAACTAGATGGTGCAATGAGTAGAGTGATAGATCTGGAATCAGGAAGACATGAGTTCTAATCTAGCTTCTGCCACCTGCCAGCTGTGTGACCTTGGGAAAAGGTCTGCCTCAAGTTTCTTCATCTACAAAGCAGGGATAATAATTGTACCTATCTTTCAGGGGTCTTAGTGAGGATCGAAGGAGATATTTTGGAAACTCTAAAGCACTATATAAGCACTATTATTAAGATGTCAGAGTTAGAATAGGGACCGGGGCTCAAATTCTGGCTTGACTACTTGTGGCCTTGCACAAGTCATTTCTTTTTTCTAGGTCTCAATTTCCCCATCTATAAAGTGGGAAGGTTAGACTCAATGATCTCTGAGGTTCCTTCCAGCTCTACAGATTTGGTCCCCTGAAGATAATAAGCTCCTTGAGGGCTGGGGCTATTTTGTTTCTATCTTCCCACCCCCAGATCACAATGCAATGCCTGGTACAAGTCTTAGTAGACTTGTTGAATAAATTGAACTGAATTAAATTGAAAGGGTCCCTAGAACAAGCCACACATTGTTTAGGCTAGAAGGAACCTTAGGACATAGAACATAGAAAGTCTTACTTTAGGGACCATTTGGGTGGACCTCCCCACCCCAGTATCATTGTCAGGTAAGACAGTGAAAGTCCAGAAAAGGGAATTGACTTGTCCAGGACCATATATTCAAGTAGTGTCTGGGCAGGACTAACCCTGAGGCCCTTCCATGCTTACATTTTGAGCTTGGTATCATGGGGAGGATGATGGATTTAGAGTCAGAAAAACATGCATCTAAAGCCCAGCTTTGTGATCTTCTGCCTGACTTTAGACAAGTCACTTTTATCACTGACGGGTCTGCAGCATCCTCGTTTATAAAATGATGGCACTAATAACAGCTAGCATTTATATGAAGCCTGTATTATGTGCCACATACTGGGTGAAGTGTTATACAAATATTACCACATTTGATCCTCACAACAACCCTGGGAGGTAGGTGCTATTTATGTTGAGGAGACTGAGGTAGACAGGTTAAGTGACCTGTCTAGGGTTATATAATTCATGTGTCTGAGGATGGATTTGAACTCCAAGCCCCAGTGCTCTATACACTGCACCACCTTGCTGCCTTTAATATTGATTGTTAGGTCCCTTTAAACTCTAAGTCCCGCATACGTCTATAGTTTTGCTTAAGATGAATAATAATATTATGCCTTTTGATGAATAGCAGCTCTCTTAGGTAACTAGGTGGTAGAATGCATGCAGCACCAGACCGGGAGTCAGGAAGTTGTTACTGTTGTTGAGTCATTTCAGTCGTGTCTGACTCTTTGTGACTTCACTGGGGTTTTCTGGGCAAAGATACTGGAGCGGTTGATCATTTCCTTCTCCAGCCCATTTTTCAGATGAGCAAACTGAGGCAAACAGGGTTAAAAGACTTGCCCAAGGTCACATGACTAGTAAATGTCTGAGGCCAGATTTGAACTCAGGAAAACAAATCTTCCTGACTTCAGACCTGGTACTCTATCCACTGAACCACCTAGCAGCCCCAGTCAGTAAGACCTGAGTTCAAATTCGATCTCAGACACTTAATAGCTCTGTGACCCTGGGCAAGTCAGTTAACCCTTGTCTGCCTCACTTTCCTCATCTACAAAATGGCATAATAATAGCACCTACCTTTTGGGGTTGTTGTGAAGATTAATGTAATATTTGTAAAGCACTTAGTGTAGAGCCTTGTATACTACAGATTTTTTAAAAATAAATGTTAGCTATTATTATTGTCCTAAGTATTGAATTGTCCTAAAGTTTTATGATAAGGATATATCTGTGCATGTAAATACTGTGGTGAGGTAAGGGAGTAGGGGAATGGGATAGAATAAAGGTCAAATCACTTATGGGGGACAAATGGGTAGGAGGTGGGATGACACACTGCCCTCATTGTAGGGAAACCCTATCAGCTCCAGGGAAGAAGCATGGGCCAGCTAGAGTCACTAGGTAAAATACTTCAAGGTCAACTAGTTAATTTCAATGGATCTTTTGAGAAGTCTGGGTTTATGGTCACATCACATTAAAGGACCCTGTTCTAAAATAGTAGTCTTTGTCAGGTGTCAGAAGTTTCTGTCTGCTCAAAGAACTTGTGATTACCATCAGCAGTTGGGACACACTATAAAATTAATGCCAGCAAACCAGCAGGTCAGGAAACAGGGAGATAAGGGAGATGAGTTGGCATTGGCCTTTTGATGGTGGATACAGAAGAAAGAGGCCAGGCCTTGGGGACAAAGGCCCTGTGTACCGCCCTGGGCTCTCTCATTTGCTGCCTTCTGGATCCCAGGCTGGTCACTCCCCTTTTCAGTCTCTTCTACCATAGAATGAGGGGGTTGGGCTAAGTGACTTCTGAGGTGACTTCCAGTACCAAATCTTTTCATTATTCTTTGTTACAAGGAATGGTTCTCAGGTTAGTGGAGAAAGACAGAAAATCATTGATATTAAAAACAAGAGATATATTAATAAAACTTGGAAATATATGCACAAAAAAAAATCTATGATCTTATGCTCCTGCAAATTCAGAGTCATTTGTCTGAAAGGGCTTCTCATTATTATAGAGAAAGTCAGTGTTTTTCAAACAATCCATCTCAAAGGGGCTAGTCTCTAAGAGAATGAGGGTCTCATGAAGTCTGCGTCTGCCCTCCAGGCATCTCTTCCAGGCCAGGTTTGGAGTTCATCAGCAGAACCAGATTCTTTCCCCCTCAACACTCCCCCCCACACACACACAAAAAGCTATCCCACAATCTGTTACAGAGTAGAGAAACCACTGGCATAGGTTAGCTGTATAAATGTCATTCATCTTCAAAGACTCCGCAGGAAACCAACCAA